>NC_068311.1:22558408-23171465 GCF_025860055.1 Xyrauchen texanus
CTGTATTCCCTGTACACACATGACTGTGTGGCAACACATAGTTCCAATGCCATCATTAAGTTTGCTGACGATATGATGGTGGTAGGTCTGATCACTGACAATGATGAAACAGCCTACAGAGAGGAGGTGGACACTCTGACATGCTGGTGTCAAGAGCACAACCTCTCCCTCAACGTCAGTAAAACCAAGGAGCTTGTAGTGGACTTCAGGAGGAAAGACCCATCACCATTAATGGAGCACCGGTGGAGAGAGTCAGCAGCTTCAAGTTTCTCTGTGTCAACATCACTGAGGAACTCACATAGTCTGTCCACACTGAGGCCGTTGTGAAGAAGGCTCAGTGCCTCTTCTTCCTGAGACGGCTGAGGAAGATTGGAATGAACCACCACATCCTCACCTGGTTCTACACCAGTACTATAGAGAGCATCCTGACTGGCTGCATCACCGCCTGGTACGGCAATAGCACCGCCCACAACCGCAAAGCCCTGCAAAGGGTGGTGTGAACTGCCAGAAACATCATCGGAGGTGAGCTTCCCTCACAGGCAGGCGGAATCGCAGCATCAGGACCCGCACCAGCCGACTACATGACAGCTTCTTCCCCCAAGCAATCAGACTTTTGAACACTTGATCTATCACGATCAACAATCAGCACTGCACTTTATCAATCTTATTATCTCACACTGGACCATCATAATTATATTCTCAACAATACAACTACTGTATATATATTTTTTTTATATACTCTTTATTTTTACTGTATGTGTATTCTATTATTGTGTTGTGTAATTATGTGTACATTTGATATGTAAATTGTGTTTTGTAAATATGTTGTTTATTGTAATTGGTATATGTCTCATCACTGTCATGACTGCTATGTTGCTCGGAACTGCACACAAGACTTTCACCTACTGTTGCACTTGTGTATATGGTCGTGTGACAAAGTGATTTTTATTTGATTTGAGTAAACAGACCATGGTTGGGGTGAGAGGTGTCTTTGATAATGCTTCTCACCCTCCTTAGGCAGCGTTTGGGGTGAATGCCTTTGATGGAGGGTAGCTGAACACCAGTGATGTATTGGGTAGTATTCACCACCTGCTGGAGGGCCTTCTGGTCTGAGACAGTGCAGTTGACATACCAAACTGTGATGCAGTTTGTTTAGATACTTTCAATAGCGCAGCGGTAAAGTTCAGCAGGATGTTGGGGGACTGGTGAGCTTTCCTTAGCTTCCTAAGGATGTAAAGGTGCTATTGCACCTTTTTGATCAGAGTGGAAGTGTTGTAGGTACAGGAAAGATCCTCAGAGATATGGACCCCAGGAACTTGAACCTAGTCACACGCTCCACTTTGTCCCCATCAATGTACGTAGATGAGAGTGTATGTGTGGCCCTTCCTAGTCTGCCGGTATTCCACAATCAGCTCCTTGGTCTTCTGGGTGTTGAGTGTGAGATTGTTGCTGGTACACCACACTGGCAGGTGCTGTAGCTCTTCCCTGTAGGCCATCTCATTGTCGCCGCTGTTCAGGCCTACAACAGTGATGTCATCTGGAAACTTGATTATGGAGTTGGAGCCATGCTCAGGTATGCAGTCGTGGGTGAAGAGGGAGTAGAGGATTGGACTCAGCACACAGCCCTGTGGTTCACCAGTGTTCAAAGTGAGGGTGGAGGAGTTGTGGTTGCTGATCCTAAGAGACTGTGGTCTGTTGGTGAGAAAGTCTAAGGTCCAGTTGCAGAGAGAGTGGCTGATGCCAAGATCAGTGAGCTTGGAGGTCAGCTGGGATGGGATCACAGTATTGAAGGCAGAAATTTCAGAATCAATGAATAGCATCCTGACATATGTGTTGTTTTTGTCTCGAGTGAAGAACAGAGGTGATAGCATCCTCAGTTGACCTGTTGGGTTTGTAGGCTAACTGATATGGGTCCAGTGTTGGGGCAGGCATGTTTTCAGGTGGGAGATGGCCAGCCTCTTAAAATACTTAGCGATGATGAGAATAAGAGCAATGGGGCGGAAGTCGTTGAGGGCCACTGCAGCAGCATGTTTTGGTACTGGTATAATGGCGGCTGTTATGAAGCAATGGCTTGGGCCAAGGGTTGAAAATGTTGGTGAAGACTTCAGCCAGCTGTTCTGCGCTGGCCCTGAGCACTTGTCCAGGGATGTCATCAGGGCCAGCAGCTTTATGTGCATTCACTCTGCTCAGGGTGGAGCACACGTCACTGGTGGAAAATGTGAGTGGCTGATCATCAGGTGGGAGCTCAGTTTTTATGGGGTGGTTCTGTGTTTCCACGATCAAAGCAAGCATAAAATGTGTTCAGTTTGTCTGCAGAGGGTGGCATTACTGGTTGGGGAGAGGGGGGGTGGGGGTGCTGTTCACTGGTTTGTAATCTGTTAGGGCATGGATGCCTGTCCACAAGTCGGGGGTCTTGTTCTAAAATTTGTCCTCAATCCGCAGTTTGTAATTGTGTTTGGCTGCTTTAATTCACCTCTTCAGATTGGCCCTGGATAAATTGTAGGCTTTCTGGTTGCCAGATCTGAAAGCAGCATCATGTGCCTTCAGCAGGAGTCGGACTTCCTTGTTCATCCAGGGTTTCACATTTGGTATGTTTAAATTGTTTTATGGCTGGTTACCTTGTCGACTCACCTGTTGATGTGTTCCAGAACAGAATTTGTATAGTTATTAATGTCCGTGTGTGAGAACAGGTTGGCCTGAGAAGCAAACACATTCCAGTCTGTGTTCTGGAACTCATGCTGTAGTAAAGAGTCTGCTCCTTCCAGCCACATTTTTTACAATCCTCACTGGGGGTTTCACACGGTTGATGATGGGGGTGTATTTGGGGAGTAGGAACAGGGATAAGTTATCAGATTGTCCAACATGGGGGAGGGGTGGCTTTGTAGGCATCAGAGATGTTTGTAAAAACATGATCAAGAGTGTTGTCTCCTCTTGTAGGGCAAGAAAATTGTAAAGAAAAAAAAAAAAAGATTTATAGAATGTAAAAATTATGTATTTTCTTACTATGATGGGCACAGACATAGAGGCTACAAGAGTTTAAAGAAAAAAAACAAACAATAAAAACAAATACACTTTATTGTGCAACCAAAACACCATAATTATTAAGAAATTACAATTTGGTGCATAACGCGGGACTTATTAAATATACATTGCAAAATACACCTGGGACTCATATTTTGAAATCACAGAGACTATTTTACAATGCTCTGTATGCAAGTATTGACCAAGTTAAGCTTTTTAAAGCCTATATATTCAACTTAAGAAGGGTTTTGTAAATATATAGTGTATAGTTCACCAGATGATGTAAAATAAGATATAAGGTTTATTATTATTCACAAGAAATGAAGTTGGAGTTTTTTTCAGAATAAAAACTTCTTGGTTAATTATGTAGTTACAATAGTCAAGATCTAACTGATGTCCATCTAAAATGCCCATTAATGTTGACCTGAAGCGTTCCAGTAGGTGCATGATCCCTGTAAGAAAACAGACCATTTGAATCCTCTTAATGACATCTGATAAACAATGATATACAAGTAGACAATCAACTACAAGAGGCAGAGCTGTAAATCCAAAAATGTAAATTCTCTCATAATTTACTCACCCCATTCCATCCCATATGTGTAAGTCTTTCATTGTTCAGCTGAACACAAATGAAGTAAACGGCAACCAACACTTTCAAGGTCCAAACGTCACATTGATCCATGAAAGTCATACACATCTGGGATGGAATGGAGGTGAGTAAATTATGAGAGAATTTGAATTTTTAGGGGAAATATCCCTTTTAATACATGTTGTAAGTAGTGGAGATGGAGTGACAGCACTAATGGAAAGGATTCAAAAGCAAACACTTTCAGAATTTTTTTTAAAATTACATATTTTTTTTTAAACTAAAACATTGTAAAAGTAAACTTACCAAGTGTTTACCAAGCAAAAGTCATAACCCCTGACATAAAATGTTGAAACAAAAATAATGTTCCACCATAAGTGCTGCTGCTGTGCAGTGATTTGGTGAACGGGTGTTTGACATGAAAGCGGCAACAAAGTGTATTATACTGTGTAGTACCCTACTGTGTCAAAATATGAGAGCTGTGAATCTATGCAGCGAAGTGCATGACAGTTTAATCGTGACCAGAATCAGTATAATAACAGCCCTTCTTGATCATGCTACAATTTTCCTTAATGTGAATAAGTGTAATTATACATTGATTAATTTAAAATCAACTACACTAACAGACGTTTCCATTGGCCTGCCTCTATATGCCAAGAAATGCGACAGTGCGCTTTTTTAACACAAAATAACACGATTAAAGATCGATAGAAGTAAAACATTGCATAGTAATAATAACAGTAAAAAAAAAACTTACCTGAGTGGGTGTGTGAGAGCGTCCTTGTTTGTCTGCCATTTTGCCGCGATGAGGTTCAAATGGCTGCCCATCCCCCACTAGGTGAGATTCAGAGGCGCGCATGCGCACTTTGACAGATCGATTTATCTTCCAGTTTTTTTTTTTTTTTTTTTTTTTATTTGCAACAATAACAAATACAAAAACCAATACAATAATATACAATACTAAAGAGTACAGTACAGAGGGTTACATTACAAAAACAACAAAGAATATCAAGCTAGCTTAAATGATTGACACCATTGCAGAGTCTTACATGCAGTAGAGTTTTTAGAGCTCTTCAACGAATTTAGATATAAATCAAGATCTTTCTTAAAAATAAAAAAGGAAGGAGTTTTCTTTGAAAATTTACACTTGTGAATATAAAATTTGGCAAGAAAAAGTAGCAAATTAAGAACAAATTTAAAATGATAAGGGTCTAATTTCAAAGAGTCACCAAAAAACACAATTCTTTGGCTTAAATAGAAGTTCAAAGATAGATACCTTTTAACAAAGTTTGAAAAGTCAATCCAAAAAATTTTACAGTACACACATTCCAAAAATAAGTGAATAATTGTCTCATCAAATTGATGACAGAATGAGCACAAAGGAGAAATACTGTTATTAAATTTAGCAAATGTATAATTAACTGGGTAGCAATTGTGAACAATTTTAACAGAGACTTCAACCACTTTATTAGTTAAAAAGAATTTCAGCTGAAGAAACCAAAAATCTTCCCATACTATATCATTAAATTTGTTATTCCAAAAGCTTACACAAGCAGGCAAAGAAATCTGATCTCTGCTAAGAATTGAGCTGAATTTTCTTATTTGACAAGCTGTTGAGAGGACATTGATCAACAAATAAATTAGAGCTGTCAAATACAGGTGGAGAGCATAAAGGACCTTTAGGGCCAGGTCTGACTAAAGATTTCACACAATCAGGAATTGCACCAAAAACAATGGCATACTCTCTTGGGGGGACTGGAAAAGAGAATTCTTGCATAAAGTGTTCATAAGAGAGCAAGACACCCCTTTCATCTAAAAGCTGACTTACTAACAGTATATTTTTATCAAACCAATTAAAAAAAAAAAAGAGATTTATTTTTATATTTAATATTTTGGTTGTTCCAGATAAAAAATCTATGTGGAGAAAAATTATAATTATATATTAAGGACCAGCAAATTAGAGCCTGTTTATGAAAACCAGAAAGAGTTAAAGGTAATTTAGAAATGCTATAGTTGCAGCGCAATAAAAAATGCAAACCACCAACTGAATTGAAAATATGATTTGGGATAACATTCCAAAAAGATGTAGGATTGTTCAAAAAGATTTTATCCACTTAATCTTGAAAGAGTTATTAAGAGTGGAAAAGTCCACCAAGTCAAAACCACCCATTGTCCGATCAGCTATCATAACACTCTTTTTAATTAAGTGCTTTTTAGATTTCCAAACAAAGTTCAATATAATTTTGTCCAGCTTTCTACAAATCTCCACAGGAACATCCAGAGCCATTGCAGGATAGATAACCCGAGATAACCCATCTGCTTTGGAAAGCAACACTCTACCAGTTACAGACAGATCACGCTGTAACCAAGAATTAAATTTGCGTTGAATAGAGAGAATAAGAGGTTCAAAGTTAAGTTTTGATCTTTTTCCTGATCTTTACATATGATTATACCCAAGTATTTAACTTCGGATTTGACTGGAATGTCACAGACTTTAACATCAGTGGAATGTTTAATAGCTAAGAGTTCACATTTGTGAACATTAAGAAATAAGCCAGAAGCAGATGAGAAGAGATCAATTATATTTAAGGCTACAGAAACTTGATCCTTATCCTTCAAGAACAGAGTGGTGTCATCAGCCAACTGGCTTATTAATATTGATTGGTTTATAACAGAGATACCTTTCAAATTACTATTTTGAATGTGGATGGCTAATAATTGCATAGGAAGCAGAAAAAGATATGGTGATATTGGGCAGCCTTAACGGATGCCTCTTTCTATATCAAATCTGTGAGTAGTACCATGCTGTAATTTAATTGAAGCATTTGCGTTATTGTACAGAGTTTGAATTACTTTGATAAAGTTGGGGCCAAAACCAAAAATATTCAAAGATTTAAGAATAAAAGTAAACTCAACAGAATCAAAAGCTTTATAAAAATCAAGAAAAAACAAGAAACCGTCGTCAGGGATCAAATCCGAATAGTCTAAAATATCAAGAACAAGTCTAAGGTTATTAGAAATAAGTCTGTCTTTCATGAAACCTGATTGAAAGTCATCAATTATATTATCTAAAACACATTTAATTCTTTTAGCAAAAATCATGGCTAGTATTTTGTAATCATTATTTAACAAGCTTATAGGTCAGCCAATTTTCAAGTTGAGTGGGGTCCTTTTGAGGCTTAGGGATCAAATTTATAACACCCTGAGTCATGGAGCTTGGGAGAGTTCCCTTATGTAGGCTTTCTAAATACACTTGGAGAAGAAATGGAGAAAGAATATTTGAGAATTTCTTATAGAACTCTGAGGTCAGACCATCATTTCCAGGAGATTTATTTAATTTCAGCTTATCGATCGCCTCAGAAACGTCTTTAATTTGAATAGGGGCATCACACAGACTTTTTCCAATATCATCAAGTTTGGAAATACGGTCTGAGTCAAGAGAATTAAAAAATAAATCCATATTTTGTTGAAAGTGTCTAGAACGATATAGATTTTTATAAAATTCTTCACAATAATTAGAAATTTCTTTATGATCTTTTAAAACCACTCCATTTATGTTAAGACTATTTATAGAATTGAGATGATTACGCTGTTTCTCTAACTTAAAAAATAATTGGAATTTCGTTCTCCCTCTTCCATCCATCTCCTTCTTGAACGAACAAAGGCACCCTTTGCTTTACAAATATACAAGTTATCTAATGAGTTTTGAAGATCAACCAATTCTAATTTCTGGACAACTGATAAATTTTCAAAGGGGATGCAGGAGAGACAGACAATTCTTTTAACAATGTTAAGTTCCTCTAATTTGTATTGCTTGGCTTTTTGAGATCCAACTTTGGATAACATTAACCTAATATTGTATTTTAATAGTTCCCAATTAGATCCAAAATTATTTTCAGCTTGAGCTTTATTAAAAAAGAAATTAATCTTATACATTACAGCTTGACAAGTTTCCTCATCCACTAATAAAGCAGAGTTTAGTTTCCAATAAGAACTATATGTTCTTGAATGAGATAGGTTATCAAAAGTCAGAATAATAGACTTATGATCGGACAGTGGAGAAGGCAAAATTTCAACTTTGGTGACATAACCAGATAAAGAGTCAGATATTAACCAGAAATCAATCCTAGACCTCAGTGAACCAGAGCTGTTAGACCAGGTAAACTGTGAAGCATGAGGATTTTTTTCCCTCCAAATATCAGTCAGACCAAAACGGGAAATCAACTCACAGAGGCCTGATGATCCATTATAAATTCTAGGTGGTGATCTGTCCAACGAGCTGTTTATAGTTTGGTTAAAGTCTCCACCCAAAATAATACGCAAATTAGAATATTTAGATTTGAAATAGTTTAGATGCGTTTCTATTGAATTAAACAATTTTAAGTTATTTTTTGCAGAGTTAAATCCATAAATGTTACCCAGGACAAAGATACAATCATTTAAAGTAACTAATAAAAAAAGAAAATGACCTTCAGGATCAGAGATTGTCTCTATTATTTTACCCTTAAACTTGTGCTTTAAAGTTAAGACTCCTGCTGAAAGATTAGAACCATATGAAGAGAACATCTCATCGCCCCATTGTGATTTCCAAAACTTAAAATCGCTAGAATTTGCATGAGACTCTTGTATGAAACAAAAATCAGTGCTAAGAGATTTAGCATACAGAAAAATAGCTTTACGTTTGACGTCATTACGTAACCCTCTTGTGTTAATTGAACAAACAGAAAATTTAGGAAACATTAGAACAATATGAGACCAGAACTATAACAAGTGAATCAGTCCATGACATCCTATAAGTGAGAAACGAATTACCCGTAGATGTTGAGAATTTGGGATCATTCAAGGAAAAAAAAAAAAAAAAAAAAAATTATATAAGATATATATATGCATAGTAATTCCACAAATAAACCTCACAGTGACTTTTTCTATCTTTCAGTAAGCATTTTGAAGATTAAGAAATGCTACTGAAGTCAGAAACATGACAATAAAGTCAGAATAGTAGGCTACCATTAGCAACTAAAACAAAAACCAATCATTCAACGACCTTCATATCTTGCACAAGAAGTTCTTTACCATCAACGTACGCCTTTGGACCAACGAAGTAAGCGCGGTGTCCTTGCTGACGGGCTCTCTCAACAAGTGGCCAAAGTTTGTTACGCTGCACACGATCCTCGGGGGACAAGTCTTCTGCGAAGCGCAAGTGGTGCGTAGCAAGAAAAGGAGAGTTCTTTGCGGCTTTCCAGAGAGCATCCCGAAAATAACGCATTGTGAACTGAAGAATAATTCCGCGAGGTTTTTTTTCCCAGAGGGCAGAGTGTCGTCGCTCCTCACTTTTCCCAAACGGTGTACCACATCAATTAACTCGTGAGATTTACCAGCAAAAGTTGGGATAACAGCCTCGCATATATCCAGAACTTTCTGTCTGATGTTTTCTCCTGGTTGCTCAGGTAGACCGTGGAGTCGCAAATTCCATCTCCTCTTGTATCTGGAGAGATCTTGTACTCTGTTCACCAATTCACATATTCGTTTTTCGGCATTAGTCACTCGCTTATCAACTCGCTCCACACTTCCTCTTACATCTTTAATTTCTTCTGCCAAAAATTCTACTGATACCTTCACTTCCTCGATGCCTTTGTCAAGGATGTCGGCTCTTTCATTAATGACGGACTTGAGAGATGTAATTATCATCATGGCTAAAGGGGAATGCAGATCTTCTTCATCATCATTCCTGCATTTTTTGTACGATGGTTCCTTTATCGGAGATTCAAGTAGAGGAACGACTGCACCAGAGCACGAGTCGAAGTCCACAGTAATACTCGCACCGAGATCTAAAGATGAATCCATCGGTTTAGATTTGCGCTTTTTATCCTTAGTCATAGTCCAAAAATCCTTCCAGTGGTTAGTACACAATTTCTGACGAACAAAATGAAGGTGACGAGAAAGTTCAAATGTGTTAGGCCTAAGTAACGAAAATCTAAATAAGGATAGGTCTATCACGACACGAATATCCCAAAAGCAGAAATTAAAAAACAAAAATAATAACTTAACAGACCCCTAAATGATCATAAAGTACTTTCGAGTAAAGATTATAAAGTATTGAACGAGATGCACTTTAAATTACATGTTTAAAGACAATTATTCACGGACTGATTCACTCACGCTGTCAACTTCACGCCGCCATTTCTCCTGAAGGAGATCAATGCAGAGTGATTTATCTTCCAGTCTTTTAGTTATGGCTGTGACAGCAGTGACGTAATTTTGACAGCTGTTTTGCACTTTTTGATTCGTACTCGTAAGCAAGGGTTTGTGCTCGTAACTGAGCAGCTGCAAAAATAGACGTCTTGTCTGTAGAATAAACCAGTCGTAAATGTGGTGAATCGTGCTCGTAAATGAACATTTGTAAAAATAAATTTTGTGTCTGCAGACCAACCAGTTTGTAATTATTTGATCTGTACTCTCACAAACAATGCAAATGTTGTCCCTGCGAACTGCTGTGATCATACGTTTTGGAATTTGACACTCACAAAACATAAAGTTAAGAACAATGTTTCACAGTTACGCACGATCATTTAAAAAAACGCACGAGTGTTTTTTGACAGTAATTTTATTCCATAGTATGTGCCCTTTTGTAGTGTGTACATTTCTCATCAAACTGTGATAAACGTGATTAAATTAAGTATATATAAGTCTGCCATATGTTGCCACCCCTCAAAAATTCCTGAATAGTTTGCATGCATATTGGATATTATATTGGATCATCCAGTATACACACTGATGAGTCAAAACATTATGACCACCTGTTGGTCCTCCGCTTCCCAGCAGAACATTGCCCAGAGCATCACACTCCCTCCACTGGCTTGTCACCTTCCCACAGTGCATCCTAGTGCCATCACTTCCCCAGGTAAACCATGCATGCATATATACATGGCAGTCCATGTGATGTAAAAGAAAACAGGACTTGTCAAAGTCGCTCAGGTCTTTACTCCTGCCCATTTTTCCTGCATTCAGCATATTGACTACGAGAACTGATTGTTTGCTTACCATCTAATCTACCCAGACCTTGACATGTGGCCTTGTTGGGAGATGATCAATGTTTTGGCTTATCAGTGTATCATTAGTGGAAATAAATGCAAATATTTTCACATTATCTTGTTCTAACACACAATTTTAAGTCATGAAGAGCTAGAATCCCACAGAAAACATCTTGTCCAGCAGCTGTCATCTAATTTGAACAAAATCAAGGCTATTTATTGTATTTGGTCAGAAAAGGACACAGCACATCACCCTGTGAATGCTATCCCTAAAGAAAAAACTGTGGTAGCTTCAGTATTCTATGGCCATACTTCTCTGAAGCAGTGTCTGCAACATGCAAAAGATAGTGAGCAAAAATAGATGGACCATAAAGGTATCTGCAAGATTTCAACTCTGAAAATAATTTATCCTCTGAACAAAAGCTATATTTGAATTCCTGAATACCTTAATTAAAACCCAGTTGGAGCATTTCAATTTGAATTTAGGAAGGGTTGTTCACAGAACATTCCTTTAATAACTGAATATAGCCCAAATACATTTTTTGTTCTAAATTAAGGTGATTTATGATCAAAAGCAAAATGTTGCATTTGCTCTCAAATATGTTCCATTTCCACAAAAACAGGAAATAATCTATTAAATGGATCCCATCATAAACTCTCAAGTTGAACTTGATTCAATCATGGACAGTGGTTCCACATGTTTGTAATGGGTTCTTAAATGAAAATGGCCATGTAATTTCAATTTAAATACTTTAAGTAGAGGAAACCTAACTGAATCAATTAAACCCAACAAAACTGAACATGTCAGTAAATCAGATTAAACTCATTGTGATTTGCATGCTTAGCACACTGGAGGCAAGCACTACTGAGTGTAGCTTGGTCACAATATTGGTTAACGCAGCAATTTCTCTATGGATAAAGCAATATTTCAAATAATCAAGATGTAATAATTAAAATGCTTCAACCTAGGCTCAAGCTCCACTCTTCAGCATGATGGATATGAAAAATTTCAACATAACAGAAATTCTTCTAAATCTCATAAAACATTAAATGCTAACAAGTCTCCCCCTTTGTATTCATCTTGCACAAAGACACATACAATAGCAATTAACTATTGCTAGCAATATTTACTCTCCCTGTCGAGTCTCATGTAAAAGCATCTGGGAACTGGACACCAGCTGCCCAGTTTGTTAACTGAACAAAAAATATCCATGTTATCCCAATGAAAATGGAATAAGTTAAGCTGACAATACACTTTTTTTTTTTAGTTAAACTCATTAATTTAAGTTCACTTGGATACATGATTCTTTTGAGTAATATGCATGAAATAATTTTATAAAATTGACAATAATGAAAGTAAATTTTTTTAAGAGTGTACACAGAAAAGAACAAACAAACAAATTAATTACGGATTATAAATATTTTTATTCAGATGAACATTTCTGGCTGCATTTATCATGAGAACAGACATTTGTTGTGTTCTTTTATCTTTGGCACAAAATACAGATCTGGAGAAGCGCAAACGCTGATTAGGTTGACTGTGCCCAAAATTTCAGTCAGCCTATTAGACTGCTGTTGCCATGTTACATACAGCCAACACCAGTCTGATAAGCTACCTGACAGAATTGGAGACTTACAGGCTGTAGGAGTGTAGCGGAAGCCTGCTGGTACTGGTGCTAGAGGCTGTAACCTTTTGCCTCCTCACAAGCATGCCGGAGACCCCAGTTCGAATCCCACTCAGAGTGGGTCGAGCAGGTCCAGTTACAGTGGTGGTGTGACCTGGATATGTGATAGCTCTGCTGTTTGTGTAAATCTCAATCTCACTCTCCTGGCAAAAGCACGTTGGAGCCCTTGAGTCTCCTCGTTAGCTTGCCCGCTTCCTATGCCGGAGATGCTGGTTCGAATCCCGCTCAAAGCATGTGGAGCACTGCACGGTATATAGTACAGATTAAAACGAGGTGCCACTTCTGAAGACAGTGGTTCATATCAGTGAGGACTTGAGTCTGCATGTTTTCAACTGATGTAAATTGGATGAGCATAGGCTTTACAAATATCAATTCACTTAAGTCCAACATTATTTATGTACATCAATATTTGCAGTACACTATATCAACACAGAATCGTGGTTTATCTCAAAATCATTCTTTTAAACAAATTATATAGCATAGTTTTGATTTATTGCATTCCACATACCTTCTTTTCGGCTAGGTCTTCCTCTGTCTTTTGCTCTGAACATTGAGAATTCAATATTGATGAACATGTTTTGATAATTAAGAGATGAAAGTAAAGAGCAAATGTAACAGATGTATTAATCAATTTAATGTCAAACAAATTATTGTTGGAAACACAAACATTTCATTCCAAAATAAGAAAAAAGTATGGATAACTTGGTTTTAGATCAAATGTCAATGTTTGAAATTCACTAACAAATGCAAGATAATTTTTTCATTTTCTTGGGTTCAAAGTTAGTGACATTTTAGTATAAGATCTCTGGAGAATATTGTGTGCGTAGTCAATGCAATTGTTATTTACATGATGTGCAAACTATTTAGAAACCACAATGAGCCAATTGATATTGCTATCCTTTTAGAACAGTTAAAGAAATACAAAATGGCATCATATTGATTAAAAAAAAATCTATCCCTGAAAATTCCAATCACAAAACACATCCATACCAGTACGTTAGAAAATAAATAAATAAATCGATTGATTAAGAACTGTATTCACTTCAATGGAAGCATGACCTCCAATGTTGCATAAGGTATTGCAACAGTTATGACTCCACACAGCCTTTTAGCTAGACTGCTTAGTTTCTGTAAAGACAAAAATCTTGATTTTAAATAGCCGAGCACACTACAGACAAATGAAGAGGAACTTTACATAACTAAAGGATCTGAATGGACATTAACATACAGAAGCACATAGAAATCAGTGCCCATGTAGCAGTTTTAGCTTAAATATTCTGTAAGTTCCAAAACAGAGCATGAGATGTTTTTCTGTGAGTCCGTCATTTCATTTTCTCCTCAGAGTTCTTCTTCTGCTGGAGACGCTTGGCATAGCTCTGTGCCATGGAGTTAATGATGGACAGAATAAAATAGCACACCATGACAAGCACCACTTTCTCAAATACCCACGAGAGCCAGCTTTCACCCTGCACAGAAAAGGCACATTAGATTAGATTAGTAAATCGGAGAATTTTTGTGAAACTCAAAACATTTTTATAAACATAAAATGAAAATCTTCATGCAAAATAAATGCCTTGTCTTTTACATTATTAGTAATAATGGTAACGTTTTACAATAAGGTTATAAACATGTTAACATTAGTTAACATGAACGAACATTGAATAAAACTTTTACAGTATTTATAAATCTTGAATAATGTTCATTTCTACATATACAAATACATTTTTTACATTAAAAGTTGTATACGTTAACATTGATGCATTATGAATTGACAATCAAACAATGAGCAATAGTATATTAAAAAAATTAACATTAGCTAAGATTAATAAATGCAGCAAAAAATTATTCATTTATTGTACCTAAAGCATTTGTTAACATATAAAACCCTAATTGTAAAGTATTACCGACATAATAGAAAATAAATTTTTCCATGCTTCTAATCTAGGATTATTAAACATTCAAAATATATATTTTTAATTAGCTAGAAAGAGAAGACTTCAGACCATAAAATTTGCTCCCTTAATTTTAATACTAAATGAGAAGGCTTTAGTCAATGCTTACCGCTGAAGTGCCATTGCCCGCTGGGTTATGAAGCTTGGATCTCTGGGCCTCCAAGTACTCCCTAAAAGGTTTCTGAAGGGATGCTCCGACTCCAGGGATAACACTGTTCAAACCAATAAAACAAAAATGACGTGATTAGAAAAAGACTTACCAGGACCTGAAGCAGGCATCAGTACACCAGATCTATCAATGCACACAATAGCGCTCCTTGATTCAAGTGAACACTCAAGCTAAGGTGCCACAGAACACTGAGGCAGGAGCTCTCTGAACAGTCACTTATACCACCGAGGCTTCTGTAGGAACTGGTCTAAACCAATTAACGAGGAAGTGACTCAATACTGTGTCATCGCTGCAATGTAAGAAGAACCGCCCAGATTTGGTTGGGTATGAATGTCAGTAAGACAGAACCATCATGTAACACATTTCAATATGGATTATAATATTTCTGCACCACATATAAGGTGCAATTATATCTTTATTACATCAAGATCAATAAGCATGATAATAGGTTTGAAAAGAACCACAATACAAAGACTGAACATAACTACCCTCAGTATGACAGGGCTAAATAGTCACATGACTGATGACAACTCACCTCACCACAAAAAGACAACCAAAAGGCTGATGATTAAGATCAAATTCAAAGGATCTTTCCCAGACCATGTGATGAAACATGGTGAGCACATTCTTTTCATCATACTTATGAAGTGCTTTTTATGGAGCTTAATTATAAAGCTACAATTTGCATACCTCATTAAAAGATGAATTGTGATTTAATTTACAACTTAGATTGGCGTAAAATGTGCCAAGATGGAAACCACAGTTCTTTGAGTCTGCTAGATCATCTAAACTATATCAGCAACCCCTAAATCACCATGAATGGTGAGGGTTTCACAGTCTTACTAATAAGTGTGCAAACACAGTTTTCACCAACAGCAGTACAGAGGAACAGGAATGATTCTTTCTAAACGATGTTTAGAATCGAAGAAAAAATGTCTGAGGGGGAATTGCAAGCAAGCTGCCCACAGTTCAATGACCTCCACTATAGATCCTTTTCCCATTTCCTCATGCAAACATTTATACTTCGCATTACAATGTAAAAAATGACATTTCATTCTTGCTGGAGAAGATTTTCTTTAAAAGTGTATCTGGTAAAACTTTATTGTAAAGGTCCATTTACAATAGTAAATGCTTTATGTGCAGTGAACGAACAATGAACAATATCATTTTGCAGCATTTTTTTTAACCTTGGTTAATGTTAATTTATAAACATACTATTGTTCATGTTAGTTCATAATGGATTAATGTTAACATATTAATATATTTTTAACATCAAAAGTTGCATATGTAGAAATTAGTAATAACCAAAATAAACAAGTGCCAAGAAATTATTGTTCATTGTTGGTTCATGTAATAATGATCCAAAAATCCAACTAATGTTATAGAAATGTTATAGAATTTATTTAACCATTCATTTTCTGCAGCAGTTAAACCTCTAGAGCCGATTGCAAGAAACCCCTTAAGCATAAAAAAAACAACAACAACAAAAAACCTTTAGTGACACAATACAGCACAATTATGACTTTCTTAAAGGGACAGTTCACCCAAAACAAACATTCTCTCATTTACTCATCCGCATGCCATCCTAGATGTATGTAACTATTTCTTCTTCTGAACACAAAAAACATTTTAAGAAAAATATTTCAGCTCTGTAGGTCCATACAATGCAAGTAAATGGTGGTCAGAACTTTAAAGGTCTGAAGGTTTTGAAGGCATGAAAATAATCCATAAAAATCCAGTGGTTTAATCCATTCCTTCAGAAGTGATATAAGTGTGGGTAAGAAACAGATCAATATTTAAGTCCATTTTATCATAAATTCTCCTCCCTGCCCAGTAGGTGGTGATATGCACACAAATATTTTTGAAAGTGAAAGTTGATATTTACTTTAAATAGTTTCACAACCACACATATCATATCACTTCTGAAGGAATGGATTAAACCACTGTTCTATGGATTACTTTTAAATGCTGACTTTGTGCTTTTTGGACCTTCAAAGGTCTGGTCACCATTCACTTCCATTGTATGGACCTACAGAGCTGAGATTTTCATTTGTTGTCTGTAGAAGAAAGAAAGTCATACACATCTGGGATGGCATGAGGGTGAGTAAATTATTTGAATTTACATTTTTGGCAGAACTACTCCTTTAGCTTAAGCAGCTCCAGGTATTCTATATAAACAATTAACTTTGTCAATTTTTTTGTAGTGTGCTTATAATGAAAGTTCTTTTTGTTTTGTTTTATTTTTCCACTCAAGCTCTACTTTGATTTTACCCTCAATGGTTACACGATTAAGACAATGGGAATACCCAATTCTCTCTCTTTTGTTGATGTATTTCCTATTGAAACAAGGACGTTAAGGCAGGACATATTGAATCAACATTGCCATAGCCAATGGCCATTAGACATGCCACAGCCAAGAGCCATGTTTAGCTACATACTACTGTAGTCAGAAGTGGAATATGGACTAAAAGTCACAAACCTGTCATTTAGATTTCTTGTTGTCTATATTAATTAAACATTTGTTCTTGTGTAGCTAAATAGCAGTTTTAATGTCATCATTACTCAGCAAGACCAATGTGACTGAAGTTTCAAAAGCAATTAATCTCAGAATGCAAAACTACCATCATTTCAGAAGTGTTCTGTGTATTAAATCAAGATCTGAATAAATTAAATATTTATAAAATAAAAAAAGATTTGGTCTTTTATCATTTTATTTACATTTTGTGTCCAAATTCAACTCATGGCGATGTAATTACTCACCCGATCAAAGAGACCATCTGCTCCACTATGTGCTTGCTGAATGTTATGATAACAAACAGTTTCTGTAAAGAAGCAAAAAGCGAACAAACATTTTCAGACGATGAATCAGCAAAATGTTCCTCAAGGCATTGGTTGCATGCAGCAGTTTTGACTTTGATTTTGAAAGAGGTAAATTGTGTCTTAGGAGACAGTGAGACAATAACCTCCCAAAGAGATGTGTGACACCCAGTGAGATCACTGATTTGCACTCGCTCATAATGTGTCAGGTTTGATCATTTGGATGAAACAAACAGCTCTGTAGACATCACATGCTAGTGTGTCTAGAATCTGCTGAGTCAACATTCAAAACTCAAAGTAAAGTTGTGTCTTTGATGACTTGATGGTACCGACTCAATCAAAGCTATAATTGAATAATAACCTTTATGGGAATATCCCCTCTTTAGCTATGACTCACTCAGATCATAATACCATGTTCACTTTTACATTACACAATAAATAGATATTTCAGCCAAATATGAAAATTCTATCACAATTTACTCACCCTCATGTTGTTCCAAACCCATTAGACTTACTTTAATGCAACCCAAAGTGCTACAGAAGTAGTCCATGTAAATTGTGCAGCATATTCCAAGTCTTCTGAAGGCATCTGATCACTTTGTATGATGAACAGGCTAAAATTTACATTATTTACTCTCAAATCAAATTCAATCATCGATCAATTTGATCAAATCAAATATGCGACATGTCAATAACATAAATAATTGCTTCATATCTTGTGGCAAAATATCATGACACAACAACCAATGAAGTTTAATTTTATTGATGTGTTTCCCCATTTGCTCTGTATACATGAGTTGATCAATGATTTGATTTGATTGTTGTTAATCACAAAAAGTGGCCATATGGCTTCAAAAGACTTGAAGTGTCATAGGATGCACGAGTCACAATGACTACTTTTAAAACACTTTTGGCTGCTTTTTAAGGGAGTCATTATGAACTGCCATTGTATGAAAATAAGTGACTTCGACATGCTTTAAAACATCTCTTTTGTGTAAGAAAAGGAGTCATATAGGTTTGGAACTAAATGAGATTGAGACAATTTTCATTTTTGGATAAACTATTCTGTTAAACTAAATATCTGTATACCTGAATGTGCATCTTAATAAAGGCCTTTCCGATGAGAGTTGCTCCAAAGAAGGTCCAAAACGGAATCAGAAAATGACCACATGTGATTCCAGCCAGGTCAAACAAGGGATTTGGGATCTTAAGAGAGAAAATACTGGTGAGCACCAACAGAAAATATAATGGCAAATGTACTTAATTCTCAAAACTGTGTCATTTTTAATTTACTGTAAACTAGTGTAAATCACAAAGCATAAATTAGATTTTTAAAAACAAAATGAGCTAAAGACAATATAAGATATTCTACACATCATTTTATGTAAACAGGAGAAAATGTACTTACAGATGCACAGGCTAGAATTCCAAAAAATCCAACTTTTTGAACCATGTTTTGGACAGCAAGTTTTGCTCTCGATGCAAAATCCTGCAACAAATATGACAGTATAGGTTAAAAACAGAATGACAGATATATGGCTGGCATGCATACCGATCAGCCACAACATTAAAACCACCTGCCTAATATTGTGTAGGTCTCCCTCATGCTGCCAAAACAGCACCAACCCGCATCTCAGAATAGCATTCTGAGATCATATTCTTCTCATCACAATTGTACAGAGCGGTTATAAGAGTTAGCGTAGACTGTCTGGCCATTGTCTGTTGACCTCTCTCATCAACCAGGTGTTTCTGTCCACAGAACTGCTGCTCACTGGATGCTTTTTTTTGTGGCACCATTCTGAGTAAAATCTAGAGTCTGTTGTGTGTGAAAATCCCAGATCAGCAGTTACAGAAATACTCAAACCAGCCCATCTGGCACAACAATCATACATGCAATTATCTAATCAGCCAATCGCGTGGCAGCAATGCAGTGCATAAAATCATACGGGTCAGGAGCTTCAGATTATGTTCACATCAACCATCAGAATGTGGAAAAAAATTATCTCAGTAATTTGGAGCATGGTATGATTATTGGTTCCAGATGAGCTGGTTTGAGTATTTCTGTAACTGTTGATCTCCAGGAATTTTCACACACAACAGTCTCTAGAATTTACTCAGAATGATGCCAAAAAACATCCAGTGAGCAGCAGTTCTGCAGACGGAAATGCCTTGATGAGAGGTCAACTGAGAATGGTCAGACTGGTTAAAACTGACAAAGTCTACGGTAACTCAGATAAATGCTCTGTACAATTGTGGTGAGAAGAGTGTTAGAATGCTATATATATATATATATATATATATATATATATATATATATATATATATATATATATATATATATATACATATATATACACACACACATACACTCACCTAAAGGATTATTAGGAACACCTGTTCAGTTTCTCATTCATGCAATTATCTAATCAACCAATCACATGGCAGTTGCTTCAATGCATTTAGGGGTGTGGTCCTGGTCAAGACAAACTCCTGAACTCCAAACTGAATGTCAGAATGGGAAAGAAAGGTGATTTAAGCAATTTTGAGCGTGGCATGGTTGTTGGTGCCAGACGGGCTGGTCTGAGTATTTCACAATCTGCTCAGTTACTGGGATTTTCACGCACAACCATTTCTAGGGTTTACAAAGAATGGTGTGAAAAGGGAAAAACATCCAGTATGCGGCAGTCCTGTGGGCGAAAATGCCTTGTTGATGCTAGAGGTCAGAGGAGAATGGGCCGACTGATTCAAGCTGATAGAAGAGCAACTTTGCCTGAAATAACCACTCGTTACAACCGAGGTATGCAGCAAAGCATTTGTGAAGCCACAACACGCACAACCTTGAGGCGGATGGGCCACAACAGCAGAAGACCCCACCGGGTACCACTCATCTCCACTACAAATAGGAAAAAGAGGCTACAATTTGCAAGAGCTCACCAAAATTGGACAGTTGAAGAGTGGAAAAATGTTGCCTGGTCTGATGAGTCTCGATTTCTGTTGAGACATTCAGATGGTAGAGTCAGAATTTGGCGTAAACAGAATGAGAACATGGATCCATCATGCCTTGTTACCACTGTGCAGGCTGGTGGTGGTGGTGTATTGGTGTGGGGGATGTTTTCTTGGCACACTTTAGGCCCCTTAGTGCCAATTGGGCATCGTTTAAACGCCACGGCCTACCTGAGCATTGTTTCTGACCATGTCCATCCCTTTATGGCCACCATGTACCCATCCTCTGATGGCTACTTCCAGCAGGATAATGCACCATGTCACAAAGCTTGAATCATTTCAAATTGGTTTCTTGAACATGACAATGAGTTCACTGTACTAAAATGGCCCCCACAGTCACCAGATCTCAACCCAATAGAGCATCTTCGTGCCCTGGATGTGCATCCCACAAATCTCCATCAACTGCAAGATGCTATCCTATCAATATGGGCCAACATTTCTAAAGAATGCTTTCAGCACCTTGTTGAATCAATGCCACGTAGAATTAAGGCAGTTCTGAAGGCGAAAGGGGGTCAAACACAGTATTAGTATGGTGTTCCTAATAATCCTTTAGGTGAGTGTGTATAATATATATATATATATATATATATATATATATATATATATATATATATATATTGTGTTTCTGTATTATTAGAGACAGAACTACAGCAAAGATGCACAATATTCTTTCCTGTAACTCAACTGGTAAAGAATAGTGCTAGCAATGCCAAGTTCACGGGTGCACTTATTGAAAATTCACTGTAAATTTCACTGGACAAAAGTGTCTGCTAAATGCATCAAGTAAATGTTTATTAAAAAAAAGATATATTTAAATTTTCCCAGTAGAACAATTTCTAAAAGGAACACTGGTAAAGCTGCAAGTTCATTATATAGACATTTGCCTTTTTTTTTTTTTTTTTTTAAAGTGATGCTACAAATAAATAAAGATTTCCATCCTTGATATGCATAAACAACTGTCATAACTACAGGTGAAACTCGAAAAATTAGAATATCGTGCAAAAGTTCATTAATTTCAGTAATTCAACTTAAAAGGTGAAACTAATATATTATATAGACTCATTACAAGCAAAGTAAGATATTTCAAGCCTTTATTTGATATAATTTTGATGATTATGGCTTACAGCTTATGAAAACCCCAAATTCAGAATCTCAGAAAATTAGAATATTGTGAAAAGGTTCAGTATTGTAGGCTCAAAGTGTCACACTCTAATCAGCTAAACACCTGCAAAGGGTTCCTGAGCCTTTAAATGGTCTCTCAGTCTGGTTCAGTTGAATTCACAATCATGGGGAAGACTGCTGACCTGACAGTTGTGCAGAAAACCATCATTGACACCCTCCACAAGGAGGGAAAGCCTCAAAAGGTAATTGCAAAAGAAGTTGGATGTTCTCAAAGTGCTGTATCAAAGCACATTAATAGAAAGTTAAGTGGAAGGGAAAAGTGTGGAAGAAAAAGGTGCACAAGCAGCAGGGATGACCGTAGCCTGGAGAGGATTGTCAGGAAAAGGCTATTCAAATGTGTGGGGAGCTTCACAAGGAGTGGACTGAGGCTGGAGTTACTGCATCAAGAGCCACCACACACAGACGGGTCCTGGACATGGGCTTCAAATGTCAAACGTCTTACCTGGGCTAAAGAAAAAAAGAACTGGTCTGTTGCTCAGTGGTCCAAAGTCCTCTTTTCTGATGAGAGCAAATTTTGCATCTCATTTGGAAACCAAGGTCCCAGAGTCTGGAGGAAGAATGGAGAGGCACACATTCCAAGATGCTTGAAGTCCAGTGTGAAGTTTCCACAGTCTGTGTTGGTTTGGGGAGCCATGTCATCGGCTGGTGTTGGTCCACTGTGCTTTATTAAATCCAGAGTCAACGCAGCCGTCTACCGGGACATTTTAGAGCACTTCATGCTTCCTTCAGCAGACAAGCTTTATGGAGATGCTGACTTCATTTTCCAGCAGGACTTGGCACCTGCCCACACTGCCAAAAGTACCAAAACCTGGTTCAATGACCATGGTATTACTGTACTTGATTGGCCAGCAAACTCGCCTGACCTGAACCCCATAGAGAATCTATGGGGCATTGCCAAGAGAAAGATGAGAGACATGAGACCAAACAATGCAGAAGAGCTGAAGGCCGCTATTGAAGCATCTTGGTCTTCCATAACACCTCAGCAGTGCCACAGGCTGATAGCATCCATGCCACGCCGCATTGAGGCAGTAATTAATGCAAAAGGGGCCCAAACCAAGTACTGAGTACATATGCATGATTATACTTTTCAGAGGGCCGACATTTCTGTATTTAAAATCCTTTTTTTATTGATTTCATGTAATATTCTAATTTTCTGAGATTCTGAATTTGGGGTTTTCATAAGCTGTAAGCCATAATCATCAAAATTATATCAAATAAAGGCTTGAAATATCTTACTTTGCTTGTAATGAGTCTATATAATATATTAGTTTCACCTTTTAAGTTGAATTACTGAAATTAATGAACTTTTGCACGATATTCTAATTTTTCGAGTTTCACCTGTATTCTGCCACAATTATGTGGGAAAGTGAATTCAAAATTCCTCAGACTTTAAAGAACAATATACCCCAATTAAACTTCTTTGTGTAAAAGAATAGGCCATGTGGGGTCCACTTAGACACCAAGAGGTCGTGTCTGAAGGGAAGCTCTGTGTCTGAGTCACCCGCTGTTTAAAGGGTTTACTGGAAGTCAGGGGAGAGCCCTTCCAAGAAATCATGTTACCGCCTAAGTGAAACACAACAGTGGGGGCTCATGGGAATAGCACCCAGGGGCACCTCCCACTAACAGGATATAGTAACTGCTGCATCATGGGGAGCATCACTGTCAGATTTATCAAGTCATGGTCTAGCATAAGATGTGAGCTTATTTAGTGGTGAGATTAATCCAGACCTGTGCGTTCTGTGCTTGCTCCAGCATCTCTTCAAATTCCTCATAATCTTCATCATCAGGATCTGCTCCAGAGAGCCGTGCTGCCCGTGCCATGAAGTAAGGAGGCAGCTCTCCGATGGCTGTTCCTGCACCCTGCAAACACAATCATAAAAGCTTCTGATTCTAATTTAAATGCAAAATGCAAGTCTGCACAAACAAGAAGCCATTAAATTGGTGAGTAGATAAAAATAACATAAAAAAAGCTAATTTTGTAGACTAGTTATGTTCCATTTAGTTATTTAAAAAAAATGTAATGCAGGAGACCAGATACAGAAACATTTGGGTTAAATTTAGTTTTTTTGCTGCATACCAGTTCAAAGAGAGTTCTTGGCGAGTTTTGACCTGTTAATTCATATTGCACATTTTTTTGCTTTATATTGAAGCAAGTTCACCAAATGAATTTTCTATACCATCCCAGAAGTGTATAACTTTCTTTATTCTGCTAAACACTAACAAATATTTTAAGAAGAATATTTCAGCTCTGTAGTATCTTTCAATACAAGTGAATAGTGGCAAGAACTTTGAAGGTCCAAAAAGCACACAAAGGCATACAATCCATACAATGCTAGTGGTTTAATATGCCTTCGGAGGTCATATGATAGGTGTGGGTGAGAAACAGATACATTTTTAAGTCATATTTCTTTTTACTATAACGGTTCAATTTCACATTGTTGTACTTTTGTTTTTCATGATTTGCATTCTTTGTGCATATTGACTCCTACTGGCATAGTAAAAAAAGGACTCAAATATTGATTGGTTTCTCATCCACACCCATCAAATCCCTTTTGAAGATACCATTGGAGTTGTATGGACCTTCAAAATTTTGGCAACAATTCACTTATTGTATGGACCTACTTGGGTTGTTCAGATACCGAATTTTTGGATTCGGTACGAAACCAGCCCTGGTACCTCAGTATTGATACCAAATCAATACTTCAGCAACAGATAAACAGATAAACAGCCACAGATTACTGATGAAATCACACAGAAAGTGATTTGATTAAAAGAACTGCATAAAGTCTTGCAGTTGCAAATTCTGCATTTTCCATTAAACATTTTCTGAATTCCATGTTTTATGTTTTAATTAAATGTTATCATCTAAAACGGTGTTTAATCAAATAATACATACAGATTTAGTCAAATATTTTTATTTTTTTTACAATTGTTTTTTTTTTTGGGGGTAAAATAAATTGGTGCACAAAAGAGCTACACCTTATAAATGAAAAAAATCCTGCTTACCTGTGGCACAAGGTATTCATGTTCGCTCTTGTTCAGGAAGTAAAATGACTTGCGCATGCGTTTTTGCCGATTTAAGCATGATGACGTCACCAGTTACACAAAAACAAACACACACGTGCATAATGAAGCCAAAAGTATACTTTAATTTTGAAGCGAATGCTCAGCGTCTGTGTACAGTCAAACACGAGCCAGTCAAAGTTTACTCCATTTGTGCGCACATATATATGCGTTTTGCGCATGCGTGCTACGGCTGCTATGAGACGCCGGACCATTTCTCTTCAAGAGTTTAGACACAAAGTTGTCTTTAGATTCCTTCAGACAAGAGTTATACAACTACAGGTATCTCCTGACCTCCTCACATATGAGCTCTTTACGTGCATTTCTACTGTTGTTGTTGTTTTTACCTTAGTCTCCTGTTATTTATCTGCGATTATGTGTTCTAGCGTTTCTTCATGACAGCAACGGCTCAAATGTGAGTATTGCCACCTTGTGGATCCACTTATTTGTGCAACTAATTACAGGCGCACGTGCATTCTGCGCATTCAAAAACGCGCGGTTCGAAAAATCGGTCTGCACGCATTGAGTGCATGAGCACTCTGCTGATGACGAGATTTGCATCATGCGTCCTGAGCGTTCACAACTGACCGAAGGATACTTTGGCCTTCAGTGTCAGGGAAAAGTTGTAGGACACAGAAAAGGTGAGCTGCCTTTTATGTATGTGCATGAATGAGCGCGCAACTAGTGGGGTCCTCAAAAAAGATGGTTTTTGATCATCAGATTTAGTCGTTTTCTCCTGGACATGTACAACTGCTGAATTACGCCATTCAACACACAGAGGCGCAAGTGTTGTTCACTGTAGTGTGCATCATGACGCAACATTTTTATAAAAACACAAATATAACAACCAGTGTCATGTTTTCTATGAGGTGCACATTTGTGATGATGCAAGTTGATGATAGAAAAGGACAGACAGAATCATATGCAAGTTTGAAACCAGACTCTGGGGGGCGCAGGAAACAATTAGCTCGAATTCGAACCGCAGCAAACGTGCCCAGTGTGAAATCCACCTTAGAGTGTCTGATATCGACGCAGATCAAGACAAGCACAAACACCTGAAGTTAATTCAATACAGGTAATCCACTAAAATAACGGCTTGACATGTTGCGTTTGTGTTTAGATTATCATGCAACACACTGAAAAAGTGACTGATGTATGTCATCATGAAACAGAGACCCTCCACTCCAAATCTGATCACAAGTGGTCACAGAAGACGCATTTAAGTGACGTAACCTGTGATGTGTCTCATCCGACCACATGTGATCAGATCACCCAAGACGCATTGTAATACCAGGTGAAAACGGAAACATAATGAAAACATTGTGCATTACGTGCGATCTGTTTGTGAGTGACATGGAGCACAGCAGCACCTATCGTTCATTCAGAAGCATGCAAACTGCATATTATTTAATTAAATGACATCCTTCTGCTATTTAATGATAACACTAGGCCATTTTAAGCATTTAATTTGGTTAATTGTCAAATTGTCATTGGTTTCCTCTCAAAAATGTCACATACCAAAATTAGCAACAAGATGATATCGTACTCTTAAATTTTTTGGTATTGCGATATTCCATTAGTACCAGTATACTGCGCAACCCAAGGACTTACAGAGCTAAGATATTCTTCTAAAAATCTTCGTTTGTGTTCAGCAGCAGAAAGAAAGTCATCTGGGATGGCATGATGGTGAGTAAATGATAAAGAGAATTTTCATTTTTGTGTGAAATATTCCTTTAACATTAAAAGTGATTTCGTAGCATCTTTGAGGTCAGTCCTTATTCACTTATGAACAATGATTCACTCTTTTACTACAGAAGTACTCAATCCTGCTCCAGGAGATCTACCTTCCTGCAGAGTTACTCCACTCTTACAAACCTCGCCGGCATTTTCAAGTGATCTCGAAGAGCTTTTCAGTTGTGTTTGATTAGAGTTGGAATTGAACTCTGCAGGAAGTCAGATCTTGAGGAGCAGGAGAAGCTTTGGTACTTCATCGGGTAGGATTGTGCTGTGGGAAAAAAAAAAAACTTACCCACATGCAGGCCTCCAGGCGAACTTTTGACATGATGGTCCACAGTGAGATGCTCTCCTGCAGGACTTCTTCTGGACACACAATCTGAGCTGGGTAGGGCGGCTCTGGAAATTTCACAGAGCCACATTCATATGCAGCCAAGGTGACAGAGGCTATGTGTGGACCCTGGAGAAAAATCACTTCATTAAGTCTTCTTGACAAGCCACTATGAGATTAGATCCTATTATGGCTCAACAGTATTGCATTCTGACAGAGCTGATTCTATTAAAAAAAAAAAGAACAAGTAAAAATCTGAACTATTAGCCAGAATTTGCTTTCAGAAATTTCACTTATCGTTGAGCTATGAACATGTTTACAAATGCAAAGAATACCACACATCAGCTAAACATTTCATGACAATGCCAAATTGATTTATTTCTCTCAAGACAAATTTGTGTTGCCAAAGTACAAACTACCACAAACTTACTTGATCAATGCAACTGCAAATAGTTTATGACCTCAACATTGTACAATGGAAAAATCACAACACCTAATAAATGACAATTCATTTGCTAAGTGAAAACAGGCAGATATGACGGCCGCTCAATGTCTGGGAGAATCTATGTGGGAGAGGAGACTGGTCAATGTATAATGCCTAGCATTTTTAGCCTCTGATTAACATTGCTTAATCAAAGGAAGAAAAAGTGACTCAGGTGGTACCATTTAGTGGATGACTCCAGCAAAAACAATCTTAAGACAGCAGGATTATTTTATTTTATCACTTCAAAAGTTCTGTAATTGACCAAAAGCAATGAGTTTTCCAAGACTTGCTCCGGCACAAAAACAGTCACTCTCATCTTGTTTTTCTTGAGGACCCAGATTTTACATCGGACATTAAGTGGTAACCCAACACATTTCCAATATTGTTTACCATAACAAATTAAACAAAAAATGTCCATAACAATCAAACAAAAAATATATGATGTTGATTGATGCTAGCTTCTACCAAGTGACAAAATATTCTGCATCAAAATACTGTTTGAGTGGACGCACTGCCTTTGATGTCAACAACAAAGATATGGGAAGCGCTTCTCCTTTTTAAAAGATGTCATGCTTATTTATTTTGCTGTCCTAACTACGCACAATTACATGGTAAGTTGCATTTAATTTTTTTGAACTTATCCCATTTTTCTTTGCATTTTACCCAATCAGAAAATACCAATGACACATTTTTTGGCTGCGACCCAAAAGTTAAGAACCATGGCACTAAAAAGACTGTTACAAGTCTAAATATTGATTACATCGAGTCATCTTAGATACTCTGCTACTAACAACTGGGATTTTTACAGCTAGAAATGAGGTCATCCAATCAGCACCAAAGGTTTAGTCACAGAAAAGAGCTCACTGCTGTGTCACAGCAAATGTTATGATAGCCTGATACAGTGACTATTTTATCTGGTTACTCATTGCAATTTAATTTATTTCCCAGGCACTGAAACTTGACACAGGTCAAGTTACTTCTCAAACAAATTCACTCATTGGATACTGCAAAACATTTATGATGAGAACATGGCACGTCAGACAAGCATTGCTTCTTTCTATTAGTTGTTTTTACATATATTAAAGTCTGAAGTGTTGTGGGCAAATCTAGTTTTTGTCGTCTGAACATTAAAAAAGCCAAAAAAAAAAGCTTGATGTGTAAAAAAAAAATAATCTAATTCTTGTACAAAAGTCTAGTGGTGAAACATTGTGCGTGTTTGCACTTTCACATCCCATTCTTTCACAAAGCTGACCGTGGACACACAAACCGAGTGCAATGTACTCGAGCTCTCCGTGGACAAAGGGGTTGTACATCAGTGGGGTGTGATTTCACCACAGCCAGTGGAAGTGGACACTTCTGACCGCTGTCTAGCAGATCTGAGTCAGTGGAAACTGGTGAAAGGTTCCGATTACGAGATCTTCTGTGGACAAGCAATCACATGCTCTCACTCTGACACTAATAATAAACTTTTGTGGAACATTGAGCACACCAACTCTTCCCCTTATGCCTGAGGGCCCCTGAGAGTTAAACAAGGGAAATACCCAACTACTGTACTCAACTGTGGATAAACTGTTATTCTTATTGGCTACAACAACAACTATTACAACATGCGATATGTTCAAATATAGCAAAATATTAAGATTGAGCGTACAGTGAGGAAAATAAGTATTTGAACACCCTGCTATTTTGCAAGTTCTCCCACTTGGAAATCATGGAGGGGTCTGAAATTGTCATCGTAGGTGCATGTCCACTGTGAGAGACATAATCTAAAAAAAAATCCAGAAATCACAATGTATGATTTTTTAACTATTTATTTGTATGATACAGCTGCAAATAAGTATTTGAACACCTGTATATCAGCTAGAATTCTGACCCTCAAAGACCTGTTAGTCTGCCTTTAAAATGTCCACCTCCACTCCATTTATTATCCTAAATTAGATGCACCTGTTTGAGGTCGATTAGCTGCATAAAGACACCTGTCCACCCCATACAATCAGTAAGAATCCAACTACTAACATGGCCAAGACCAAAGAGCTGTCCAAAGACACTAGAGACAAAATTGTACACCTCCACAAGGCTGGAAAGGGCTACGGGGAAATTGCCAAGCAGCTTGGTGAAAAAAGGTCCACTGTTGGAGCAATCATTAGAAAATGGAAGAAGCTAAACATGACTGTCAATCTCCCTCGGACTGGGGCTCCATGCAAGATCTCACCTTGTGGGGTCTCAATGATCCTAAGAAAGGTGAGAAATCAGCCCAGAACTACACGGGAGGAGCTGGTCAATGACCTGAAAAGAGCTGGGACCACCGTTTCCAAGGTTACTGTTGGTAATACACTAAGACGTCATGGTTTGAAATCATGCATGGCACGGAAGGTTCCCCTGCTTAAACCAGCACATGTCAAGGCCCGTCTTAAGTTTGCCAATGACCATTTGGATGATCCAGAGGAGTCATGGGAGAAAGTCATGTGGTCAGATGAGACCAAAATATAACTTTTTGGTCATAATTCCACTAACCGTGTTTGGAGGAAGAAGAATGATGAGTACCTTCCCAAGAACACCATCCCTACTGTGAAGCATGTGGGTGGTAGCATCATGCTTTGTGGGTGTTTTTCTGCACATGGGACAGGGCTGACTGCACTGTATTAAGGAGAGGATGACCGGGGCCATGTATTGCGAGATTTTGGGGAACAACCTCCTTCCCTCAGTTAGAGCATTGAAGATGGGTCGAGGCTGGGTCTTCTAACATGACAATGACCCGAAACACACAGCCAGGATAACCAAGGAGTGGCTCTGTAAGAAGCATATCAAGGTTCTGGCGTGGCCTAGCCAGTCTCCAGACCTAAACCCAATAGAGAATCTTTGGAGGGAGCTCAAACTCCGTGTTTCTCAGCGACAGCCCAGAAACCTGACTGATCTAGAGAAGATCTGTGTGGAGGAGTGGGCCAAAATCCCTCCTGCAGTGTGTGCAAACGTTTGACCTCTGTAATTGCAAACAAAGGCTACTGTACCAAATATTAACATTGATCTTCTCAGGTGTTCAAATACTTATTTGCAGCTGTATCATACAAATAAATAGTTAAAAAATCATACATTGTGATTTCTGGATTTTTTTTTTTAGATTATGTCTCTCACAGTGGACATGCACCTACGATGACAATTTCAGACCCCTCCATGATTTCGAAGTGGGAGAACTTGCAAAATAGCAGGGTGTTCAAATACTTATTTTCCTCACTGTATGTGATTACCTGCGTCTGTCGTGACTCACACCAGTAATTGGCAGTAGAGGTGCAAAAACCATATATGCAAGGTATGCAATGCATAGGGGCACCATGTAAAGGGGGGGCACCAGTGGCTCACTAAAGGTGGTGCAATCGGCCTCCTCGACTCCTCCAACATCCACCCCCCCCACCCCGCTTGAAAGATACATGGGGCACAAAATTTTGATTTGCATACATGCTCGGAAATGTGTCGTACTACCCCTAGTAGTAATGCTGAAACTGTTCAGTTAACTATTTCTCAATTGTAGTATGATAATAGCCTGTGGAGTAAGAGACAATGCCGACGTTCTGACATCAGCTCAGGAAGACGCTCGCTCAACAAAAACCCACTTATAACACATAAAACACAGTGATTTGTCACCACCTATTGCCGTAATATGTAATATACAATGATACATTTACCACCACCTACTAACATAAATGTCACAATGAATTTGTTGCCACCTACTGGCGTAAATATGTAATGTCATAGATGAATGTCACCACCTACTGGGGTAAATATGTAATTTTACAAACATTAATCCGTCATCTCATACTGGCATAAATTTGTAATGTCAGAGATGCATTTGTCACCACCTACTGGTGTAAGTAAATATGTAATTTCTCAAAGTTGAATTTGTCGTCACATACTGGTGTAAATTTGTAAATGTCACAAAGATTAATCTGTCATCACCTACTGGCTAAATCAAAACCCCCTCCTCTAGCTCCATGGAGTGCTCTAACACTTTAGTTGGACCGACACAAACACAAGCAGAGTGATACAAACAGTAAAGCGTCCCAATGCTGTTGAACTGTATATCAGCACTCTTGAGACACCTCTCTAATCAGATTCACAGAATGGACAAACTGATTATTACATCTATTAAACCATTCTGACACGATATACCATGTATCATATATCATAAAGTACAAATGGAATTATTATCTAATACCATCACTTTACCATGATACTACCACAGTACTGTTAGTAAGGGCTTGCCTATCATGAACATAGTAGTCTGGTAACAAACTGGCTTGATTTTAGTCCAGTGTAAGAGTTCTCACCAGGTACAAGAGGAAAGTGTGCAGTCCAGTGCCAAGACCAACAGAAGACAAAATCCCCAGGCCAACCCAATAGGCACACCACAAGAATTTGTTCTCCAGGTACTGTACATACTGTAAACCATGAAAAAACAAATTAAGGCAATTAAGAATCACGTCAATTCACAATAACTACCTGCATGTGACTGATGTACATATTCTGGCATCACAACAAGCCCACGATAATCTGATTTTAATAACATTTCAATACATTATAACACCTCTAAAACAGAGATAAAAGCAAAGATCTCAAGAGCCCATGAGCTCACCTTCTGATGTTCTCCTTCTATTGAGTAAGCCAATGAGAAAAGGGAAAAAAGGACAAGGGTCAGAAATACCACACCTCTTCTCTGCCAAAGCCTGTAAAAAAGAAAGTACGTGTACAGTGAAAAGAGTCCTTCACAAATGCATAAACGTAAATGCAAATCAATTCAACACTAAACTGAATTTAGTGATGATATTCAAATTAGGGACGGTCCAATGAGCTGTACCGCATATTATTCAAAGTGCACTTCAAACATCTCAGCCGTTAGGACAGACATAAAGATAATCGAGAAGTATAATCGCTTACTTCCACGTCCATTCCTTGAGGGTAATGAGGGTTTCTAGGAAGAAATACTGTAATGTGATGAAAGGCCTCTTCCACAGAACTAAAGACAGACGCTCTTCTCTGTCCTGCTGCTTTCTGTCTCGAAGAGATGAATCTGTTGGTACAATCCACAATATTTTAAAAAGAGGATTAAATTATGTTTAAAAACAATCTGTCTTGTTGGTATGAGTGATAACGTATATTTGTTTACACAGCAGATGGCAGCAAAAAACAAAAGACAAAAAGCCACAATCTTTAAACAAGATTAAATATTATTTGGGCTGTCAGAGTTTACACATTAACATACAAAATTAATTACATTTGTTGAATGGTTAAATATGAAAACAATTTAACACTGTAATTGCTCCATTCTGTTCTCTGTAATTACTAAAGACATCACAACAGTCCTAAACATTAGTGGTAGATCACTCTATTAGCAATGAGGACAGGTCCGTTTCATCTACGGGATGTTTTATCTCCAAAACTGACCCTTGACCAGTTCAGCTGAGGCTTAAACAGTGGTTTGCCTGAGCGTTACTGATTAGATCAACTTTCTCATAGCTCTACAAACCTGTAGAACTGCCATTCTGCTTGTCTTTAGGTCCTAGTCTTTTCTGTGGCTGTTCACATTCTGCTCCATTTGCAGCCATCTCCCACAACTGTTTACAGCTTCAGACACCTGCAGACACAAACAAGTAAAAAAAGTTTTGTAATGATATAATAAATAAGCCTTATGTATATAATAGTCAATTAAGTCTCAGGAAGAGTGATTAGGTAAAACAAAAACACACAAAGGCCAAGCAAGCATCCCAGATCAAACTTAGCCAGCAGTGATGATGGTTTGTCTTCCCAAGAAAACCTCCAGCCGATTAGTAAATTATTTTATGGGAATAAATATGAAAAATACAGACAGTTGTGGGAGAATCTTAATGTATAAAATGTCAAACAAAACTATAAAATACCCAAGATAAACTGAAAGATTTCATGACAGAGGTACACTAACATCCAGTGTTGGGCAAGTTACTCTAAAATAGTCATTAATAACTACTGTACTAATTACTCTGTCTAAAAAGTAATTGCAATACTTAATACTGATTACTTTCTAAAACCCTTATCAATCTCAACCAGTTGAAAAATACAAGGATGGACATGAAATTGTTTTTTTAATTATTTCAAATAAATCTAATAAATTATTAATGAACTGGCCAAAGAATTTAAGGGAACAGCATTAAAATAGAGATATTATATTTTAACATTAGACATTACATTTCAATTCAAAATTCAATATTGTTTAATATAGAATTGGTCTATAAAGTATAGCATCTTCACAATTACATCAGAAGTAACAAATTACATTACTGAAAAATTAAGAGTAATCCCTTACTTTACTTTTTTCAATGAAAAAGTAATTTAATTGCATTAATTCATTACTTAGCAATGCATTACACACAACACTGCTCACAACACATTATATAATTGAGAGACAATGTACAGTAGCCATGAAAATATCACACACTCTGCTATTATGTATCATAGTAGCAATATCTTCATTTAAAAAATAAAATTTGTTTCGTTCCACCACAGGACTCTATTCACCAGTACAGGTTGTACCAGGACAGACCTTTAACTAGCACGTAAGCTAACCTAACCAAGCCCAAACTCCATGCCAGAAGATTAACCAACTGATCAAATGGCATTACAATATAAATACAGTTGAAGACATAAGTTTACATTCACCTTAGCCAAATACATTTAAACTCAGATTTTCACAATTCCTGACATTTAATCGTAGAAAACATTCCCTGTCTTAGGTCAGTTAGGATCACTACTTTATTTTAAGAATATGAAATGTCAGAATAATAGTACAGAGAATTATTTATTTCAGTTTTTATTTCTTTCATCACATTACCAGTGAGTCAGAAGTTTACATACACTTTATTATTATTTAGTAGCGTTGCCTTAAAATTGTTAACTTGGGTCAAATATTTAGGGTAACCTTCTCCAAGGTTCTACATTCTTTGTCCCCATGTGCACTTGCAAACTGTAGTCTTTCAGGTTATGTCGATATAGGACTTGTTTTACTGTGGATATAGATACTTGTCTACCTGTTTCCTCCAGCATCTTCACAAGGTCCTTTTTCTGTTGTTCTGATTTGCACCAAACTACATTAATCTCTAGGAGACAGAATGCATCTCCTTCCTGAGCGGTATGATGGCTGTGTGGTCCTATGGTGTTTATACTTGCGTACTATTGTTTGTACAGATGAATGTGGCACTTCAGGCATTTGGAAATTGCTCTGAAGGATGAACTAGACTTGTGGACGTCCACAACTTTTTTCTGAGGTCTTGGCTGATTTCTTTTTATATTTCCATGTTGGTGTTAAGTGGTTAAAAAATGTGTTTGAATGACTTCAACCTAAGTGTATGTAAACTTGTGACTTCAACTGTATATCTTTTAACACTATTTGATTAAAATCACTTTGTGTTTCCACTCAAATATAATCTTCATATCTAATAGCCCATGTGGGTGATGAATAGATGTTCTGATAATTCGTGCTACCTGCTCAGGATGTGCTATCAGCAGTAAAAACAGAGATATGTAAAGTTAAAACATGGGTAGCACATGACGGGAGGCACAGGAGAACCTGTCAGTATGTAATACAACAGCATGAAATGTGTTAAAAACCTAGGTAACACATCTTGTCAAGCAGATAATACCTATCAGGATGTGATACCAGCATAACTATCAGATGGTGTGATATGGTGCGAGGCTGTACTGTGCCCTAACCCAACCCTAAAACTATGTGAATATAGCGTTGGTAGCACATCCTGATATATTTTCAAGACACCGGCATGAATTAGCTGTCTCGGCTAAAATGGAGCCCACTATCACTGTTAAGAGATGATTTCTCTGTCGGTATCGACGACACAGTGATAGTTACACACTAAGGTAGAATATATTGTAAAGTATCACAACAACGGAAAGGTAAAGAGTGAATGGACAGTCATACCTTCAGCCACTCTTGCGTCCTGACAGCAGCAACAAGACACAACAACAGCCACAGGAAATGACTCATGTTTAACAAGTTCACTTCAGTTCTTTCAAAATAAAAGACATTGATGAGGAGGATAGATTAGTGCTATTCTGATGACTGGCGATGGAGGCCTAAAGTAGGGCACAACGGAGCTAAAGGCACACCATAAGGAAAATTCGCTTTTTTCTGGTCACAAAATGTATCAAGATCGAAAAATGTTATTTATTTTTTTAATCCCCTTTTCTCCCAATTTGGAATGCCCAATTCCCACTACTTAGTAGGTCCTCGTGGTGGTGCGGTTACTCACCTCAATCTGGGTGGTGGAGGACAAGTTTCAGTTGCCTCCGCTTCTGAGACCGTCAATCCGAGCATCTTATCACGTGGCTTGTTGTGCATGACACCGCGGAGACTCACAGCATGTGGAGCCTCATGCTACTCTGAAGATCCACGCACAATTACCACGCGCCCCATTGAGAGTGAGAACCTCTAATCACCCATGAGGAGGTTACCCCATGTGACTCTACCCTACCTTAGCAACCGGGCCAATTTGGTTGCTTAGGAGACCTGGCTGGAGTCACTCAGCACGCCCTGGATTCAAATCGTGACTGCAGGGGTGGTAGTCAGCGTCAATACTCGTTGAGTTACCCAGTCCCCCTTTTTATTGAATATTGATGGAAAAACTTAATTTGTGAGAAAATAAATATTAACGGAAGGTTCTTTTGATTAAAATTCTGTTTTTAAAAAAAGGTGGTGAGGGAGCCTTTTACCCCACATTTGAGTTGGGGGGTGGGTGTTAAAGGGATATTGTGTTGATATAGCGACAATAGTTATAGGGATAAATTAGTTAACTAACACAAATAATTTTGAGATTGCTACATCATTTTGAGTAACAAATTAAGATAATCCTCAAAATAACTACTTTCTGTTAATTTCAATAACATTTGAATTTTCTTAACATATTAAGTATTCTATAAACAAACAATTCTCCATTGTGATCAGTTATTGTGGCCCACTTTAACAAATGTTCATAACAAATCTATTCACTCCACTAAAGAAAAACTATGTGTTTTATAGGGCCTTTAACCCCTGCAACATGGAGGCATTTTATATCAAATACTATCCTTTCACTTACTGTAGTTATTTAATGACCTTGAACACAACTGAAAATGACATAAGTATTATGTCTCAAACTAATGTTAATTTCAGTGATTCTCATTAGCTACATCCATTTGCAAAATATTAAAACATTAGATCAAATTACCTCAAAATCAAACTTTAGACACCGCACGCAATGATCTCATGGATCAGGAATATGTTGCAGTGTATAGTGGCAAACAGGTGTTTAGGAAAGGACTGGTAGTTTTTGCTATTTAGTGTTTTGGAAGAAAATCAAATCAAATGTGCCTTTTAAACCCCAGGAGCCTTAAAGGGATGTTCCGGGTTCAATACAATTTGAGCTCAATCGACAGCATTTGTGGCATAATAGTAATTAACACAAAATTAATTTAGACTCGTCCCTCCTTTTCTTTTCTTTAAAAAAAAAAAAGAAGCAAAAATCTTGGTCCCTGGGAGACACTTACAATGGAAGTTAATGGGTGCCAATTTCTGAACAATAAAATAATCAGTTTCAAAAGAACTACAAGACAAACAATATGTGATTCAACATGATTTTAGTGCGATAAAAACACTTACTAACCTTTTCTGTGTAAAACTTTAGCCAATTTTACAACTTCATTACCATGACGATGTAACATCAACAAATACTAAAACGACTCTAAAAAATGTATTTAAACAAATGTACAGCTTACATGTGTTTTAACAGAACAACGAAAGCAAGTTTTTATGACATTATAAGCTTCAAATTTATGCCTTTAAACCCTCCAAAAATTGCCCCCTTTCACTTCTATTGTATCAGATTTCTTTTTTTTTTATTTGCTTTGAGAAAGAGGAATGAGTCAAAACTCATTTTTGTGGTAATCAACATTATGAACAAAAAAGCTTAACTTGTATTGAACTCTGAATATTCCTTTAAGCCCCATTATACCCTACTCTGAATTAAAGTATTAATTAATCCATCAATTAAACATACCAATTTATTTTTTAATAATTGTATAAAAGAATCATTAAATGTACCCTTTTATACTTTCTAATATTCCATGAAAACTCAGTATTGATTTTGTTTTTATTTATTCTTCATAATTATAACATGCTTTTTAATAATAGGCTGAATTTCAGATTGACATCTAAAGGACGAATTATGTATTTCTAAAGCCTGATTTACCCTCAAAGATTTATTTTTTTCCATAATAATGAAAAAAGAAATATAAAAAAAATGTCAATCAACAAACTGTCTTTACTGTGGTCTATAGGCTGCTCACTCATATTGACAGCCAAGAGAAACAAATATACACACTTTGAGCACATTATTAGGAACAATATTGCCCTAATAATATGCCAGATGTGGTCTTGTGCTGTTGTAGCCCATACACCTCAAGTATCGACATGTTCAGAGTGGTTATCTGAGTTACTGTAGCCTTTCTGTCAGCTCCAACCAGTCTGGCAATTCTCCATTGACCATATCAACAAGGTGTTTCCATCCACAGAACTGCCGCTCACTGGATGTTTTTGATTTTGGCACCATTCTGAATTAATTTTAGAAAGTGTTGTGTGTGAAAATCCCAAGAGATCAGCAGTTACAGAAACACAAACCAGCCCGTCTGGCACCAACAATCACGCCACTGTTGAAATCACTGAGATCACATTTATTTTCCCCATTCTGATGATTGATGTGAACATTTACTGAAGCACCTGACACATGATGCATTGCACTACTGCCACACGATTGTTGGATTAGATAAATCGCATGAATATGAAGGTGTACAGGTGTTGCTATTAAAGTGCTCAGTGAGTGTAGTACCATTTAAAATTAATTGAACCATTTAGGTCAAAACAGAATATATGATCCATGTTTGAGGGTAATGTAATCTGTTAAATAGATGCATAGAAAGTACTTAGATTAAATAAGGTTTCATTCGGGCATTAAAAAAAATGCATTTTGAGCTTTGCCGATAAATACATCTTCACTTGATGAGCCAAAAAATAGAAACACTGTTTATGATGATTTCCGAAGCAATCTTTTTTTAGAATGGACTTTTATTTTGACAAGTGCTTTTCCAGGATATTGATTGTGAACTAGAGTAGCTGACTTCATACAATTTTCTAGCACATTATTAAATTACGCATTGGAATTACCCAAGACATTCATGTCCATTTTCAGTGCGACTATTGAAAGACATCTATAAATCTAGTTTTGAATTCTCAACACTTTTAAAAGGCTGCTTTGTCATAGATTCAGCAAATAGATTTGACTAGTATGTGTATATTGATTTATAAATACTGAAGATTAATTTACATGCAACTCTTATGGTCTGCTTGTAACATGACTTGTGGAAAAATAAAGTGTCAGATATATAATGGAGAATGAATGAATTTCATTTTAATTTTGCCAAGTTACAATCAAGCGACCAGAATAATCACAATCCTTTAAATGTATTCCCCTATATTCTGATCAGCAGATCACACAAAACTTAGAGGATAAGCATTGGTATCCATGTATTATTCATTCGTCTGTACACTCCAAATAGTGAGCAAGAACACCACAACACCTGGCACACACAAACCTCAATACAAAGAATCGGATGAGTAAACACAGAGTCAGAACAATCTATGTATCCCTTGCTCATTTATGGAAATGGATTTACACAAGAAAGAGCACTGTTTTCAATACAAGGAAAGGTCACCTGTTACACATGGAGTGAATGAGATGTTAACAACTACAAGGTCGGTCAGGGAACCTGTTTTGGCTAAAGGATTAAAATCATTTACAATATGCATGTCTGTATGCACTTAAAATCTCCATACAGTTACATATTTGTGTAGAATATCAGATTATTACTTAGTGTTAGCTAAATGTGTGCATACGCATGGATGCATACGTTCAAATATTGTTTTAACCTTTTTCAGAATACACAATAATGAAATGCATTAAACAGACTGACAGTGTAAGCTCTTCACATACAATACATCAAAATTAAGAGATTCTACATTAGTTTCCTCTCACGACAGAGTGCAAATCAGATGCTTCACGACATATTTTAAGGTTAATTGCTCTTCTCACAACTCCACTTACATACACAACCCATGCCCCTTTAAAATTCAGCTCACAAAAAAATAAAAATAATAATAACCTTGTGATATAATTAGCCTTAAATATGGAATGTGAAATACCATACAAAATGTGGTCTGATTATTTTCTTTTGACAACACAAATAAAAATGAAGTCCTTCATTGCATTGTAAGGAACATAATTTAAAACGCATTACTTTTTTTCACTTTATATAAGCTTGTGAGTAGACCACAATACATTTCTACAGAACTTAAGGAGAGATGAATGGACAGCTGTGGGCAGGAGGGCTTTACATGCCGTAGCCAAAGCCTGGCTGTGCAGGCTGGCCGTAGCCAGGCGCTGTGGGGTAGCCATAGCCATAAGGTTGCTGTGGGGGTACTGCGACATTGGGGCCTGCAGTGAGCATTAGCTGGGGTGTGCCTGGAGAAAAAAAAAAAAAAAAAAAAACAATTTTATTAAAACACTCAAAAACGGGAGCATTAATACAAAAACACCAGGATATAGTTCAGGTTGTTCTATAGCCTTTGGATTAATGGTTAATGCTGCCTTCACACCATGTCGGAATGAGCGTAATCACAAACGTCCTTAAAAATGTTCACATCTTCATGTTGTACCTCAAATTTAAATGAAAACTATTGGTCTCATTTGAACATTGTGAAATCATGTAAAAACCAACAAAATGGTAGTGGCTTTAGTTTAAGGTAGTTAAAAGGTGCCTTTACACATATTTCTGTTTGATATGGTATTTTATTATATATAATAATAATAATTAATATATATTTGCAGATATACTTTAGGGTTAGTTTGGCTTGTGTCAGATCCTTTGAATGCTTTCGATACGTTTAAATTAGTGCTGTCAGTTGATTACATTTTTTTATTTTGTGCTGAAATTTAACACTATATATACTTATTTTCTTGTCAAAATGCATTTATTTCCAATTTAGGAAACAAAACAATATAATGCTTTATTACAATTTTCCAAACATTGCCTTTCACAAGAAATGCACTAAAATAGCACCAATTCGAGTAACAGTAAACGTTTCCCAAAGTGTAATTGGGAGTTTAACTAATTGAAAGAACTATTTCCCCATAGGCTGCATTTTCATTGTTATGGGCATTAAATCTCTTAAACTTTCATCCTCCGCAATACTCTGTTTATCTGCTGGCAGATGGTGGCTATCCGCTTTGTTACAGCAATTGTGAAGCTGTGTTCATGATTGACGTCAAGAGCGTCAACGCCTGAGCTTTGAACTCACCATGAAAAGCGCTTCCAGACAAAAAGTCTCATTCTGCGTTTTGGTGATAGCCAAGACTTGACGTGCTTCTTTGGTAATTAAAATGCACCTTACAAGTCCTATCTGGGCTTATTTTGAACATTAAATAGCGCTAAGAGCTCCCCTCTCCATAATTTTATCAATCACAGGGAAGCGCTGCCAGAGATTCTATTTACAGAGATAACCACCTCCTCGGCTCTATCATAGGAGAGTATTACAACAGTACCGCCCATAGGATGTGAATGGTACTGTCGCACTATGCTATTAATACTAAGCTTGTAGGCTGATCTTGGTAGAAGGGCTCTGACGCTGTGTCTGTTTGTGAAGTGTGCATCAGTGCAATGACCCCGGGCGGACACATTACAAAGATTCCGCCATTCACACAAGTGTTTGTGATGTATTAACAGTAAATGTGTTAATCACAATTAAGAAATTATCGCATTCAACTTTTTTTTAAATTGCATGCATTAATGCAATAATTCTGACAACTCTAATTAAATACATTTGACGGAACTGTTTGGAGGACACTAGCATCCTCTAGCATTCCAAATTGATAAAACATGGCGTGTGTTGTCAGATTGCCCTGGTACCTATTTGTACCAGGTTTTGTGAAGTTTGGAAATTGCACCGTCAAGATACTGGATAATTACTCCTAGCACTGAACCTAAACCCAACCCAAATTTGAATTTATTTAATTATAGGACCCCTTTATTATCATAAATTTATAAAATGTGACATGCGTCCTTGGACTGTCCTGGTGACAATGTGTGCCAAGGTTTGTGAAGTTTGGACATTGTACTCACAAGATATAGGCAATCAGTATTTACTGGCCAAGGCGAAAAACTTATCAGCTTATATCTGCCAAACGAATTGACAAATCAAAAATCAGAAAACATATTTTTTGCCACGGGGTCTTAAAATGATTCAGGCCAAATTTGATGCAAATTGAACACACGGCACGAGTTCGATAGTAGTTTTAAAAAAAACATTTAATTGTCAAAACATTAATAGACTACTGTCAAACATATTAATAGACTACTGTCAAACATATTAATAGACTACCTCCTAATGTCATCATGAACATGTGTATTCAATTTTATTATTCACAATAAAAACCACTGTTTGATTGGCTGTTTGCTGCCATGTTTGTTGATTTGTCCACATGATATATAAAGGACATGTCAGCAGTTGCAGCAAAGATGCACTGCACCACACCAAATTTTAACCTCCTTGATCAAAAGGTTGCAGGGTGTGCACATTTTTTTAGTTACAGCACCACCTATTAGCGGAATTCAGCTAAATGTTTTGTGCATCCTCAGAATGTATAATTGTTAATGCGTAACAAAGTTACATGCAAATGGGATTTTGTGTTTAGGAGATATAGGCCATTTAGTCCAAATGGGCCACACCCAAAATTTTTATTGGTTATATCTGCCAAATAAAAAAAAAAATCAGAAAACAACATTTGTTCAGGAAGGTCACTTGATACATGCAAAAATATGGTGTGAAATGGACAAACGGCCTGGGAGTTCGAAAAAGCAGGGTTCCCAGAATTCTTTTTAATTTTTTTATAATGAGCGACAACGTAAATGTGCTTAATCATTTCGCATGTAATTTCGCTTGCCTGAGTAGTGGGTGGGATTTGGGACCATCCCACCAAGTATGAGATCTCTGGGTCTTACAGTTTCTCCCCCCCAGATACTTTTAGGGAAGAAAAAAAATATAAGAAAAATAAGAAAATCAGTACAAATACAACAGGGTTCCAACAACTTTGGTGCTTGAACTCCCAATTAGGTACAAGTTAAATGTAGTTTAATTCTTTAACAAAGCACGTCTTGCACTCTGATCTGTCCAGCTGGAGTTGTCCTGACAGTCCCCTGCTGATTGCACATAAAAATACTTCAAGCTTCAATTGCACCGTCGGAAGTAAAATTCCATATTATGGAATTATGTACAGTCATGGGTCATGATTAATTGTGTTGTTTCTTTCACCCTCTTAAAACGTAACATAGGCAGCCAATTCACAAAATGTCTAATAAGCAATGCATGTGTCCTACCATATACAATGGGTTGTGCCTCTGTAAGCTGCTCTTCTTCTTTCCTCAAAGACTCTGAAGCATCCAATTTATCAATCTGAATGGAGAGTGAGAATGAAAGAGAAAAAAATGAGAAAAAGGTCAATACTCAGATGAAAGAGGGTAATGACTAATGGATGGGAACATTCATGGGAGATGCATAAAGCCAAGCTTAATACAAGGTACACACGCTTTCAAAGCAGGTCTTAGGGCACAAGCTCCTTGCGATTGCACTCCATACCTTATGTCAAACACTTCCCAATCAAATAAGCATTCCAATTACCTACATCACAAGGAATCAAGATCACTATGGCTTTATATGTCCTCTGTAATTCAATAAATAACAAAAGAGATGGAACTAAAAGTAGATGGTCCCCCATACAGTCAGTCAGTATCCTTTATTAACAGTGGATATGTAGAAAACAGAACCCTCTTATTCAAATTGCTTTGTTAGTAATAACTCGACAGAACTAATAAAAATGCTGTGTCAAATTTCAGAAACCTAATGGGAGGAAATTGCTAACTGGACAGGAGCTGTAAAAATAAGGAAGTCATTATGCGAATAATTCAAGCAGAAACTTACAAAAGTCTTAAAGACATCTATTTGATCTATCAAGCCCAGATTTGGCTTGACCATATATAAACTGAGGGGGCAGCATGAAGCATTTGCACCTGCCTCCACTGATCACCCTTTCTTCCTACAACATGAGGGTAAAGTAAATTACATTTGAATTTTTGGGTAAAAAAAAAAAAAAATGTTATGTTACATTTGTGTTCAGTTCTCGACACAGAGCTGATGTCAACGTCGAAAAGTTATTATGTTGTTGAACAGGCGTAAAATAGATCGGCAAGTCGAAGTTTTGTTGAAAGGGTGAATTAATCATGCCACAAGTGAAGTTTGTTATTCCTATGTTAAAAAGAGTGCAGGAGAGAAAGGCAGAGTAAAAGCGAAGGTGTGACAGGGTGAGAGATGGTTTAAATAGCCATTCACGGCTTCCAGAGGCAGGCAAAGCCAACAGCCATGTTCCCTGACTTTTCAAGGGTGCTACTAATACTGCAAAACACATGCTTGCAAAAGATCTACAGCATACAATGGTTTTCTTTGTGACCACACTTTCTCATTACTGGCTCTAGGTAGTAGCTGTAAAGCAAGTAGAGCAACCATGCACCTCTCGGTTTACAGAAAAATAAATTAAATAGTGTAAATAAAATTAATTCTGAAAATGTGGTCACTTCATTTTGCTTTCATCTCACTTTTAACTTAAATCACATTTAGCCTACATTTAAATCACATTAGCCTACATTTGAATTAGCTGATGAAGTTCAAACTATGATTTCAAATTTAGTGAAAAAATAACAACAAAGGGACCGTTCAGACCGAACACATTCTCACGCTAAAAACGCTAGCCACAGCGTAATAAATAGAACAGAACGTAGGTGTCAAGAGATTTTTTTAAAAGTTATTTTTAACTTGACACAGCATCTAAGAAACGTGGTGCTCAAGTGCAAAACAGCACAGATATATGCAAAAATGCATTCGGTGTTAATGCCCCCTAAGACCGTCTAGTCCAGGAGTTTCAAAACATTTTGATGCCAAGGACCCTCAAATTGCCCTTGTAAGTGTCCACCTTACTAAAATATAAAAGGAATCAATAAACAGTATTTTCTTGTATAAATACCCATTAAAAACAGTGTTTGATAAATAGTAAACATTACATTAGTCATGTTCTTTGTAAATAATCAGGCTTAACATTGGAAAGAAGTAAAGATAATTTTTTTAATTTAAATTAAAAATATTATGTGTTCAACACATTTGAAGGAATATTCTGGGGTAAGCTCAAATCAACAGCATTTGTGATGATTACTAAAAAATATATATATTTTGACTCGTCCCTCCTTTTCTTAAAAAAAAAATAAAAATAAAATAAAAAATCGTTACAGAGAGGCACTTGCAATGGAAGTGAATTGGGCCAGTTTCTGGAGGGTTTAAAAAAGGCAGAAATGTGAACATTTTTATTTTATTAAAGTACTTACATTATTTCTTCTGTTACAACTTGAGCTGTGAAGTGAAATCATTGTTTTTGCAAATTTACCAGAATTACAGTTTATGGAGTTACGTTGTCAACAAAATGTAAAAATTGGATATAACTTAAAACAGAAAAGGTTAGTAAGCGATTTTATCACACTACAATCAAGTTAATATATATTGTTTATGTCTTGTGGTTATACTTTTGAAATCAAGGTTTACAGATTGGCCCCCATTCACTTTCATTGTAAGTGTCTCACTAGCCATGTTTCCTCTATCCGGGCAAATGAGGGGGGGGGCTATTGAGTGCCATTTGTGTTCCCACTGTCATTTCTGGGGCTTCATTGTGCTGCCTCTGATCTTTCTCGGGGCCAATGGCCTTTGGCCTGCCAATTACCCTTGGGCCAAACAAGACCAACTGGGGAGTGAGGCGGGGTCAATGTCAAAGGCGGAGTTTTGCCAAACTTGCCAGTTTTTGTATCCAGCGCACAAAGGTAAAGGACAGGTTCGTGAAGAAAAAAAAAAAAAGACCACTCGTGACACCACGGCATTTAGAGTCGGTGAGTTGTCTACGCTAACTTATTATTCTAGATAATATGATTCCTCGTTTGAGCTTCCCACCTGCTTGGGTGAAATGGGTGGGGTGTGTGACGTTGGCACCAGGACAGTATATTAAGGGTGGCTCTTAGGGCAATGCTGCGGGACTATTTTTGTCTCTTGGCCCCGGCTGGCCAGTTGATAGCCCTGGCCTGATAGTGGAAAAGGGGCTACTGAAACCCAGATTTCTGCTTTTTTAAAAGAAACGGAGTGACAAGTAAACATTTTTTTTTCATGGTTATGCCACAAATGCTGTCGATTGAACTTAATTTGAATCGAACCTGGAATATTCCTTTGAGTTAAAGGAGTTAACTTTGACCTCCCTAAAAAACACATTGTAAAATCTTAGTTGAAAACGCCCTGGTCTAATTCACAATGATAACATTCAAGAAAATTTATTTCACTGTGAAAAGCAATTTAGTACCATTCATCAGCTAATTCCAGCTATCTATCATTTCTAGGTCTGAGGCTCACTACCACAGCATCTGGCATACGAGATGGTCAGTAATCTAGAAGAAACTCGAGGAAAGTCTAGTTAAGGTGTGTATTTAAAGCAGCAGAGTGATATGGGAGGGAAGAACTCATGCAGATTCTCCAAAGTTTCAGTCTCCCAAACTACAAGGGTTAAAGATGGAATAAGAGTGAACCTTCACCTTTTCCTTAATTGCATCAACCTGAAAGGGAATTTAAGAATGGCAGCTTAAGAAAAAAAGCAAAACTCAACAGTTCAGCATTGAAACAAAGCATGCAGAGAACAAATGCAGAAATCCCCAGAAGTGTTAAAAGATATCAACAGCAGGAAATCAGAAGATAAATGTTCTCCTCAAGTACTATTGGATAACCTGGCCTATTCTACTAACTGGTATATTAACGGACTAGTGAAATGAACAGCATATGTCTGGCCCGGCAATGTTCATGAATAAAAGGAGAAATAAAACTTTATAAAACTTAACATGCTGTGACAAAATGTGAAGAAAAATTTGTGAAATTATACAAATATAACAGAAAAAAGATGTAGACATTAACTTTTCCAAAATCAAGTAACCTCCCTACCTGGAAAGAATTTTAAGACATAGGCAGTTGTCTGTGTGTAGGCAGTAGACAGCAAGGCGGCTCACTAGGTTTTGGAAAATAGCTAAGGTGTTTCCACCAAAACTGATCTTAGAAAATCTTTTAAAATATCTACCATCCCAAAAGGTTTGCACTAGCAAACCCATCAGATACATTGGGTGGAGACTGACCTTGGTAAGGTACTCCCTCATGACCTGGATGAAGTAGGGCATGGAGAAGTCCATGAGGTTGTGCCTCCATGCGGTCTCAAGCACCACATCAGGCCTCAGCAGGTCATAGCAGGTGAAGAGACAGGCGGCAAAACACTCTTTCTTGTCCTCCAGCAAGAACCACTGCAGCAGCTCCTCAGCCAGCTCTGTGTCCTTTGACTCTGAAGCGTACTGCATTGCATCCTGCAGGAAAAACAACAGCTTTTGGTTAAAAGAGTCTTGCAAAAACTGGGCGAGATGCTCAGTTTGATGTTGCATTTGATTAGAGCTGAGACCTTGTAGAGCTTGTCGTTCTTGCAGAGCTCAACGCTCTGCTTCCAGCGGTTGTTGCCTTTGAACAGATAGGCGGCGATTCGCCTGAATTCGATGAGTTCGTGCTTCTCAAGGCTCTGAGCCAGAGATATGTTGTCGAAGTTGTCATAGGCATCGATGGATGTGCGCAGAGCCTGTGCAAAACAAGAGGAAGACATTGAATGAAAAGCTGTCAACTTGAGATTGTTTTGTAAAAACCACAGCCCATGTCCTAAATAACACTTGATGTAGACTTGTGGTCTTTGCTTGCCTGTTTAACTTTGCTTTAACCTCAGAGAAGGCAAATATCTTTTCTAGACACCTGCGTTAGATAATGTTGCAAAAAAGGCTTTTTTTGGCTGTACTTTATCTAATGATAAGATGTCCTTGAATAGCGTTTTTTTTCAGCTACTGTTTCTTTGTAGAATTAAAATTCCAAGTTAGGCCGTGGAAATTAATTTATTTAAACATGGAAAACTGAAACCAAAGATATTTCTTAATTAAAATTACTCGTAAAATGAATTGAAAAATTATATAATACCACCTCCCCAAATGCAAACATTTACCGTCTCCAACTTCCTCCACCGACCCCATTTGCTGTGACTCAACAGGTGGAAAATTACCAATACAAATAAGATCATAAAGACTTATAAATTAAAACATAACACAACCCATATAATTTACTACAACAACAGTTTGTTTACTTAACTTAGAATAAGTTTTCTATTTGTTTAAGCACAGACTATTAGGTGTAAGGCTAATAAATTCCAAAATTACTGCTTAATTATCAAGTGTAATTTCAAGTGCAAAGACCCTAGATATGCAATAGTGTCTTTTTTGTGCTTCCATAAATATTATTTTTATGATCTATATCACAGGAAATATATTTCTTGGTTTATTACAAGACAAATGATTACTTTATTTATACAAATAAATACAACATCACGTTGATAATTATCAGTATTCCACATCCGTGTACATAAACATATTATACATGCTATTTGTTACTCAAGGTGGCGCTGTTGTTTCAGTGATTGACTTGATTTTCATTTGACATTGCCATTTAATGAAGAAGCAACAAGGAAGTAAACTATAGCAAGTGTAACACATGAACAGTATTGATTTGCCTATTTTTATTTGGGTGTACAACTGAAATAAAATGTAAGTTGTGCATCTATTTAGACTCAAATAGTGCCCGATAAAATACGTTTGTTTAGCTTGTTTAGATTATGTGTCTCATGAAATTTCAGTGTGTAAAGTTATGAATCCTGTTCTATACTTGTTGGATCATCTCTGAAATATGAAAAATAAAACATAGAATATATTATATTCTATTATTTTCTAATTGTCTTAAATATTTTTTAAGTGTAAAGTGTAACATTTTACACTTTCTGGGCATTTTGTGACAGATAACATGCCGGGTCTCTAAAGACCTGAGGATTTAATAATGTTTGGCAAAATACCCATTCATTTTAAGGTTTAATCTCTTTTATCTGAGCATGAGGTGAAATGTCTCCGTAGTGTCTGGACAAACTGACAGCTAGATCACCAAGAATCTGCTAAGTTGTCATTGCTGTACGTGAAGGATTTTCTGATGAAAACTCTTTGAAGTTGTTTAAGAAGTTCCGATTTTTTTTCTTCAAATTGTAATAGTAATTTTTCATGTTATTTATGTCCTGACTATACATTGTGATCAGTTGAATGCCACTTTGGATAATAAAAGTACCAATTTCTTTCCATAAGACCAAAATCTGTACATTATTACAAACTTTTGGCCACCTGTGTATGTGCTGTTTTCTCATTATAAATCGAAGTACAGAAGATGGTATTGTGATACCAAAAAAAATTAAACTGTATCATCTTGTTGCTGACTTGGGTACCATATTACGGTATGCTGTCATTAGCAAAGTGATATAAGATCTTACAGTTTTGCGATGAAATCAATGAAAATAAAATAAACAAAACAAGGATATGGCCAAGTGTGATCATTAAACAGTAGAAGGATGTAATTTAATTAAATAATATACAGTCACATGCGCTGCATGTTACAGAATGAACACGATGTACCGCTCTGCCATCTGCTTCACACACACGCACACACATACACACGCGCACACACACGGTCTGTCAAAATAAAAGTCCTGCTTTTATATTCCAAAGAAGCAATAACACTCATAATAACAATTACATAATATTAAATTGTATTATTATTATTATCAGTAAGCAATATCACAAACACAAATGTATTCTCAGCATGTTGTGATTCAGCCACAGATTTTTTTTTCATTAATACTGTGAAGTTACATATTGTATTGCCAAAAACATATATATTTCTTTTTAGTTATTTATTTTTATATGTATCAATTTGATTAAACACAACTTGTAATTATAACATTTAATAAAAAACTTTTTATATGGAATCCAGAAAAAATTTAAATAATTTGCATCTGTGAGACTTTATGCAGTTCTTTAAATCAAGTAATTTTCTGTGAAATTTCATAGAAAATCTGAGGCTTTGTATATGTTGATTATAGTATTGATTTAGTATCAATACCGAGATACCAGGCTGGTATCGTACTGAAGCAAAAATTGGTATCGGAGCAACCCTAATTCCGCGCTATTTTATTTTTTTGCTATATTCAGATCAACATTAATTAATCATATAATTATTCAATGTTGGAGAAGAGCATATAACCTGGCATATATATCTAGATGCACAATGTAGTCAAGCACAGTTTCGGTATGTTAAAGAGATAATTCAGGTGTCAGTGTTGGGTAAATTACTTGAAAATAGTAATCCACTACAAATGACTAATTATTTCTCTAAAATTATAAATCAGTTTACTTTACTAACTACTTAAGTGAAAAAGTAATCACATAACTAAATACTTTTAAGTTATTTTCTAAAACACTTTTCCGCTCAACAAAATGAAAATAATGTATTTTTGATATTTCTTCCTTGTTCAAAGTTACACACAAGTCACACTTAGCACCTCACATTTCTCCTTCACAATGACTTGTTACATGGTAATAATTACACTTGTTACATGGTAATAATTACACTTGTTACATGGTAATAATTAATGTGTTCAACATAAGTCATATATTGGAAATAAGCATAATCCCATAATGTATTTAAAATATTCAAATATTAAAATTAAAATAACTGAAAGGTAACTGTAGTCAGGTTACAAAAATTTTAAATGTAATGCATTACTTTTACACTGGTAGTCAGTGACTGTTCGGTCCTGCCAAAGTGTATCAGATAGCAGTGGTCTGCTTAATCCAACGCTACATTGCGCTCAAAATCAGCCCGATTTATTCCAAGTCAATTTCCCTCTGTGTGCACTGGACGAGCTTCCTACCTGATAATCCTCCTCTGTGATGAAGAGATTATTTAGTGCTTCATTAACAGCCTTGTTGTTGTGGTTCTGTACAGATCTCAGGTATGGTTTCACCAACGGCAATTGCTTGACCTAAACACAGCAAACCCCCATCAAAATTAATAGAGGTTCCAAAATAATGGTTGTTTTTAATAGAGACGTAATGGTAAAGAGAGGTTTACACAGTACCTTGCTAAAGAAGTTGACAGCACGAGTGTGGTCAAGCCTTGGAGAGAGTATGATCAGCAGATCATTCAGTAACAAAGGTTTAAACTCCAGATAGAACTGGACTGCTCTGTAATACAGCTCAACATTAGCCACCTGCAATGAAAACAAAAAGTTTATTATAGTTTATATGCAACTTTAAAGTCAATATTCAATCATAATTGAAAAAGAAATAGTCTTTGCAGTCTTTTATCAAAACATAATTTACTCTGCCTCGGTAACCACCAACAACAAGGCTCCATTCTGGTATGGAACACTCCATTTTCACAATCCAATCAATTACAGATAAATAAAAACAAGTCCTGCCCTACATTTTATTTTCCACATTGGATGGTTTTACTCAAGAATACATATAATAAAAGTGAAATGGGTTGAAAATTACGTTTCATATCGACCTAATGAGGTAAAAGCATAAGATTACATAAGAATAGACCAATATTGTGAGGTGTAAAGTGCGACAATACCTTGGTTATGATGTCTTTGAACTGGCTCTCCTTCCAGGCATCTGAAGGATGGTTCATCATGGTGATGATGGCGTTGTCATACTCCTCATACTTATCATAGAGGAAGACTAGCTCTGCCCACAGGTGAGCCTGCTCAGCTGCCCTCAAAACCTACACAACGTCAATTAATTTAATTAATCATTATTGAACAATGCAGAATGCTGCATGCTGCATGTACACAGATGTACAAGAATGTGAAACGAGAGATAATGCGTTTACAATTTTTATGACACTTTGTTTGGCCTGCAAGCACATTCTAAAAATGTAAAATCAATTTACGTCAATCAATACATATTATATGCAGGCAGATATTTCATAACTCTCTGACCTTTGGTATATTGACTCTGGACCAGAAGAGCTCCAGGTGCTCCCTCATCTTCTGTGGTTTAAATTTGGAGTAGAGGATGGCCAGTTCTGTGAACATACCCATGTGGGCGCGCTCCAGCCCCAAAGCTGCCTCAAGCATGGTGATCAGCTCCTCGAAATAACCACGATCCTGATGAAGGAATCAGATATCAAATTAAATACCAGTCAGCCCTGATGGATTTTCCAAACTAAGGAGGTTCCCACACCATTTGACCAATGAATTTTCGAAACATTTCTAGTTTAATGCATTTTTCATGCACAAAAAGCACACAGGACCTGACTCTATTGTGAATAAGGCCCAGCAGAGGTATTACTTCCTTTGCCAGTTGAGGAAGGACTGCTGAGAGGATTATTGGTTGCCCCCTGCCCTCCCTTCAAGAACTGTACACTTCCAGAGTGAGGAAAAGGGCTGGAAAAATCACTCTGGACCCCACTCACCCAGCCCACTACCTTTTTAAACTGTAGAGCACTGAGCACCAGAACCGTCAGGCACAGGAACAGTTAAAACTGCCCCATTGAGCAACAATTAAATATACAGTACACAGCCTAGTCTATTTATATTTATCCAACATACCCTACCTATTCTGCCATACGTTCCCTTCCATCTGTATATAACAGATTTGTATTTGCATATTGTACATAGATGTGTGTGTGTGTGTATATATATATATATATATATATATACATACACATACATACACACGTATATGTAGTCCTATTGTGCATTTCTACATATACTTTATTTTCTATTCACATTTTATTTTTATTCTATTTTTTTTATAAAAATTGTCTTGTTGTTGTATTGTTTGTGCACTGGAAGGTCCTGTTACCAAGACATATTCCTTGTATGTGTAAGCATACATTGTAATAAAGTCGATTCAGAAAATATTTCTAAAAATAATTTTGTAGAGTTTGCACACACAGAGCAATTTCTAGCTATAAAAAACCTAGTGCCTCACCCATCAAGATTTAAAGTGGGTTGATGACATAAAGCTATGGCCTGATGTTAGTTGAGTTGCAACTGCACAAGTCAAGCTTGAACTCATTTTTAATCCTACTAACACTTAAAAATTAAGTGGTTGGTCAAGAAAATTCTGGATGATTATTAGAATGTTTCTATATCTTTCTATTACTTATAATTCTGTCATATATCTCAGACAAACCTGGTAGTAGTTGATGAGCTCTTCAAGTTCATCAGCATGAACAACGATATGCAATCCACACATCTGAGCCAAACGGAACTCCTTGCCATCAACACAGGCAAAGCAAACCTATGAGCAAAGAACATCCTTGTCAGTACTGTACCATCAATGTCAAAAACAAGAAACACAAGCATTACAGCTTTTAACAACAAAATGGGTAACCCATCACTGAAAATGCTTTTACTGAAGCATCTAATTTTATAATGGTAAAACACTAATGTGAAAATCATTTCAGGATTTGTAAACTGACCTCTTTCCAGGTTCTTGTGCTGTTCGCTTTGCGGGCCCCATCAACAGCAGCTTGATACTCCCCAAGATGCACCAGAGTGGAAGCCAGGCGGCCGAAGTTGGACACATTGTTATATAGTAGTTTAGCTGCCTCATACATCTTCTCATCATAGCATCTGTCACCAACCTAGATAGAAAAGGAGTCATAGATCTGACATGTATAACAAAACTATACATTATGGATATTACATTATTTTATATTATGTCTTGTCGTTAACTTTGTGAATTCCACTACAAGATCTAGTGTGTATGTACAATCAAACAATAACACATGGCATACATGCACATACTGCCAACATCTCTCTATGCTAAACTGAACTAGGAGACTCATACTTGTTGGATGTGTGCATTGTTTGGCCCATTGATAAACTCTTCCAGTTCAGCCAGACGGTTAGTCTTGGCCAGGGCAAAGACCAGCTCAGTCTCCACATATGATTCACGGGCCTTCTTACGGGCCATCTGAAGAAACTTGACCAAGTCCTCCCAGTTTCCTGAGGAGAATGCAAAAAAACCCACAACATTTACCTCACAACATTAAAAAAAAAATCTTTGGGGTTTTATGGGGTTTTGTGATAACCTGGGTGCTTTTTGAAATTGGTTCTCACCGCTTTGGGCCGCAGCTTGTCCCACTTCCATGTAAGCTGAGGGGTCATCAGCTTTGATGTAGGAGTCAATGGCCTCTTTCACTAGACCTTTCTGCAGTTGAGCTTTAGCCAACTGACTCCACACTGCCGGCTCATTACAGCGCTCAGCAAACTCGTAGGCCCGGTCCAGATTCCCAATGTGCTCAATAAGAACCTACAGTCAAATATAAAAGATTTAGACCATAGAAAAGGTTAAGTGAATGTAAGCTAGAAACATAATAATAATGTTTAATTTATATAGCACCTTTCCAGAGCTCAAGGACACTTCACAATAGTAACACAATAATACACAAAAAAAGAACTAGGAGGTGTGAATCTTCACTAGCCTCACGACTCGATTACGATTCAAAGGGTAACGATTAGATTATAAAACGATGCATTTTTAAGCACAAATGGAAGTTGCTGGTCCAGGATGAGATATGTATCTGCTTCTATGAGAGTACCAGTGTCAGCTTCTCCTCTCTCACCTGCACAGGTGATAGTAAAGCGGTTTAAACAGCGCAGTTGTTGCTTCAGAAATGTATCAAGCGTCCTGTAATGCTCAAATGTATCAATCTGTTTGCTCTGTAGAAGATAAAACCTTTATCATCAGGTGTGCTCAATTTTGTCTGTAATTAAATGAAAACATCAACATCTCCCAAACCGCTGCCTCGTCATTATTTTCTTCTGTGTTTTCACCCGTTGTGTGCAAATAAGTGTAATTATGTGTGCGAGCTCATCTTCCATGTTGTTTGTTAGCTTCTTATCACGAATAAACTCTCCCGTTGCTATGTGTGTGTGGGTTTGTAAAAGAATTTCGGGAACGTAGTTTCATTCGGGCACAAATGGTCATGTATTTGTGCACTTAACTCGCATCTTTGTTTCTACACGTCTTTGGCGCGCACCACTGCTCTGCTGTGATTTAAACTTAACTCAGGATCCAATTCGGATTCTTTTGAGAATTGATTCAGAAAAATTTGAGTATGAATCGCGATGCATCCCTGAAACGATTTTTTCCAACAGCTCTACAAAAACTGTCACAAAAACACAGTTCAGATAGCACAGTCACTGAGAGTGAATACATTTCACATTAAGATAAATAACAGTGAGAAAACAAAAAGGTTTTAAGTTGAGATTTAATCTCAAGAGATAGAAGAGATGCTGCAAAGAGTCTGGGAGAGTGAATTCCATATATTGGGTGCTACTATGCTGAATGACCTGCCACCCACAGTAGAGAGGCGAGATCTAGGGACAGATAGGAGTCCGGACCCAGAAGACCTAAGTGAGCGGATTGGGTTGTAGGGGAGAAGCAATTCACTAAGATAGTGAAGTGCTAGACCGTGAAGTGATTTAAAAGTAAGCAGGATTACTTTATGTTTGATGCGAAACAAAACTGGTAACCAGTGAAGTTCAAACAGGAATGGAGTAATATGAGCTTAGCGCTGGTATGTATACAAATTCTAGCAGCAGAATCTTGAATATATGGCAACCTATCAATAGAGTTAGCAGGTAAACCAATGAAGAGGGCATTGCAACAGTCAAGACTTCAGGATATAAATGCATGAACCAGTGTTTCAGCATCTTTGAGACTAATAAAGGGATGAAGGAGAGCAATGTGGCAAAGGTGAAAGGTGGCAATTTTAGATACAGATTTAATGAGCTTCAAAAGTTGATACCTACATTTTTTACAGTGTTGGATGGTTTAATGAAAGTGCCATCAATATCACAACCAAAGTCATAAGGATTTTATTTCGAAAGTGTTGGTGTTCCAATAATAATGTTCGATTTTAGGAAGTTGAAGTTATGCCATTTTAGTTGAAAGTGGACATGTCTGGAGAGTGAGAGCAGATCTACAACCTGTACATATTCGAATGTCATCATCATCCTCTATGAAAGTATGCGATCAGAGGAGAATTACCAATGCATTACAAACTTGTGGCCCCCTTGTGAATACATGTGTTCTTGCATTATTATAATGTTAACAAACCTCAATTCTCAAGAGGTTGATAAAGTTACCTTTAAAATTCTGTGTTATTATTGAGATTGTTAACTAACTAACTTGCAACTAACTAGCTATTTAGCTAGCTAGTGAACTAACTATTCTGCAACTAGGTAAAAAATGAACTAACTAGCTAGCTACCTAACTACCCAGCCACTAACAAGCTAACTAACTAGCTAGCCAACCAAGTGTTTTGCAACTAACTAGCTAAACAACAAACTATCTAATTAGCTAGCTAGCTAACTACTCTTCCACTTATTAGCTATTATGCAAAAAACAAACTAGCAAACTATTTTGCCCCTAACTAGCTAAATAACCAACTACCTAACTATTCTGCAAATAAGAAATTAACTAACTAGCTAGCTAGCTAATTAGTAATTCTGCCACTAAATATTCTCCAATTAACAAGGTAACCCACCTGCTAACTAGCTAATTTACAATTCTGCATCTAAATAATTATGCTGCCACTAACTATCCGGCCATTAACCATTCTGCAAATAACAAGCTGACTAACAAGCTTTATTTTTTTCACATACTTGCGGTAAATATGCTTTGGGACATTTGAGATGAGGAGGAAATGGTGAGACATACCTGCACTGCTGATGTGTTCACATCGAACTTCCTGAAGATGGTGAAAGCCTCCTCAAACAGCTCATTACTGATGGCGATGTTAGCGATGTCTGGGGCATCATAGTTGTCAAGGCGGTTGATGTACTCCATGACACGAGTGCGGTCAGCTTTGATGGCTGTCAGGATCAGAAGGTTCTGCAGGTTTCTGAGAAAGAATGGCAAGACAATGTTCTATTCATTCCATCATCTTCCAAATGCTTCTAGCAAGTGATATTTTCTGGAATATTCTGAAATTACCTGTGTTCACTGAAAACGGAGTTGTCCAGGACAATCTTCTCCAGAAGTTCAATGAGCTCATTGGGTAGGTCAGCTGTCATGAAAGCTTTGACTGTAACAGAGACCTCCTCAGGGTCTTGGGTCTCGGAGAGGGCGGTCTGCACAACCTGTTGTGAGGCAGAAGATCACGTTTAATCTATACGTCTAAAACACTTCACTCACATTACTAAGTCTCATAAATATTCTTCAAATCAACTATAAAATGGTTCATATTTACTTTTCTTAATGCATGTTCTAGGTCTTATTGTGCACAATTCATCAGAGCACATTGTTCCAAAGCAGCACCCACTTATAACAATTAAAATCCATTTCCAATGGTCCTGTCCAACGGTTTTTCTCATTGGATGTTCTTTGTATTTACTTGTCACATTATGGATGTAAACTTTGGGTTGGGAGTTCAGTTTTATATTGACTTTAATGGGTCACTTTCTAATTTTTACCTGGTCAATCAGAGGTCTTCTATATGGGTTGCTTTCCAGCAGCACGCTAGCCCACAGTTCAGGGTCCTTGCGACGCACAAGGTATCGGGACAGACTTTTGAAGAGGGAGTTCTCATTGCAAACCTATGAATGTGGAATGAAAACATATTAAAGCTAAATTGTTCTTTTTTTTTTTTACTGTTTCAAAACACTGAACTATCTTTTCTTCAAATACAGTTGTAAAAGTTACAAATGCTTCTCTAAAACAATAAAACCTCAGTTCATTACATGAATGAGCTCTTGGTCACACTGTCCTCTCTCATAGGCCACACAGGCCAGATGGGGGTCCCTCTTCTCACAGTACTTGCCCACCACACGGCTGTCATAGTACGGGTTCTCTCTGAGGAAACGCTCTGGGTTGTTGTTGCTGTCGATGTAGATCTTAGCCAGGGCATTATGAGTAGCAGGTTCTTCACAGCCCTCGTGGATACGTGCCTCCAACCATGGCAGGAGCAGCTTCAGTCTGTCATACACATCAAAGCTTGGTCAGTTCTGGCAAACCCAAGACTAAAAACACAATCCATTCTCTGAGCTAGCATACAACCAGATAATTACATATCTGTTGTCTCAAAAGCAGCTGAGGAAGTCAGTACACACCTGTTTCTTTTCTCCACCTCGGCCACCAGTTCGTCAGTGGAGAACTGGCCTCTCACCACCAGAATGAGATTTTTTATGACATCCTCAGAGCAGTCCACATCCAGCAGACCTCCAATCACCACAGGTAAGCGGCTAGGGTTCACCTGACACACACAAGAACAATCTATGTGAACACCAGACAGAAAACTGAGAGGATTGGTTGAGGAACATGGGAGATACAGATCAACCCTCGCTTTACCTTCTGCACATAGATTTCAATGTACTTCTGTAGGTTGTTGCGATACAGGTAGAGCACGAGGTCGTGGACAAAGTCAAAGCGATCACACACAATGATGAGGGGCAGCTGGTCAGTCAGTTTAGCTTCCTGTTCAAAACACACAGTAAATAATTAGCTTTAAATAATACAGTACACTCATTTTTATATGTAACAAGAAACTGACAATATACAGTAAGCATCTGGGTTTATTTCGCAATAATGACTGTGTATATTATGGCATTCATTATTTTTTATTTAAATTGAAATTAAGAGATTATTAATTGATACTAGCACATGAACTTCCAAATCTGACCAATCCAAATCAAGTGTTCTGGGGAGCCATGTAATAACTCTTGTTAAACTACAAAATCTTGGTTTCGTACCTTGAGGAAGTTTTTTACACGCTCCGGATCGTAGCAGTTGCTCTCTCTGCAGATTCTCTCAACTTCTTTGATTTGGCCAGTTTTGCAGGCAGCTTGAATATATTTGAAATGAACCTCAGGATCCTGGCTAAAGTTTACAATGGAGCCCAGGAAGTAGAACAGACCTGCGGAGCGCACAACCAGATACTGTTCATGAGATGCTTAAATTTATATCTAAACAGTAGTTATTCTCAATAGTATGACTATCAGTACAATCGATTCAAGAATTTACCCTCAAAGCTCTTGAAGGACTCAAAAAGCTCTGTGAGCGACTGGGTGGAGAGCTGCTCGTGATACTTGGAGGCCACCTGGACGCAGATCTGGAGGTTCTGCCTGATGTTGGCAGACAGCATGGCTCTCAGACACTCTAGAGAGTCCTCCACTGACAGCGCACCAAAGAAGTTTACCAGCCACTACAAACAGAGTAGAACACAGTAGAAATGACCTGTATAAATGCCATGTGCCTACAATCAGACCAGAGTCTCAATATATCATGTTAAATACGTTATTATTATCTATTAAGATCTGAGAGTTTTGATACATTCAAATATATCCAAATGATCCATACAGTTACAGCTGAGCAGCCAGTGGACTGTGGGTGTTACCTCTGGGTTAAGCAGGTGGGTGTGCACTACAGCCCGTTTGATATCAAATAGGTCAGTGTAGTGCTCCAGAGCTCTCTGCAGAAGACCGGCCTTCTCACACAGCTGAGCCACATGAGCCCGGTCATAGTGAGTGAACATCTGGTTGCCCAGGATGGCATCAGCCACCTAGAGAAGACAATAGAATTACAGTTCAATTCTTTAAATTGAACAAGCAAAAACAAACGAGGTATGTGGTGTTTTTAATGACGGTGTGTGTCTGAGACCTGTGGAGCATGCATCAAGTTCATCTCCAGCAGACGGGTTTGCAAAGGACCCTCAGTGGGGCGGTTGTTCTTCAGGGCATCCAAAAGGAAAGAAGTGCACTGCTGGATAAGGTTGTACTCCATAAACACATCCACAATCTATGGAATAATAATAATATATATTTTTGTACTATTATTTATTAGATAACATGTTGCATCATTAATAATTACCTGCTACTTAAATTGATTTAAATAGCCACATTATATTGTCTTAGACCTGAGTGATGTCAGCCAGAGGTTCCTCATCCTGAACGAGCATTTGAGAGAACTGCAGGCCTTGTTCTGGACTGATCCGCATCACGTTCCTCAACAGGAAGATCCAGTCTGGAGTGTAACCAACCTGCACACAGATGGCCACACATTAAAGGGATGGATCTCCAAATTGTAAAGGTCTTACATAGGATAGAGCGGAGTGTAAATATGTATTGCCTGGAAACAGATCTTAAACTCACCTTTTTTGCATACAGTACAATTTTCTGGAACTGCCCGGTCTCGGCAAAGCACTGGATAACTTTGTTGGGAACATTTGCCCTCAGATAGACACTGAGAGCAAGAGTTGGATCCACAGACTTCACTAAATCACCCAGCTCTTCAGAACACTCCAGCTGCAGGATGCAAAAACAGTCAAGATTTCGTCACAAATCATAAGCTTTAAAGAAACAAAAGTGACTGTGATATGACTTTGAATGGAGCTCAACAATAAGGACGGGCAGAGTCAGGATTTGTATGCACGTATATATACACAGGCATACCTGTGCATGTATTTGAATGGCTTGCCAACATAAATATTTTGTTTTCTGTGATGATTTGAGCATTGTATTTTGCAAATTCTTTTGATGTAAATGTAACAAATCTGGCTGACCTAAGTTTGTCGAAATTGTGAGATTGAAGCATGTTAGAACGGGTTATTACATGCTGTAATTAAAAGTTGTGCACAATCTTCTGCCGTTTTCCAGTGGACTTTTTTTTATAGTGTTGGGGTAGAGTCTTAAAAAGGATAAGTCAAGAGTCCACAACAGCTCGAGTCCGAGCCCAAATGAATCTGTTCATGAATCTGAATTCAATTTGTAACCATAAACTCAACATCAATATTTTAAGCTTGTTTTAGCATTCACAACAAAGAAAAACAGTTTGTCGGTATAAATGTAACAAAACACCTCTGTTGCATTTCATATTCACATTTTATGATTAGTTTCCTGCTGAACAGACTTCAAATTGGTTTCAGAATGAAAGCATATGCTTTAAGTGTACGAAGACAAAACTGTCCTTTTTCATTTATTTGTAGATTTTTTCCCCCTCCACTCAAACATAGACTAAAGAAATTGAAAGTTGCGTTAGTCATTACAACCAGAGTTATTATTTATAATAATAAAAAAAAATATTTCTACTTTATTTTTAATTTGTCCATTCAATTTAGCTTAGTTTTATCTAAAATTATGGGTGAAATAAATGTAATGGGGGTTGGGTAGCTCAGTGGTAAAAGACACAGGCTATCACCCCTGGGGTATGCTAGTTTGAATCCCAGTGTGTGCTGAGTGACTCCAGCCAGGTCTCCTAATCAACCAAATTGGCCCAGTTGCTAGGGAGGGTAGAGTCACATGGGGTAACCTCCTCGTGGCTGCTATAAAGTGGTTAGTTCTCGGTGGGGCACGTGGGGAGTTGAGCGTGGATGCTGTGAAGCCTCCACATGCGCTGTCTCTGTAGCATCGCGCTCAACAAGCCACGTGATAAGATGCGCGGTTTGACGGTCTCAAGACATGGAGGCAACTGGGATTCATCCGGATTGAGGCGAATCACTATGCGACCACGAGGACTTAAAAGCACATTAAGAATTGGGCGTGCCAAATTGGGAGAAAAAGGGGAAAAAAAAAATCCACAAAATAATAAATAAATAACTAATGCCTATAAAATTAAACAAGATCATATACCATTAGAATTGTATATTTATTTTACTACACTTTACAGTCCTCCTGCTGTGTTTAGGTTTGGCCCATTCTATAAAGTTAAGATACAATTTTTTTATGACAAACTCTCCATGAACTGACGTGTTGTTCTTTTCACATTATATTTAGTATGGATAACAGGGTCAATAGAGAATTCTCCACTCACTTGTGTTCTTCATTTACTTTTTTGCCATTGAAACACAAGTGCAAGATTAACAGATAACAGAGGTTGCACTACAAATATGTAATGGACTGAATTGTAAAATTTCCATGGTCCATTTCATCCGTTAAATTAATTTAAATATCCCTGATCCCTAGCACATTTGTCTTAGTCTCGATATAATCAACTTTTTCAGTTAGAAATGGCTTTGCGTAGTAAAGCGAGTCTGACAAAACATTTTTTTCCATTTAATAAATGCAGAGTTGGGGAACAAACTTTTAAAAGTGTAATTATGTTATTGATGTTTCTGGATGAAATCGGCAGAGCTCATGTGGCGATCACTTTCCCACACATACATAGAACACGGGTGTATGTGGGCGAGAGAGAAAGTACTTCGAAAGAGTGCACGCTGCTGCTCTCAGCCAGAATAATCACATGTAAGGACATATACGCATGAAAACTGATGTGCAGTATCAAATACACAGAACGTATGATAAAACTAACTGTACAGAGCACATCATTATGAAGACAAAGCCAAATCCCGGACATATAGAGGCAATTTTGACATCCCGGCCGGAAGCTTTTTCAGGTCTGAAAAAGAGGACATATCTGGGAAAAAGAGGATGTATGTTAAATTATTTGATTGCATGTTTGTTTGTCGTTACATCACAAATGCCATTGACCCGGAAGAAAATCCCATGTCCTAAAGGCTCGGGTCCGATTTAAGTCACAGTCCATTAAAATTGGACCTTGCAACACTTGCGACACTACATCATCATCAACAGCTGATCATTAGTAATCGCTTGTCATAAATTTACAATATGACATCATGATTGTGAACTGCTCTGCAACAGCTGAAAACACTCACGAGCCCCGTGTGCTTGGAGAAAATCCAACAGTGCCGCATTTTCACTTTGAAAGACTTTGTCTGTATCGTTTAAGATACTTAAGACTTTTTATGACTTTAAATTTTGGGAAACTGAACTTAAGACATTTTAAGACTTTATAAGGATCTGCGGGAACCCTGCATTACCTTCCTAATTTATTGATTTTATATAGCTTTTCTAACATTTCTGACAAGACTACAAATCTTGCTCAACTGAAAAAGCCTTTATCCACCTACACTCCCGGGTGGATAAAAGATGCTTTGCACTCCATGAAACTTTTCTTTGTTGACACAGCACGTTTTCTAAAATCTGTATCATGTGTGCACACACTACTTGTTGGATTTGGATGATTAGTCCCCACCACCGGCACAGATTATTTAGGATTCTCCACTTTCTGGACAATATGCTGTATAGAATTTGTATAGCTCACAGAACACCCTCTTATTTGGTTATTTATGGATGTATATATTTTTATAATTGTATATTGTTATGTCTAAAACTATTTACTGACACATTTATTTATTCATTAATATTTTGTCTTTGTTTTTTTCTTTGTTTCTTTTGGTTTGATTCATTCTTTTATACATTTTTATTACATAAATTATTTTGTAAATCTTTACTGTTGAGCTCTCGAGGCACCTATTATTACTACATACAGTAAGTCAAAACATTTAAGCTCAAATGGCTTTATGTTGCATAAAAGGATATTTATTTGTATGAGGATGTACCTTATCCTCCTTTAGCCATTTCTCCAGGAGCTGTTTGCGTCCCTGCTGCAGAACTGGCCTGCAAAGTTCCAATGACTCAAACTTGTTCAGCTGGCCCTGATCCAACAGAATCCCAAAGTACTGCAGCAGGGGAGAGGTCTGTCCGGGCTGGGCAGGAACACTCTGGAAACGGCGGATGGTGTCTGGGGTGCGAAGAATGCCCTGAAAGAACACAACAGCCAATCAGAAACTTCAAATTACATGCCAGACCAAGACAGACAAGGTTTTGGGTATTGTGACGCAGTCTGCTGTACCTTTGGTGCATTGGCAGCCACTTTGGCAGCCTCGGAGTAGTTGCCGCCAGCAAAAAGGTTGTTGAATTTGCGTGCGAACAGCTCCTCTGCACCTGCCAAGTTGTTGCGGACGGCCATCCTGAGGGCCAGGTCAGGATTTTGCAGCACGTTGGTGATGTAAGGAATGATGTTCTCTTCCTCCACACACACAGACAGCACCTGACAAACAATAAATAAAACAAAAAATAATGCTGGCTCTCAAACACCCCATATGTAATGGTACGGACAAACAGGTAGTCCCGGCTCAAACTCACACCATAGGTTAGGCCAGATGACAACATATTAGACCTCTCAAATAATGTTTTGAAAGAGCCAAAGTGTTTACACTATTCAGTAAGTCAACCAAACAATTGCTAAATTACAGTTGTCTCTACACATCAAACTAGTACAGGATGAAGTATTTTAGGCTACGTCCACATTAAACTGGACACATTTGAAAACAGAGTTTATTTTCATCACCACTGACGTTCATGCATTTTCCAAATGTTGCTTGTCTACACTGAAATGTATGGAAACTCTTAAATCCCCTTACCGCGCAAAGTAAAATCGGCATTCCATGTACGGTTGGAAATGCAACTGTCTTAGTGTTCAAAAAGCTCAGTCTTTGCTGTAAAAAAACGGCATCTCAGTGTGGATGGAAGGTCAAAACGTAGAGAAAAAGATGCGTTTTCAAACTAAACCTTATTAGTGTGGGCATGACCTTAACTTGAGAAAGTGTGCTGCATGTTATTTAGATCTTATCTTAGCATTAACTGAACATCCATGACATTATATCAGCCAGGACGTTTAATCGAACAATATTTGGCCATTTTAAAATGATCAACAATTGCTGATAACTATACCTGATTGGCTGATTAACAGAAATGTTAATTCTGCCTTGTGCCAGTTCCAAAAACTTCCAACAGTCTTGTTAAAGCCGAAGTGTGTAACTTTTTCTGTGTTTAAATACTTTTTCCTACCCCAGCTTAAATGAAGAGACAGCAATAAGTAAGCCATTTGTAGGTCTTCTTGAAACATTTAAACATGGTCTCTGTGGCGCTATAAAAATTCCTCTGTTTCAAGCGACCCGTCCACACAGACACAATAACACTGACTCAACAAACAGCAAGTTGGGGGAGGGACTATCAGTTTATTCGATCAGCAGAAGACAGGGGGCATATTCAGACAGCTGTTTGAAAGAAAATGTTTATTTTTGCAATTTGGTTCATTGGTGGTACAATAGGAGTTCAATAAATTCAGCAATTATGTGCACATCTTATTTGCCAACATTAAATTGTATACATCAGTTTGATATTTGTCAATGACAAACGTGTTTCTAGATGTTGTATCAGTAACGGCCACCAAAAACTTCATTACAAAAACCTGTTCTCTGTATCATTAATGCTTTTTGAAATTCTGACGTTTGTTTGGCTTCTTGACATAAACAAATCTCTCGGTGTCAAGATCAGCATATACTCTCTGCTGCATTACCACATTAGCAGTAATGTGAGCTAATCTATATTAATTAAAAACATCTTATTATGCACTGATTAGCTAAAAATGTTGTTGATATGTACCTACGTCCACCTAAATTGACCCCCAAAGGAAAACATAAATTAATGGGCCAGTATCACATTAGATGCTTAAGTCTGCAGCAAAACTGAACAGGTCATCAGTCACTGAAGCCTGAACACATCACAGACTGCAGTAAGAGGATTACAGTGACCGTCTCTCTCTACTTCTTACTGAGAGTCACACGCTGTTCTCACTGTACTTGTCGAGGGATCATCAAAGAGCGTTATTTACAGGCATTCCTTCATCCCCAGATCATGACATCCTGATGTATTACGGCCCCTATGCGAATAGATTGTATGGTTTGGGCTTGAATGAAGGCTCTGTTATATAAAGCATATTTTCAGCCTTTTTGGCAATCTTTGATATACATCTCTAATCTCAGCTACAAAAAGGGACAGGGAAATTTTTTTTCAAGCAGAGGAATGTTTATTTCAACCAGACAATCATTGTTGCCAAGTAATGATTGAAGATTTGAAGATCAGATTTCCGATTCACAAGCTCATGATTCTTTGATTTGGTTTCGATTCGATATAGATTAATATGGGAATATTTCAGTTATAATGTCTTTTTATGAGAGAAATTTTCTCCCAGCTAATGCTGCTAATTATACAGGGGACTTTCTAACTAGGGACATTATGAAAATTTTAATTTTGCTAATTATATTTTATTATTAATTGCCTAATTTGTTCTATTCGCAAGCGTTTACATCCATTTGTTTAAAACATGTGCTAAAAACGGGGACTGTCTCTTTAAGAATACCAGCATTTCTGTAAAAAGCATCTGTAAATGAACGCATATTAACAAGCGACTCAAACGGCTTTATCCTTTCTCTGCTATAAGCAATTAGCATTAAATATGTATTTTTTGTTCTTTTTGATCAACAACTGACTGTAAAGAACAGAAATGGTATTAAATGAGATATTTTTAGAGACAAATGGTGTTCATCTTTACACAAATACATTTTAATTGCATAGCGTTAAATTTGGTTGCAAACGCGAGTAATTTCCTTGCATTGTAGAAGAGGGTTGTGCACAGAGTAAAAAATAGATCTTTGGATTTAAGAATTGATATTGAGATGATTCAATTGAAGATCGTGATGCATCTTCACAGTTACATAAGTAACTAGTCTTCCGTTTCAATCCTCCTGACCACCAGAGGTAGTGCGAAGCACTAGTGGATGAACCATACCAACATAGGAATGCCACCCACCTGAGAGTACTTAAGACCACTCCTGAAGAATTGCAGAGCTCATGGCATGAGGGGCAGTGACATTCACCTTGTAGAACCTCGTAAATGTACATGGAGAAGCCCAGGTAGCGGCAGTGCATTTGTCCGACAGGGAAACTCCTCTGAAGGCTGCCCATGAAGAGGAAATAGCCCTGATGGAATGGCCGGACAAACCATCAGGCAAAGGTTTCTGGGCATTCTTGTAGGCCATAGAGATTACCTCCACAACCCAATGTGATAACTTCTGCTTTGAGATGGGTGCACCTCTCTTTACACCATCATAACAGTGGTAGCATCCATATAAAGTGTCAAGGCACATACCGGACACAAGATTTGAGCCCTTGAATCATCGGAGTCTGAAGCAGATTGAAAAGCAGCCAGGTCTATGGACTAATTAAGAAACTGCAGGAGGACTTTGAGAAGAAAAAACAGATCGGGCCGAAGGATGACCCCAGAGTCCTCCGGCAAACAACGTAGAAAAGGTACGCTAACAGACAACGCATGCAGCTCACTCGTTTAGTGGACACAATAGCCGACAGAAAAAACTTTTTAAAGGGCAACCATTTAAGCTCAGCATTCTGCAGAGGCTGATAAGGGGATGAGCACAGGAATGAAAGCACAAGCAGTAATTCCCATAAGGGGAAAAGGGGATTCTGGGCTGAACTTAAAAGGGACCTATTATGCAAAATTCATTTTTACATGGTGTTTGTACATAAATGTAAGTTGGCACTGTGGGTACACAACCACACTACAATGTTAAAAGTCCACCCACTCCTCTTTCTTATATTTCTATTAATCAAAATCCATGTGTCAAAATGAATGGTTTTTGTTTCTGCTCTAACGTGACATCACAGACTCTCCCACGACTGGTGACGGACTCCACCCTATTATCATAGATCCTCCCCTGAGTGATCTACACACAGTCTGGCATTAGAGCCACTGACGACACAGTGGACAAATGTTTGTATGTTTTGGGGCACATTTCCTTCAAAAACAAAACTTGTGTTTGTTTGTGCAAATAATTTTACACAGGACTGCTTTGTGAATGAGTGTCAATATAAAGCAGGATTTAAAAAAATAAAAAACAATTTTCAAGCATGTATCAGTAACAACCATACGTGCTCCAGCTTTATATCCTAAAGATGCAAGTATCGTATAAGTGAATGTTTGCGAATCGCCTTTCCGAAAGTGCTTGTTAGCTGATTCCATGGCTAATGCCGAATAAGTTACCATTGTCTATGATTGTATTCATGGAGACCAGACCTATGTCGGGGGTGGGGAGTAGCAGATCAATTGCACTTAAAAAGACACACGAAAACACCTTTTTTTTGACATTCTGGAGACACCTGAGACTTATATTACATCTTTTAAAAAGGGGCATAATAGATCTCCTTGCACCCTTCAGAAAACGACATACAAGCCTATGAAATCCAAGAGAACCACCACCAACTGGGACAAAATGGCAGCCGCATATACTTTCAATGTGGAGGCTTCGTCGCCTTTATCCAAACGATGCTAAAGGAAGTTCAAAACTCTCAGCACCTCACATATTGCAGGATCAAATTCCCACTCCCTGCACCATGTGGAAAAAAGGTTCCAACACCCTGCCGTGTGGAAGTAATCCTAGAACTAGAAATAGTGTTAATGACCACAGGCTCACAATACACTAGAAGAGGATCGGTACCAGAGGCAAAACCCAAAGCTACAGGCGTGCTGGTCTGGGTGCCAAATGCAGCTGTTCATCTGGGAGAGAAGATCCCTCCTGAGGGGAAGTTGCCATGGACTGCCTGCTAAAAGCTTCAGCAGCATAGGGAGCAAAGGCCTGGCACCGTGGTGCCACCAGGAGCACTCTGTGATTGTAGAGAAAGACCCTGTGCAATGTTTCCCACAACAGTGGAATAGGAGGAAACGCATAAAGCAGGCAGTTCGGCCATTTGTGAGACAATGCGTCCTGACCCAAGGGGCTGGACGCCTCTGTCTTCACAAACCTAAATCAACAATGAGTGGTCGCCTCTGATGTGAAAATAACCACCTCTGCCTCGCTGAACCCCTGCCGAATTCCATGAACTACCTCCAGATGAAGATTCCGCTCTCCCTTGTGAATTCGGCCCCTGGAGATTGCATCTCCTACATGGTTGATTGACCTTGGGAGATGAACCACTCTCAATTCAGAAAATTCAGGCAGACACGTTGTAAGCGTCTTGTCGGTGAGTTGTAGGGACTTGCGGCACTTTGTGCCACCTTGATGGTTCAGGTGGAACACTGCTGAGGTGTTGTTGGACCGAACCAAAACATGACACCCCTTCTAGGACTGGCCTGAAATACTGCAGGGCCATGTAAACCACACACAGCTCCAATAGATTGATATGGTCTGTGGACTGAGTTGGTGTCCAAAGGCCGCAGATGCCCCTCTGGTTCCATGTTGCTCCCCACCCTATAAGGGAAGCATTGGTCGTGACCACCTCACGACAGGAGGAAATGACACCCAGAGGCACCCCAGCCACCACAAACTTCACCTGAGTCCACCGCTGAAATGTGCGAACGCAGAGGTGTAGTGTCACGTTACCAAAATTTCAGTAGTCAGTACAGATACCAATTTCGATACCACAGAAAACATTTCCTAGTATGATAATGTGATATGGAACACAGCCTTTAGCCTAGTTACATTTCAGTGTAAATAATAAATTAAAAGATATGCATGTTTCCTTCAAGTGTTTCTAACACTACTTTACTTTGTTTTTGAGCAGCACCCTATTGAAATCTGTATTATTTTTGCCCCAAATCCTTTTTTTTATAATTATTTTTCCAGAAATCCATGTTTGAAAATTTGATTTTATTATCAAACTGGTGTCTAACCAAAAAATGTTCCTTAAACTTTTAACAAGTAAAACAATAGAACAACTATTTATAATTTTTAACAAACTTTTATTCAGTACAAATGCACTCTTGCTTGTGATATATTGCTTCATTTTTTATTAATACGATCATTATTCATTAATCATTATTTATTATTATTATTTCTACAGCGAGGATTTCATTTTACTATAAAGTTATGCATTTCAGGTGTTTAGCTTTTATTATGAATTATGCTTTTATTTTAATGTTTATTTTTGACTATTTTGATAGTTTAACTTCTCCAGATAAACAGTTCGCTGCATGGCCCAGTGTGATCGTTAAAGTGCAAATGCTGTGATTTAATTATACAGATTATATAGAAATAACACTTCAGAGTGGTTTAGTGCTCTGCTCGGTCATCTCTCATACAACGAGAATGATTGACTGCCGATGAGGTGGCCGAAAGCCCCTAGCATCCTCGACAACACAAGAGCTTTGAGAGGCCTGTGATTGGTGGTTAGGGAGTTCACGGTAGCGTTGTTCTGGCATCGCACAGCTATGGTGAGCCTGAGCGGTTGGTATCCTAAAGGTAGGATTATGCTGCACCTGTGTCAGCTGATGAGAAGCCTAACAATTTCACCCTCCTTTCCAGCAGTTCCGGGACATTTGTTCCAAATAGGTGACCAGGAACAATTGGGAGGTCCCTTAAGGCCTTTTTGCAGTCCTTAGGCAGCTTTGCTTGGGCAAGCCACACTTGACGACGTACTGACAGAAGTGTGGCAGTCAGGGTGCCCAGCTTATGGGTCACATGATTCATCGACAGCAGAGCCATCTGCAGGAATTGAGGAAAAGTGGGGTTGACGTTAGCTGACCCCAATGATTAGCGTATATTGCCTCGCAAAGCCTTATCAGGTGACAGCACTAAGGCTGCGACAGGTTGTTCAATTTCAGGCATGCGACCCACGTTGATAGGATCTACCTCTGCCATGGACGCGAGGGTACAAGCCCTCTTTGACCGTTACTTAGGTGCGTCAGATCCAAAAGAAGTCAAGGACCGTCTAAAAAAAGATATTGGACTAGGCGGGATGAACAGGTGGTTAATCAAGCCCTAGCTGAGCGACTGCCATCTCGAGTACAGACAGAGTGTCATCAGAAGACGATAGAGAATGTCCTGATGACTGAACTGAATCCCCACTAGAGCCACATGCCACTGATAGACCAGCAAGAGCATCCAGGGGGGAAGGGTGACCGACAGCATCATCCAACTTGACATTGTATAGAAAATGTGAATTGGAAGTGCTTGTAGACAGTATATCCAAGTCTGGGTGATGTAAGGGAAAGGGTGAGTTGTGGGGCTCTACCCCTGTTCCCAGACGAGTTTTCATCCTCTGGTGGCACTGAAAATAATTGCGCTGGAGCCACAGGCTGAAGTGAGTAAAGGAGACGTTTTAGCCATCTCCGAATAAAGGCTTGGCACCATCTTCAAAAGTAAATGCCTTTCTTTGCGTTCACAGAGATACAGCCTTTTTTCTTAGTTGGGGGGGCCCTGGCTGCCGCACAACGTTTCAGGGAACGCGAGGGGGGCCAATTCCAGAAGTTTAACTGTCGAGTTAGGGTCTAACTTTGTTAGGCCGGAGACTGCAGTGAAAACACAGGTCTGTAAGAGCCTCTAACAGGTGCTGTATCCCCAAGCAGGATGGGCAAAATTGGTGGGAAACAGATTGTGATTGAGCTCTGAGACATACAAACTCATTTACAAACAACTTCGGATAGAACCATAAGCCTACACATTTAGTAGAGCGAGAACTCAGTCGAGACAAAAACACAATGATATTCTGTCCGAAAGGATAATCAAATTTCCCCAGATAGGACCGAAGGCAAATACAGGCAGAAAGAATCTCTTACATAAAAATAATCAATTCCCTCAATTAGAACAGAAATCCCTCAGAAGAGAGGAGAAAAACAAAAAATGGAAAGAATATCCACTACACAGATAACCACAATAAACCAGCAAGAGATGTAAAAAGTTTGCAGGGAAACGCAACAACAAATGCGGTAAACACCAGCCACCAGATAACACTGAGAGGCACAGAGTGTTCCCGATGACAGAAAAATAGACAAAAAATAAACTCACAGAAACGATAAACAAAACTACAATTTGTTGAATAACCAATGGAGAGCACTGTCACAGCTTGCGAGGGGGAATAATTCACTGCTCAGTAAGCTCCACCTGACCTGAGAAATGTCCTATCTCAGTCAAGCGAGAAAGAGGTAGAGGGCTGAGCTGCTGCGTTGTATATCCTTCAGGGCTCAGCCAATGCCACCACTTGACTTTATTGGTATATTTTCTTGACCTATCTTGCTGGCGCTGCAATAATCCACCAGCGCTTAGCACCGCCTCTGGCGGTCAGGAAGAATGAAACAGAACTATCAGTTATCTGCAAAAATCTATGCCAATTCTTGTATTTCTCTGTGTTCCTCTGATAATTAAGTTTTGGAAAATGAAGCGAGGGCATGCAAAAAAAATTAAAAAGACTATGGAAATGTCCCTCGTCAGCAAATATATCGTGTCATTAACTTCATATATTATGAATAATAAGAATATATACAGTAGGCTATAATGTTGTCAAAAGTACCGGTACTTTGGTGCCTAGTCTATCCTAAAAAAAAAAAAAGTAACTATACCAGTATTTCTGCAGTACCGGTAGTACCGAGCACCGATTCTATCCAGTACCAGCTTGCAGTATGACTGAAACAAGATAGCTTTAATATGCTCACAGGCTTATTTTGAACACCTGCTCTGTTACTCCTTATACACTGAAATGGACAATTAATCAAATTTAAATTGTGACATGTCCTAGTGTGATTTATTAAACCGCTAAATGCTGCAATCTTAAAAAGTATTTAATGATCACACTGAGCTGTGTCGCAAACTGTTTATCCGGGAAAGTGACGCTTCCGGCAAAAAATTCACGTAATAATAAAAGCATGATTCAAAATAAAATCTAGATGCCTGAAATTGAATACAAATATATTACAACTGAATAGTAAAATGTTATATTCACTATAATAATAATAATAAGAAGAAGATTATTATTAATAATTAAAAATGTCACAAGACAAAAAACAAATGCAATGACATGTTGAAAATTTCTATTTTCACTAGTTAAAAGTTTCAAGAATTTATTGATAAGACACAATGTTGATTATGAAATTAAGTTAAACTTGAAATATTAACCTATAATTATTAAATAATTCAAAATAACTAAACTTGTGTGTTCAATATTACATTATCATATTAGCATATTTTTGCTGTGGCATCGAAATTAGTAACGAGAACCATGAACATTCACTGGTATTGGTACCGACTACTGAAATTTTGGTACCGTGACAACACTAATAGTCTATATAAAGCTTATTTTGGTAAATATTCAAAATAGAGCTTTTTAACAATAGAGCATTGAGCCAAGTCTCCATCACTTCAAAATAAGAGTCCCCAGTGTGTTTCAAGCTTGTTTAGTGTTAAAAGTAAAAATAAATTAATTGATTTTAAAAACTACCGGCTGATTAATCGGTTATTGGACTTTTCCACCACCTTATTTAAATGTATCGGCAAAATCCACTTTTGATCGATTCGTGGAAATGAACTGAACTTGCCAACTCTAACAGCGTTTTAGCCACTGAACGTTTAATCAGAGATACCATTTTAAAAAATGATCGCAAAATTAGTCTGCTAATATGGAAACTTGATGGCCAAATGGTATTACAATCATCTTGATATTCACTATATTGCTTATTTTTCATTATTGCCCAGCCCTAATTTGACGATACATTCGACATATCGCCGAGCCCTAGCATGGACTTACAGTCCTGTGGTTGATCAGGGAGGTCTCTATACACAAGACTTTAATGAGTAGGGGAAAACAAACGGGAGCGTAACAAAGAGCGGGGATCACGTTTCTGCTTTCTCCGTGCATATTTAATAGGACTTCGGTCTGAGCTCCAAAATAATTCATCAGCTGATGGCATTCTATTACATTAGATTAGGGAACACAAACTAGTCTGCTTTCTGATATAGAAGGAAGTACAATCTGTCATTAACTATATGGAAACACACCTCTGGCACGTCTGGAACATTCCAGTCAAATGTGCAGACCAAACAATCCTTAATCAAAAATAAAACTGCACCAATTCTGCAATAGTAGCTAAGTGTAGTCAGTACCTGTCCCTTCCGGTTAACACCAATAATTCCAGAAGTGGCTTCATGGGATGCGGTTACAAAAATGGTCTCTCCACTGATCCTGTTCATGTAGATGCAGGTGCCAGTCTCAAGGTCATACAGGTGGATATAGCCATATTTGGTGATGAGAAAGACAACATCATGCTTGGAGCTTATCTAAATGGAAAAAGAGCAAATAATACTTCAGAGAATCTTACTTGAAGGCAATTCAATGATATTTATATCTTCACTGACAAATAAAACATTTTATACAAACAACATGTATTGTAAAACAACACAAAACTGGATGATCTAGCACTTGAAATTACATTCAACTTCAGATACAGTGGGGTTACAAAATAACTGTCTCGGTCTGTGAAATTTGATATAACTATATATATAGTGAAGGTCACTAATCAAATAAGAACATTTGTGATCATCAGTTTTAGCACATACTTTTCCAAAATACTAAGAAATTGTGAAATCCATGTACAGTTTTCCATTCAACTTTTCATACTAATAATTTGTAATGAAAAGAAAAGGTTGCATTAAATAACAAAAATGATAAATCTAATAATTTCTCCAGTGGACATAGACTTCCGAACCCTACTATATTATTAATACTCATTGATGATTGAAAATGATGAGTACCTGCATAGCAACTGGAAAATCATTCTGGGCCTCTGGAGGGAAGAACACATCCACTGCTTTCTTTGGAAATGGTTGATTACCTGACGGAGGTGTTCCAACCTCAATAATGTGCAACTACAGATGTAAAATTACAAAAGTAACACCAAATTGACAGTCATTTAAATGCAAAATCATTACTACTATTCTTCTTTCCACATGGAATTTTGTTTAAAAAAATAAATCAGACCTTTCCTCCAGCTTGTCCCCGAACAGCAAAACAAAATAGTGTGGATTCCTCAGCATTCCCCTCCATTTTGAATTGAGCAAACCCAGCAGCGTGGCCTTCTATTGGCTGTGACACCTTTCTGTCCACTGAGTAAAGTTGCATTGCACCCACAACCCGGTTTTGCTGACAGAAAATTGTTTAAAAAAAAAAAATAAATTAAGGAAGGAAAAGGCCAACCAGAGTGACATTTAAAAATGAACCAATATTGTTTTTTAATGGCCGATAAAAATACAATTTTTTACACTTAGGCGAAGTGGTCAGTAATTTATATGCAAAATAATTGTTTTATTTCTACCTTTAGACATATGAATTACTACATTTTTCATCACTAACCTCTGAAGGTAAACAGTGTTTCACAAATCTAATAATGTGCATAATGAACTAAGAATTAATCCAACTCGTTTAAATGGAAATATACACTTGTCCAAGGCTGGACCTGCCAACCTAGACAGCATTTTTTTTAGCATCATAGACGCATTCGAACATCTAGTATTTTTTTAATCTAAAAATTCTGTCTAGGTATCTTCACTTTTGTAACTTATAATTTAAAAGTTAATGGGAATATAAGACAATGTACAAGTTATCTTCGAGTATGCAAAGTAATCTTGGAAAATAAATTCTTAACTACCAGTAAACAATATATTAATGAACAGATAACCAATGTGAAAAAGTGAAATATCGGTTAAAAGTATCGCTCAAACCGATTATGGGTCCATCTCTAGTGACATGCAGGTTAGAGCGTATAGCTAAGCCAATTTAAAACCAATAATTTAAGTTTTTTTTTATCTATCTATAATTTTATTTTTGGGCTTTCTGCCTTTATTTAGAGAAAAGTAAAAATAGAAGTCTGTTAATATACCTGTGCGGAAATTCCGATCAGAAGCAGCCATTTCTGTTTGGCGTCAGTGCGATAGTTAATAATTTGACAGCCTGCTAAACTGGAATGCCGGTCAAAGACTTTGATAGGCTGTGAGTCTCCTTCCATACTCCAATGATAGACGGCGTTGTCTGTCACAAGTGCTACGGTATTGAGGGAGATCCACTTCCAAAATGTAACATCTTCGGTCATGGTGTGGGCTTTCATCTTGCTCTTCATTTCAATGTTGAAAATCTGAAGGGTTTTTGCAGCTGAAATTCAGGGACAGAAGTCATTTGAATAAAACAGCATTATTTTTAGCCCAGTTTATGGATGATGTGATTTTAATTATTTAACATACAGACATCATGTGTAATGCGGATATCATGATGTGTATGTTGAATTGTAAAGTAATGACAAAAATATTAACAACATCACAAAGCACAGCAGTTACAATCCAAAAGTAACAGCTAAAAGACAAACACAGCAAACATTTACAAACATTCAAGCTGATTTTTGGTTTGCATTTAGTTTAACAATTTTTTGTGGCATTCTATAGCTACAATATACAGGTTTTATAACTAATTATACAGAAAAAGTAGAAAATATGCCCAAGAAATAAAAGGAAAATATACTTGTTCATGCTGCACTATAAATAAATAAATAAAATACAATGCAGATTCTACATTTTTAAATACAAAGTTACTATTATATGCAAAAACAAGAATCATCACCTTACCTAAAGATATGGGCTTACAATTTACCAAAACATGTATAATATATTATAATTTATATAAACGTGGACCTTTACTGGATAAATCAGCAAATATGAATTATGCAAACCTACAAAATTGCTTATACAAACCTACTATTGTTTTTATCAATATATAGAAGACCCAGAAAGTACTTCGAAACTTAAGCAACACTTAAAAATGTATGAATATCACTGTAATAGCAAAATAACAAAACTAAGTGGCATTTCTTTTAAAGAAAAAGAGCAAGCACACTTTTCAAGCAAAAAATTTCACAAAAAAAAAAAAAAAAAAAAAAAACAGATACACTTTTCAAAATGAAGACAAGAAGTATTTGGACACTTTATGGTTGTCAAAATTAGTGGAATATATCCATAGTTAATGTGATTAATTACACCTGTGGTTACTCTGCAAAGACACTACCCTTTAAAATTTAAAAATGTGAAAATGGCTTAGAAAAAACAAGTTAATTCTTAGTTTCACTTGTTTGCAGAGGCCACTTGGTTTGATAATTGTATACTGTATTTTTTCAAATTCATACATTTTAAGTATGGCTTAAGTGTCCAAATACTATATATTTAAGCAACAGTAATCTTTCTAATCTTTGCTAACCCAATGTTCAGGCTTCAATTTTGTACATCAAGCTTGTTTTAAATACTTTAAAATTCTGCATATTACTAAGAAATAAATGCATATAATACATTAAGCTGAGGCCAAAAAAAGAAATTGCTGTGCATAGGTAAATTTCTTTACAGCTTCTTTAAAGCTAGTGTTTTCTCTATAATCAATCACTGTGTACAGTTTATGTTAAAGAGGAAAAAACATATGCTATTTTAATGTAAAAAAATTAATACTTTATTGTTTTAATTAGGGGCACCATATAGACCTGACGGCATTCCGAATTTGATTGCCATCAAATGTTGATTTTTCCAAAATCACTAATTTAAAAGCAACTGGAACGTAACAATCCAGAACTGTAATATGATACAGTGTTTATTTAATCTCACTACTATCAAGGTCATATTTCACTTCACATTCTTAAAGTTGACTTGCAAGGCAACTGTCTAGATAAATTACATCTCAGCAAAAACGAGTTAAAATGACATAGTGCAACATGGAAGATCTTTGCATTGGATTACCAGTATGCTAAAACCACAAACCAAAACAAATAAAATCACTTTCACTATGAACAAAATGTATTTAATTTGAACTAAACAAGAGGAAAGCAGGCTGTTGCCATGTTACATGCATGTTACAAGACCCCAACCTCCTCCTTACATGGCTAACCTATCATTGAACATTAAAGCATTCAGATTGACCCCACATTTCACAATTAAAATCCAACAACTCTTGATAGAAGAAATTGAACTCACCGTCTGCAAACATAAGAAAGCAGTAAGAAACAAAAAAAATAAAAAGAGAACAAAAACAAGCAAGAACAGACAAAGCATTTATGACGGCAAGACATTTCCAATGAGCATTTTAAAGGCTAGTCGTAACCAAATAAATACAGCAAGAAGCTTTAAATACATAACGAGACAAGAGATGGCTATGAACATAAATTTGTTGGAAATATGTAGGGTATTTAGAATTACTAAGGTCAACACACATATGTTGCACCATACTGTCTTTAGGCTCAAATGAAAAATGCAGTCACAGCCAAATGCACTGTAGTCATGTTATATTTAGGTGGTGGGAGGGGGTTGTAGGAAAATGGCCTTATGGAAATATACATTAGAAATGTATTAATTTAACACCCAAAAATTATCATTATATTTCAAAGATTCATGCCCCCACACTTTTTGTAAATGGTAACAACACCCCTGTGTCATACCTTTAAGAGCAATGACTTTGCTCGCTGGGTTCATGATGGCACTGTCTGCAGAGATGGGCCTGCGGATGGGAGTGTTTGGATCACTCATATCAATGATCACAACCTGGGCCTGTTCACCCACCTTCTCCCGTATGCAGATGAACTTATCCGACTCCATCGTAAGGGTGCTAAACCCGATATTTGCTGGGTTTATGCCCAGATTCTGGAGCTGTCAGAGGGGAACAGGCATTACTTAAAATGAATACTGTTAGATACAGTAGTGCCATTTCATTTTTGTCACAAATTAAAATGAGGCTGTGAGGGATTGTCTTAGTCTATTCAATGGGTTCTACTTGTTTAAATTGGTGTTGATCGTTTAGCTGACAAAATTGAAAGAAGAAAAAAAAAAACCTTTCCAAAATATTTTCAGCAGACAAAACTTTTTCAGAAATGCCTCACAGCCTCGTTTTCATTCTAGTCAAAAAATGTAATATGGCGCTACTCTGAACGAAGTCTATTTGGCGTCATGAGTGGGATTTGGAAGAGCACTAAAATAATGTATACGTTTAAATACAGGTTCTAAGGTCCTATTGTGTCTGCTGACGTTTTAGGTGTTTCATGGACTTATTTATTTATGTTTTAATAATAACAGAGCTATGGGCACATTTTCACAAGCCCCATCAATCCTCCTCCCCGCTGAGATGCACCTGCGCCATATGTCAGCTGGTATACTGTAATGACTCAAGTGATATCAAGTCAGTTCAACACAACGTCTTTAGTAACGTTATTGCCAGTCGAGACACGTAGGTGTCAAACACTGACGATTTCAGCACTCGAACGTCAATTATGGACATCGTCTCAACGCTAAATATTACATGGAGTGGTGATGAAGAGGTGTACAGCGTATTAAATGAGTGATAGAAAGACATTAAATGCAGCAAAGATGTGTTTCAAGCAGTAAATATGCATTAATCTTATTTTTCACCATTTATTTAATGTCTAAATCCACAAAGTGAGTGATGAGAGAGTATGTATGCTGGTTTACAAAGCTACTGTAATCCTTTCACCGACCACTGCATCCACCTTCACAGGCTGTCTCAAAATCTAGTGATCTGTCAACATAGACAGCATTTTTTTAGCATCATAGACGCGTTCGATTCGAACATCTAGTATTCTTTGAATCTAAAACGCGTTCAATTCGAACGTTCGAAAAATGCTGTCTAGATATCGCTAGATTTTGAGACCCAGCCACAGAAATGGATGGGAGGTCATTCATTGAGCTAGCGCCAAAGCTAACGAGCACTGTCACCTTTATTCCAGCAGAGCCACCAAATATAAATACTTGACACATTTCATATGTGTTATTCTGCTGTATGAACCCACCTGCAGGTGCTCCTGAAAGCGGATAGGCAGGATTTGAGTCATGGTTTGTTCTTTCTGCTCTCAATCCTCCCGGCCGGACTCGCAATATTTCTGCCTAGCTTTAGGGAGCGACGACCTCCTCTCCACAGACACCCCCCGATTCAAAACAGATCTAATACAGGACTGCTGCTTTTATTACGCGGAGAATGCAAGTATCGTGTTTTCGTCGTGTCAAGCCAATCCGCCAGATGGTTGATGTTTTTCTCCCCTCTCTGCACGGATGGGACTCGATCAGAACCGCAATGGCGGCGGAAACAGCTCAGAGTCAGACTGACAATCCGGAAGCAGCAGCGCAGACTTTGCGGCGGAATGACATTTGCGATTTCAGCGATTTGTTCAATCAAGAGGGCGATGCGCGAAGCTCTGATTTGATCAATACGACTGATTGCGTCTTTCAAGAGATTTTATGTTTGATTTAAAAGCGAGCATGTGTCGTATGGTCGAATGAAATAAATAGTTTCATTTTTGCCACATCATTCAGGTCTTCATGTGCTGCGTACGTCAGTTCCGGGGGCGCTCAGTGTGGCGCGCTGAAATTCATGCCAGGCAGAACTCTAATATTATGTAATATTATGTACGTACGCCAAGAATTAATGACAAAAATTAATAAAAATGTTTTTTATATAAAAATAATCATTTTCTAATTATCTGTCACTTAGCAGTTATATATAATGTGAGAACCCTTTACGCAGGACTGCAAGTTCATGTTTTGTCCCCTTGTAAAAGGTTTCGTTGAAAAATTCCAAGTATAATTAACAATGTATTTAAACATTTCACTTACAAATGTGTATTACTCATTGTGACTCCAGAGTCCCTTGGATTTTAAGCCATATTCATAATCCACAGAGACCACTGAGAAGATAACCAGACAGTTTTGGCAGTAAAAAAGGATTATGTTCTGCAATCTAAGTTAATAACTTAAAAAAACACAAATTTATATATATATATATATTCTGCAGCTTCATATTTGGGCAGAACTCCTGTCCAGTTCCAGTTTCTTTGCTGCATCCTCTGCGGCCTCTGTTTAAAGTTTGTGTTACACAACAACATAAAAATAGGTTGACTCGACCTATTCAAACCCATCTGATTGTCTTTTTGCTGGCTCTTTGTTTTCCCACTGGGCCTTTTCATCATTAGTTTCTTCCACTTTCCACACTTCTCAGTTCATAGATTTCTATTTCATGCAACTTTGGCAACAGGTCCTTTACCCAATCGTAATGTATGGAGCATACTGTTCTCACATACACTCGGGAGGTGACCAACACATCGTGGAAGATGATCCAGTCCAGCTGCAATTCTTGACCAAAGAGCTGAATAAAGAGAGCCATGATTACTAGATAAACACTTCTTCAATTCAATGACATGAATGGTGTCATATTAGTAGAATTGGGCATTTGGTTAAAGGGATCACCAAAAAATACAAAATTATCTCATCATTTACTCACCCTCATACCACCTCAAATGTTTATGACTTTCTTTCTTTGGCAAAACACAAACAAATGTCTTTAGAAGAATATCTCAGCTCTGTAGGTCCATACAATTCAAGTGAATGGTGACCAGAACTTTGAAAATCCATAAGGCACATAAAGGCAGAATAAAATTAATCCATAAAACTACAGTGTTTTAATCCATGTCTTCTGAAGTGATCTAATCGATTTTGCCTGAGAACCTGAGAACAGATCAAAATGTTACCAATTTTCACTGTACATCTTGCCATTACAGTCTCTAGGCACGATCATGATTAACCCAATCGTAAATTGACACATGCACAGCATGGTAGGAAGTGTAATCAAGCTTGAAATCATGATCGCCAAGAAAACTGCTACTGTCAAGATTAATAGAGAAAAATTGGTTATATTTTGGTCTGTTCTCACCCTAAATCGATTAGATATATTCGATTAGATATCTTCAGAGTTTTATGGATTCATTTTATGCTGCCTTAATGTGCTTTATGGAGCTTCAAAGTTTTGGTCACCATTCACTTGCATTGTATGGACCTACAGAGCTGAAACATTCTTCTAAAAATCTTTGAATTCCTGCAGAAGAAAGAAAGTCATACGCATTTGGAATGACATGAGGATGAGTAAATGAGAATTTACATTTTTGGGTGAACCATCCTTTAATTCCTTTAATTCCTCGGTTTCCCAAGGGATCTGGGGAAAACAGTAAAGCTTTGACAATTGGCTTCTTGGGAATTTGACGTCTTGCTCAAAACAAGGGGTCTTCAACCATTTTCAAGGCCTATGACAGAGTAGTGTCCCCCTGTTATATTGTAAAAAAATGTCATTTAAAGCCTGACCTATAATAACGTGTATAGCATACTTACATATTTCATACTTTGTTATACTTACATTGCAGAAGCTATTAAAGTAATAATTCATATAAAGTGTTAAATACTTGTACATTACATTTAAAATTAGGTCAGTTTAATTCATCATTTAATTTTTTTTTTCTCACAAAAATTTGATTGAGATCAAATGTTAATTTGTGGACTAAAATGTTGGGCTACAGGGATGGCTGCAACCCTCCTGGGTTGTGTAATACCTTTTCTCCTATGCCTACAAAGATCTGAAGGGAATAAAGACTTGAAGAAATAGGCAAATATACGATATACGGCAAAGGAATGTGCATAGTTAGTTCATTTATCCATCCCTGCTTTGTACAAGTACCGATTGGTTTCCCTCTGCCAGTTTCACCAGTCACAATCAGAAACGTGTTTTCTCACACAACCTGAATGAGTTTATATCTGTGCTGATAAATAGTCAGGTTTCTTGATTCGTACTCATCTGTGTCTATGCTCTTTTATTATTTTGACGTTTTATTATTTTGCACTTTAACGTTGGTAAAAGGGATATTTCGGCACTCTAGGCGCTTTACAAAAGCTTATCAGAGTCGTAATAACTGGACGCTTTGTTAGAGGGCACAGCATACCTTGATATCATCTTATTTATAATTTGTTGGTTTGCTCAACTGATTTTTGAGGTTGAGATCTCTTCTTCACTCACTGCTACTAAACAGCACATTAGTGCTTTCTGCGAGATAGGATGTATTATCATAGTTACTGTTTACTGAGGGGATGTCGGGATTTTATTTGTGTTCTTGAGATGACCGTAAAAGCTGACACCTGGTTATGGTCCTGTTCACAGGGGCGTAGAATACGCGGGGGACATGTGGGCGGCCATGTTAGAATATATGACCAGCCAAATACTACTCGCTTAATCTCAGTATCTGTCCTGATATTTGACAACTCAATAATTAAAGTAATCATGGCTGACTGTGAATACTACATTTCTACAATGTCATCTGAAACTGAAACTATTGATTTTAAATGATGCTGCATCCAAGCCACTAGTGTCAGTGTAAGTCCAAGATGACACAAAGACAAAAGTTACTGAGTGCACCTTTAAAATAATAAAAAATTAAATTATAACGAACTATCTTAAATATTATTTTAAATATATAAAACCAGTTCCAGAGATTAACCTTTCCCTCCATGCTTTGCATGATTTTAATGTTTGTTAATAAATTCAGTAAGCTTACTCATCATGGATGTGAGACCAAACCTTGCGTTTCTTGAATTCAAGCAGATGGAGGGCTATATCTGAGGCCTATAAAATTAAAATGTATTTTACCTTTGGGCGGCCTGGGTAACTCAGCGAGTTTTGACGCTGACTACCACCCCTGCAGTCACGAGTTTGAATCCAGGGCATGCTGAGTGACTCCAGCCAGGTCTCCCAAGCATCCAAATTGGCCCAGTTGCTAAGGAGGGTAGAGTCACATGGGGTAACCTCCTTGTGGTCGCGATTAGTGGTTCTCGCTCTCAATGGGGCATGTGGTAATTTGTGCGTGGATCGGGAGAGTAGCATGAGGCTCCACATGCTGTGAGTCTCCGCGGTGTCATGCACAACAACCACGTGATAAGATGCTCGGACTGACTGTCTCAGAAGCAGAGGCAACTAAAACTTGTCCTCCACCACCCAGATTGAGGTGAGTAACCGCACCACCAGGAGGACCTTCTAAGTAGTGGGAATTGGGCATTCCAAATTGGGAGAAAGGGGGATAAAAAATATGTAAAATGTTGATTTAACATTTGCCTTTTTGAAAATGTACATTCATTCATTATTTATTTATTTTTATAGTATTAATAACAAGACTATAATAACTTCTTCACTACCGTGGTTAGATGTAACATGATTTCTATAAAACAAACTATGGAATTTTTGTAATTATCCATTTTGTAATAAACAGTAGGACTATACACATATGTAAAACAATAATACAAAATATAAATATTTATAAGTTGTAAAAATAATTAATTACATCCCCTCACTACCCTAATGTAGCCTATGACAAATGTAAATGAGCTGAAGTAGTGATATGATAATATTTATTATCAGTCTATTTCTGCCTACAGTAAATTCAAGGGTGGTGATGTAGAATTCTGAGCCAAACTCATTTGAGTTCTGCTTCTTGTGAATGGTTCCCACTGATTATCACAAAGCTGCGAGTTTAAGAGCTCGAGCTTTAAGCGCTTTGTGTTCGCACTGCTCTGTCATTGAGCCGTATCCACCTACAGAGCCATACAGGTGCATTAGTCGTGATTGTGCCTCTGTGTATTTGATGCAGCTAAACCGGATAATTCAGATGCGTCGCTAGACTTCAAAATCAGATGGACTGTGGTACAAATGCATACCAACCCGTATAATTGAGAATTAGCTGATATACTCCAAGTCTATGTCAATGTTTTAATGCAATCAGGAACTTGACAATAGATTTGATTATTTTGACTTATTAACGCCCCCTATTTGTAACCTAACGCCCCCTTCTGTACTAATTTTCTCACAGTGCCCCCTGGAACAGTCAGGCACAAGATCAGTTGCTTCTCTCAGGCCATTCACCTTATGAACAGTTAAATCTGCCATCAATACTCTCCATTGTGGCAATACAATCATGCGCATATTTAACTATTCATTCATATTTATATTCCATTTATATTTATTTGGTATATCCTGTCTCTTCTGCACAATACATTAAATCACCTTGCAAATTACTGTATATCTGTAAATAACATATTTGAACAACTTTATTATTGCCCTTCAGTAGTTTCCTCTTTATTTTTCTGTAGTATCTTATTTTTTATTCTTATTTCACTATTTACGTATATATGTATATTTTTTGTATTCTCTTTGCACTGGAAGCTTCTGTCACCATGACAAATTCCTTGTGTGTGTAAGCATACTTGGCAATAAAGCTCATTCTGATTCTGATTCTTTTCCCAGACACAGTTGGTGAGTAACGGAATACATGTAACGGAATTACGTATTTAAAATACAAAATATAAGTAACTGTATTCCACTACAGTTACAGTTTAAATCATTGGTCATTAGAATACAGTTACATTTAAAAAGTATTTTGATTACTGAAGAGATTACTTTGCATTTTTACTGTCATTTGTTTTTATTATATTTTATTTTATATTAGGGCTTATTCTTGATGAGAATTTCTTATATTTTCTGTAAAAATATCTAAAAATTATTAAAACTACTTAAGATATTTAGGCTTTTTTCAGAGAATGTATTTTTAACATGTGTATTTTGTCTTACTGTACTGGCAGAGTTTTTATGGTCAAAACAAGTGAAAAAATCTACCAGTGCTGAAGAAGTAATCCAAAGTATTTAGAATATATTACTGACCTTGAGTAATCTAACGGAATACATTATAAATGACATTTTACAGCATGTAATCTGTAATCTGTCGTGGAATGTATTTTAAATGTAACCCTCCAGACCCTGGCCCACACAATTAAATCACCATTGACATTTTTTTTCCAACTAGGCCTACAATAGAATGTTATGAATTATACTAGATGTTGCAAAGCGGTCTTGTATCTAAAAGTGGTCAGACTCCGGCGGGATAGAGGGAACGAACCGAGTGCGGGGCTGAGTGGGGGGGCACCTGGGCACCTGAGACTCGTAGTTACGGATTAATTGACAGCTGCTGTCAGACTCTATGTTATTATTATTCCTCACACGGTCGCAAGACGACATGTACATGAATCCGGCGTGGTGAGCTGGAACCTGCTTACGTCAGCTGTCACCGCATACGTCACGAAGTACCGCAACAGCCAATAGGAAAATTCAACTGCAGTAGCCACCGTTCAACCTGAAGAGGGCAGCACTCAGACGTTTTTACACCATATATTGTAGAATTAAAACACTTTATACACAAATGTCAAAAAAATTACTTGAATCAATGACCAGTACTAATAAAGCCCCATGCTTACAGATCATTAACTAAAAAAAGTTGGTTTAGGGTTTAGTTACCCTTTAAGGGGTTTATTTTGCATTAACAATTGGCTAACTGTACATTTTCCCACTTATTACACGAATACTAACCAAATAATATATACAGTGGCGGCTAAACGTTTGGAATAATGTTCAGATTTTGCTCTTTCTGAAGGAAATTGGTACAATGAGGTCAATGTTAGGTCAAAAATGGCAAAAAAGGAACCGCTTCCTCCTATAAACTCATCAGTCAATCATTGTTTTGAGGAATAAAGGCTATACAACGCATGAACTTTAGAAAAAACAAGACAAGAGGATACAACTAAACAAGAGGATAATACATCAGAGTCTCTAGTTTGAGAAATGGACACCTCACATGTCCTCAGCTGACAGCTTCATTGAATTCTACCCGCTCAACACCAGTTTCATGTACAACAGTAAAGAGAAGACTCAGGGGTGCAGGCCTTATGGGAAGAATTGCAAAGAAACACAGACATTGACCAACAGATAATAAGAAAAGAGTGTTATGGATCTTAAACCCCATTGAGCTTTTGCAGGATCAGCTAGAGTGTACGGTGCATGAGAAGAGCCCGACAAGACAGTCGTGTGTCATGGCATCATTTTATATTATTATTGGGTATGTACAATAGTAGTAGTATCATAGTATTCTTTCATACCTTGGAGTACGATGGGCATGTTACCGGTATAAATATGATAATCATTCGGTATATATCTGTTATGATCCCTTGTTGTCTGCCCCGTGTTTTCTGTTTCACTCATCACTGATCGCGTTCTATGTCACGTTTTCCTTGTTGTCCCGTGCCCCGTGTTTCACTCTCCTTGTATGAACTACACTTGAACTACACTTCCCGTCATTCCCGGCCCTTATCACCACCGTCACAGTGTTATTGTCCGCACCTGTTCGTTATTTTGTTATTACCGTGTCTGTCTATTTAAACCCTGCTGTTTTCCCTTTCCCCCATCGATCGTTATCGTTTCATGTTCGTGCCTATGCCAGTGTTTGCGATCTCCATTCATGTTTGTTCGAGGTATCCCTGCCCTTCGTGGATGTTTGTCAACTTGTGTTCAACCGTGTGTTAATTTGTGTTTGAGTTTACTTTTCCCATCGTGGACCTTTTATTTGTTCCAGTGTTTGTGTTCTTTCTATTGTTTATTAATAAACCGCATTTGGATCCAAACCACCCATCTGCCTCCTCCTGCTTCCCACATTCCTAACAATATCAAAACACCAGAGTATAACCAGTATTACCTTGGGTAGCGTATTTGTGAAAACTTTGATCATCACTTTTTGGACACCAGAATAATTTTTTTCAGCACTAATGAGTTTAATGGCTGATTAAGATTAATTCCCCATAAATTCTCTTAAATCCTGAATTCTGTTAAGATCCAAATATATATACATCCATCCATCCATCTTCAACCGCTTATCCGAAGTCGGGTCGCGGGGGCAGCTGCTCCAGCAGGGGGCCCCAAACTTCCCTATCCCGAGCCACATTAACCAGCTCTGACTGGGGGACCCCGAGGCGTTCCCAGGCCAGTGTGGAGATGTAATCTCTCCACCTAATCCTGGGACTTCCCCGAGGCCTCCTCCCAGCTGGACGTGCCTGAAACACCTCCCTAGGGAGGCGGCCAGGGGGCATCCTTACCAGATGCCCAAACCACCTCAACTGACTCCTTTCAACACAAAGGAGCAGCGGCTCTACTCCAAGCTCCTCACGGATGACTGAGCTCCTCACCCTATCTCTAAGGGAGAAGCCCGCCACCCTTCTGAGGAAGCCCATTTCGGCCGCTTGTACTCGTGACCTAGTTCTTTCGGTCATGATCCAGCCTTCATGACCATAGGTGAGGATAGGAACAAAAATTGACCGGTAGATCGAGAGCTTTGCCTTTCGGCTCAGCTCTCTTTTCACGACAACGGTGCGATAGAGCGAGTGCAATACCGCCCCTGCTGCCCCGACTCTCCGGCCAACCTCCCGCTCCATTGTCCCCTCACTCGTGAACAAGACAAGAGGTACTTGAACTCCTTCACTTGGGGCAATACCTCCTTATATATATACAACAAAGTATAAATATACAATTATGTGTAATAATATCTGAAAAAATCTGACTCCTCAAAAATTATTATGTTTAATAATAATGGGAGGATTTTGTAATACTGTATTACTGCAACTGAAATAAATTAACCACTGTTAGTAATATTTATGATACGGCAAGTGCGTCGAGGCAACAATAGTTTTTGAAGCATTCGTTTTTTTTCATGTAATATTCATGTCACTTAATAAATGTAGTTTTCCCCCAATGCAACAACATATAATACAAAAATGGAGTTAATGAAAAAATAACATCAGTGTTAAACATGGCTATTTAATAAGATCCATTGGTTTACAGATGATTTGAAATGAACAGTTATGTTTTATGGACTAAAACTTGTGGATTCTGTGAAATTGGATGCTGTCATCACAATCGAAAGCCTGCTGATCAGATCAATCTCCATAGATTGGATTTTTGATCTGCATATCTGCCATAGAGAAACAACACAATTATTCTTCTGCAACATTGATTGATTTGAAAAAGTGCCATAGAATAAACCTTCATATGAAATAAAAGAACAATTAAAGTATACTTACGTTTTCGTTTTTTCTGTTTTTTGCCAACATTGGTTGGAATGGAGAGTTCTGCCTGGTTGACTGAAATATTTCAAATACATATTGTTTAGGTCATTCCCAATTTCAGCCAATATCAATCTTATTTTTAAAGGTCTTACCATAGTATGGATTTGAAGTGGACTGATGACTTATAGTTGGCTCAGGAACTGGTCTGAAAGCTGATATTTTCAATATTACATTTTTTATCATTTTTAAGTAATAAAAAGTAATAATTATATATGAGTAATTATAATTAGTAATCAGAATAATAAACTGATTGAGTATTGTAATCAAGAACTACAAATTATGAGTCACCTCTCTGTTGCACACCAGAAATTTGACTTGGAGCATGTTGGTAATTTTCTTGACATAAAAAAGAGAAAAATAATAATAATTTGACCTCAGATGATAGTAAGGAATAACTTCATTTAATAGGAAGTTCAAATCATGAAAATGAAATCTAATGTTCATTGTTTTCTGTACTTGATTGACAACAGTTGAAAAATAAAGACATACCATAAAAAGTTGTATTCCCTCTGATCAGACCTTCAGAAATAAGATGAACAGACATGTTTATTCTGAAGTTTCATCTCCATTGAAGTTTTATACAGACATTATTACATTTATTCTTTAAACATTATTTATCCTTTGGTCTGTTGGAATTCCAAAAAGGAGCCTACAGTAAAAGTGCTGGATGAAACCAAGAAACGCTTAAACCAGGTATATAGATTGGCCACAACAAGTATCTGGACACTTAAAGCTGAAGTGTGTAACTTTTTCTGTGTTGAAATACTTTTTCCTATCCCAGTCTAATATGCAGAGACAACTATAAGTAAGGTATAGTATATAAGTATGCATAGGTTAATTTTCTTGAAATTGTAAACACTGTATACAAATTCCTGTTTGTTTCGAGTGACTGTCTAGACCCACCCAACAATACTGACTAGACCAATGGTGTGAGTTGGGGGGTGGGATCCTTTTGGGCGTGCATAAATTACATACTTCAGCTTTAAGCCACACTAAAAGTTCACACAGCAACCACAGGTGTAGTTCTTCACATTAACTACAGACATATTCCACTAACATTTGACAACCAGACAGTGTCCAAATGCTTTTTTTAATTATTTGTTTTACTTCATTTTGATTCTATAGCTGATACAATATTCCACTGCAGCTATGGAATATGTTTTCTTTATTGTATTTCCCCAGCTCTGGCTTATATTTTATGTTATGAATGATTACTTTAAAACCACTGGCTATTAACTAAGGCACATATTTTCAAAATGTATAAATATATCTCACCCCTTCTGTTATTGTTTCTGTGCTCACCACTTCTTGTTTTCTGTATTTCTTCTGGGGGATTATTACCTAAGAGTCAAATGGTTTTCAAAGAGGTCAAGAAACTCCACAAAATGTCACTCACTGCTTAACATCAAGTCAGGTGTGGTATACAGCTCACCTTCATTCTGTACTTCATGAACAGGATTAGATTGCGATGATCCATTTACACTGTTTCCTGTCCAAGAAAAAAAGGATTTTTATTTACCAAAGTTGCAGATTTTGTAACATGTATTTAAGTAAACAATGACAAATGAATCCTTCTTATATTGTTAAATGGAAAGAACCAATGCTCACCCCAGAACTGAGAAAAAAAGCTGAATGCAATAAAAAGGAGAATAAACAATCCAGCTCCAGCCGCAAAGTATAACCAGGGGTTTATTGGGTTTTCATTACTTTCTACAAGAAAAAAAGTGTTATTTAGATGCTCTTTATAATGACACATATTCAAAACCATAGACTGAAAATGTGTTGAATCAACAGCCATAGCGCATGAAAATAAATAGCTTCTACTCAGAAATGTATATGTTTAGAACAGTTTTAGCTTTGCTTAATTTGCATCAATGTGTACAACACAAAATATGAATTGTGTACTCAAACGATCAAGTACAGATCTGAGGTTGTGAGGAATATCCATAAACCCTTGCACTTGTATAATTTAAGCAAGTTATTTTGGTCAAAAAGAAAGTATTGGGGCAATTAATTTGTTATCAAGAATTCATAGCTCTTTTTAGTATATTGATGTTGTTTTACTGTAATTAGTTGTTTTGTGTAAAGTCACGATTAGGGTTATTAGTTTTCTCTTTGATGAAGTTGGATCCTGTTCAATCCATGGAATTTGTCCTTGCTCATGTGATTGTGTTGCTTAATGCAGCTTTATCGGCAGTTATTTGTTAAATCAATTGTTTAACGACTCACCTCATTATTTTCTTTTAAGCCAATTCAATTATGTAGAAACCATAATATTAAACTTAATTTGAAACATTGTGTTATTGATGGTTAAATCTTATCCGTGTGACATACCTTTTCAAGTAAATAAAGTTGAATGAACTGATACATTTGTGCATATCTAACAAAGGTTTTCTAGTTGTGCTGACATAAAATGACCATAATTTGATTTTACTTAAAAAGTGTGATTCAAACATACTACATACATATTTCAAGTAAATCCAACACATACATTTTTTTCAGTGTAGTTTCTGTAAATGGCATACACACTTCAATACTGTGCCTTAATATTGTTCCTTTACAAATGATATGGTAGACCGAAAGTGGGGTCCAAAAGTCTGAGACCACTTTAAAAACGTGGAATTCAAAAAGAAAACTAATAAATAACAAACATATTTAAGATTCAGTGTTAGGATAGCAAACCTGTTATAAAAAAGAACCAAAAGTAATTCACTACAAATGGCAATCAGACAATACAATTCTAAAATTGTAATCAGATTACTTAATTTACTGATTACATTAGTAATCACATCACTAATCACGGAAAAGTAACATTACTAATTAATTTAAGTTACCATCTAAAACACTTTCACAGAAAAGCTTCAACAGTTCCAAATAATGTCCATATTTCCTCCCTGTTCATTGAACACCTTTCATTTGTCACAAAATGCAAACAGATATACATATCAACATATTTTATTTTTAAAATGAATTCTAAATATAGAAATATGCATAAAAGGAGTCGCAAGTTAGATTTCGGGGCATGCTGAGTGTCTCCAGTCAGGTCTTTTAAGCAAACAAATTGGCCCAGTTGCTAGGGAGGGTAGAGTCACACGGGGTAACCTTATCATGGTCACTATAATGTGTTCTCGCTCTCAGTGTGGTGTGTTGTAAGTTGTGCATGGATCTCTGAGAGTAGTATGAGTCTCCACATGCTGGGAGTCTCCGCGGTGTCATGCACAACAAGCCATGTGATAAGATGCGCAAGCAACTGAGATTCGTTCTCCGCCACCCGGATTGAGGCGAGTCACCATGCCACCACGAGAGTGCATTGAGAATTGGGCATTCCAAATTGGGGAGAAAAGGGGAGAAAAAAAATGCGTAACTCTAGTAGAGCAATTAAAATATATGAACTGAAATTGAAAGTCAGTAACTGTAATCTGATTGCAAAAACATGAAATGTAATGCACTGTACTCAAGGGCGTACCCAAGAAATTACTTTTGGGTGGGCCTCAATAAAAATGGATGTGCCAAATTTGTTTTACCAACAGAGAGGCGTCACATTCAAACAGTTCTTTCACACTTTCAGAAATCCGATTTTATGAATTTTTTAAACTATTTCATAAATATATTTGAAGTCAAAATAATCTCTAATATTCTGGGTGGGCCTGGGTCTAATTTGTGTCAGGGTCAGGCCCACCCTTGGCTACGCCACTGACTACACTACTTTTTGTACTAAAAATGTACTTAGATTACACCCAGCACTGGACATCAACCATGTTCTTTCACTGAAGCACATGTTCTTTGGAATATACTCAGATTATGCTGGTATAATATGCTGTCAGAAAAGATGCTTACTAAAATTTTGATGCAGATAATTAAATTTGTAATGAAAAAAATATATGAATAAAATAATAGAAGCATTTTCACTAGTGGTCTCAGACTCTCAGACCGCATACATTATGTAAAACATTACACTTTCATATATTTTCCATTTAAGCACTGATCTTACCCTCAGCTGGACGGGGTGATTCTGTGATCTCCACTCTCCAGCATCTCCTGCTCAGCTCACAACAGTATGTGCCGAAATCTGAAGGTTGTAGATCATGGATGAGAATGGAAAAGTTTCCTTCATACGCGAGAATGGGAAAAACATTCACCCGTCCTTCTCTAGGATTATAAAAGTTGATATTCCCATCTTGTGTGATCCTCAGGAGACTGGACAAGTGGCTCCATTGAACTATCTCTGATGTATTTCTTGTTTTATTGTCAAAGTGACAAGGGAGAAAGACTTCAGATTTCATAGATGAATTGATTGTTATACTTGTGACAATTTCACACATGTCTTGGCAGGGGTGCAATGCTAAAAAAGGTCATAAAAAAAAAACAGATTTAATACTGTAAAACACCTGTAATAATTTATCCACTTACATATCCATAAAGGCTTACCTAAAAGCGTCTATAGATTTACATAGAATTTGAAACCATTCTTGGTACATTAGCTATAAAGGAATTTTAGGCAGAATGTTAGCTTTTGTCACCATTCACTTTCCTTGCATCTTATAATAGTGAATAGTGACTGAGGCAACATTCTGCCTAGCATCCTTTGTGTACCATAGGTTAAAAAAAAGTCATATGGGGTTGGAACAACATGAGACTGAGTAAATGATGACACACTTTTAATTTTTGAGTTTGAATTATCCCTTTAAACACGCCAACTGAAATAATAAAATAAGATGCATAGCCATATGTATAATTAAGCACACTAGAATAATGAAACAATATTACTCCCATGTTTTACTTATTATCAGGATACACGATTAATTATAACAGTTACTGAATTATAAGCCTACCATTTGAAGACACTAAAGCACCCAGAAATATCCAAATCTGTGAAATGTACATCATGCCTGTCATTCAAGTCAAAGTCAAGTTGTCAAACCGAAGACAGAAATAGAGAATGTGTAGGCTGATGTCCTTTGTGATTTCCTGTAAAAACACACACCCTCCTTTTACATTTGGCAATCTGGGGGTGCAACTTTTCAGACCAAGTGATTTGCCATTTACCTGTAATTGAAGTATGTTCTACGGCCACTTTAGTGCTGTAAATATTACCTAAAGGTAACCATTGAAAATGTGTTTTGTGTTACATGTGATCATATTAAAGGGTGAGTGTAGATGGATTCACTTCTTCATACTTATGTTTCGGGTTGCAGTCAAAGCTGGGCTACAGGTTTCCTACCATATTTACCACATCCTGTAGCAAAGTCAGAGATAGATCAACTTACATAGTTAGATGCATACAGGGGCGGATTTAGGGTCTTCATTTTGACAAGTGACTTTTGGGCCAATCCTGGACCGTAATTCCATGTGGTATGTGGGCCAAACTCACTCCCGAAATGTTGCCACATTTAACCCAAAGCTATTTTGGTATCTGGAGTAAAGCTGTTTTTATACCAGCTGTAAATAGTCAACTGCATAGTTATTTTAAGATCCACTTTGCAACAGTTCACATCATGTAAAGGCCTTGAGAATGGCTAACCACAGAGTTTCCTCCTTTGAAAAAATAACAATGGATGTTTACTTCATTGCGCCACCCTGTAGATTAAAAAATGTGAATAAATAGTTTATTATTATTATTATTTATTTAAGGTGAATATTTGATCCTGAAGAGTAGATTAATTTTCATACCTGTATGATATAATTATTGTGGCATTTGTGTGGTTTCAAACTAATCGTCAGCACCATGTTTTCCTTTAGGATTGGTTTGGCTTTAAGCAGTTAAATAGTCAGTTTTTTTTTCTTTTTCCAAGTCTTCTGTAATGGTTTTCTTTGACTTTGACATAACTATCAATATTGATGGGCCTTCGGTTTTAACACATTAACACATGATCTCTTTTCACTCAAATCTTTTTGGCGTTACCTACTGGATAGAGTAGTCAATAGCAAGAACCATGTAATGCCAACAGTTAGCTATGAGAATGTTTCCTCTGCCTGTTTGCTTTCTTTTTGTTTTAGATATACAAAACACAGATTTTTGTATCACTTCAGATGGACTCTTAAATTGTCTTAAGAATAATTGTCTCCTTGTACAAAAGGCAAAACCTGTTTCTAGCTATAAGTGGTATAAGCGGCCTCTTAGAGTTCCTCTTAAAATCCACTGCAGAGCAAGGTGATTAAAAAAAAATATATATTTATTTATTCTTTTTGTATATAGTTACTTATTGTTATTTATAGTAATTTATTGTTCATTTGTATAGTTATTTATTGGTAATTTTTTGTTCATTTAATGTAAATAAATATATATTATGTTTTGTGTAATTAATATATAAAAAATTTTGATATTCCAATATTTCAATCAATATATTCCAAGTATGGAATTTGGAAATTAGATTGAAAATCTCTTCATTATATGTAGCTACACAAAAATTTGGTTTTTAATTTCAGATTCTTCTTCAGGCTGCTCCTGTTAGGGTTTGCCACAGCGGACCATCCGTGATCTGGGTTAGGGTTGACTTGGCACAGGTTTTACACCAGATGCCCTTCCTGACACAACCCCCAGTGGCTAGGGGACTCTCACTTACACCTACAGGACAATTTAGAGCCTCCAATTCACTTAACCTGCTTTTCTTTTTTTTTTTACTTGTGGGGGAAACCAGAGCACCCAGAGAAAACCCACGTGAACATGGGGAGAACATGCAAACTCCACACAGAAAGGCCCCAGGACCATCTTGCTGTGAGGTGACAGTGCTAACCACTGAGCCACCGTGCTGCCCAGGTTTTTCAATCAGATTAATAAATGTAAAACAAATAATAATTAAAAAAAAATGCATGTAGGCTACACGTGTATAGTTATATCCTTAAAGAAAGCTTGAAATAATCATTGAATTTATGTGACTAAACATCAACTGAAGTTTTTAAACCAATCAAACAATTTATGCGAATCCTGAAAAAATAAATTGCATAACTGCACATTCTAATGATGATAACATTATAATCTCTGACAGAGACAGAGTGATTTTGTGGAATTTTTAAAAAGCCTACATTTGCAGAGAAACCATTCCCATAATACAAAATACCACTTATAACTTCTAACACACGTTCCAAGTTCACTTCCTGATGTAACATCCTCCACTGCTATACATCTGGTTCACCACCAGAGGTCAAAGTCACCGGAGTATTGACAGACTCTGATCCAAACACGTCTCTTAACTTTCTCTTGATATTAGAAGAATAAAGTTAATGTTGACACTATGAAACGAATCCAATTCAAAAGTATTGGTAAAATGCTGGGAATATGAGGCAGCCAAGCTAAGAAGAAGCCCAATCATGTGGAATAATAAATGTAGAAGTGAGCCCCACAGTAGTAGTGTCACCTATTTCTTCAAGAAATGATTAATGATAAAAATAGAGTAATAGCAAAGGATGCAATGGTTAAACAGTATCTAGAGCAGAATTACTACTCAATACTTACAGTTTTCATTGATGGCTCTAAAGATCCTGAAACAGGTCGAGCATCAGCAGCTTTAACAATTAGGAGTCTATTCAACAGAGATGGTAGCAATATTATTAGCTATCATGTGGATGGATGACGCTCGTTCAATGAATGTTGTGATATGCTCAGATTCATTCTATGCTTTATCAAGCCTTATTAGTGGGAGATCTTCAAGACAAGACATTTTCAATTAAATTCTTTTTGGTATGTATAGAGTAAATAAGTTAGGGATTATGATGTGTTTCCTGTGGGTTCCAGCACATGTGGGAGTAGATGGAAATGAGGTGGTTGATCATTTAGCAAAGCAGACATTGAAATTACCACATATAGAAATGAACATCTCATTAAGTAAAGAAGACAGACTAGCTATAAAAGGGAAATGGCAAGAAATTTGGAATGAGGAGGGAAGAGGAAGACATCTTTTTCATACTCAAAATTAAGTAGGAGGTGAAAGAGGGAATTTTGGTAGTAGAAGAAAAGACACAATCATTACCAGACTTCACCTAGGGCACACAGCTCTAAATGATTCCCTATATAGAATGAACAAACATGAGTCTGGGAATTGTAGATTATGTGGATCAGCAGAAACTGTTGAGCATGTACTAATATATTGTACTGCTTATGAAAATGAATGAGTATTTCTGTTGGAAGAGATAAGAGAAATGGGGATAGGAAATCTTACTCTTAAAACACTGCTGCTTAATGGCTTGAATCATCATAAAATGTATAGTGCATTAATGAGATACTTAAGATAGGTAGAACTGTTTAATAGGACTTAGAAGTTTATAGATTTGTTTTTTTTTTACTTTTATTTTTTTATTTTTTTATTTTCCCCCATTCCATCAATGGTCCACACTCCAGCCCAGTAGGTGGCGGGCATGCACCTATCGTTTGTTTGCCAACTGCCATAAAACACCAAAAAAAAGAAGTCGTCGTCTTACCTTTCATTGAACTGCATTTCTGAGTGTTGTTATTCTGTTTTGACTAACTGTTTTTTAATATATTGCCTGTGCTTTGGATTTCTCTTTCTGCCTGTTTGCTTTTATTGTTGGATATTTTGGACAATCAAACTTTTGCCTGTCCTCTGGTTTCTGATTGTATATTTGTCGCTCTCTGATTCTCCCATTAAACCTCTGCATATGGATCCTTATGCATGCGGTTTATGCATTGACCTTCTGCACTTTGGCCGCCCAGACTGATTGGGCTGACAAACCCCTAAAAACTTTCTACAGCAATGTACTAAGTAGATCCTTACAAGCTGAGCTGACCTATCGAGATGAAAATTTGAGCTTGGACCAATACATCAAATTATCCATTTGATTTAATAATCTCCTTTGAGCCTGGAAACCAATTTATGAACACACTCCTCTAGCTGATTTCGCAATAATTCGATAATTTTATGCACAATCTCAATCCATGCAGATTGGTCGCACGTGCCTCACCCCAGAAGAGAAACTATGCCGCAGACGTCAGGGTTTGTATCTCTATTATGGTCAAGCTGGACATCTGTTGTCTACTTGCTCTACTTGGCCCGATATATCCAGTGCGATGAGTAAATCTTTCCCTATCGATCAAGTAAACTGCCAACAACTTGTGCTAACTACTGTTATTTACAAATCCAACAAGACAGAAATTAATGCTTTGATTCAGGAGCCACTGGTAATGTTATGATCTCTAAACTTGTAAAGAAATTCCACTTACCCACTGTTTGTGTGCTTCAGCGCAAGATGGGCAGCCCCTGGGCACTGGGCCGATTCTCCACACGAAGGAAACAGTCCTATTACAAACTGGGATACTACACACTGAAAACATCAGATTTCTCATGACCTATACACCATGTAATCCTGGACTTCCCATGGCTCCCCAGGCACAATCCTTAAATTTCATGGAGGGAAGGACAGATTTTGAGGTGGAACCATAAATGTCAGTTCCGATGTCTCTACACGGTAACCCCGATCCCGTGTCGAGTCACCTGTGTGGAAGACCTGCAGAGGAACAACGATTTAGACATTCCTAATGTATACTCCAATTTCTATATTATCAACATCAAATCTATATGACAGAATTAAATCTAGCATATGATTATGGCGATGAGTTGGTCCTGTTACGTTTTGTCTGACTCCAAGAGAGTTGAGAATATCGATACATGCTAATCCAAATGTGTTATTTTCATTATATATGTGAATGTTTAAGTCACCAACAATTAATGCTCTATCTTCAGCAACTACAAGGTCTGATAAACAATTTTCAAATTCACCAAGGAAATCAGAATATGGCCCGGGTGATCCATATACTGTAGCAAGGGTAAGAGACGACATTGTTTTTTATTTATATCTATGTTTGATGGTGTAACATTAAGCATTATTAGTTCAAAAGACTTAAATTTATATCCTGTCCTCTGAGTAACACCAAACACTTCACTGTAAATTGTAGCAACACCTCCTCCTCGACCCTTCAGACGAGGCTCATCTTTATAACAATAACCTGGGGGAGTAGATTCATTTAAATTTAATATATTCATCAGGTTTAAGCCAGGTTTCAGTCAAACAGAGTGCATCCAAACTATGATCTGTAATAGTTTCATTGTCTAATTGACAATAAGCTGTATGCCAAAATAGAGAAGTGTGATTTTCATCATACCACAATCTCATTTCTGGGACACAATCTGAGTGCACAGGGGGTAGCGATGGACAACACGAAGGCTCAGGCAGTTTTGAACTGGCCACCACTCAAGTCTGTTAAGGAACTACAGCAGTTTTTGGGCTTTGCCAACTTAACACGTTTAATCTGCAACTTCAGCACCATCAATCCACCACATAATAATTGCCCACCAGAAAAGATCTTTGTCCCTAAGTCAATGCAAACCCCAGTTATGCAATGGTTTTATCTCCTAGCTTTGGACATCCAGGGATACAAGGCAACATCAAGTTGGTACAAAATACATTTTGGTGGCCAACTCTCCCTGCTGATGTTACAACTTATGTTAAGAATTGTGATAATTGTGCTATGTCCAAGTCATCCAAATAAGCACCTGCTGGATTATTACAACCACTCCAAGTGCCTCCGCATCCATGGTCTCATCTCGCTTTGGACTTCATCATGGATTTACCCATCTCCCATTTTAACCCCACCATACTTATAGTTATTGAGCGGCTCTCAAAAGCCTGTCAACTAATCCCCTCCAATCATTAGACCTGTTAAGTTAGCAAGCTAATCTTTCTAAAGACATAATGACTGAGACAACCAGTTTGTTTTTATTTAAATGATTTGTGCATATTACATAACAAATTTGGCCTTTTACATCATATGGAGTAACACATAATTGCAAAATGATTGGCAATCTGTGAACAAGGACGTTTTTCACGTATCAATTTACATATGTGGTGAAGGGGTTTTCCATGCCCTTTTATTTGATTATGCTTTTCTCTATGGTTTTGTTGATGAGTTTAATGACATTACTAACATCCCTTCTGGTTAATGATTTGGAGTAGTTTCTGGAATTCCTATATTTTTAACCAATCGGAATGTTACTCTGATGTAAATTGATCTTGCATATGTCTATAATTCCTATGTTTCTTTTTCATTTAAAGTTTTTATTTTAACAAAGACCACATCGCAAGTACAGCCAAATCATTCAGATTTGCTCTGTATAACATCAGGAAGATCATACCCTTCCTATCGGAGCATGCTACACAACTCCTTGTTCAGGCTAGACTGGACTACTGCAATGCTCTTCTTGCAGGACTTACTGCATGTACAGTCAAACCTCTGCAATTAATCCATAAAGCAGTGGGGTATTTGGTTTTAAACAAGCCCAAGAGAGCACATGTCATACCTCTCCTCATCGAACTGCACTGGTTGCCAATGGTAGCTTGCATTAAGTTGCATTGGTGCTCGCTTATAGAACAATCACTGGCTCTGCAGCCCATATCTACACCACTACTTTAAGCCAATGTGCCCTCCAGAAGCTTGCGATCGGCAAGTGAGCGGCGTACATGTTGCCATCTCAAACAGGCACAAAATCATTCTCCCCAACCTTCACTTTAACTGTTGACTTCACTTGTTCTTTTCTGTGATTATTAAAGAAGACATCTTGTGTTATCCTCAGGAGACTGGAAAAGTGGCACCACTTCACTCTCTCTGTTTTATTTCTTGTTTTATTGTCAAAGTGACAAGGGAGAACGACTCCAGATTTCAGAGAGGCAATGATTGTGATCCTTGTGACATTTTCACATCTTCCTTTGCAGGGGTCCAATGCTAAAAATGAAAAGGGATCAAAATGTGACAGATCCAATATTTTATCACTCACAGGTAGTTACAGAGATTGAACATACACAATCTATAGTGACTTGCAGTGTTGGGTAACATTGGGTAACTCGTTATAATATTGCATTACTCCTTATTGTTACGATCCCTTGTTGTCTGCCCCGTGTTTTCTGTTTCACTCATCACTGATCACGTTCCATGTCACGTCTTCCTTGTTGTCCGCCCTGTGTTTCACTGTCCTTGTATAAAAACTACATTTCCCATAATTCCCAGCCTCACTGCCAGCACTGCGTTATTGTCCACACCTGATTGTTATTTTGTCATCATCGTGTCTGTTTATTTAAACCCTGCTGTTTCTCCGTTTGGTTGTTGATCGTTTATAATGTTTTCTAGTGTTTCTTGATGTTTGTTCATGCCTGTTCATGTTTTCTCCTGAGTGTTCATTCGAGGATTAGCTTGCCCTTCGTGGATGTTATTTTGTGTTTGAGTTTGATTTTTTCCCATCGTGGACTTTTCGTTTGTTCCTGTGTTGAGGAGGACCCAACCTCACCTTCCACAATGGTGACTCTCCAGTCGTCCATGTCACGCCTGCCCCACCTGTCAGCGAGCCAACCCCCATGCCTGTCGCCGTCAACGAGCCAGCACGGCCAACTTCGTCCGCCCGGAGGAGGAAGAGAAGAAGGGCTTCCACCTCCCAGCCAACGTCTGCCACGGTCTGCGAACCAGAGTCCGCTCCTGCCCCGGTCTGCGAGCCTGAGCCCACTCCTGCCCCGGTCTGTGAGCCTGAGCCCACGCCAGCCACGGTCAGCGAGCCTGAGCCCACGCCAGCCACAGCCTGCGAGCCTGAGGCCACACCAACCACGAACAGCATTCCAGCGTTGTCAGCCTCATACGCCCGGAGGAAGGGGAGAAAGGGAAGGGTCTCTGCTCTCCAGCCTCCGTCTACTGCAGCTCCGTCCCAAGAACCCCCCGTGGCTCTGCCCTCAGCGTCCAGCGAACCCAAGCTCATGCATCCCACGGTCAACCAGCCAATGCCTGTAGCCTCAAACGTCAGTGAGCCAGTGCCTATAGCCTCAGACGTCAGTGAGCCAGTGCCTGTAGCCTCAGACGTCAGTGAGCCAGTGCCTGTAGCCTCAGACGTCAGTGAGCCAGTGCCTGTAGCCTCAGACGTCAGTGAGCCAGTGCCTGTAGCCTCAGACGTCAGTGAGCCAGTGCCTGTAGCCTCAGACGTCAGTGAGCCAGTGCCTGTAGCCTCAGACGTCAGTGAGCCAGTGCCTGTAGCCTCAGATGTCAGTGAGCCTGCGCCTGTAGCCTCGACCGTCCCTGAGCATGTGCCTGTAGCCTCGACCGTCCCTGAGCATGTGCCTGTAGCCTCGACCGTCCCTTAGCCAGCGCCAGTGACCTTGACCGTCCTAGAGCCAGCGCCAGTGGCCTTGACCGTCCCAGAGCCAACGCCAGTGGCCTTGACCGTCCCAGAGCCAGCGCCAGTGGCCATGACCGTCCAAGAGCCAGCGCCAGTAGCCATGACCATCCAAGAGCCAGCGCCAGTGGCCATGACTGTCCAAAAGCCAGCACCAGTAGCCATGACCATCCAAGAGCCATCCAGGGCTCCTCCTCTCGAGCCATCCTCCTCTTGAGCCTCTCGAGCCTCCCAGGGCTCCGCCTCTCAAGTCTCTCGAGCCTCCTAGGGCTCCGCCTCTCGAGCCTCCCAGGGCTCCGCCTCTCAAGTCTCTCAAGCCTCCCAGGGCTCCGCCTCTCAAGTCTCCCGAGCCACCCAGGGCTCAGCCTCTCAAGTCTCCCGAGCCACCCAGGGCTCAGCCTCTCAAGTCTCCCGAGCCACCCAGGGCTCCGCCTCTCGAGCCTTCCAGGGCTCCGCCTCTCGAGCCTCTCAGGGCTCCGCCCCTCGAGTCTTCCTTGGCTCCACCGCTCGAGCCTCCCAGGGCTCCGCCTCCCAGAGCCTTCCAGGTCTCCGCCTCCTGAGCCTCCTATGGCTCCGTCTTCAGAGCCTTCCCGGGCTCCGCCTCCCGAGCCTCCTACGGCTCTGGCTTCCGAGCCTCCTACGGCTCTGCCTCCAGAGCCTTCTAGGGCTCCGCCTCTAGAGCCTCCTCCGGTGCCACCTCCCTCGGCTCCACCTTCTCAGCCTCCCTCAGCTCCACCTCCGGAGCCTCCCACGGCTCCGCCCCTGAGCCTCCAGAGATTTCCATGGTTCCGCCTCCTGAGTCTCCCAAGCCTTCTACGGCTCCGCCTCCGAAGTCCTCCTTGGCTCCGCCTACCACGGCTCCGTCTCTTGAGCCACCTTCGTCTCCGCCTCCCGAGCCCCCGTCTCCAGAGCCCACCGCGGTTCCGCCTCCTGACCTACCCAAGGCCTTACCCTCAGAGTCTCCCACGGCTCTGCCTGCCTCTGCTCCACCCTCAGGGGCTTCCACGGCTCTGCCTGCCTCAGCTCCGCCCCCAGGGTCTCCTGCGGCCCTGCCTACGCCTCCTTCGGCGCCGCCACACGAGTCTTCGACTGCTCCGCCTCAGAAGTCCTCCTTGGCTCCGCATCACACAGCTCCGCCAGCTCCCCCAGTGGCCACTCCTCCTCCCAGGCTCCCTGAACCGGCCCTTGCCCTGTGGCCAGCTCCCGGGCCACCCAAACCTGTCCCTATACTGTGGCCGCCTCTCAGACCTCCTAAACCTGTCCCTGCCCGGTTGAGGCCTCCCAGGCCACCTGACCCGGTCCCCGTCTCACACCCCCATAGATTGCCCGCCTGCCCTCTCGGCCTCCCTGGTCTGCCTGTCTGCCCCTTGCGCCTCCGTGGACTGCCTGTCTGCCCTCTCGGCCTCCCTGGTCTGCCTGTTCGCCCCTTGTGCCTCCTTGGACTGTCTCTGTGTTCCTTGTGCCCCATTTGGTCTGTCTGTTCTCCCCCTGTTCTAGACCCTCTCTCCTTGGACATTTTTTTTGTTGTTTTGTTGTTTTTGTGGGTTCTTTTTTTTTGGACCGTCTGGAATCTGGTCCTTTTGAGGGGGGGTTATGTTACGATCCCTTGTTGTCTGCCCCGTGTTTTCTGTTTCACTCATCACTGATCACGTTCCATGTCACGTTTTCCTTGTTGTCCGCCCCGTGTTTCACTGTCCTTGTATAAAAACTACATTTCCCATCATTCCCGGCCCTCACTGCCAGCACTGCGTTATTGTCCACACCTTATTGTTATTTTGTCATCATCGTGTCTGTTTCTTTAAACCCTGCTGTTTCTCCGTTTGGTTGTTGATCGTTTATAATGTTTTCTAGTGTTTCTTGATGTTTGTTCATGCCTGTTCATGTTTTCTCCTGAGTGTTCGTTCGAGGATTAGCTTGCCCTTCGTGGATGTTACTTTGTGTTTGAGTTTGATTTTTTCCCATCGTGGACTTTTCGTTTGTTCCTGTGTTTGCTTATTTTGTTGTTGCAATAAAAGACCGCATTTAGATCCCAACCTCCCGTCTGCCTTCTCCTGCCTTTCCTGCAATCATAACACTTATAAAGTAAGTCACTTTTTATGGAAGTAAAGCATTACGTTTTGTGTTACTTTTTTCTCACCATCTCTCTCTCTTCTGCTGTGCATTCAATACAATACAAGAAATATGTAGAGACATTAGAGGTCATGCTAGCTACTGGACAATACTCAAAACAACATACTAAACAAACAGATATTTAGAAAGTCTACAATCATTAGGTCTTCACGTCATTTTTATAATAAATTCTCAATAACATTAATATGCATGATTTGTTTTTCCATCGACATGGCAGCCAACATGAATAATGAAGAATAACCGCTGTCTTACCTAAAGCAGCAAAGTTCAACATCTGAACCTGCATCATAATGTTTCAGTGAAGACATAAAGCAATCAAAGTCTAATTTTCTCAGCTTTCATTTCGACCCATTCATGACTTGATTCGCTAAACAGTCCGAGCTGTATGAACATTAGTAACGTTAGACGCCCAGTAATATGCCCCCTGACTGTAACCAGCTACGTTACAAAGTAACTGGCTAGCCAGCTAACATTATCCCGCTAGCTAACATTAGGGACATCAAACGCAGCTAAAATGTTTCGATTAATTTATCCGTGGTTATAAGGAGTAGCCTACAGCATTCATTTCGACCCATTCATGAATTGATCCGTTAAACAGAGTGAGCTATATGAATAAACTGTAGTAGACGACGCCCAGTAGCCTACACGCCCCTCTGACTGTAACCGCTAACATTAGGTAGATACTTTGTATACGGTTCTTTCACTAACCTCTTTCGGTGGACTTTTACCTCATTTTTGCTCTCCTCTCCGGTTCACATATGGTTTCCCAGCATCCCTCAAAGACTTCCTTGCTCTGTCCTTCCATTCATTCATGTTCGCTCTCCTTTTTTGCCGAGGTTTTGCCTTTTAATGTCCGCAGCGGACATGAAAGCAACCGGTTGTCTCCATTTTTCGTTAGTGGACATAAACGTTTTTTCCGCGTGAGAAATTTTTTAAATTTAAAATACAGAGTTTTGGTTGCCCGAACACACCCCCAAAGTGATTCTGTATACAAAGTGGCACACATACATTCAAGTCACATGGTTATCTCAATTTTAGTTTTTTTGGACTTATACGGTTGTTCGTCGCATGAACACATATGTCATCATATGCTGTGGCCATCGACAGTCAACTTAAGATGTTTTTCTGAAGTCAGGATAAAGTTCAGTGAGGAATGCCAGCCTAATATGTTCAAGGAATAAGTCTGATGAATAAATTAATATTTTTCACTTAAGTTATCTCAGTGCATGCTTGTTTTGAGCTGATCCAAGGTGTGCACATATGCCACTGGTTGATCGCATACAACTGCAAATGTGCATGTTAATACCACTTGAATGGAATAGTATAGGTTAATGCTACCAAAATGTCTTCAAAATTTATGTTTCACAAATCAAATTACTTTTTTTATTATAGAACAAAATTTTTTAATATTTTAAAGAAATTAAGAAATTTTGTCTGCATACACAAACCATGTAGTACGTTGCTCGCAGCTGCTGATCCAGAGTCAGCTTTTCTCATTCCATTTTCCCAGTTAAGGGAAGCTATATCATGGAGCAGTTTGGCTGCACATGTCTGTGAATTGAGCAAGGATTTCACCCTGTTTATCACGCCATAGCCAGTGTAAGAAAGTCAGTCTTATAATCCCTCTGCCTAAATGCGTTTACTGATTTTTTTTTAATGCAGTATTAACACATGAAACAATTGCGTTTCACTCAACCGAATGTTGAATGTTAAATGCTTTAACACAGTTCAGATGCAAACTCATCATAGAGAAGTAGTTACGGGTAGCTTTAAAATAAAGCAATTCGGATGTACAAACAGTCAGCGGTAGTTCCACGTTGTACGTATCTTTATAATCGTACCATGGCCACGGGAAGACTTCTACACATTTCTACATGAATCAGTTGTGAGAATCAAAGTATCTCTTACCCAAATGTTACATTTTGACAAAATGTTGCCTTAAGAGAACACATTTCTTAACTTTTGCTATGATTGTCATGACAATGGTAAAGTTTATGACGGCTGCTCATTTAAGATCCAGTACACAAAATATCCACAGCTGCAAATGATGGGTACAGCTGGATTCCACTGAAGTGTTCTGAATTTTTAAAACATAAATCTCAGGGTGGGCTAAAATTAATTTATGCTCTGGCCATCACTGATAAGCATGGCTCAAACTCTCTAGAACTACAATACCCATCATGCACACACATATTACAACTTTACAGAACATCTCTAGTAAGCCTCCCACTCTCTGGAACTACAATGCCCATTATGCCCCTCCTTTCCAAAAGTTTGCAGACATTTACTCCTGATTTATCACAATATGGGGAAAGGAGACGTACAAAAACAACGCGTAACCTACTTTAAAAATAACTATGGTCTATAATAAAAAATATTGCGTTAATTTACTCAAAAAGTAATCTGATTACATAACAGACGTTACTTTTTTTGCGTTACCCCCAACTGGTGACTTGTTATATAAAATAATTGTTTTATATAAATAATATAGGGCCAGGCCACCCCTGTGAAAAACTCTTGGCTCTGCCCGTTTGACAACTCTGCGCTCCCTCACCACATCAAAATTAAACTGTGTAGCATGGATAAATTGGGAAAATGTCTCTGTCGTCCATCAGCAAAACTATATATGCCCTCTCCAGACTGCACATCGTACGACAATTCATAGCATATTGTTTCCTGTGGATGTGCATTCCCTGCAGAGAAAAAACAGGGCATTCAAGGGAATTCACGGCAATCATGGGGCTATCTAACATATTATCACAGCGTGTCATCCAATATATTATCAAAGGAAATTTGCTAATTTTGTTATCATACCACAACATTTTTAATTATGAAAAGGGGCTATTTTACCCCACTACTGGGGCAAGATGACCCCCCACCTGAGGTAAGAAGCCTCCCAGGGAAAACTTGTCCTAGGTGTCATCCGATTTTTACAGAATGTATAAAATACATTCATATTACCTCAAGGGTCAAACTTTACCTTGTCACTTCAATATAAAAAAATATTTTTACTCTTAAAATCGTTTCCACAGATCAGCAATGAACAAATAGACATAAAAACATTTAATATCAACATAATAGAATGTTACAGATCACTATTTTCCAATGACAACAAATTTGATAAGTTAACCTCAAAACTGATCAGATGAAATAAATCTCACAGATGTTGTATATATACAGGGTATTGGTCATTAGAATACAGTTACATTCAAAAAGTATTTAGATTACTGAAGAGATTACTTTGCATTTTATTGTCATTTGCTTCATTGAATATTTAGTCCTTTCAGATGGAAAACATTTATACATAAAAATTATGTGATCCAAAGTGCATTTGAACAGCGGTGAAACATTTTCTTATGATGTGTTACATTCATACAAGCAGACAGAGAAGTACGTTTGAAGTAAGTTTGGAGCAGAAGAAATAGAAATAAACCTTGTGTAAATTGTCATCTTCACATTAAAATAAAATGCTATTTCTAGCCATTTTACATGCACATGTTACCAGACACAATCATATTTTTTTTTTATCAAGATCATAATTTCTTTTTTCTAGTAAGATCTTTGATATTAGGACAAAAATCATATTCTTGATAATATTTTTTGTATTGTTTTCCTGTAAAAATATATATATATATATTTTTAATTACTTACAAATTAATCATAAAATCAATCAGATGAAGATGAACCTTCGCCCCAGTCTGAGGTCCAGAGAGCTCTGGTGCAGGTTTTCATTAAGGATGTCTCTGTACATTGCTGCATTCATCTTTCCCTCGATCCTGACTAGTCTCCAAGTTCCTGCCGCTGAAAAACTTCCCCACAGCATGACGCTGCCACCACCATGCTTCACTGTAGGGATGGTATTGGCCAGGTGAGGAGCGGTGCCTGGTTTCCTCCAGACATGACGCTTGCCATTCAGGCCAAAGAGTTCAATCTTTGTTTCATCAGACCAGAGAATTTGGTTTCTCCAGGCGGGCTGTCATGTGCCTTTTACTGAATCAAGTTGAAGAAACATCTCAAGGATGATCAGTGGAAACAGGATGCACCTGAGCTCAATTTTGAGTGTCATGGCAAAGGCTGTGAATACTTATGTACATGTGATTTTTATTGTTTTTTATTTTGAATACATTTGCAAAGATTTCAAACAAACTTTTTTCACGTTGTCATTATGGGGTATTGTTTGTAGAATTTTTATGAAAATAATGAATTTAATCCATTTTGGAAAAAGGCTGTAACATAACAAAATGTGGAAAAAGTGTACTGTATATCACAAAGCATAATGTTGTAAACTTACACTCAATAATTAATAAAATTATCATATAAAAAAGTTTGCTAGATTTACGCTGCTAAAGAAGATGGAAACGTGTCATCACAGTCTGTGAAAAAGGTCTGTTGAGTGCTACGTTTTTTTTCCGAAGAGGAGAGCGTGCGCATGTATGGTTGCAAGGTTGCATAAATTATGACAGAAATATTTCCAATTTGTGCAAGTATAAATCTCTGATTGGGGTTTTGCATCTATTATCTGGCAACCCTGAGCATATTAAAAGCTTGTGGATTTGCGATAGGTCCCAATACCAGATAAATGAAATAAAAAACGTTCATGATAAATCGACCCACGGGCATTCGTTTTCCCTGGTCTGCAATTGAGGGTGCTTTAAGGTTTGTGGTGCTTAGCACCATCAAGCACATTGAGTCATCATGTTACATGTTTTTGATATCCCCTTTTTCGCTCATATTTGAAATGCCCAATGTCCAATCTCTTTAAATCCTCATGGTGGCGTAGTGGCTCGCCTCAATCCGGGTGGCGGTGGACGAATCTCAGTTGCCTCCACGTCTGAGACCGTCAATCTGCACATCCGTCACATAGTGCTTTACGCTATTCTCTGCAGAATCTATGCACAACACGCCACCCACTCCACCGAGAGCGAGAACCACATTATAGTGACCACGAGGAGGTTACCCCATGTGACTCTACCCTCCCTAGCAACCAGGCCAATTTGGTTGCTTAGGAGACCTGGTTGGAGTCACTCCGCACACCCTGGATTCAAACTTGTGATTCTTTGTGGTGGTAGTCTTCTATACTCTTTTTAATTGAAAGCAATTTTTACCTTGTATTGCCATATTTAGTAACAATTTCTCATATATATTTTTTTAACAACCACATTTATTAAATCAGTTAGTTAAATTAATTTGAGCAAATGTATTTGATCCAAGTGAATAATGCATCCTGGTCAACATCCTGGCCCATATTGAAGCAAAAGGTACATGTAGCCTTTCTTAACTATACGTTTATTTTCAGATCCAAATAAGTTATAAGAATACATACAGGAATAGCTGCATGAAGACCACACAAATAACATGACGACATTGAGAAAGCTATAGGGTAACCACAACATTTCCTCTAGACAGACTTTCCATTTGTCGCCTCACCTTTTAACCCTCATATTCTGTTGCCCTCATTATTGTTTGGCATCCCAGCACCCATAACCTGTACCCATAATGTACATAACAGTACATTAATACATTTGGTAGACATTTTTATCCAAAGAAACTTTCTCAGTATGTTCCCTGGTAACTGAACCCATGACTTTGCCTTTGCTTATACCATGCTCTATCATTTGAATGACAAGCACTTTAAAAGGTAACTTCAGTTCAAAATGTATCTTATTTTATTCAAAGACCCAATGAAAAGCTTTTTCAGTGTTGTGGTTCTCTGAAAGAAGATCGTTCTGAGGCGGATCGTTCTGAAAGTATCGATACTTCCGTTCCTGATGTTGTATCAAAAATATCGATCCTCACACAAAAATTTTGATTCTAAATCTTTTTTTTAAATTTTTTTATTAAGGACATTATTATTTGGTTAACACGAACAATAATCATAAGCTTCAAAGTGAAATAAAATGGACTATGCTATATTAGCAAACACTTGTGCAGGGTGGGAACTGTTTCTTCTTCCACTCATCTTAACTTCATAAATGCGGGGAAACACAAGCAGACAAGCGCTTGCGCCCTCACAAGACTCATTCAAACAAGAGGGATCAGCGCCTTGTAGAAGTAATGATAGAAAATCAGAGAAAACGTTTCTTGTCGTGCAGGCTATGGCATGCACAGGCATTGTATACCCTCCTATCTGTTTTAGGATTGTGCGCATGCCCACCTGAAATAAGTGATGATAGATGTGGCCGCCAGAACGATCAGGCATTTGACCCGGAACTTTTCAATCTAATAACACGATGCCGCAGCACCGTTTATTGTGTTTTATTAGTATTTAATTTTTTTGGGAAAACATTACAACGATTGACCTCTAAACGCGCACGGAGATGCATTAGGGAGCACTGCAAGACAGACAGTTCGACTGAGCTGATCAACCAATCAGAACGTTCATTTCAGACCCGATTGGATATTTACAAACCAATCATATTTCCCTTTTCAGTAAGGGGCGGGACATTTCCAGCGTCTGATACACAAGCATTTCTTAAGAAACTATCATTTGCACTGCGCATTTATTTCCCTGCTAAACTTAAATATATGTATATACATTTAAATTTACGCAATTCATCTTTGAGAAAATACTGCAAGTTATTGCGCTCCTGCTCCCCACCCCCCTCCCTTTACTGCTGTAGGTAGTGCCTTTTTCTTGTGATATCAAATAAGTTACATTTATATTTCTAAGTAGGAAAACAGTTTCAATCTAAATAAAAAAAAAAAAAATCACATAATAGTACACAAATAAAACTAATATCCATTAAATTTTATGTACGTTACATATGGTAATACAAGATAACCTGTTAACGTGAATATTACTACTCATATTAACTACAATGCTTAATAGTTTATTGCGTATTAAGAATTAGTTTATTAGATAGAATAATAATAAAGTATTAACAATTTTCATAGGAGTCTAATAAAAGGAATTTTTTTGACACCTGTTAATTTAAATACATATTGAACATGAAGTTACCGTACCATAGTTCTTAGCAGTGTAGGCCTACTCTACAGCTGGGGTGGGGAATCTTTCTTCCGTTAAGGGCAATTTGAGTATTTACGAAATTATTCACGGGACATATAATTGCTTGCAATTTCTGATTGTGGGTTAAAATTAATGTACGTATTCCGTTACATGCTCACACACCAAAAACACTAAAATATCTGTCTATTATACAATATTTTGTGTTGTAATAACACTGTTACCATTTAAAATAATTTTTAAACATTATTTGATTTATTCTGACATGCTGGTGTCAGGAGCAAAACCTCTCCCTCAACATCAGTAAGACCAAGGAGCTTGTAGTGGACTTCAGGAGGAAAGACCCATCACCATTAACGGAGCACCGGTGGAGAGAGTCAGCAGCTTCAAGTTTCTCTGTGTCAACATCACTGAGGAACTCACATAGTCTGTCCACACTGAGGCCGTTGTGAAGAAGGCTCAGTGCCTCTTTTCCTGAGACAGCTGAGGAAGTTTGGAATGAACCACCACATCCTCACCTGGTTCTACACCAGTACTGTAGAGAGCATCCTGACTGGCTGCATCACTGCCTGGTATGGCAATAGCACCGCGCACAACTGCAAAGCCCTGCAAAGGGTGGTGTGAACTGCCAGACACATCATCGGAGGTGAGCTTCCCTCCTTCCAGGACATATACACTAGGCGGTGTGTGAAAAAAGCTCGGAGGATCATCAGAGACTCCAGCCACCCGAGTCATGGGCTGTTCTCACTGCTACCATCAGGCAGGCGGTATCGCAGCATCAGGACCCGCACCAGCCGACTACGACAGCTTCTTCCCCCAAGCAGTCAGACTGTTGAACACTTGATCTCTCACGATCAACAATCAGCACTGCACTTTATTAATCTTCTTAATCTTCATCTTATTATCTCACACTGGACCATCATAATTATATTCTCAACAATACAACTACTGTATATATATATTTTTATATACTCTATTTGTTATTTTTACTGTATGTGTATTCTATTATTGTGTTGTGTAATTATGTGTACATTTGATATGTAAATTGTGTTTTGTAAATATGTTGTTTATTGTAATTGGTATATGTCTCATCACTGTCATGACTGCTATGTTGTTTGGAACTGCACACAAGACTTTCACCTACTGTTGCACTTGTGTATATGGTAGTGTGGCAATAAAGTGATTTGATTTTATATGAATAATTGTGGTAATAAACCGCTAATAATGGTTAGTACTTGGTGGAATTTGTAGATTAATTTCCTCACTTTTTTTTAAAAATATAATTACTGAGACATTTGGTTGGATTAAACTCACAGGAACGTGTTTGCATTTACAGTCTGAATATGTAAGAGATTTGAGAAGTTTAATGACTTTTAAAGCTCATATTTTGTGTTAATTACATTTTAATAACATTTGTGGTATGATGCAGTCCTGCAACTTGTACATTTCTATACTCTAACGCTGTTCTCTGTTTAGGCTATTAATTTTCCTTTTGCACTGTAATGGTTTTCTGCCATTTCTAACTCACTCATTGTACTATGTACTACTGATTGGGTTCTATTGTGTTTTATTGGCTCTGACAATAATTTGAATCTAAACTAATGTATTGAAGGAATCTGGTGGTGTAATTTCTCTGACTACATAAGCTGTCAATTTCCAATAATTTATATATGGGTTTCTAGTGCTAAATTAGTGCTATATGCTAAATATGACAAAACAGTGGGGAAAAATAATATTCTTGGTTTTGGGCTCATTATCAATTGCAGACATCCTCCCATATTTGCCACATCCTGTAACGAAGTCACTGTAAGATCAACACAGATGATTTAGGTGCATGCCCTGTTGCAAAGATTGTGAGTAAAGTGTGCAAATAAAAATAATATCCCAACTCACTTACATAGCACTCTCTAAATTTCAGTTTACTATCGGTATATTATGAAAAACACTTAAAAATATATATTTTTTTAATCTGCCACATTTGCTATATCATAACAGACATGCAAATTAGATTCACTTTAATGATTGGGGATTGCTTCCCAGTCAGAACATAATATTTTTCCATGATTGAAGCCTTAGACCGCAGTGTTATTTTCAGATCCATTTTGCAACAGTTAGCTACACGAGAACCATGCAAAGCATGTGACAGCCTTGAAAATAGCTAACCACAGTGTTTCCTCTACATGGACACTGTTATTTGTTACCAGTTAAAAACAATTACACTGGAGGTTTACTTCATAATTGCACTTTTTCTTGTCATGTGTTGATGCACATGACACGACCTCACGACCAAACTAACCTAAACCTTACTATATGAGGTTCATTTAAAGGTTGCGCTTAGCCATCAACTTAATTTTGTCCTTAACCAAAAGAATGCTGCCCTCAATGGCTTTTTTGCACTTTATATGACACTGCCTTTCTAATTTAATCTGAGGTCTAATTAGAAATAATCTGTATGGGCAAACTGTTTTATTGATGGTCACACGTTTCCACTTAATCGGTTATCGGTTCTGAAACTGGAGACAATGCCACTTACTGGTGAACAAATCTAAAAAATTATATATTTTTGCTCATGACTTTTGAATAATTTGTCCAAAAAGTGAGCTCTGTTCAGATTCTTTGGGTCATAAGGGTCACAAGGATACCATTTATTTTCATGATGAGGCATACTGTCTGTCTACCATTGCGATTTTTCAACCTTGTTTCAATGAATGTTACTATAACTATATTTTTGCCAGCTAAGTTTTACCTGTCACATTTTAAGTTTTGCCACAGTTTCCTGGTGAAATTAACACATGAGACATGACAACAACTGTGCGTTATATTCACTTTCACACAAACCACTACTACAATGGCTGATTATGACTTAATAAAAATTACATTTTCGTTCTATTACTCACACACTGCTTTGTTATGATTTACATTTAGTCATTTAGCAGACACTTTTATCCAAATGACTTACAAATTAGGAACATAGCAAGTAATTTGTCAACATTATCTGCAGTATCGTGCTGCCAAGTTCTGAAAGTGACTGGAGATGTATAGAAGCTAGCGTAGGAGAAAGGCAGGCACCTTTTTTATATGTATATATATATATATATATATATATATATATATATATATATATATATATTGGTAAATACAAGTAGATTTAGTGTGAATTGGTTAAGTGCTCATGGAACATTAATGTTTTCAGCTGGTTCATGAATGTTGAGATGTTTCCGCAGATTGTGTGGAGGTTGGAAGCTCATTCCACCACAGAGGAACAGAGAAAGTGAACTATCGTGAAATAGACTTTGTGCCTCAATGGTCAACAGACGGGCCTGCTAGGATCACAAGGATTTCTGTCTTGGCAAGGTTGAGCTAAACGTGACGTTCCTTCATCCAGGCCAAGATCTCTGAAAGGCAGGCAGAGATTCGATCAGAGACACTGGGGTCATCAGGCTGGAATGACAGGCAGAACTGGATATCATCTGCAGAGCAGTGATAGGAAAATCCATGTGCCTTAATTATCGATCAGAGTTATGAAGTGTAGATCGAAAGCACTGATCCCTGAGGAATGCCAATGGTCAGGTGGTGTGACTTGGACAGCTCTCCTGTCCTTTCTTATGATGACAAAACACTTTTACTCTTACACATAATTTGAAAAACCCTAAACTTTAACAGCCCCACCTACATTTATACACATTTGCAAGCTGACACATAAAATGAAAATGTCATAGAAGCAACACAAAATGACCTGATTGCTTCAGAATATGTGCTTTTCATGTCGCAATTGCTTTTAGAACACTATCGGAAAGGTTAAGGTGTTGTTTAGGTTATGGATGTCTGTTTTGTTTACTTCTCATTTGCTTTTAGGATAGAGTTGGTTCGGTTTAGTTAAAAGTTTTATGTTAGAGAAGTACGTTTTACTCACTAAAACCTCCATCTAACATTCACTTTCAAAACCTCATCTGATTATGACACCATTTCACTTGCTTTTGACACCCCTCGCTGGACATTTCACTGGGAAACTGCAGCAAGACACAGAGGTAGTAATGTTAAGATCCATATGCAGTTTAATAAAAGTATAACAGTACAACAAATTAGCAGATAGAAGGGAAAACAAAAGGCAGGCAAGGGTTCGGTACACAAGAAGACAGTCCAGAAAGGCAAACCAAGTCTACCTTGACCTCTGGGAGCGGGACGATTAGGGAAATTGTGGTGGAATTCAGCAATGAGAGCAGGGTCCAGAATGTCATCAGAGTTTGTACAGGAACGCTCCTCAAGGCTGTTGTCCTCCCAGTCAACAAAGTATTGGAGAGTCCGACACCGGTGTCAAGAGTCCAGGAGCTTGTGTACCCGAAAGGCCTCCTCTCAATCAATGAAGAACGGAAGGGGTCTCTGGAGGATTTGAGAGCCCTCCTCTCTCTGAGGCATCGCGGGTTTGAGCAAGGAAACAAGTGAAAGGTGGGGAAAACACTGTAATTAGCAGGGAGCTGAAGCTTGAAGGACACAGGATGGATTTGATGAAGGATTTTGAAAGGGTCAACATACCAGGGACCTAATTTCTTGCAGGAGAGCCAAAGACGAAGATCTCAGGTAGATAGCCAACGCCACAGTCCTGGAGCATAGTTGGGGCCAGATCACCGATGGAGATCGACCTGCTCACTCTGTCGATGAATAAGCATATTGTAAATGGATGTCAGCTTGATCCCAGATGGCCTCACTGCGCTGCATCCAGTCATTGACTGGAGGAACATCGGACAGCTCCCAAGACCAGGGAAAGAGTGGGGTTTGAAAACCTATGATGCACTTGAAAGGGTTGGTTCCGGTGGCTGGTTTAAACAGAGAATTTTTAGCATATTCGGATCAAGATCCAGTCGTGCCCATTAACTTGACAATAAGCCCAGAGGAATTTACCTAGGTCCTGATTAAGGCATTCAGCATGTCCACTGGATTGAGGGTGATAACCAGAGGTTAGACTCACATTGATGTTGAGCAATTTGAAGAATGCAAACCAGACTCAGAAGGTGAATTGGGGCCACGGTCGGAGACAATGTCTTCAGGTAGGCCATAAAAGAGAAAGACATACTGAAACAGGTTTTCAGCACATTCCATAGACGAGGGGAACTTGGGCAGAGGGATGAATCTACAGGCCTTGGAGAAGCGGTCCACCACAGTTAAGATGGTAGTAAAACCTTGAGAGTTGGGAAGATCCGTGATGAAATCTACTGCAATATGAGACCAAGGACATCGAAGGGCAGGTAGAGGCTGATGGAGACCAGACGGGAGCTGTCAAATAGATTTAGAGCATGCACACGCATTGCAGTTCTTTACATAGTCAGCAACCTCAGTCACTAGGTTCTCCCACCAAAACCGGTTTTGTACTAACCTGCAAGTAGCTTGAGCGCCTGGATGTCCCAAGCAGGCCGAGTCATGAATCCACTGTAGAACTCTGTTGCGTAGGGAGCTGGGAACAAAGACCCTATCTGGAGGGCAGTCTGAGGGAGTGGGTTCTAGGTTCTGAGCTTGGATGATGCCTGCCATTATGTCCCATTATACAGGAGCGACAATGAGAGTAGGTGGGATAATGGAAGTCACAGGGTTGTTGCCAGTAGTGGACCTATGAATGCGGGACAGGGCATCAGCTTTAGTGTTCTTGGAGCCAGGTCGAAAGGTGATGGTGAAATCGAACCTGGAGAAGACGAGAGACCATCGAGCTTGACGAGGATTTAAGCATTTAACAGACGGAATGTTCTCCAGGTTGCGATGATCGTTATCACCAGAAAAGGATGACAAGCTCCCTCAAGCCATTGTCTCCACTACTCGAAAGCCACCTTCATGGCTAAGAGTGCATGGTTGCCAACATCATAGTTTCTCTCAGCAGCAGATAACTTGATTGAGTAGAAGACACAGAGATGTTAATGTTATCAGAAGAGTTACGGCCCCAAATAAACCCCACCTGTTCTATATGTATACGAGATGTCATAATTTTACTTAATCGGTTAGCCAACATTTTTGACAATACTTTAATGTCTAGTTGGATCAGGGAAATTGGACAGTAAGTCTTACACACTCACTTGGATCTTTTTAAGAAGACAAATACTGTAACATCACTAATAATTTTTTGTTTATATTTGCAACCACACATAAACCAAAGCTACATGTACTCCCTAAATGCAAATAATGTTCAGTAAAGATGTATAATCTTCTTACTGCTGTGCATACTTGTGTTCTACACAATGCAGAACGCATTTATTTAATATCCAAAATTATAATTTTTTTGAGCCAATGAATGTACAACGTGTATTTTTATATTACATACCATATTCTGTATGTACCTGAATGCAAATTGTCCCTCCATTCACATTTGTGTCTTCAGAATATATTCTGAAATAATTATGAATAGTTTCAAAATAATTTAATTGAATCAAGTCAGATGTTCAGATTTCATGATTATATTTTTAGCCAAATATTCAGATACATTAACAGGCCTACACTGTCCAATGATAAAAGTAGCATTAATCAATGAATAAAAGTGGAATTCATTTGTTTCATCATAAAGTAACACATGGCTTATAAGCTAACACAAGCCATTATAAAGTAACACATGTCTAAAATAATTATTTAGCGCTAAAAGCAATTAGGATCAATGGTTTACATGTCACCTCAGCTCTTGCGCAACCTGTTTTCACTTGGCACACCCAGAGCCTCGTTTATATATTGCACACTACACATGAAAATAATTGGTCTTGGTGAAAACATCAGGTGATCTTTTGTTCAGACAGAGAGTTAAATAATGTGCAGTATTAACAAATGTGACATATCCTCATGGCTTTCAAAATTATTATAAATTTGAATTCACTTCACCATAGAGACGATGTCTGTGAGAAATGAGTTGCCTCTGAAATCTGCAGAGTGGGAGGGTTATGCATCGTGTGTTCTACATATTAAAGACCACAAGAAGCTGCTTACTGTCTCAGTGTGCTGACTTGTCTTTTTAAAAGTGTGGAATTTATTCAATTCGCAAAATGTACAGAGGACTGGTATTGATGATTGGTATGTATTTATCGACAATATTCATGATTAATTAGTATTTAACATTTATTGCCATTTTCTAAGCATTTATTTATTTGAAATTGAAAATATCTGAAAGAAGTAGAAAACAGTTTTTTAAAAGAAAGAACAAATCATTGTCCAAATGAACTGAAATTATGCTGTTAGTACCGATGTGTTCCCATTCATTATTTTCTATATTACAGTGATATGTAGTGTGACAGGGTTCAACATTCAAATATTGCCAGTGAAGAGTTTCGCAATGGGCGATAGTCTGTTTGGGCAAACAGTTATTCAGTCAACAGATGGGTTGGTAATTTATTAACTAATTATATATATATATTTTTTTAATTATAAATGTTTATCATAAGGTGATTTTTGTCACTTTGTAAATTATGTCATCATATCTCCTTTTCTAGTGTTTTTGTTCCTTCTCCAACAACTGGAATGCTTTTTAAATGCACACTAGATAAGGGATGTGTAGAAGTAGGTTCTAATGGTAAGTTTGCCACACAATCTTTGTCTGTTCATGCTAAAGATTACCCTATAAACTTTATTTCATGAAGTAGTTATGATTCCACTGAATTGCAGAATTAAACGTATCTTTTTATTACACCAATATCTTTTTTTAAAGATGATTCAAGAAAAGGCATGAGACCTATAGCATCAGTAGCGACTAGCTTGACATCAGAAGAGGAGCACATTTTGGTATGTATAAAACTCTTAAAATACAGGGATAAGGTCAATATGGCAGTTACTGGAGATGTAGGAATAGTTAACCCGAAAAATACAATTCTGTCATAATTGAATCACCTTTGTGTTGATGACTTTCTTACTTCTGTGACACAAAATATGTTAGGGACTGAAAACCTCAGTCAACGATCACTTTGTGTCTTTTTTTCACACAATAAAAGTCAATGGTGACTGAGACGGTCAATCCATGACATTCTACAGTCCCTAACATCTTTTGTGTTCCACAGAAGTAAGAAAGTTAGGCAATTTATTTATAAAAGCTTGTTTTTGAGAAAGCTATTCCAAATGAGAAGTGATGGCTGATAATCAGAAATAGTTCACAGCAGTCTTTGTGTCTGTCTCACCCAACGTTTTCACAGTAAAACCACAGAGAGTGTGGTTTCCCCTGCAAAGACGTGTCAGACAGAAATGCATCAGTTCTCAATCAGAGAACAGGAAACTGTCTTTTAGAGAACAGTAAAATGGTGGCAAAATAATTTGCTGTCCGTAACATTTAAAATAGATTAAAAATAAAGACCCCTTGCATATCTCAATTGTTCAAATACAGTCAAATAAAATAAATATTGGAGTACCACAAGAGGAATTTGTGAAATACTTCAGACTTGTTGTGAAATACTTCATGTTGCTGTGACAGTGACTGTCTGGAGGAAGTCGTTAACTTTGTTAGTCATAATGTCAAATGGTTTGTTACAGGACTTACCCAACAAAACATGTATTTGTCACAACAAATTGTGTGGTCATGTAAACACCTTAAAAGAGTTTAATTTATTGGTGTTAGGTGAAGGCTATAAAAAGTTTAAGCAAAAACCAATCAGCACATAAAGATGTTTGAACATTACTAAATTTTGCTCTACATAGCAACACCTTAAAGGGATAGTACTCAAAAATGAAAATTCTCTCATTTTCTCACCCTCATACCATCCCAGATGTGTATGACTTTCTATTCTTCTGCAGAACACAAATAAAGATATTTGTTTCAGCTCAAAAATATTTCAGCTCTGTAGGCCAATACAATGCAAGGGATTGGTGACCAAAACTTAGAAGCTCCAATAAAGCACATAATGTCAGCATAAAAGTAATCCATAAGACTCCAGTGGTTAAATCCATATTTTCTGAAGCGATCCAGTTGGTTTTGGGTGAGAACAGATCAAATGTAATTCTTTTTTCACTGTACATCTTGTCATTGCAGTCTCTAGGCACGTTCATGATTTCAAGTTCGATTACACTTCCTTGTGCTTGACGCCTGCCCAGAGCGCTAGATGGCACTATAGAAAGCGTAATCAAGCTTGAAACCATGATTGCTAAGGAGACTGCAGATGTCAAGATGTACAGTGAAAAGATAAGGCTGTCAGATTCATAGTTACAGAGACAATGTCTTTCAGATATTCAGTCGATAAACTTCCTAGGGGTCCTTAAGATTAATTATTAAAAGCTGCCAAGAAATCAAGTTTACTATGTGAAAAAACATAATATTTTTCAGTTCGATGCAAAATGCACAGCTGAACACTCCATCTTTTCTAGGGAGGGAGGGGGCCTGAAAATATTATCTTGTATAAGAAGGAAGTGGAGTCAAAAAAGTTGATATCTGCTGTATTAAATGTAGTGCTTTAGCCGAGAGGTAAAATGACATATTTGTGTGTGTGTGTGGTTTTTTCATAAGGTGTGTAAACAAGTCCGCACAAAGATCTCAGGAAGTGATAATTTGAATGGAAATTGCATGCTGATGAATCCAACAGGAAACATTCGAATTAATCCTGCTGAATTAGGTATGAGTTTGAACGATTTGTTCATGGAATTTCAGATATTTACAGATATAATCCTACTCCTAATTTTTCTAAATTCCTTTAATCCCAGTGTCAAAGCAAATTGAAGAAAATGCTGAACGCAACAGCAACAACAATAACAATCGTTATCGGAGTGGAGGGATCTATCAAGGTAAGATCACCTGAGTGAAAATGAAATAATAAAAAATTGCCTTAGTGTGACTAATTCAAAGAATATGATTGATAATGTGATAAAATATTTACATTTCTACCAATGTCATTGCCATTGGCAAAAAGTTAAACAGAGAATGAGAAGAGACTCCCATCCGAGTAGCGACACAAATGCAGACGAAGACGAGGATGATGATGGTACTAGTCTTTTTTTAAGCCTTTGTAATAAATGAATACTAGTGTTTTATTATGTGATGTAGGTGGTGTTGCATATAACAATGAATTAAATATATTAAATATAGAGGCCTGTGACAACTCTCAGGTCAGTTCAGAGGAAGCGGGAACCAGCTTACACACTTGAGGGTGATTTATTCGATGCCGTTTTTTTCACTGTAACACATAACAGCTGTTAGACATAATTTACCCCAGGTATCAATCCTTACCATTCTTACCAGTCTCTCCCGGCCTCGCTGTATACAGATGTCGCTCGGCCATGCCCACATCACCACATACCTCCATCGCCCGAGTCAGGCCAGGGAGCCATCCGGCCTATCACTTACCCCCCCACCCCCCCACCCCACCACCACAAATCCGACATGACCATCTGCGCCCCCGGCCTATGGATCACCTCAAACTTAAAAAGCTGGAGAGCTGGCTGGAGAGCTAGATTCCAACAGGTGATCCGCGCATTGGCATCCTTCATGCAATGGAGCCACTGTAATGGGGCATGCCCAAACAGATAGTACCGGAGGGTGAGGACCACACACTTAATGGCCAAACACTCCTTCTCTATCATGCTGTACTTAGTCTCCTTCAGAGAGAGTTTGCAACTAATGTCCAGCATGGAGCGCTCCTCCCTCTCCACTGCTCCCAAACTTCTGTCCGATGTATCCGTCTGCAAGATAAAAGTGAGAGTGAAGTTAGGAGAGTGCAATAATGGCCCAAATTTCAGCTTTCACCTGCGTGAACGCCTGCTGACATGGCTCCATCCACTGGACCGGATCTGGTGCCCCTTTTAAATAAGATCAGTCAGCGGGTTGGTGACAGTTGAATAATTAGGCACTTCCTCTTCCTCACCACTATGACAACTCTCAGGTTAGCTCAGGGAAAAATGAAGAAGCGGGAACCAGTTTAAACACTTGAGGGGGATTTATTCTGAGCCGCTTTTCAGCGTTGAGTCAAACAAAACTCAGTACCTCCAAAACACAAATGAAAACACTCTCTGCCACTGCAGTCCATGCCCTTGTAAGACTCAAGTCTCTCTCCCCCAACTGTGGCCCACTCTTTATCTCTCTCCAGTTCTTCACTATAACACAAAACAGCTGTTAGTGAAAATTCTCCCCAGGTGTCAATCCTTACCGTTCTTCCACTCCTGGCCTCGCTCTCCACAGACGTCGCTCAGCCACGGCCACATCACAACAAGGCCATGAAGGAATAGTTCCAACAAAAATTTAAATCCCGTCACCCTCAAGTCATTCCATACCTGTATGATTTTCTTTCTTTTGTGAAACACAAAAGTAGATGTTAGGCAGAATGCTATGGACTGACATACTTAATCACCATTCACTTTTATTGCCTCTTTCATACAATGAAAGTGAATGGTGACAGGGACTGGACATTATGTCTAACATTTCCTTTTGTGTTTTATAAAAGAAAGAAAGTCATATGGGTTTGGAAAAACACAGGTGTGAAGAAATGGTGACAGAATTGTATTTGGGGTGAACTGTTCCTTTAATTTATTCACTGATATTTAAGAATATAAGAACATTTTTTTTAGATGCTGGGACAGAGATTGCTTTTGTGCTGGATGGTTCTGGTAGCATTGACGCTCCCGACTTTGAAAGAGCCAAAGACTTTATCTACAATGTTATGATGAAAGTTTGGAAAACATGTTTCAATGTAAGTATAATGCAAAGCATTGTATGCCACTCATTCACAGCTTATTGCATTTATGATTAGTTTTTAGATCTGTTTTTATGTTATTACATATTCACGAATATGTAATATACAGTACAATATCAAATCTTTTTCAGTTACAGTACAATTCCTTAAGATTTTTAAATGAAAACCTCTTTTCAGTGTGAATTTGCAATAGTGCAATTTGGAAGTAGGATTAGGACAGAACTCTCACTGCTAGACAACGCTGAGGGCACCAAAACCTTGGAAACGGTCAAGAACATACAGCAAATTTACAATCTCACAAAGACTGCCTCTGCAATAAATCATGTGCTGTGAGTTCTGCTCCACAATATATATTGTAAAATTATAGACATTTTATAGCTTACGAGAGTACGAATAGCATATAGTATATGTTTATCATTTATGTTTATATTTACAGTACAGATATTTTCGTCCCTGAGAATGGATCAAAAAATAACTCCAGAAAAATAATAATTGTAGTGTCTGATGGAGAAATTTTGGGAGACACTATGAATCTCACAGATGTTTTGCAAAAGCCACAAATGAATGGAATCATTCGCTTTGCCATTGGTGTAAGTGACAAAAATACACAATAAATCTTATTTTTAATTATGTTTTTAAAAGATTCTCTAATAATTAACACTTGTTAATTTAATGCACACACATCTCAGCCTTAAGAACTTCATTAATCATGTTTTTGAATTTTTCATATCAGGTTAACCGGTTAATATATTACTTGTAATATATCAGTTAAAACAATTAACACAATATATAATAAAAACTATACTCTTGAAATAACATCATGTTATCTGTAGGTAGGTGATAAGGTTCTGTCTGTTCCTAAAGCAATTAAAGAGATGAAGGAAATAGCGGATCCCAATAACTTTTTCAACGTTTCCAATTATGCTGCCTTAGACAGCATTCTATCCCTACTGGAACAAAGTATAACTGAAGGAATCGAAGGTAAGAGTGTTTTTACCAAACATTACAATGTAACAAAGAAAGGCTGGGTTTCTCGAAGCACTAGGCACTCATTTACCTATCATATTTTGAGGCACTGTGCTATGGCAATAGCATCTCAATAGACAACAGCAGAAACTAACATGCAGTACAACAGCAACAACAAATAAACTGAAACAATATTCATAATAATCCGTTCTGTTTCCACCAATGCAACATTTTAAATGAAATTCCAATCAGACTAATTCCTACCCCATATCAGGTACTCAGCAAGGTGCAGGATTTAAATTCCAGCTCGCTGAAGCTGGATTCAGCACACACATACTGCATGATGTAAGCTAAATTAAATCAATCAAATTAATAGATTGGATGATTCTGTTTGCACAGATTAGCCTACAACCCAAAATCCAAAAAAGTTTGGACAGTGTGAAAAATACTAATAAAATAAAAAAAAGAGTGATTTGTAAATAATTTTCACCCTTTGCTATATTGAAAGTACTACAGCTACACATTATATGATGTTTTACCTTGTGAATTTAATTGTTTTTTGAAAATGTACAGTAATTTAAAATCAGATGATTGCAACACAATCCAAAAAAGTTGGGACAGTCGAGTGTTTTCCCCTGTGAATCATCACCATTTCTTCTAATAACACTTATTAAGCATTTGGGCACTGAAGAAACAAGTTTATTAAGTTTAGAAAGTGGAATTTCCCCCCATTCATCCATTAGGTAGATCTTCAGTTGCACAATTTTACAGGGTCTTCACTGCCGTATGGTGTGCTTCATTATGCGCCACACATTCTCAATTGGAGACAGATCAGGACTGCAGTCAGGCCAATCTAGCACTCACACTTTCGGCTCACACAGCCATGCACTTGTAATCCAGGCAGGATGTGGTTTGAAGGTCTCCTGTAGGAAAATGCCAGGACGTACCTGGAAAAGACTGTGCTGGATGGCAGTATTCGTTGCTCCATCTGTCTTCATTAATGGTGCTCTCATATGGTGCAATATTTGGGCCTGATGCTGAGAACAGCTTGGATGGTCCTTTTCCTCTTTAGCCCGGAGAACACGATGGCTGTGTTTTTCAAAAATTCTATGAACTATGGACTTCAAAGACTATTCCACTGTTCTACTTTCCATCTAAGATGAGACTGAGCCCAGAGAAGTCGGCAGTGCTTCTGGGCGGTGTTGCTGTAAGGCTTCTGCTTTGCATAGTAAAGTCTTAACTTGCATCTGTTGATGCAGCAGCGAGAGGTGTTGACTAACAAAGGTTTACTAAAGTTATCCCAAGCCCATGTTCATGATATCCATTACAAATGAATGATGTTTTTTCAGACAGTGACATCTGAGGGATCAGAGATCACGTGCATTAAGTGGTTTTCGGCATTGCCCTTTATGCATCGAAATTTGACAAGGTTCCTTGAATCTTTTAAGTTATGCAATTTAGGGGGTGTGATGTGCAAAATCCTACTAATTTGTCTTTGGGAAACATTGTTCTCAAAGTGCTGGATTATCTGTTGGCAAATTGACAAGTCTTTTCAAGGACTAGGCTTTTTTGGAGGCTGCTTATTCAGTATGCAGTACTATGATACGATTGCCTCACCTGTTTCACATCGACTTGTTATTCCAACTCGTCAAATTGTTATTAGTCTTAAATTGCCCCTGTCTCAACTTTTTTGGAGCATGTTGCAATCATCTTATTTGAAATTAATGTAAATAAAAAAAAAAAACAGTATAATAAAGGGTGAAAATAATTTACAAATCACTCCTTTTTGTATTTATTAGCATTTTTCATACTGTTCCAACTTTTTTGGAAGTGGGGTTGTATATTGTATGTATTTGTTGTGGTAATTTCTTTCTTTCTGCCTAGAAATCAGTTCTTTTTGGAGCAGTGGGAGCATATGACTGGAGTGGTGGGGTCATTTTGAAGTCTGATGACAGTGTGAAATTTTTGAATGACTCTGAGAATGAACCCAAATTTTCCTATTTAGGTGAGTGAGTCATTGTAAGCCAAACAAGTAAGCCAATGGAAATGGAATAGTATTTTTTTCCAATAAAGTTTTCACATTTGTGTCGCATTAGTTGATTAAGCAACCTAGTCTCACAGAATGAACATTACTATAAGTACATTTTTGCAAAATTTTACATGCTGCTTTCTACGTTTTGCTGAGGTTTCCAGGTGAAATTCAAACTTGAGGCGCTAAAACAACAGTGCTTTTAATTACTTTTCACACATTTCGTGTGGCTATGGCTGTTTACGAGTTTATAAAGACTTAATGTTCACTCTATTATACACACCCTGCTATGTTATTATATCAAAACACTTTTACTCTAAAGCATCATTTGAAAAACGATACATTTTAACGCTTTTATAACAGACCCACCTACATTTTCACACTTATTAAAACGCGATTAACTTCTGCGGTAGCTCTCCCGATAGAGTGTTGGACTTTGTGCTTGGAGACCAAGACTCAAGCCCAGCCAAGGATGCTCGAAACCAAACTGAAAGTGAAGCAAAAGTTCTATAGAAGAGTTTTTTTCAGTAATTGAGCTTTTCATGTCGAATTTGCGAATCGTTTAGGTTTAGGCGTAGGTTTAGGTTTAGGATGTCTGTTTTGTTCAACTCTTATATATTTCTGTGAACACTATCGTTTAGGTTTAGGTTTTGGTTTAGGGTAAGAATGTCTGTTTTGTTTACCTCCCATTTATCTTTTAAGACACTAATCATTAGGTTTAGTTTAAAGTTTTAGGTTAGGGAGGTACTTTTTACTCATTAACCATCTAATTACCACCTTAAAAACCTTGTCCATTGCAACAAAATTGAACTCACTTTTTTAACCCTGCTGAACATTCCACTGGGGAACTTTAGCCAAACAATTTATGAAGTACATAAATTTGGTTTTGTTAAAATGTTCCCAAGATCACATACATTTCATGAGATCAGATTGTGATTAACTGTTGAAGCCAATCTAACGAAGCCACTTCTACATATACTGTATTTTATATGGAAAATCATGCTCAGGTAGGCCACGTCCTCACTAATCCTCCTTTGACATTATTTTCCAAAGTATGTGGCAACAGAGGCCATTTTTTAAAGTACCAGTTTTCAGTAGATGACAATGCCATTCTAATGTGGATGAAGGGCATAAATGTAGCAAAATCAATGTGTTTTCAAATGTATTGGTATTAGTTTCTGTTAATACAAAATTTTCTTCACTTAAGTAAATGTAAGCCTGGTTAATAGACCTTATTCAGAGTAGCCGCATATTTACTTTTTGACAGGAATGTACAGTCTCATCATTAAGCTGTACTGTTGATCGTCCAGCTGATGAAACATTGAAAAACATTTTTTCTAAAATGGTTTAATATATAAAAATCTCCAAAAAACAAGAGTTGTGAAAATTAAATATGATCTAAAACCTTTATGCAGTTTCATACATTGCATGCCATTGAAGAGACATCTAAACCTTACAGCAGGGGTGTCAAACATACAGACCGCGGGCCGAATCCAGCCCGCCAAGGAGTCATCTCCAGCCCGTGAGAAGATTTGCGTCAAGTGATGTTTGAAAACATTCTTGTTTATTTAGCCTGTAACTTGGGTGAGATGTCCTCTATATACTATTATTTGAATAGATACAGCAGAACAGCTAAACATTAAAATTTGTGGTGTTGCATGTAGATATGTTATAGCTTGCATGATCAGTGGAATTTCATTTAATAATACGGGACATTCAGCACTCGCAGTCACGTGTATCAGCGAACACAAGGGTGACACAAGTTCCATGGCCACACATTCCCACAGTGAATTGTCTCTCATACAGAAATACTGACAACATGGACAGATCAATGGATAAATATTACATTTTAGCATCACACAGAGTTTGCAGTCTGAATGTAATGTGGTGACATAAAAAAAAAGAGTGCACTGTGAAATAACACCAAATCAACGCTCTTTTCTATTGCATTGTGTTCACTGGCTGTACTCAACAACAAACACAGTGACTGGTTCAGTCAGATTCGTGACTAAATGACACTCATGAGCCAGCACTTTTAAAACAGTGATTCACCAGCTCACGAGTTCTTGTTTTGAATCAGTTTGACAAACCCTTAATTGAATGAACTTACTCAGAGGGGCTGAAATATGTGATTTTCGGCAAGTTGCTCTCAGTCATGTCGAAATATTTTGTGTACAAAGTTGATTATATGTGATAACATTTTGTTAAAGATAATTATTTTAATTAGGGCTGTTAATTGATTAAAATTTGTAATCGAATTAATTACATGGTGTCCCGATTAATTAATTGTGATTAATCGCATTTAATCACATATACAAATATATGCTGAGAAAGCCCCTCATACAACAATAAATCAATATATAATGATGAAATAATTATATATAGTTATCTTTAAATATTAAAAAATTATATATATATATATATAATTTTAGATATATAAGAAATAAAAAATATTCAGATAATTAAAATGCATTACATTCTTGTGGCATAAGATTAGACAATACAAAAGTGGATTTAGAATACAATGTATTGTTTACTACCATATTATTGATCATAAGTCAATCATTGGCTTTCAGTTCACAGCAATCCATTTCACAAGTGAATTTGTCAATCAGTTGGAGATTTATTATGAGGGCTTGTTTAAGGACCCGTCAATGTACACCTTCTTCAGACGTCTCTGGTGTGTTGCGTCAGTAACATACATTTTTAGGTCACTGTGTCAAGTTAAATATAGTTTAATACTTAGAACACATCTTGAGATCCCTTAGTTCGGATTTGCGCTCCATCAAGTGTTTTAAACGCAAGAACGTAACGCATGTTTGTGTTGTGTGTCTGCTGGATGGTTGTTTTGTTCACTGTATGTGTTACCACACAGCTGAAGTTTCACTTACTGCCCTCTGGAGTAAACAGGTTGTACTACAAGCTTGCATTTCTCAGGAATCTTCCTTATTATGGATCGGGGGCATTGCAATTAATTGCGTTCATTTTCTTAAAACGTTATTTTTGATCAAATTAATCACACTGAATTAACGCGTTACTATGTGTGTATATATGTATGTATGTATTATATATGTATATATGTATATATATATATATATATATATATATATATATATATATATATATATATATATATATATATATCATTTATAAATTTAAACTTGGCCCCCAAGCAATGGCGCTTTGTCCAGTCAGACCCAAGACCAAAAATGAGTTTGACCCCCCTGCCTTACAGCCTAGTTTTAATTCCCATCAAAAATCAAATGGGGTCTATGTTTCTCTTTGAATCTCTTTGAAGTTGAATCTCCTTTCTGATTACAGGTTACAGTGTGGCCTCTGCTCGTTTACCCACTAAAACTGTCTATATATCTGGTGCACCACGGTATAACTTGACAGGTGGAGTATTTATATTTGAAGGGTCTGAAAATTATGTTCTCCAGGGTGATCAGGTATGAAGTATTTGCTGACAAATACCATTTATATTAACAAATCATACTCTTTTCAAAAGCATATTCTAAAAGTAACCCAATAGCTTTGTAAACAGAGGCCTTGATTAATCTCTTGTAGCTCACAATCAGTTACAAACCACATATAATGGATTTTTCATAGGTTGGATCTTACTTCGGATCAGTTATTTGTGCCTTGGACATTGACATGAATGGATACATTGATTATCTGTTAGTTGGGGCACCACATTTCCATCAAAATGGGGAAGAAGGCAAGGTGCTGGTGTACAAACTGAATCAGGTAAGATCTTACACTCCATTCAGATTAATTTTATGGGAATGATATGTGTGGGACAATATGAAAACAAGCCTTATATCTCATTACATCCCAAAGCAGGAAAGGTTTGAGAGTGTGGACAGGGAGTTGCGGGGTGATGCAGGACAGACCTTTGCTAGGTTTGGTGCTGCCATAGCTTCCATAGGAGATATTGATGGGAACAAGTACAATGACGTTGCAGTGGGTGCTCCTCTAGAAACAGATTCCTCAGGAAGCATTTACATTTACAATGGATTTAAAGCTGGTCTTCAGTTTTCACAAGTGAGTTTCAGTATACCTTTTTTTTTTTTTGGAGGATTCAAGTTCTTTACTTGAGGATCTTTGAGACAAAAGTAATAAAAGATAATCATTGGAACCATTTTTAAAGCAGGGTTTCACTTTTACTTTAGAAAGTCATAACTCTTACATGACAAGATATTTTTAGAAAATGCAAGACAATGAAAAAGACAAACAAGTGATTATTTGAAGCATTATTTGCATTCTATGTATATTGGATTCAGAAGATAGATGCTTGTGATCATGTAGTTTAATGTGAATGTGAAGTGTTTTCAAATGTTAATTGTTGCTTACTCCCCAGAAAGTTTCACCCTCACATTTTGGAGTAAACCTTAAGTATTTTGGTCAGTCAGTAAGTACCATAGGCCTACCTGAAACGACATGGATCAAGCCTTGCATTGCAGTTGGAAGTCAAGGAGTAGTGACAGTTTTTGAGTGAGTAAATAATAGCAGACTAGGTGGATGCATTTCTCTGCATAGTCTAGTAATATATTTCTTTAATATGCTCTATTGGGATGGAGGAACCTTTCCTTAGATGTTCAATCATCTTTACACAATTTTTTAGGACCATACCTGTCGTGATAATCAAACCAACTATCACAATTGAGCCGGATGAGATTCCTCTCACTGAACAGATGATTGAAATACCAAGAAAGTTTATCATAAAGTTATCTGTGTGCTTTAGCACCGTAAAAGGGCAATTAAGGAAAAGTAAGTGTTTTTTCTTCTTCAGAGAGTTCATATATTTGGATTCAAAACTATCCTTCTCAATTTTTTAACCACTTTTCACTTTCTGCCCTTTAAGATGAAAATCTTCCTATTCAGTTCCAAATTGACTTGGATTCTGGTGTAAACAAAAAGCGCCTCGTCGCTGATGGCAGTGATCTTATACAGTCCACCTTATCACTGACATCAGATGCAGAGTGCATTGAACCTATCGACCTAAAATATTTGGTTTGAATTTCTTTTTTTTAACTTTTTTCTTGCTTATACTTATATATATATATTATACTGATACACTCACCGGCCACTTTATTAGGCACACCTGTACATCTACACATTCATGCGCTTATCTAATCAGACAATCGTGTGGCAGCAGTGTAAAGTAAAAAATCATGCAGATATGGGTCAGGTAATGCTCACATCAACTGTCAGAATGGGGAAAATATGTGATCTCAGTGATTTGGACAGTAGCATGATTGTTGGTTCCAGACGGGCTGGTTTGAGTATTTCTGTAACTGCTGATCTCCTGGGATATTCAGGCACAACAGTCTCTAGAGTGTAAAGAGAATGGTGCGAAAAACAAAAAACATCCAGTGAGCTGCAGTTCTGCTGATGGAAACGCCTTGTTGATGAAAGAGGTCAAAAGAGAATGGCCAGACTGGTTAGAGCTAAAAGAAAAGATCCGGTAACTCAGATAACCACTCTGTATAATTGTAGTGTGCCGAATAGCATCTCAGAATGCACAAAACGTCAAACCTTGAGGCGGATGGGCTACAACAGCAGAAGACCATGTAGGGTTCCACTTCTGTCAGCCAAGAACAGAAAACTAAGGCTACAGTGGGCCTACCATTTGTGTTCCTCGGCAGAAATCCAGATTTTTAGACCAGAGGATGTTTTTCCCATCGTCTACTGTCCAGATTTGGCAAGCCTGTGCCCACTGCAGATTCAGTTTCCTGTTCTAAGCAGAAAGTAGTGGTACCCTGAGGGGGTCTTCAGCTGCTTTAGCCAATCTGCCTCAATGTTCGACATGTTCTACGTTCAGAAATGCTTTTCTGCATAGCACTGTTGTAATGTGTGGTTTTTTGTGTTACTGTCACCTACCATTCTCCTCTGAACTCTGTCATTAACAAGCAGTTTTCGCCCACAGAATTGCTGCTTGCTGGATGTTTTTTTGTTTTTGGCACCATTCTCAGTAAACACTAGAGACTGTTGTGTGTGAAAATCCCAGGAGATCAACAGTTAAAGAAATAATCAAAACCAGCCCATCTGACACCAACAATCATGCCACAGTCGAAATCACTGAGATCAAATTTTTTCTCTCCATTCTGATGGTTGATGTGGACATTAACTGAAGCACCTGACCCGTATCTGTGTGATTGTTGGCATTGTACTGCTACCACACAATTGGATGATTAGATCACAGCATGAATAATTAGATGTACAGGCGTACCTAATAAAGAGTCCAGTGAGTGCAGATTATAGTACAATATAGTATATAGATTATACTTATTCTTAAATTATTTAATTGCTGTGTCCCTTTCTTTGATTTATTACTGAGAGGCACTGTGTCTTCCTTTCAGGGTTGTTATGACTGTTTTTCATCTATTAAAATCAAGTTACATTTTTCATTGGCCCCAAACTCCAATGGATCCCATTTGCGAATTCTCGATGTATTTACTCCAACAGAGGCTGTAAAAGAGGTAATAAAATATATCTTTTTTAGAATTTGTTCATAATATTGAATATTTAAGCACTTCCTCAGCTGTAACTTCATATTCCTTATCCATATTGTGCACTTTTTCATTAAATCACTTTCTGTAATAACATATTTTTACATTCAAAATAGAACAGATGGTAATCTATATTTTGACCATTTTTTTGTTATTTGTTAGATTGCCTTTAAAAAGGAATGCAAGAATGAAGTGTGTAAGCCAAGTATTTCATTATCTGATTCAAAGATTAGGTGAGTATGATAATACAATTAAATACATTTAAAATTTTACAAGGTGCTGTTAGGGGCCATATGTGGCATATTTATATTACAATGCCATGGGCAAATTTCAGAAAATGTGAAATATGTTTTGATATTTTTGTAACTGAAACAATAATTTATATTGCAGCGAGAATATGATTATAATTGGAGAAACTCAAAGCTTGAATATCATTTTCAATCTTACAAACACAGAAGACCCATCCTATTTGACAATCCTAACTTTGACCTACCCAAACATACTCAACCAAAAGGTAAAGAAAAACTTAATCTTGTATCAAAGAAGAGCAAAAGCCAATGACACATGCTCTAAAGCATCCTGTAGATATCTGTAAACCTGGTATGGCTTTTGTTTCTCACTTACAGAAAACAGAAGGTGCTCCCTGTCCAGTAAAGAATGAGAATCAGATACAGTGTCATCTTCAACACCCCGTTTTTCGCAAATATTCACAGGTTTTAATCTGTCACACATCTTTGAAACACCAGTTTTCCTCTCTTATTTGATCCATTAAGTCATTATTGTTATTTTATATAATTTGTGTGCTATATGTATTCACTGTTTATTTAAATTAGCTTTTTTTCAGTTTTTTATGTGCCATGTATGGTCACATTTTTGTGTAATGTCAGCAGAGTCTACCTCCAAAAATGTCAATATTCACTCTGCCATTGTTAGTTGTGTTCTGTACATATGGCAAATAATATTTGATTTGATTTATTGTTTTTGTACATCTTCCAGACCAGCCTCTTCATCTCTTGGCAGCTCAATGACACTAAATCTGAGCTAAATAATTCTGAGATTATCGCTAATTTAACCAGGTAAGAGCTGCTGACTCACTTATTTCCTGTTTTTTTTTTTTTTTGCATTAACTTTTACACATACATAAATGAATAGTTATTTTGAAAAATATGTTTATAATCATGTACACTCACAAAAAAAGCTGTTTAATGCATGTTGAGCTCACATGACCAGCTGAATAATTCTCATTACTTATCTCGGTAATCCCTCACTTTTGCTTGTGGAATAAATTAATTCTACCTGTTCTTATAGAAATACGCTAATACAACTTTTTTTTTTTTTTTTGCAATCTTTTTTTCTGTGGCTCATTTGACTTATCTCAGCAATTTTCTGGTGAAACACTAGAGGTGCTACAACAACAAATCACAAGTAAAATGGGAGATAAACGGTACATAAACGGTACAAAAGTACTTTTCACACTGTTCTGAACACAATGGCGATCTTAAGACATCCAAAAGCTTTTACTATAAAACATGATTTGAAAGATGATACATTTTAATGCTTGCATAAACAACTATATATATGACTAGGCTTGGTGTCTATACCTTTTCCAATCATCGATAATCAGAAGATTTTCCAGATGATTATCGATATATATTGGGATTTTTTTTCAGATGTAAATAGGGATACCCCTTTTCTAATAGTCTTTGTGTTTTCAAACATATTTCTCAACACAACTTTGGTAAAGTGTGTGTGGCAGGGTTAATTAAAGGGGGTGTGTGACATGGTGTGTTAAAAATCAAAATAATTATTTTTAAGGTACACACTCACCGTTGCTCGCCATCTCAACAGGTTGCTCTAAAATCTGCAGCGCAACAGAGCATAACTTGCATAGTTTTCCATTAAATTTGACCCAAATAAAAGGACAATGATTATTTATTCATCAGTAGATGATATATTGTGTATATGCATCTTTCATATAGCCAACAAAATGTATTTTCAATTACAACTATGTATGTGGTTTGACAGCTTGAATGAAACCTCTTCAAACATACATACAGACAGATTTCATAGTAATTTCTAATCGTTCAGTTTGCGCAGTTAAACCAGTTTCATACACTAACCTGCAAACTCATCAACATCTCTTTGTTCATTCTTGAAGAACTACAAAAACCTTTGTAACTTTTGTGTGTATGCGTCATGTGCAAGAAGTTCTAAAATACCCATCCTATGTTGTTATACCTGTGTCTTGCAACCTGCTTCAGTAAATGTTATATCACCCCTTTGTGGTCTCCTAATGCTATTACGCCAGACATTAAACAGAATTCCAACCGAGTTGGAAAGCATGCAAATTAAGCTTCTAATATAAATGTCAGCTAATGTTAATATATTGATGTATCAAAAATACAGTATATTGATAAAATAACATGCAGATCAATAACTGATATATTGATATTTTATGACATGCCTATTTATGACTTTATTAAAACATTACTAAGCTGCGCGGCAGCTCAACTGATAGAGTGTTGGACTTTGAATGTGGAAGACCATACGAGCAAAGCATGCAAGTCAGCACCTGAGCTGAAAATGTCAGCGCCATGAAATGACATGTTTGCTTCAGCAATTACGCTTTTTATCTCACATTGGCTTTTTTGACAATATCGGTTAGGTTTATTTGTAGATTTAGAGGTTAAAACTAGATAAACAGATGAGGTTTTTAAGGTTAATGCTCTTTCATCTCACATTTGCTTTTATGACACTATCAGTTAGGTTTAGGTTTAAGGTTTAGGTTAGATTTTGTTGAATTAAAACTCGATAGAGCATCAACCTTAAAAATCTGAGAATTTTTAACTTGCTTTTAGAGGCCCCCAGTTTCACATTGAAGCAACGATATATGTAATGAACCATGTCAGGGTTGAGCTCGGGCTGAATTAAACACGGCTGGTGCCAAATAGCACATTTACAGTGGCATTGGTTACTATACTATAACTATTGCTTTTACATGATTCAAAATACTGAGTGCAATTTTTATATTTAAATGAGTTAATAATCTTTAATAATTTTTTCATTCTAAACTGTTTTTAGTAATAATGAGGGTGCCCAAGTTCTGGACTCTAAAATATTCAAGTTTGATGTGAAGTATTCCTTACCAATACAGCTAACTGGGTAAGTGAACAAGCAATTAAAGACGATTAGTTGTAAGCTATGTTTCATTGAACCTCTTGAATTTGTAATATTGAAGAATATTAACTTTTTACTTCAACAACAGCACAGCCTCCCCAAACAGATTCCGTATAGAAGAGGGTGGGAAGGGTGGCACTGAACAACTGCTTCAATTTGAATTTGAGGTAATGTATATTAATCTCCAAAACTACCATAGTGTTCACAATATGAGATGCTTGTGTTTTAGTGGTGGTTGCGAAGGCAAGTGTAACGGTGGCCAGCTGATAGATAGCTTTGCAATGTGTATAAACCTCACTCTCCTGACCTCAAGACATGCACTAGCGACTGACGCTAGGGACTGTAGCCTTTAGCCTCATTGTTAGCGCACTTGCCTCCCATGTCATAGACGCTGGTTCGAATCTCATACAGAAAGGGTAGAACAGGAGCATCAAACAAGTATCAGAATCACTATTGCTAGGCTTGTTGAAAAGGTGATATTATTATCCTAAGTGATCTGACTTACAATTGTTTTAGCATGTCAGATGATTAAATGGGTGGAAAAACTTCCTATAGACTTACATTGAAAAAATGGTTCTGGATAAGAATGATGAATGTACATGTTGAGGGTTTCCCCAATAAAATCATTAATTTTATATTATGTATTTTATTGTTATATATTCAATCTATTCTGTTCTATTTTCAGTTTGTGGGTGAAAATAAGTATGGCGCTACAATCGATTTATCTGTTAACATAACAAAGGTCACCTTGAAAACAGAGATGCACATCAACAAAGTGACACCAAAGGTATTATACATTAAAAATGCAGTGCATAGAGTGACAATAACAGCATGAAAGCTCTCAAAGTAACATTTATTGCTCTTTTTGCATTAGGAGTGTGTTATGCCCCATAATAAGAAAGTCGAGGTAAGATGTCCCCTGAAACAAAATATTGTCTTTCCTTGAAAAAAAGAAAGAGATAGAGAGAATAAAAAACATAGTTTTGGTTAAATAAAAAGTATTTTTTTATGACTTTAGGGATCCTTTCTCATCAAGTGTGCCATAAAAGAGTTGCAGAAAATTATCATTGATGCAAAAGTCTTAATACATGATGTGCAGGTATGCAAGTCATCTCTTTAATGCAAATGATGTGATGCATTGATAATCATACATGCACACCAAGAAACTGTCTATCGAGCATAACTTTTATGTTCTTATCACATTCAAAGGAAAAATCTGACAATATCATTGCTGTGGGGCAATACAGCTTTGATGAAACCCTCTATACTGCCAAGGACACTTTAAGGACTGTTCCAGTAAGTAGGAGTCTCATTTCAAATAAAAAAACAGTTTATTGATGACTTAATTATTGATGGACTCATTAACACAATATAGGTGGAAGTGACGATAACAAAGCTGCCGGTGACTACATCTAAAGGTCCCATCATAGGAGGCTCCATAGGAGGATTTCTGCTCCTTATCATCATCATTATCATTCTCATAAAGGTATAATCAACCCTTCATGCCTGGCCCCACACTTCTATTTTAAATGAGTGGTTATGTTCGGAATGGAATGCTAGCTTACTACTTTATTAAAGTGCAATATACACTGTATACTATTTCTTTAAAATTTGAATGGTTAGCAGAACCCATTATGGAATGCTAAAAGTTTCAAAACAGATTTTTTATTATTATTTATTTTTACTTTTTTTATGCCTTAAACGTCAGACTTTTGGCAATCCGATTGAATAATAGGCTACAAAAGACACTTGGTATTAATTCCAGGTCAGTCTTCATCACACTGAAAATGGAAGGTTAGGTTAAGCGCATGTGGTCATCCAAGTGTTTTATGCATACAGAGAATGTGCACTTTATAATGCAGAAATAGTAACAGTTGGAAGTATGGTACTATGCTCTTCTGAACATAGCCATTATCCTGACATGCACTAAGATTCTTTATGTGATGTCATTTTTAGTGTGGCTTTTTTCGTCGGCGGCATAAAATGGACCAAACACAGAGATCAAACTGAAGACCTGCAAAGCAAAAGAGGGATCATTTTTGTCCACATATCTTGCTTATGTTTGTGTCAAGAAATAACTATTTTTTAGATAAACGTTATAAACTATTTCTTGTTTGTATCAACAATTTATTTGTGAACAGATGATTTTTTACTAATAAGTTGTATTTAATATAGTCTGTACAGAAAGAATGAATATGGATAAGTGTTATAAGGGCCATTCTACCTAATTAATTCAAACTGTGGTCCCACAATAAAAAATAACTATTAAAAGAAAATTCAGATATTGGATATTTCATAAGAATATGTTATGGCATTTAAACCAGAGGCATTCATTGAGATAATGAATATGCACTATATATATATATATATATTAGGGCTGTCGATTTAACGCGTTAATTCAGTGCGATTCATTTTATTAAAAATAACGCATTAAGAAAATTAACCCAATTAATTGCAATGCCCCCGGACCGTAATAAGGAAGATTCCTGAGAAATGCAAGCTTGTAGTACCACCTGTTTACTCCAGAGGGCAGTAAGTGAAACTTCAGCTATGTGGTAACACATACAGTGAACAAAACAACCATCCAGCAGACACACAAAACAAACATGCGTTACGTTCTTGCGTTTAAAACACTTGATGGAGCGCAAATCCGAACTAAGGGATCTCAAGATGTGTTCTAAGTATTAAACTATATTTAACTTGACACAGTGACCTAAAAATGTATGTTACTGACGCAACACACCCGAGACGTCTGAAGAAGGTGTACATTGACGGGTCCTTAAACAAGCCCTCATAATAAATCTCCAACTGATTGACAAATTCACTTGTGAAATGGATTTCTGTGAACTGTGTGCCAATGATTAGATTATGATCAATAATATGTTAGTAAACAATATATTGTATTCTAAAGCCACTATTTGTATCGTCTTATCAATGATTAACTCTTCTGCCACAAGAATGTAATGCATTTTAATTATCTGATTTCTTTTATTATATATATATATATATATATATATATATATATATATATATATATATATAAACATTTTAATATTTAAAGATTACTATGTATAATTATTTCATCATTATATATTGATTTATTGTTATATTCTCACCAAATATTTGCATATACGATTAAATATTATTAATTAATCGGGACACCATGTAATTAATTAGATTATAAATTTTAATCGATTGACAGCCGTTATATATATATATATATATATATTACGGCTGTCAGTCGATTAAAATTTATAATTTTCACTTAATATAAAGTACTTATAATTATATATATATATATATATATATATATATATATATATATATATATATATATATATATATATATATATATATATATATAATAATTTATAGAGTACTTTATATTAAGAAGTGACTGTCCCAAGCCCTAAAACCTAACTTTCAACTTCACTTCAAATTTTAAAAAGTTTGTTTTTAAAATATGTTTTTGATGTCCCACATTTTCATGTCACTGCCAAAACACAAAACGTTATAGTCCATTGGCTGAGCCTGGTTGGACAGCAATATTGTGTTTTTATGTAGGTACAAATAATTTTATTCTATAAAGCAAATAATGCTAATACCAACTATTTAAATTACGCGTTTACTTGTAATTGCTTATAACTGTAGAATTATGCAATTGGAACACAAAATTATTGTTTACATTTTCTTTTTTGAATGTTAAAAATGTTGTTTGTATTTCTTCTTTGACATATATTCAGTTAAATAAAAATGCTTGACTGTAATACCTCTTACTTTCTCTTTAATCCAACAACTACCATTTCTGTCCTTTAATGTGACTATGTCCAATTATTTTTTTATCTCAAAATCCCAAAAAATGTGGGTAGATATAATCATTACTCATTTAAACTGGTAAAATTTCAACAGTTTTGAAAGGATGACAGCAAAGTTTGACTTGCATTTAGTGAAAAAGTACAACAGGTAATGGGGGAGAAAGTTATGTTGTTCATAATTTAATATAAATAAAAAACACCATATGAAAATATGTGTCTAACAATTAAAATAAATCTCTCTCATAAGAGATTACTATTTTTCTTCATTTTTGTTGTGTCACACCATAGGATGCATTTACAGTGCAGTTCAGAGAAAATGTTCAAAAAACAGTGAAAGAATTGACAAAGTTAGTGACCCCTTATATTTTCTCAAATATCAGACTTTAAATAGAGATATATATATTTTTTTTCTTTCAAAAATTGTGCTTTATAAAAAAATAGTTTTTACTGCATATTGGTCAACTACCCATCTACATATGCAAGACTTTATGCGTAAACATTTTCCTAATTTCCCTGATAAACCTAACTATACTTAGTGTCAACCCTTGTTCTAGAGGGTCTGTTTCAAGATTATATAGTGAGATTTCCTCTCTTTAGTCTTTAACCAATGACTCTCCCCATATAATTTGGTCCCAAGACCGTAGAACAGAAATAGACTAAGAGACCTGGGCAGAAATTCTTAACCGTGTCCACTCCTCTACTATTTGTGCTAGACACAGATTGTTGCAATGTAAGGTTGTTCATAGAGCACACTGGTCTAAGAGCAGACTGGCTCGTATTAACCCTGCCATCAACCCTGACTGCAACAGGCATCGCTCTGGCCCAGCCATGCTAATCTTCAGTTTTCAACTCTCTCGTCATATCCTCCTCTAATATTCTGCCCCCTATCACTGGCCTGTTTGGTGTCCTGCCCGCTGGTCAATTGCTACCACATTATTTCATGAACTTTATGCTTTCCTCACATTGCTGGCTAGATGACAAATTTTAGTTAATTGGAAAAATCCACCATCACATTCTCAGTGGATAAAGGATGCCTCGAAAAAATTAAGAGATGATTTATGTGTGTATGTATGTAAAATACAGTGGTCTACGCCATACTGTGCTATATAGCGCTCCGTATCGGCCTGCAAGATCAAAATTGCACACGCAAATTGCGTTCATCAGCGATTTTGGTGCCATTGCCTGATCTGCATTATTCCTTTAGTGAATCGGGCACTAAACAAGTGTATTAAAACTGTCACTTTTATTAGCTGCAATTCATTCTTGGTGAATGTGTCCTAAAGTTTGTAATGGAAAGCACCTTGTTTGTACACCTCATGAACATGATTTTATAAAATGTGTTAACAAATTGTAAAACCTAGTCTCGCATAGCAGACCTTTGACTAAAATGGCATTAGGGCTGGGGCTCATTGAAGCATAAAAAAGCCAAGAACCCCCTACTCAGACATTTCGTGCCATTTTTTCTAAATGGCACGTAATGACAAAACCTAATTATGAAGATCAGGCAATGGCGCAAACGCGCCCACAAAACATTGCTGAACATAATTTGCATGCGCAATTTGGATAATGTGGGCCAATACATAGCGCAGGATGCAACAGACCACTGTGTTTTACACACCTTGCCGGTGTCATGCCGATTTTTGACTCCCTATATCCTCATATTTAGGGGTAGGTGTAGGGATGGGATTTAGTGGTAGGGACCAATGATGGTTAGGGGTGGGGGTGGGGATTGGCTTTAGTGATAAGGGCCAATCACATAGTGGGGAGTCTGGCAGGGAGTAAAAATTTGGCAAATATTTGGCAAAGAAATATATCCATTGAGTCATTCGTGGAGTCAGTGAAGATGTTAAAAATGCCCATATAAATGCTTTTTCTCAGGGTGAGGAAAGAAAAAAAAACATTTTATAAATGGTTCATGTTTTTCTGAGGAGTGAGGCGGTTTGCGATCATCTGTGTTCCGTGACTGCTATCAGGTCCTTAAAATAAAGTATACCGTGCAAGGAAGGGCAGCTGGTGGAATTTCTGGTGTCCTCCTAGGGTAAGATTGTGCCTCCCTGATGGATTGGTGCCCTGCGCAGATTGCAAAATATTCGTATAGGGAGTGGTAGTACTGGGTTCCCTTATTTAGATAGGGGACTTGATTCCCTATGCTATTTTTCAGCATTCACTATATTCCGGAAAATTCTAATGCTTATTTAGTTAAATTTGCTCACATTTGGCCGTTTTTCCTGCTAAAACTAATAGTGTTTATACATTGTATAAATAGGCAAGTAAATTAATGTAGGAGTAGACTATGAAGAATATGTGACATGTAAATTGCAAGATGATGTGATGCTTCTTAAGTAGGGCGGGTGTGTGAGCACATCATATTCTTGGAGAACAAGCTGGAATGGCTTTGATGAATAGTGATCATCCAGTGGGATTTTTCTTTGAATATAAAACAGTCAAATATGTGGTTGCACAGAATAAGAAAGTTGGAATGTTATACAGAATCTTTCAACTCATCATCATCGGATATCTAATCGGGTAAGAGGTTTTGTTTTATTGCAGCAATTATTTAATTTGGTCAAACCTCATTGTGCCTTTAGCTTAAGGTTAAAAACATCTTATGTCAGCTATGAAACAAAAAAGATTAATACATTTTGGGACATTCAAAAGGACACTTTGTATAGATAGAGATTATTAAACCCTTTTAAAGGCTGTTTGTCAGAAGAACCCTCTAGTCTAATATATTCTCCTGTTTTAATGTCTCTTTTTAAGACTGGTTTGATGGTAAAACTTGGTATTATCCAAACAGGTGGGTATTTGTTACAAAAAAACGCTACCAGGTAACAGATGAAACAATTTTGAGTTCTGTGGTAACTAAGGTTAAAGGAGTTGCACTCATCAAAACAGCAGGATCTGATCATAAGCTCTGGGGGCCCGAAGACTATGTTATCCCGCAACAGGTGAGTTACAGCATGACCAAGGGACTTTAAAAGTAAGATTTGTCCAGAAAAACTTTATAAAAGCTAAATACAAATTCCCATATACGTTAGATTAAAACCTTTAAAGTGACTCTGTGTGCATATATCATTAAATGTCAAAATGTATTTTTGATTAACTTTGTGTCCAGGCTGAAAATCGTCTTTTTATAACAACCAATTTTATAGAGACCAGAAACCAAAGACTAGGCAACTGTTCAGAGGTAAGACAAATCTATTTTTTACTGTTAATTTGTCATTACATCAGTTATTAATAAGCCTGTAAGATGATACTATATGCAGTAAAAAAAGTTTATACACATACAATGTATCCCAAACTCATTAAGCTTCATAAACTGACATAATCTTCCACAAAAATCCTTATTATAACTGTTTCTACTAACTTTGAAGGCTTTTGCTGATTGCTATTCTATTCTATACCTTTACTCTGTGGGTTTAGTTTCAAACAGCCCTTATTTCCAAGCAATTACTAATGGCTCGTCACACCCACTTTGCTTTCTAGCTCATCATTATGATCCATGCAGGCCATTAACAGTGTAAGAACATTGTGGTTGCTTGGTATAAACTGGTGTACAATACATTATTGGAATTATATTAGGGAATCTCAGGGGGGTTATTTGCATTACAATGTCAATTAGTGATTGTTTTGATCGTTCAGTTTCTCGAAGAAGCCAAGCACAACTACATTATAAAGGTAAGGGTTTGTGTGCTTGAGGTTTATGTTTATTGTTTATAACGTGTACAGTATATCTTGTTTAGAATCCTAAGGTACTGGATGGCATTTGCACTCAGAATGAAGACTGTACACAGGGAAAGGCTGTTGTGGCTGGCAATGGTATGAATATGAACAAAGAACCACATTTTATGTAAAGCCTGTACAGAGTTGTATAGAGTTTCTGCTGTTTAGAAAATTGCTGTTTTTAAAAGTATGTAAAAATTTGTGATTTTTTCTCCTTAGGAATTAAGACAGGCATATGTCTGAAAAACAAAGACAATTCAAGCACTTGTGAAATTTATGGTTGGTGTCCCGTTGAAACAAGACAACCACAAGAGTAAGATTATTTTTGTTCACTATGAAAGGTGCTGTAAGTGAGTTCAGCTATTTTGTTGACTTAGAGGTCACATAGAGTGACATACTTTTATATATAGGAATTATTTTAGGGATATATTATATGGTTTTTTTTTCCCACCCTGTCTCTGGCCCTCTGTCTGAAATGCTCGGTTTTAAGATGTCTGGCCCTTTAAGACTTCAACGTAACGGTCCACTGTGATTGGCTAACATTGTGCAGCCCTTTTAATACAGGCATATTTTAAATTCAATCCTAAGAAAATGAACTCCTCACAACATTGTAAAACTATATTTCAGGGTTAACACATAAAATAAGCCCAACACATTTCATCTGAATGTGTCAAACTGTTCACTCAAACACAGCATAAACGATCAAACAGTCATGACATTTAAAAAATTAAATGCCAATTTTAACTACCCCATCTTTCAATAACAGTTCCTTTGCAAAACTTGAATCATATTGTTCATACTGTTCCACAAGCAACCCACACTGAAATCTTCTGAATACGCAAACGTTGTACTATCCATAGTGATGTTTGATGCTTCCACAGGCCAAAGCAGAGACGCTGGTCTTCACATCTCACATTTTCCCGGTTTGTTTACATACAGAACGGTGTGTGTTTCTCCCAGTCAGTCACAGCAGCAGAATGAGATATATATTGGAAAGTTGTGCTTCTACCGCTCTTGAGGAGTGCCTCAAAAATCTTCAGGAACACATCAAAACGATCAAAGTTTACAAAAAAGACCAACCGTTAAAAATATAACAAATGAGTGCAAAAATGGTCCAGGATGCCTTCAAAACAGCACAACAGCAAGACAGCACTGTTAGGGTTTCTGGAAGGAGGACTCAAGAGCAGAGATGAGATTTGACAAATAATGTTTTTTAGTTTGAGCGGAGGGTAAAGGGCTGAACTGGAGCAATGGCTGGCTTAGGCCTGAGGTAGGCAAACTCAAAAGACTGAGCCAGGGACTGGGCCCAGAGGAGACTTGACACTGACCTGATTAGGAGATGGAGCCCGATGAATAGACCAGACCAGAAGAGCTTTCATGCCAGAACCAGATAGGAAACCAAACCAGTGGCCCACTACAGGAGAACCAACAGACTGGAGAGCACCACAAGGAAGCCCAGGGAGAACAGGAGGACTGGGGACTGACAAATCGGACCAAATAACAGGGGTGCAAATACGGAGTCTGTCTGTGAAACATAAGTAATTGTAGAGATCAGTGGAGAAAACACTGAAAACACACAAGAGCAGAGCACTAGAGACTGTGAAGCTTGGACAACCAAAATGAACTGGCACAAGACAGCAAACACAGTAGAGGGAGAGGTGATTAACAGAATGGGAACAGCTGTAGTAGATCACTGATAATGAGTGCCATGAGCTGAGGCAGGTAATTAACACAATGGCAGACTCATAAGGGAGGGAGAAGCACGACCCACCCACCCAACAACCCACACACACACACAGAGCGGATTTACCAGCTGATCAGCCCATAACCCCAACAACCACATCTGAATGAAACAAAATGGGGGATCCCTTTTAGAGTTGTAACTTGACACTGTGTCTTTTAAAAGCGGCACGAGATGTATGATAACGGTCAAAGCTGTGCACATTTATGTCCAGACAGGCACATGAATGTGTCCTGTGTAAGTCAACTTTGGATGAATTTCCCATGACAGGCCCATCTCTCTCCTTTTCACTTGTGTGACTGATTGAGCACCAGTGGGTGGGGCCATGGGTACAGTGAATAATTCATAGGAGTTGATATCTTGCTGTCATAGAGGCAGTCATATGCAGAAGTATTTGGTCCTTGTGATGTCAGAAGTTCCACAAATTCGAAATGAGCCGCTTTTGCAGCTTGGTTTAAATAAATGCTCTTTTTATACTAAGGAGGAAGTTGCCAGTTCTGAAACTTACAGTATGTTTTTATTGTACAATGACCTCCTCTATGTCAAAAGATCAAGGAAAATGTTAATTCTCATGCCATGACCCGTTTAAGCCAGTCCAAAGTTCCAGTACTTCATTTTCTACATCATTGCGCATTCCAATTTCTAACATTAATTTAAAAAATATTGATCTCTGGCCTGACCTAGTCACTGAATTGAACTGCCCCCATCCCTTCTACCACAAAGCCTCTCTAAAACCTGATTAACTTAGTTTTCTGATTTACAAAAAAAAAGGGCGTGCCACTCCCCTTATGCTTTTTTGCTGTTTACAGAGCCTAAGTGAATGAACGCCTGTTTCTGCTACATAAAAATATGAATATTAAGACATAATTCATATTAATGAGATTAATACGTCATAATTGTTAGATTCAAAGTCATAATTTTGCAATAAAAAGTAATAATTATGATATAGTAAATCATTATTATGAGATAAATGACCACACTTGGCAGAGCGCAACATGCAACAACCATGTGCTGAGTCTTTCTTATCCAATTTTCATGAGACCGCTAATCTTAAGCGCAATTTTGTCCCAGCGCAAAGCGCAAGTGTGTGTGTGTGGGTGGGAGTGTTTGAGCTACTATGGGTGTAAGCATGCAAACTCTGGGTGTATGCACACAAACTAAATGAAGGGTCACAAATCACAATTTCCTATTTTCCTAAGACATCTGAGAACCACCTGTATTCGTGGAGCAAAGTCTAAACTCAGTTCCTGCATTTAGAGTTTGGGGATTCCACCAGCAGCAGATGATATTAAAAAACTATAGAAATATACAAGCCATGATTTGTGTATCAGTAGATCAATACGATTAATTACAGTATACTTACATTCTTTATAATTACATGTAGTTTACATTCAATTAGTCCTGACAAGCACCACGTTTTCCATGTGTATGTAAGATGTGTTTCACTGTCATAAAAATATGCCTGACATTCAACAAGGATGAAGTTAAAGGAATATTAAGTTAAGCTCAATCAACAGCATTTGAGGCATAATGTTGATTACAAAAAGTAATTTCAACTCATCCCTCCTTTTCTTAAAAAAAAGAGAGAAGAAGAAGCAAAAATATGTGTTACAGTGAGGCACTTAAAATAGAAGTGAATGGGGACAAATTTCTGAGGGTTTAAAGGCAGAAATGTGAAGCTTATAATTTTATAAAAGTTTTTACATTAATTTTTCTGCTAAAACTAGTGTTTTATTTGAGCTTTAAAGTTGTTATATAGTCATTTTAAAAGTCATTTTAGGGTTTGTTTACATTACATCATCATAGCAACAAAGTTGTAAAATTAGCTATAACTTTACACAGAAAAGATTTGTATGATATTGTATCACACTAAAATCATGTTAACACGCATATTGTTTATCTTGTGAAATACTTTTGAAACAGTGAATATTTTAATGTTTTTATAAATCACTATAGATTGGCCCCATTTACTTCCATTGTAAGTGCCTCACTGTAACCCAGATTTTATTGTATTTTTTTAAAAAGGAGGGACGATTCAAAAAATATTTTTTTGAACATTCCTTTAAAGTGCAAAAGAACATATAAATAAAATAAAAATATTATTTTAATGCATTGCATACAACCATTGCCCAAATTCTTATGAATGTGCTGTCTTCATTTACATCGGTGTTGCTTGAAAGGGAGTGGAATATATAATAGGCACAGTAACCAGAGAAGAACCTCTTCTGCACCAACCTTTTTCGCCAACACTAAGGTCTACGTAAATACATGCATGAAAATACCCAAACTTCATGTCCTTGGCCATACATATAATTTAAGCACAGTGCAGCGCTTAGTGGTAGCACTCTTAAAATAGGGCCCAATATACTGTATCATAATACATTTTTTGTCATATTAACAATTTAGTATATCATATTTAAGTCTTGTTATAATCACAATTTTGACTCACTTTCTGGTCATTTTTACTTTTCATCTCATAATTCTGCCTTTCCAAAACAATTTATATAATGTAGCATAAGTAGGCTTCCATTGTGCCTAGCGCTGTCACAGAGATTGTGATTTCTCAGGACACATATTTCAGTTATATTTATCAGTTAATAGGGACATTTTGTGACATTTTAAAAATGGTTACAGCTCTTTTCAAGTTCTCTTAAAAAGCTCAACCCAGACAGTGCTCAGTGAAATATGCAAGCAAAGTGATCAGTGATGAAATAATATAATCCATAATAGTGATGAAATAATATTGTAATCCAACATATAATGTTAATTTATGAGTGAAATGTTCTTTGAATAGCTTAGCTTTGTCCAGAGCAGTCAAGGATTTCACTCTCACTGAGATAAATAATCTCAATACACTGCCTAACCTTGAGTTTGTTTTTTTTTGTTGGAAAGAGAGCCCTTGTTGAAAGCTGAAGACTTCACCTTGTACATAAAGAACTTCATCAGGTTTTCCAAGTTCGACTTCTTCAAGTAAGAAATTTACTCCAATCTAGGCAATTCTATGAGTAGAAATTCTATGTAAGAAACAAGTATATAAAACAATTTAAAGGATATAACACTGCATTATAAATATGCAATTCTAACACTACTCTGCATACCTAGAATGTTTTTATTTATTTATTTATTTATTTTATTTTTTTACCTCAGATCAAATGTTGACAATATCAGTGCAGCATATTTAAAAAACTGCACACATGACATGACACTTCACCCAACTTGTCCTATATTTCGTCTGGGTGATATTGTGGAGAAAGCAGGACAATGCTTTCATGATATAGCCAAGAAGGTGAGGATACATTCAAAATGTAATAATGTTTACATTTTCATGTTGATTATGTTTGCACAAATTTAACAATTTCATTCACTGTACATCATATGCATGCACAAGCTTATTATAGCCAGTATTGGGTATGACACGATAACAAAGTAAATGACTATTGTAATCTAATTACTTTTTAGTACAAAAAAAATATTGTAATCAAATTACAGTTACTGATTTTCAATTAAGTTACTATTAAATTACTTGGGTTACACATATTTTTTAAATAATATTATTTACGTAAAACAGTAATTACGTTACATACATCTGCTGTCTTTGCGAAAGCTGAGGGGTGTTCACAAACCAGTAATAACCAGACAAATCGTAATAAAAGTACGAGATGCGGAAATCGTACTAATTGACTTGTTCAAAAGTTTAACCCCCTAAGCATACAAAGTACACTTTGGTCTGACAAGAATGCTGAGTACAGGATGCGTGACGCAAATCTCATCATCTGCAGAGTGCTCGAGCACTGAATGCGTGCAGCCCCATTTTTCTAACCACGCGTCTTTGAACATGCAGCGCGTCTTTGAACATGCAGACGTATTTGCATGAATTAGTGGATCCACAAGGTGGCAATACTCACATTTGAGCCGTTGCTGTCACAAAGAAATGCTAGAAGACATAATCATCGGTAAATAACAGGAGACAAAGGTAAAAACAACAACTGTACATATGCATGTCAAGAGAGTGTGAGGAGGTCAGGAGATACCTGCATTTGTATAGCTCGAGTCTGAAGGAATATTAAGACATCTTTATGTGTCTAAACTCCTGAAGAGAAAGTCAAAAGTTTCTCATAGCAGTTGTAGCATGCATGCGCCAAACGCCTGTAAATGCGCGCACTGTCAAATGGAGTATACTTCGACAGGCTCATGTTAGACTCTACGTAGATGCTGAGCGTTCGCGTCAAAATCGAAGTATACTTTGGGCTTTACCCAAACCCAAAACCTAACCATGATTTTAATATGAAAATAACTTTTGAGTACCATGAAAGAAATAAAAAATTGTGTTTGTTTATTGATTGAAGGCGTACCTTTTCATACATGTCAAGTCATACAGTATCTTACGATTTTTCCATTGCGTATGAATTATGAGTTGTCATGAGACTATGATGGTGTGCACCATTGTACGAGTCATTGTAAGGGAGAAACATGTGGGGCTATGTATTTGGCATGCATGTGACAACGGACAAAGGGGAAATGCAGATATTATTTTTTACTTGTTGAGCAGAAAAACAAAAGTTGGTTTGGGTTTAAGAAAGTAAAAGTAATTTAATAATTAATCTGATTAATTATTAATTAATTAACTAATCTGAGGTAGTGCAGCTGTTAATACCTAAAGAATTGAGACCTGGGAATCCCAAAGTGCTGAACTATATTTTCAAAGGATCTCAACACTCCATTCTCATATAGGTCACCGAGCATATTAACCCTCCCACATTTGTTCATACATGCAGAACTAACTAATAAAACTAACTATTGGGAAGCCCTAGCCCACCTTTGTCAGTCGGCCTATGCAACCTACTGCAATGTAATCTGGGACATTTACCATTCCAAATGAAGGACTTTGTTATGTTATGAAATTGCTTGAAATGAGAGAGGGGGCATCTACAGGGCGAGATTATAGCAGGTAGTTGAATTTTGGAATACAATTCATTTTAATAACATTAAACTTCCCAATCATAGATAAATGTAATGAAGCCCACCTGCCCAAATCACTCGGCTGAAAATCCGTTACTGGGCAGTACACTGTCAGAGCCAAAGCTTCAGATTTAGACCAATTAACTCTGTACCCTGAAAACTTAGAAAAGGAACTCACCAGCAGATGTCACTGAGGGAATGGTAGAAAAATATATATATCTAAGCAAAAGTTTCCCTGCTTTGTCCCCCGACTCAAAGTATGACTGTCTTGCCCTGAATAGCCAAAACTCAGAAACAAAATAGTATTTTATCTGTATTTCAATAGGGTCAATTCTCTGAAGCCTTTAGACGACATTCGGCGCTTCAGCTCTGCCTCTGCAATTTAATATTCCCTTCCAATTCCACAAGTTGTTGTGCTTTGAATTTTTTGGTGAATGAGGTAAACTGTATGATATGGCCCCCAAGAATTTCCTTAAGTGCCTCCCAAGCCGCGGATACTGAGGACCAGTTGGTCTCCATATAAACATTGATTTCAGCCTTTAGCATTTGTTGGAATTCAGGAATTTGCAAAAGGGATACATTAAAGCTGCAACTATATGATTTATTTTTCTCCGTATGTGGCAACACCTCTAAACACACCTGGGCGTGATCTGAGACTAAAATGTTTCCAATTGAGCAATCAACAACAGATGAAATCAGGGACTTTATCTGTTCTAGAATAAGATCTATAAAATAAACTCCTGTCGCTAGGTGGAAACTGCACAAAAAGAGTGCGCAGAATCCTAAAACAGTCAAGTAAAAGTTCAGTGAGCCAGTCCACTCAGCTGCAAAGTGAGTACCACAAGATGACTTAGTCACTCCATTGACTTTATGAAGGACATCGCTTGCTTTGGGCATGTGAATGTTTTACAGCCATCCTTAGCATCTATTCTCAAATTGAATCAATCACGTTTCTCTCTTGTCGAGTTTGCAAAGTCTGGGAACAAGAAAATGCTGTGGTTCTTCCAAGAAAGTCTTCCTTTACTCATCTCATGTAGCACAAGATCTTTATCGGATGATCTCAGAAATTTGTCCAGAATTGATCGGGTCTTGTCTCATTCCGCGGATCACCGAGCCGGCACCTTGTGAGCTCCCTCGATTTTCGGCTTACGGCCTGCTATGTCGAGCAGACTCGGAAAGAGCCCATCTAGGAATTCCACCATATCCTGTCCCTCCACTCCCTCCGGGACTCCCATGATATGGATTTTGTTTTTCACGTCCTCCAACTTCTCCCAGACATGCTCCAAATCCACCTTGTTTGCTAGCGGATTAGTAGATAATTCCCTCTCCAAGGACTCCAGGTAATCAACCTGTTTCTCAACGTCCCCCACTCTTTTAACCACACCAGTAAACTTCGCCTCCACGGCAGTGATCGATCGACGTATAAAAAGTATTCAAACTAGCAAAGTGCGCAGAGCTCACCAGTCATATGTCCAATCCCCACATTGCGTCACGTGACTCCTCGCCGATTACTTCTTTTGAGTAATTTAACCAACACCCTGATTATGCATTCCAGTATTTTGGACACACAAAGAGGCCAGTTCACATTTTGTCCTAGCCAATCAGTCCAGATATTTTTGTTGTGCAAACTTATATAATTCAAAATAATTCTTACTGTAACAAAACCAATTTAAACACGTCTGATTCTTATGTTGTTATATAATGCCAGGGTGGTTCAATTGGCATTCTGATTGAGTGGCAATGTGACCTTGATAAAGATTATTCAGCGTGCAATCCTCACTACAGCTTTATACGTCTGGACTCCAACATGTCAGCCAATGCAGGATATAACTTCAGGTAAAAATACTTTATACTTTACTTTATATAATACTTTATACTTCACACTTATGCTTTAAAATAATTTTAAGTGCTCTTTTCTGATTTCTTTGTCTTGTTCATCCTGTGAAATTAAAGGTGTAACTTTTGTCTTTGTCATTTGGAAATGTAGAAATGTAGTATTCACAGTCAGCCATGATTATTTTAATCATTGAGTGAAAGTGTAAAATAATAGGACAGGCTAAGATTAATTGAGTAATATTTAGCTGGTCATGTGATTCTAACATGGCAGCCCCCATGTGCGGACCCTCTCCATGTAGAATAAAACAGCTTTTATAAGGTTACTGCTATGACTTTTTAAATATGAGTGGTCATTATTTCCTACATATACTGCAAAATTACAATTCATGTCTTTGGGAGTTACACTTTTTTAAACGAGGTAAATGAGTAACCATAATGATTGAATTTCTCCAATGACTTCACAGATATGTACGCCATGTCAATAATGCTAATGGGGAGATCCACAGAACACTTTATAAAGTATTTGGAATTCATATTGACATCATAGTTTTTGGAACGGTATGCTACTGAAATACTAATGACCATAAAAGGGAATTATAAATAAATAAACAAGCTGTGTTTAAATATTTTTATATATTGCTATTTTTTTCTCCTTTTCAGGTAGGAAAGTTCAGTATAATTCCTACAATGATCAATATAGCCTCAGGTCTTGCTTTAATGGGTGCTGTAAGTATGTAAATATTCTGAATACTACAGCCGTGTCCAAAAGTATTGGCAGTGAAATAAATGTTGTGTTTCGCAAAGTTTTCTGCTTCAGTTGTTGTGGTGTTTATTTATTATTGTGCAGAGTGATCAGATGCATTTTAAATAATTGCAAAAAGCTTAATTGGCTAAAGAAATTAACTTTATCACAAAAAACATAATTTCACAGTTTTTTGGCCCTGGCACAAAATGACCAGCTAACATCATTTCACTAATCATATCTGCAGCACCTGGGAAAGTGTTAACGAGTACTAGTCAGGTGAAATCACTCATTCTGATTGGATTATAAGAGAAGACTGATTACTATAAAAGGAGGGAAGAAGTGCGTCCAATCATTGTGTTCTTGTTAGCAATGGTTTCCTCTAAAGAAAGACGTGCAGCCATCATCGCGTTGCATCAAAATGGCCTCACATGCAAGGACATTGTTGCAAAGAATATTGCACCTGAAAGAACCATTTACCGGATCATCAGGAACTTCAAGGAGAGAGGTTCAACTGCTGTGAAGAAGGCTTCAGGATGTCCAAGAGTGTCCAGCAAGCTCCTCCTGAGGAGTCAGCTATGGAATCGTGTCACCACCAGTGCAGAGCTTGCTCAATATTGGCAGCAGGTTGGTGTGAGGGCATCTGCACGCACAGTGAGGCGAAGACTTTTGGACAGTGGCCTGGTGTCAAGAAGGGCAGCAAAGAACCCACTTCTCTTCAAGGAAAAACTTCAAGGACAGACTGAAATTCTGCAGGAAGTACAAGGATTGGACAGCAGAAGACTGGTGCAAAGATATTTTCTCTGAAGCCCCCTTCCGACTGTTTGGGACGTCTGGAAAATCGATAGTCCGGAGAAGAAAAGGTGAATGCTACCATGAGTCCTGTGTCTTGCAAAAGTGCCAAAATCCTGAGACCATCCATGTGTGGGGTTGCTTTACATCCAAGGGAGTGGGCTCTCTCACAATTCTGCCCAAAACTCTGCCATGAATAAAGAATGGTATCAAAACGTCCTGCAAGAGCAACTTCTCCCAACAATCCAGGAGCAATTTGGTGATGATACGTGCATTTTCCAGCATGATGGAGCACCATGTCACAAGAAAAGAGGGATAATGAAGTGGCTTGGAGATCATTACATTGAAGTTTTGGATCTGTGGCCAGGCAACTCCCGGATCTTTATCCCATCGAGAACCTGTGGTCAAACCTCAAAAGGTGAGTGGACAAACAGGAGCCCACAAATTGTGATCAACTCCGAGCACTAATAAGTCAAGAATGGATCGCCATCAGTCAGGATTTGGCCCTGAAGCAGGTATCCAGCATGCCAGCGTGAATTGCAGAGGTTATGAAGAACAAGGCCCAATACTGTAAATATTGACTCTTTGCATAAATTGAGTGTTTTTGCCAATAAAAGCCTTTAAAACTTATGAAACACTTATCATTGTTTTCCAGTATACCATAGAAACATGAGAAAATTATCTACAAATACTGAAGCAGCAAACTTTGCAAAACACAAAATTTATGTCACTGCAAATACTTTTGGCCATGGCTGTAGAAAGTCTCCTTGTATTTTTGTTAAAAAATAACATTATTAATAGCTACACAAAGTCATTAAAGGAGGCCATTGTAAAAACAAATATAAATTCAAATTAGCATTAAAGGGAAAGTTCACCTTTCAGTGCCAGTGAATGATGACCAGAATTTGAAGTTCCACAAAGCACATAGTCAGCATAAAAGTAATTAATAAGACTCCAGTGGTTAATCCATGTCTTCAGAAGCGATATGATGGGTGTGGGTGAGAAACATTGTTCTTTTGTTTTTGGTGATTCGCATTCTTCGTGCATATCGCTACCTACTGGGCAGGGAGGAGAATCTATAGTAAAAAAGGACTTCCAATTTATAATTTCTCACCCACACCTATTATATCACTTCTGAAGACATGGATTTAACCACTGGAGTTTTATGGATTGCTTTTATTCTGCCTCTTATGTACTTTTAAGAGTTTTAATGTTCTGGTCACCGTTCATGTACATTGTATGGACCTACAGAGCTGAAATAATATAGTAAAACTCTTAATTTGTGTTGAACAGAAGAAAGTCATACACATCTGGGATAGCATGAGTGTGAGTAAATGAGAGAATTTTCTGATTTGGTGAACTATCCCTTTAATAATTCACAAAAATTGTATTTCATAATCCGTTGTCATGCATCCTCCAGTTGAAATGTTAATAGCGGATGACATGTTTGTTTTTCAGGGAGCTTATGTCTGTGACATAGTACTTCTGTACATGATGAAGAAGAGAACACTTTACAGAGGGTCGAAATTTGAGAGAGTAACAATGTATGTATCAAAATCATTTGTGGCATGCTACGCATTTGTTAGAATGTAGTGTTCTTTAATTAAATAATAAAGAGTAAATATACTTTGAGTATTGCATATCCTCTCAGAAATTATGTTGCTTAGTATGTCAGATGTGATATGTTCAGCACATGTAACTGCGAGAGCATTAATCACCTTTTATTATATCTCCTTAGAAATGGCAACAGCTCAGAGGCGCCAACAGGTCTGCAAAAACGGCTGAATCAAGCCTGTTTTGACTAGGGGTACAGGCTCATTGTGCTTTAAAAAAGATTCTTCATTATAAATGATTATATAAAAAGAATTGTACCATTATAAAGAATTATCTAGAAAATATCATATGCAAATTGTGTCTCTGTACATTTGAACGATTGTACACTGAAACATTTTAACCTAAAAAAATTGCTTTATTTAGTAACAGTAAAAGGAACTGGTTTGGTTCTAGTCAAAATATGATTTAACATGAATAAATGTGACTAAATTAGATTGCACTAGATAATCTAATTTTAAGGGTTTTAAGGTAACAATTGCAGGCTACTACACTTTATTTGGAGTAGTGTCTTGTCTGTGTGGATGTCTATACGTATTTGCTTGTATGTTAAATGTGTACATGAGCATTTATGTCTGAGTTGAGATATGGGTGTTTATGAAAAACAGGATAACAAAAATATATTTGACCAGTGTTTGAATTGTATCAGAGCTCTTTGAAGGGACAAATTACTAAAAATTAATTAGTAGCCGATGTTCTCTTCCATAAAGACTTTCTCTCACAGGATCAACATCATGCTGTGCATTTCCCATCTGAACACACTGCTCAACGCTGTTAAGAATGGTCCATGCACCTACGCCAATGTTACTGTCATTTTACAGCATTTTTATTGCCAGTATTTCAAAAACAACATGTAACTTACATTTTCAAGAACTCATACTTACTAAATAGTTAGCACATTCTTTTGCACCTCCTTAAACATTTACTGTCTTGGGTCGGAGACTGTAAAACTGGCGACTGTATTCCAGTGGATGTACTGTATTAACAGGAGCTCATGAAGAATTTAAGAATGCTAAAATAAACTGTAAAAAAAAAAAAAAAAAAAATGCAATCCATGACAACTCAAGTGCTGTGTTAACCTTAAGTTATTAAAACTGTTAACCATACTAAGGATAAATAAATTAAATGAACCATCTTTACGATGGTTGCCTTTAATTGTTGACAGCTTGATTGTGTTTCTTTCCAACATTTCAGTGGAATCATCTGTTAAACAAATAAAAATGCATTGCAAAACAACAACAAAAACCCACCTTTATTGTTCTAAGCATCAAACCAAACAAATTGGCATCGAGTTACTTCCACACTACATGTAAACTTACTGAACATGGCCTTTGCAATGGCTCTATTCCTGTTGAGCCTTTGAATGGGTTGAATGTGTAGAAAAACTACCAGCTAGTTTTTGCTTAAAAGGTTTTAGTTTTGTCACCTTTTGCAATTCTGCCCTGACATTGATCACATTAAGTGTCCAGGAGTTGCATTCACAGCTTCCATTACTTTTCCGTGTCACTGAGATTGATATGATGCTTATATAGATAGCACACTCATGCCAGAAATTCCATTTTAGCACACCATTGCTAGGAAAAGCTGAAATCTTCACATGAAGAACATCATCCTGTTTTCCAAGTTTGACTTCTCAAAGTAAAAATTCACATCCAATTTTTCAAATCAATAAGTGATGAGCAAAAAAATGATTGACTATAACACTTTATTATGACCAAGTCATTCTAACATTACCATCTCAAATATTTTTTCCTCTCAGATTAAATGTTCTAAAACACATTATGAAACATTTTTAAAGAGCTGATTGTATAAGGAGATTGCTCACATATAGGCCAACTGTATTTTGGTTAGGTGACATTTCAGGATATCGCCCTGCTGGTAAGGACACACTTAAAAATTAATCATTTGAATGTGTTTCCATAAATTACAAATGTTTTACTTATTGTACATGAATTATTTATTATTAATTATTTACTGTACAGTATGATCATATCAATTGAAATACTAATGGTGGCAATAAGGGAAATTACTTGTGTTTCAGGAACCTGTGTGCATACAGATGTTTAAATACACATTAAGTACATGTAAATATTTTTGTCTTTTCCATGCTGGAAAATTATAGGCTCAGGTCTTGCTTTAATGGGAGCTATAAGTATGTAGATGATTATGCTGTTGTGTGTCCAAATTACTACTTTAGATCTCTTTTGTGCTGTAACAATGATCTGTGAATGTAGAAGCAGTGGTAGCTGCACAAAGTTACCAGAAGAGGTCCTCATAATAACACAAAACTCCAACCACACGTAAAACTGTAAAGTTGATGTAAATTTAATTAAGCATTAATCCTCCAAAATAACTCATTTTAGATCATTAGCTTTTTCCTCAGGGTGTTTACATCTGAGACATGGTACTATTCTACATGGTAAAAAAGAGCACTCTTTGTAGAGAGACAGAATTTGAGACAGTGTGTAAGAAGCTATATAACAGAAGCATGCATGCTAACCATGTTCCAGACATAAAATGGCATACAATTTGAGTAATGCATCTCTCAAAAATGTCATAAGTAATTCCTGGGATTCGGTCATATAATTCCCCCAGACTTGACTAAAATGAAAAATTTAAAGCTTTTTACATGAAGTTGATACATCCATTATAATTAAATTAAATAATTATTGCTTTAAAATAATCTTTATCATAAAAGATTTTCTTCTTTTTTTATCTTATAGCAAGCAATTGGTCATGTCCCTGAATTTGAACCTAGAAAACAATGAATAGGCCTAAAACGAGCAAACTGTCTTTAAGTTTTGTCATTAAAGGAATATTCCGGGTTCAATACAAGTTAAGCTCAATCAACTGCATTTGTGGTGTAATGTTTACTAACACAAAAATTAATTACGACTCGACCCTCTTCAGTGAGACATTTACAATGGAATTGAATGGGGACAATTTTTGGAGGGTTAAAGGCAGAAATGTGAAGCTTATAATTTTATAAAAACACTTGCATTAATTCTTCTGTTAAAACTCGAGTATTATTTGAGCTGTAACGTTGTTTAAATTTTCATTTTTACAGCCGTTTTGGGGTTTGTTTACATTACATCGTCATGGTAACGAAGTTGTAAAATTGGCTATAACTGTACACAGAAAAGGTTAGTAAGTGATATTATCACACAAAATCATTTTTACACATATAATCTTTATGCCTTGTGGTTATACTTTTTAAACAGTGAGTATTTTAATGTTCAGAAATCGGCCCACATTAACTTCCATTGTAAGTGCCTCACACTGTTTAAATAAAAGGAGGGATGAGTCAAAACTAACCATTTTCAGCCAATTCAAATGTTGTTTCCAATCATACCTGACATTATTAACCAGAGGTGGCATCATTCAGCTTTCTTCATAAGGAATGAGATAATTATTATTCAGATTTTGAAGTGTATAGTCAGATGGGTCTTGTTAAGCTTGACAACTCAATCCCGTCACATGAAATTAAAATAATAAATCAATACTTTTCAAAATGATATTTTATCCAATAAATATATAGTATATAGAACTTATTAATTTAATGCCTGCAATGTGGCTGTCCTACACCACATGAGGAAAAGCAAAACAAAACAATAAATACACAACTCCATCATATTCAACCCTGTCACATGTAAACTTGTGACGGGGTTGAGATATTCACTACATTTATGAGTAATGTAACACAAATATAGATCAGTAAATATATTACACATTACAAATTAACCAAGCATTTCTGGTGGCTGTGAATTAGACCTGCACAAAGCTCTGAAGGAATAATGGACTTACAGAACCGCTTCAGCAAAGCCATATTCTGTCTGTGTGAATGGCTCTTTTGAGGTCTGTAAAGGATTAATGGAAAGAAGTTGGCGAGAACTGGCTTGACGATATAAATAATAGTTTAATATAAAACTGAACCAAAAAGAAAACACACACACACACACACACACACACACACACACACACACACACACACAGGTGTCGGACAGCTGTCCATAAATCTCTCTCTCTCTGTCACACTGCCATCTTCGGTCGGCCTTTATCCCTCTCGAGTTCTAATTAGCCTGATTAGGGTCTGGATGTGCGGAATCACAACCCGGCCCCACCCTCCGCCCTGCCACAAGGTCATATTGGGTTAAGGTCTGGGCTCTGAGAGGGCCACTTCAAAAGGTGGATTTTCTTTTTTTAAGCTATTCTATAATGGATTTACTTCAGTGTTTAAGGTCACTGCCCTGCTGCATCTGCCAACTTCTACTGACCTTCAGCTGGCGCACAGACATGACATTATCTTGTGGGATATCTTGGTGAACTTGGGAATACATTTTTTCCTTGATAATGGCAAGCGGTACAGGCCCCGAAGCAAGTAAACAGCCCCACCATACTTCACCATTGGGATCACTGATGTAGAACTGTGGCTACAGGGGTGCTTCACTTACATTGGTCCACGTCACTTACATTTTCCACAGTATTCTGAAAGTTTAATGGGATGTGTTTAATATAGACGTGAGATATTCTAATTGTTTGTGAGTTGTTAGTTTAAGCACATTGTGTTTGTCAATACTTTTGACTTTGATGAAGATGAAATTACATCTTATGACCAATTAATGCAGAAAACCAGCTAATTCCTAAGAGTCCACATAATTGTTCTTGCCAGTGTATTTACTTCAATGAAAAATGTGTTAAAAATATGAGGGTGCAAGTAGTCTAGAGGTTGAGATTGGGTTGAGACGAGTGTGATGATTGGATTTTTAAAATGGGAACACAATGAAAAATCTATGTATATTTTGCTGAGCACAGCCTGACATGTTAGGAGCTAGTGCAAAGTTAAAAATTGTAGTTTTATTTAAAAGTCTATTTAAATAATTTTTTACAAAAATAATGAGACCACACACACACACATGCCTATATGTAGCTTCATCACATAAAATTGATAAAACTGTCATAAATATTATATTTGTAGTCATTAAATTGGTATGAGGGATAAACAAGATGTTTATTGTATAACAAGTAGATTCATTTTCAAATCACTTCCATCAAATCCATGATGGGGTTGAGAACAAAAGGTATCCAAGTCAGAAAAGGTCTTCAACAGTGGGTCTGGTAATTATTGTTTGATCTCAAACACATTTATGCAAAACAATTAAAATTTGTCACACAAAAATGTTATTAAATAGCAATTTACCTTTTAAAAAAAAAATAGTTAAGAAGATAAAGGTCAGCTAACATTAATTGTCTCTCCCACATTAAAATGATTTTCTTTTTTATTTGCAAACAACATAAAAATTAAGGTGAAGCAGATTTCTGAGAAACATATTAGTGCTGGGAAAGTAAAAAACAAAGAAAGTACGCTATGTTATACAAAGTACTTACCCACAAATCAAAATTTAAATTAAACAAATTATGGTACATTAATTATAATAATAAATTAAATAATTAATCAGTAATGATTATTTTATTGACTTTGCAATGTAAGCATCATAACAAATGATGTAAAAACATTAATATGGACTAATATGGCATGTTACCCAATGACAGGCTCAAAATGTAATCTTATTACAATTTTACAGTATGTAATAGGGGGTCCCTGCTCCGTCTCTCCACTAAGGATCCTTGGCCTGAAAAAGGTTTAATAATCAATTAAAAATGTTCAAATGTACTATCTTGTTCAATTTCAAGCAACTTAATGCTAAACCAAAATGAGAGATTCCTTTAGAGGTCAATCTGTGACATTTAGATTTGCATATTCTAGATATTTTAAATATCTGATAAATCTATGCACCATTACTTAATAATACTACAAGATGGTGAAATCATAAGAAATATTTACCATAGACAAAAAAATAAAGGAATCAACTAACAATGTTATTATGATTTTTCGTTTAACCCCTACTCAAACCTTAGGAAATGTATAATAGGAAACAAACTTTTGTGAAAGCAAATAACAATGAATATGGAAAGAGTAATCAAATTTGTTCACAATCATTCCTTTCTTAAAATAAAGTGTCTGATAGAAACCTCACTATAATTTGATGCCTGTATTGTATTGATCTGAAATTCTGTTTGTTGATTGGTTGATCTCTACGCGAAAATAAGTTGTAGCTTTTCATACAAGACATGTATCTAGTTCACATTCTTCTTGCATACCTGCTCTCTTATTTTCACATACATATGATGGGAAATGAAAGGGACACAAAGTCTTGTGTGAACGCTTTGTTTCAGTATAATTAGTAAGAGGTTTAAATACTTAATTTGATTCTAACATTATAAAGAATTATGTTTACAGAAGTCTTGAAGGCACTGCACAATGATTATTCCTCATCATATAGTGTACACTTAAAGTGACTGACAGCTATTGTTGAATGTGCCAAAGAAAATCTGAGTGTCAATAATGAAAATCAAGGGAGGTTTGTTCGCAGCCATAAAGGAGCAAATACATTTATTACTCTTTTTGGTCCATATGTTCTCTGTGATTGCATTTGACTCATTGTAGTCAATCCATCAATGCAAAATTTATTGAGGGCATCAAGATGCATCAATGGCCCATTATATCTCCATTATATCTCATTAGCAACACAGGACCATGTTAAAAAGGTTTAGCACCCACCAACTGCCCATCCATGCGATACTTAGTTTAGTGATAAGCTCCTCAGTACCCTCAGTTTCCTCCTTTAGCCCTTAAAGTTGGCATCATGGCACAGTTTTGCACTAAGCCAATTAGAGCTGTGTCAGATAAATGCCCTGAGGTTAAATGAACTCAGACGCAAGTGCCATATCTGTCAAGATTCTGTGGGTGGTAATTCATGTAAAAAATAAAGTTTATATATATATATATATATATCATAGAGAAATATGTCAGTATTAAGATAAGCAGATGTGATATATCCTCACAAGCACCTAAACCTTGATAACTGGAAAAATCTAAAATCACCTTTTCTTTACATTGGACAAAACACCTCTCAAAATGTACCATCCTTTTGTTTTGGAAATAGCCATTTCCACTTGAAATAAATCAGAAATGATCCCTTGAAATGTACAATTTCACTGAATCTTTGCATTTAAATTTTAGCATTATATTATAATTTATTAACCCTACATTTGGAATGGGAACTTAGGAACTGGACCTTGGAGCAGTGGAAGCAGGTCGCCTGGTCTGATGAGTCCTGTTTTCTTTTACATAAAGTGGAAGGCCGTGTATGTGTGGCCATTTACCCGGGAAAGTTATGGAACCAGGATGCACTGTGGGAGGACGAGAAACCGGTGGAGGGAGTGTGATGTTCTGGGCAATGTTCTGCAGGGAAACACTGGGTCCAGCCATTCATGTGGATGCCAATTTGATACATGCCACCTACCTAAACATCACTGCAGACCAGGTAAACCCCTTCATGGCAATGGCCTCTTTCAGCAGAATAATGTGCACTGCCACACTGCACACATTGTTCAGGAATGGTTTGAGGAACATGATGAAGAGTTCAAAGTATTACCCTAGCCTCCAAATTCCCCAGATCTCAGTCCAATTGAAAATCTGTGGGATGTGCTGAACCAACAAGTCCGATCAATGGTAGCTCCACATCGCAGAAGGAAGGCATTCAATTTAGAAGGTTTCACAGCTGTTTCCCTACTAGTGGAGAGCAGGGCACAAACTAACATGGGGCTAGTCGCAACACAAATGGTTTAAGAGTTTCCACACAGTGGAAGTGGTATGACTAAACATTATTTAACCTTAGCCATATCAATGCTGTGGAGAAAATGCAAAAAGCCTTGGAAGATATTGCCAAAAGTTAATTTAAGGGTAGCAAGTCAAATTTCACATGAAAGTAATTCATCTCTGTTTTTTGTGCTTATTCTGTTAGCTAGCATCTTGAATAGTCGAGTAATGTTTAGCTATCAAACAGAAGTAACTAGCCATGTTTAAATCTCAGTTGTGCCAAGGCACTTGTTCTAACAGGGGCACATTGTAACGTAGTGGTACAACATGCCCCTATTAAAACAAACTATATGCGATGCCATGCAGTAACTATGTGCTTGACATAATTCCCCTATTTGTGTGTGTCTTGTTGTCTTCATCTATTTCCTTGCTTAATTTTGGCCTCTTCTGTGGCTTTGATGTATAACAATGAAGCAATAATTTATGTGGCAGTGTTAAAAACTAGGCATTATTGACAAATTGTTTTCATTTATATTCTATTAGTTTAATAAGTTGAGATTGTTTGAGGGGGATTTTAAGTGATCATATGGTCAAATTACAATGAAATGTTACAATGTGCCCCATAGGCATGGAAAGTTGTAACAGGCGAGGGGCATATTGTAACATTTCACGTCACTTCTTTCCAGCTAGATAATGAAAAAAAAACGTATACACTGCATTTATGAAACCAGATCACATATTTGTACCTGACATGTGTCAAATTATTATGGAAAATAAAAACAATTTGAACTCCATGGGCATTTACAAAAAAAAAAAAAAAAAGTGTTAGTTTGTCAACACTGTATTTATGAAAATATCTATAAATTCAGTAAATATAGATCAGCAGATCTACTCACTGAGATCTATTTTTCCCCCCATTCTGATGGTTGATGTGAACATTAACTGAAGCTCCTGACCTATATCTGCATGATTTTATGCATTGCACTGCTGCCACACAATTGGCTGATTAGGTGATCGCATGAATAAGTAGGTGTGTTCTATTAAAGTGCTCCGTGATTGTATTTTTATATTAAATTGTTTAGCCTCATATTATTTGTAAAATTTGTAAACGCCTGTCCTGATTTTCTGCATGGCACTGCTGCCACATGATTGGCGGATTAGATCAGCTGTAAAACCCATCTGACAGTGTTGGGTCTATGAGGTGATGTTCATTTCCCCCCCAGAGCTATTAAATTAATGAATAAATGAAAAACTTTTAAAATGCTATTCACAAATCAATTACTGCAATACACCTATACTATGACTAACATCTTTTTAATTTGTGAGTTCTAGGTAGTTTTGCAAATATTTTCTAGGCCTTAAAGTAAAAAATGTCTAAGTGGTGTAATGGTCTGTGACAGTAAAATAAATACAAATCTCATTAAATGCTGAAATTCTTGAAGAAAAAAAAAGTCAGCATAATAAGAAGTTTAGAATACTGTATTATTATATTTATGTATTATTAAATAAATAGTGAGAAAATTTGGTTATAAAATATTAATATTTTGAAAACTTTAGCTCTGCCAATCAAAGGTAGAAAAACTCATGAATCGACGAAATGACAGTGGCTTCATGAAATCCCAACTGTTGAAGAAAAATAAATAAAAGGTCACAACACTCTTTGCAAATGCAAGTCAAACTTTATTTTGGTTAGAGGGGAAAGTTTGTGCAACACGTTCCTGGAAAAATGTGTATCTGGAATGAAACTTTTCGGTTACACAAAACAGGTGAGCACAGCTACCATTCAAGTGACATTTTGTTCTTTGGTGGAACAAGATGAAACACACTTGACTCCTCCACACTAATCTCTAACACACACTCCCAAAGTTCAAAACTTCCACTGTGTTGTTTTGGGAAGGGATAAAGTGGGGTTGATGTGGGCAGAAGTGCATGTGCTCCAAAAGACAAAGAGCTTTCTTGAGCATTCCTTTGAATGTTTCAAGGACACTAGGGAGTTCAGCAGCATAGCGCTCGCCACCTAAACTAGTGATTCAGCAGCAACTATTCTCATCCAAACAACTCTCGCACCTGCAGCAGCACGTGACGTTGTTATTTTAACATCATCAGTAGTTTTAAAGTAGCGCGGTCCGGCATTCGTGAGTCGTGCATTAGGTCTGGAATGTGCATTAGCGCCAGTCCATTTTCCATTCCGACGGTCACATATGTACAGTCCACATCAGCCCAGAGGAGGCACTTCACATAGACATAGAAACTATTAAAAGAGTAACCTGACTTTGTACTCTTGAGCTGTAACAAGGCATGAAATGAGGACAAAAAAAAATACAGAATGTCAAAGTTCAATCTTTCCAACTGACAGTCGACTTTCAAAAGGAATAACTTATTACGTCTGCCAATGCTCAACCTATTAACAATATTGCATTGCAAAAAAAGGCATAATATAAATTAGGTATCAATTCTATCCTCATAACATTTATAAGAAATTACTTTTTTGTAGTTGGAATAAAATAGCAGCTTCATGGGCAAAGTATAGTAAAACAAGCGAAAGCTTAATCTATGGCCAGTCTTATCGAAAAGCCTAGTCGCAAAATGTTTATTCACATTTAAGCTTATATTTTTGTATTTCATGACAGATGTATGCATTTGCCCATGACAGGAAACAGATCAAGGGCTTCAAAATTTTTGCAGCATTGGTAAACAAAGCAAATTAAAGATGCAAGTTTGAGAAGAATAACGTGACATAGTCTGAATGCGACAACTGTTACAGCCCAGTTCTTAACATACATTGCTAAAAGAAAAAAAAAAAATCTTCTTGTTTGGGAGTTTGATCCCCGATTTATGGTTTCACAAAAACGTATGTAGCTAAACATGATTCATTGACATTCTACACCATGCCTATTGTCAAGGACAGTTCAAGGATCAAATATTTAAGGCTATGTTACTGGGTGTCACGGCTCCACCCATTTGCTCATTGCAGTTGCTCCACTCGTTACACTAAAGTCTAACAATACCCGTCCTCCACTGCCAGATGGCCTGCCCTGATAAAGATGGAGACTCGTTCAACATCTATAAAAGCTTGAGTCGAGGGAAAATATGAGAAGAGGCACAAGTAGACCTGAGAAAGACAGGAAACACTCCATGGGAGTTTAACTGGGGTGTGTGGAATGGATCAATCATCAGTTTTCTTTGCAAAACAACTAAAAACTGAAGAGGCTGTTCATCTTTAGTGAAAACTGAAAAGTTCAACCAAAAATGTGTAACCATCGTGTCATTCCGAACACATATGCTGTGATTTTTGAACATAAAAATATGGATATTTTTTTTTGAAGAATTGTTATACCCTGGCCATTCAACGGTCATAATAACCAGGGGCTGTCAAGCTCCAAAAAGGGCAATAAAACACTGTGAAAGTGTGCCATACAAATTGTGTTGTGTATATATATATATATTCCACAATTTTTGAAGCAACGAGATCATTTTGAGAGATTTGTCATTCATTACTAATCTTTAATAAAGAACTTTTGCCAAAGATTGTGACAAGCCAATGTCCAGTTCAACAAATGGTGCCAAAAAGTTGCTTTGGACTGCTGTTATATGGCACAAGTTGCATAATGATTCATCAAAAAGTTCTACTTATGTGTTCCATAAAAATGACAGCATACAGTTTTGGTGATTTATTCCTCTTAAAAAAAAATATTTAGTTTAGATTACTTCCCATCAATAAACAGAGCCAGACTGTCACCGGCAGTGAATTTCAGCTATTTTAGATAAGTACAAAATAACACATCAAGTGCCTGGGGTGGGTGGAAAATGCACTGGCAGGGTTCAGCTGACAGACAACAGCGTGTGACGGAGATGGAAGTGATCCTGCCAGGGAAGAGCAGTATGGTGTTAATGATGGAGCAAAAGCAGGGAGCCAATCCCCCCCTGCCACACAGCGGCTAATCGCACCTCTCAGTAACAGTAGCACAGCAGTGCAGCCACAGGCTAACCCGTGGTGCTCATTTATATTGCGCTGATATCTACACACTTCCATCATCCAATTATGGTCAAGGACATCTTTCCTGTAATTTCGAACTAACACATGAGGATGACGGAACTCTTGTTTGAAAATTTGGGTCATCCTTTAAACTTGGGATGGAACAATACCATTTTTGCTCTTCCAATCCAATTCCGATACCTGAACCATCAGTACTAGTCTGCAGGAGAAAAAATAACAGTAACTCCAGTGAAAGTCTTCAGTAGAAAAGAAGCCAGTTCTCTTTACACATTTTAACTTGTATCTGGACTTGTAAATGGTTTCAGATCTCTCACTCTCTCTGTTATTTATTTCATTTTAGTTTTATTAGTTTATCAATCCACTATTCAGTCACACAGTAATTTTTGGAACCCAATTTGTTTTTATTATACTTTATAATATTTTTTAATATATTGGTGATAAATTTCAGTTGTAATTTCTTAAGGCTTTTATTTTGAAAGTCTGGTGCGGAGCGCTCCTGGAACCTGTGTTTGAGTGTTGGTTTGTAGGCTAATTTACAGTAGTTAAATACACTTCTCATTCAACATCTGGTAAAATGCTTGTCTGGTGCCATTCTCAATGCATGTTATAGGCAGACCGAACTATTGATCATCTACATATGAGATGGAGTTTGTGTGTAGCGACCACATATTGCGCTGCGCATCATGAGCCTCTGCACGTAGGCAGAACGGCGCTCGTTCGGTTAAGCTTCAGTGAGAATTCTTTAGCTGTGCATGTTGACTGTATATTTATTATTAAACAGCCTTTTGCAATTCACAAAGCTTTTGGATGACTGCAAGAGCCTGAGTTATATGGACTAGTTTAATTGTGATTTGAAGGTCATTATTTGAGCTTGACCGCACTGTCAATGACCAACATGCAGTAGCATATCGGATTTGGATCGGGATTCTCGGACCAATACGCGATCCGGGTAAAAAGGTCAATCCAGGTATCGGAGCCATCCCTACTTAAAACATTGGTCCACTGAAACGCATATAGTAGTAGGAGCCTGATGTCACTAATTTTAAAAACACTCTCCCCAATGAAATTCAAGTAGTAACAATTAAATTTAGAAGCAAAATAAAATTCAAAGCTATACAATTAGGCCACAGCACAAGTCCCGAAGCAATTGCAGTCTACAGCTTTATCCATTTAAAAAGAAAACTAATATTTAAAAAAATTAAGGAAAAAAAGGATAAGCATGAGCAGACACTTCAAGGTAGGATCAACATTTTACACAATGTGGCTTGGAACAGCCCTAGTGTAACATTTCCACCTAAGACTAAAACCTGATTCATGTTCAACAGTCTGAAAAAGAAACAGTCTTGTCATGTGTGCATATCCCATTATCAGTTTGCACTTTCATATCGATTCAGAATTAGTTACAAAAGCACAATATGTAAACATTAAGAGGGGGAAAAAATCAAATCAAAATCACTGTACATTGTACAAGTGAGCAGTTCGCTTAGATGGAAAAACAGCCACATATATCAGTATCATGGCACCCCTTGAATGTCTTCAGTGAATAAGATCAACCTGTTAAGAGTTAGTACTTCAATTCTCAAGTAGGCCTAAACTACATACAAATGGCTTTTGCCATAAAGGAAGTAAATTAATATGCATTTCGTGTGGTACACTATCCTTTCAAATTATACAGCCTAGATAGGTATGGACAAAACAGTGCTGATCTCACAAACTGATGCTATTATTTATGAAAAGAAAATGAATAAAAGCCCACATTTTTCCCCAAAGGCTACTCATTTAACAAATGTAAACTGCTAATATATATATATATATCTCTCTCAAAGAAGCAAAGTGGCACATGGATGGGGCGTTCAGCTCTGTGGTAGTCATGTAAAAATCATCATACAGGAAACATTCAGCAGATCACTTGCAAGACTGAGAACAAAATGGGAAGGGGGCAGGGGGGTTTCCTTATGTCACCTTACTAACATTGCCTTATGAGTAGTGTGAATGGCTGCAGCTCATCTGTACCCTGGGTGGTGAATGTGCACATTTCTACTATCACCTGAATCTGCGACCCTGCGCACCTTTGATGTTGTGGCAGGATTCTGCGCTCTGAAGCAGGCTGCCTGGAAGTTGCTACCCATGTACTCCATGGTCTGCATCATGTTCGTCTGGCTGGAGGTGGCCACCACATTCCTGTACTGTGGTCCAGGGTTGCAGTCTATGGAGGCCCCTGATAGGCCTCCGTGGAATGGCCCCGCCAGGTCTTGAGACCCTGAGCTCTCACCATTTGGTGTTGGCAAGATGCTATTCCAAGGAGGCTGCATGAAGTGGCCATTGCTGTAACTCATGCCACCTGGCATCCCATTGACTGGAGGAGGAGTCACTTTGTCTGTAGGGGGCTTTAAGCTGAAGGGTTGACCCATGCAAAATTCTTGCGGGTACCTCATGCCCTTGGTGAGGAACCCACTATGCCCTACCAGGGCTTCTCTGGGCAGGTTCTTGCCCTGGTGAGCTCCCTCCGGAAGGTGATGAAGGTGTGCAAGCTGTTGCTGGCCACCCCAAGAGCCCTGTTGATGCTGATGCTGTGGTAACTGTTGCTGAGACTGCTGCTGCTTCATGTCATTATGGTAAACAGGCATCCTATTCATAGCGGTGATGTCGGGCAGTGTTAGGGCTGGGGTGAGACAGGCTTTGTCCGAGTTACCGAGGATGCAAGAAGGCGGAGGGCCCACGACAGGGTTATGGGTATAAACCCGGGAGCTTGCGCTAATGAGCTGGTTGCGGCTGATGGGGCTGGGGTTGGCGATTTGTCCTTCACAAACGGAGGTAGAGCCCATGCCGGCCCGTGCCTGGCAGAACTGGCTGATCTGATTGACGATGCTGTTCAAATCGCTGGGCCGATTCTGGTGCAGGCTGGCAGCCATGGACAGCGGGATGGTTGAGGTAGACACAGTCACATTGGGAGGGGCGTCGGCATCAGGCAGCTTGCGTGGCATCTGTAAGCCCGCTAGGGGTGGCTGTAAGACCCCGGGGGCTGACGGGCCAGCGCAACTGGTCTGTGGCATGGATTGGGATTGATGGAAACCCTGGGAGTGCTGCAAGTTTACCGTCTGCGCCATATCAGGCAGGTGCCGGAGTCCCTGTGGACCGGGAAACTGCTGTTGCACGAGAGTCTGTTGGTGGTTTAGGGCGTGGTGCGGTTCTGGTGATCGGTGAGCCTGGCTTGTATGCATAGCCTCCTGATGGGCCAGGCTCTGTTGCGGTTGTAAACTGGCCTTATGCTGCTGCAGGGATTGAGGGTGGGCCTGCAAGGCCTGAGAGTGAGCAAGACTCTTCTGGCCTAAAGGAAGCTGCGACTGAGATGGAGTTCGAGGGTGTGGAACAGTGTGAGGAATGTTTAAAGTGCTGGGGTTGGCGTAAAGCCCAGTGTGCGGGTTCATGATGAGCTTGGGGAGAAATCGGGCCCGGCCGCCCTCGACGTTCTTGAGAACCCCTTTGACTGGGACTTTGACGATGGCCAAGAGGCCTGTCGTGGAGCTGACCTGAGGAGGGTAGGGGCTGTAGCGCTGGCTGGAGGTGTCGAGACCGTTCATGGTGCGGCGTATATGCTTCCTCTGAGGTACTTTCACGCTATTGGGGAAGATTTTTATAGTCAGTGGATTATTGGCAACTTTCTTAGCATAAGCATCCAATTCTGCTGGGGTAGGATATTGTGCTGATCTCATCCTCTGTGTAGTATCCCCTGTGAATGAGAAAAGGTGAAAATAAAGAGTATTGACCCCAACAGAACAGGGCCAAAAAAAGCTTTTTCATTAACAAAGATAAGCATTGAAAGATAAATTTGGCCAAATGTAGCCTACATTGGCGAGTAGTAGCCTAAGCATGTAGTCAAATCAGAACAAAGCTCATTTTGGTTGTAACTGAAGGTGTTAATAGTCACTTACATTTCTGAAGTCCAGTGTTCATCTGCGTGTGAGAGAGAAGCTTGAGGGAGGGGTCTGATACCGGCAGACAGGCCAGCATCACACTGCAAAGGAAACAGTCTCGTCAGGAGCAAAAATGGATTCATATCACCCATCTCTTAAAATACACTGTGTAAAAAAAGAAAAAGAAACATAAGCTATTTTCTTCTCAGCAGGTGACAGTGGAGATATCCCATAGAGATATTAAGCAAAGTGTTTGCCTTATTCTAGGACCGAGTAAAAATATAGACTTTCTGATTAACCTCCAACTGAACAATCTCTATTTCCCTTAAGTCCCTAAAATCCAAAGATCGATCTTTTACTTTAAAGTTTACTTAAGTTTTGTGTTTATTATATCTGTTAAATAAATTACAATTAAACAGCATATGTCCTGTTGTTAATTTAATTTATAAATTAATATTTTCATAAATGTACAAAGTCATTACAAGTATAACTTACAACATAATGAAAGTGAATGGTGTCTGCTTAATATTTCCTTAGAAAGTAATAAAAGGTTTTTGGGCTGGGCGATAGGACAAAGTAAACAGATATCGACGATAGCTGACAAATATCTTGATGCCGATTGCAACCCTCATTGACAGACAATGATGAAATATACTAAATACCCAGGGTATGAAATTAGCTCCCACCAAATGCAGGTATTTCATGCACAGTGGTGGATAATTTTGCTCATCTACACGCCACTGTGGAGGGCTAACTGAAAGACGTCTCATGACACATGACAAGAAATGCTGTTAGACACAAAGACACATGCTTGAAGAAACACAATTTATTATATGTTGAAAAACATTAGAAAGAAAAGCCGTTGATGCATGTGTCTGATGTGCGGTTTGTTCAGAGGCATGCAGTGGGAACGTGTCTCGTGGAACACGTGTATCACTCTTTCTTTACTGTTACAGATTTCTTTGGCTGCGTTGTTATTTGAATTGCTTTTTTGTATCATTCAAAGTGCAGTTTGAATTTAGAAAAATCTTTGGTTTAAGTTTTCCATGTTTCAATAAATAAATGTAATTTTCAAAGCAAAATCAATAAAGCAATAATATTTATGGACTATGTAATCGGATATCGCAATATTTCTTGCATATTGCCCAGCTCTGATAGGTTTATTAGAACATGTGTAAATAAATGACAGAATTTGTATTTTTGGATGTTCTATCCCTAGGTCTAATTTGAAGTTTATGTTTAATAGAACACAAACTATAAAGGAATCTTAGGAGTGTAATATATTATTATAGGGAAACTTCTAGTTTAATTAGTGACACAAGAGCAGCAGAAGCAACAGAGCAGCAATGGTAACATCAGGCTGTGTGAAATAATAATTAAATAACTTCAGCAGAACGAAGGTCAGCACACCATGAATATCCTAACAAGCTAAGTAATATTGACTCAAGTTTGATGGTCAACAAATGACATGATTTACAGCCAGCAGCTAGAAAAACAGCCTTCACAGTAGTATTAAACGGCCCTACTCTTGCTAATTTACCTGAACATCCATCAAATGCTGGAGCTATAGATCCTTGTAATTGCCTCAATGTAGCCATTTATTTAAACATCATGCATTCATCCATGACCTTTTTAAATAGCTCTCTCAAACAGCTGGTGTCAGGGCCCACAGTGCACACCCTGCAGTTTGACTGAGTGTCAGGAGTGCGATGCAAACGCATTCTCCCGTCTGCCTGGCAGGTGACCAGGGGCATGGCAGGGGATGCGGCAACATGACCACGACCACAAGCTCCCAGATGACGCTTCCAATCTGAGATGTGCAGGTGGCAAGAAGTGCAGCCGAGACGGAGCCTGACATGATCCTCTAAACCCATTTCCAAACTATTATCATCTGGAAGTTGCTTTTCATTTTACTGTGAAGGGAGGTGTTATCAGCTCAAGGGCGAGGATCTGGCTTGAACATTGGGTGGTTGCAGCGTGAAGCATATACAGGTTTCCATTGATCATGGTATGGGGGGGGTGTACCTCCCCCATCCTCCCTGGAATCTACACCCCTGTATCAGCTATAGCTGTGACACACAATAACTCTGGTGTACTTAATCTATAATGAATCAGAATGCCAACCCATGTATCTATATTCATATAACCCCCCCAAATGGCCCATTTAAATGGAAGAGGCACTTATTAGATGGTGATCTCCAGGTAGTTTAATTGAAAACCTTTGAAAAGAATCCAAAATTTTGCCAAGCTCACAGCACAAAGCTTTTAAAAGCAAATACAATATGGCCAGCAACTCTCAAGCTATAAGTCTGGCTTGAATTTCAGCTGACACACATAAATACCACTTACTTGATTAAAAACAAAAGAGGCTTTAAAGGAGCCGAGTTATCTTGTGGTAACCTGGAACACAAATCATTATCAACACGACTAGCTAAGCATAAAACTAAATCATCTTAAGTGTAAAGTACAATTTGTAATCTGATCTTAACCTTTTGATGCAACATCCACACTCAAATAAATCAGCTATCCACCAAACTTTGCTTAGCCACTAGCTACATAGACAAAAAATGACCCAAACATAGACACTCCGCAGTACACTGGACTCACATCAACCTTTTGGACGTTTTCTGTGTTCTTCTAAAGCCCAGCTAACTAGCCAGCAGGCTAAAGCTAAAGTAAAGGGTGATTAGAGTGAGATCTGAGCCGGTCTTGATGTCTCAGCCTCTGTCCTTGCTATTGCCACTAGCATACAGCCGGTGTCTTTGTGCGAGCCACTGCTCGGCTTTCAACTCACAATTTCTTAATATCGCATTAAAATGATCACATCGAAGGTGTCGAAAAGGTAAACTTACTCTCTGGCTTCGGGATGAGACGTGCGATTCTTTAAACGAACATTTTGGTGGATTTTCAGCACCTGTGCTCTGCTTATGTCGATAAAAAGCTTGTCTAGTCACTGCTGCTGCCCAGTGCCTACAGCTGCAGCCTATTAATCGCGCTTGCGCAGTACGTTTTTCCCACGCGCCTTCCTCGCTAGTGTCGAAGAGAAGCCAAGGTAACTTGGGTTCAACGCGCCACCTGTTGGTTTGGAATTCTATTGTAATAAGTTTTCCTTGCAAGTCATGATGCATTATTTATCATTTGTCCTGCTTACACCGGGTTTACCCCCAATACATACATATATCTATATACACGCACTAGTGGTCAAAAGTTTGTAATAATGTACAGATTTTGCTTTTATGGAAAGATATTGGTACTTATATTTACCAAAGTGGCATTCAGTTGATCACAATGTATAGTAAAGTCATTAATAACTTAAAAAATTACTATTAAAATGTGATTTTTTTTAAAACTACTTCAAAGATTTCTTAATATCCTCCACATGCAGCAATAACAGCTTTGCAGATCCTTGGCATTCTAGCTGTCAGTTTGTCCAGATACTCTGGTGACATTTCACCCCACACTTCCTGTAACACTTGCCTTAGATGAAGTTCTCACGCACCTTACAGTCTAGCTGATCCCACAAAAGCTCAATGAGGTTAAGATACATAACACTCTTTTCCAATTATCTGTTGTCAAATGTCTGTTTCTTTGCTCATTCTAATCTTTTATTTTTGTTTTTGTTTCAAAAGGGGCTTTTTCTTTGCAGTTCTTCCCATAAGGCCTGAACCCCTGAGTCTTCTTTACTGTTGTACATGAAACTGGTGTTGAGCAGGTAGAATTCAATGAAGTTGTCAGCTGAGGACATGTGAGGTGTCTATTTCTCAAACTAGAGACTCTGATGTGCTTATCCTCTTGTTTAGTTGAACATCTGTTCTTGTTAGAGACAGTTGTTCTTTGTCTTTGAAGACAGCATTGTATAGACTACATTCCTCAAAATGATTGACTGATGAGTTTCTAGAGAAAGCCATTTCTTTTTTGCCATTTTTGACCTAATATTGACCTTAAGACATGCCAGTCTATTGCATACAGTAGCAACTCTAAAACAAACACAAAGACGATGTTAAGCTTCATTTAACAAACTAAATAGATTTCAGCTGTGTTTGATATAATGGTAAGTGATTTTCTAGTAATTAATTAGCAATTTAGCATGGATTACTCAAGGATAAAGTGTTGGCGTGATGGCTGCCTGGAAATGAGGCCCGTTTAGATTTAATTAAAAAATGACTTTTTTCAAATATTGATTGTTTTTTTACATCAGCAATGTCCTGACTATATTTTGGGAACAGTTGAATGCCACTTTGGTGAATTTAAGTACCAGTTTCCTTCCGAAACAGCAAAATCTGTACATTATTCCAAACTTTTGGCTGCCAGTGTACATATAAATTCTTTCTTTCTTCTGCTCTACAGACACTACTCCATAACTCTTGCTACTATTGGAACTCAAAAACGATTTAAGTAAGGTAACTTGATGCAAGTAGACTTAACTCAGATTGGCTATTTAAATGCTGTAATTTTAAAGTAAAGTAATTTTAATTGAATGGACTCAAATTTGGTCATATAATAACACAGTTTAAATAAAGAGTATTACCTGATTCTAGCTGTCATCAAATAAACTTATTTCTAAGAAATGTATAGACACCCTGTACTACATACATGAACTTCAGCTGCACATGCACAAAGAGAACTGAGATAGAGTTAACAGGGTCCAACTGACATCACACAAAACAACAAAATAAATAATACAACAAAAGAGTTAAAACCTCTATGAATCCTAATAACAACTATTTAAATGCCCCCATATGTTCCCTTTGACCAAGGAAACATCATTAAATAATTCAAGCACAAGGCATTATGGGTATTCCCCAAACATCAATTTTGTACTCAATAGTTTGAGGTATTAACACTTAAAATCATAAGTCTATTAAACGTTTAAGAAGAAAAAGTTAAAGGAACATAGATATTTGTGTTATGAGCCCAAAACCTGATTTTTGACTTCATGTTTAATCAAGACTGGTTTTTTTCCAGTAATGATAACGTCAGTGTTTACGGTGTACATCATGCATTATATATATATATATAAAAAAAAAAAAACAGCAGGGTTGGTGAGTAATGGAATCACGTAATGGGATTATGTATTTCAAATTAAAAAAAATATAAGTAACTGTATTCCACCACATTTACAGTTTACATCATTGGTCATTAGAATACAGACATTCAAAAAGTATTTTGATTACTGAAGAGATTACTTTGCATTTTTGTTGTCATTTGTTTTATTTAATATTTAGTCCTTTCAGATGGAAAACATTTTCCAACAAAAGTTTGAAGTAAGTCTGCGGCAGAAGAAATAGAAATAAACCTTGTTGTATATTGTCAGCTTTATGCTAAGCTAAAATGCTATTTCTAGCCATTTTACATGCACGATCATACTTTTTTAAATAAATAAAAAAACTCACGATGGATCAAAAAATCTTTTTCTAGTAAGATCTTTGATATTAGGGCAAAAATCATTTTTGTATAGTTTTCCTGTAAAAATATCTACAAATCCTTAAAACCACAGTGACGGCTCGAATCGCTGACTGCCTAGCAGACATCTCGGCCTGGATGAAGGAACACCACCTGCAACTCATCCCAGTCAAGACCGAACTCCTTGTCTTTCCAGCCAACCCTGCTGTTGAACACAACATCACCGTGCAGCTGGGTACAACTACAGTATCGCCTTCCAAAACGGTCAGAAATCTAGGGGTAACCATCAATAACAAGCTAAATTTCACAGACTACACATTTATCTTTCTGTTGTTTCAGTTTCCTTCGACTAAATGGTGATTAATTTTCCCTCTATTATAATCTGTTTCCGCACGATTTGCTAATGTAACGTGATGTGGCCATCTTTCTAATAATCCTGATACTAGAAATAACACATGGATTGTATTTGACAGCTGCTTTTATGAAAATCACTGACCACTACACACTTCTTTTTTTTTTTTAAAGGTTTTGTTGGAACCTCAGCATACAACAGGACTAAAGTGCTAAAATGCTTGTTTAAAAGGCACTTTTGATTATTTTAACCGCTACACTACACAACAACTACAGTACTTTCCTTAACACTCGTTTGTCACTGTATTCCTGATCCATTAAATCATTTTGTGCACTGTTGAAAGTTTGATTTTGAGGTTATTTGATTTCAGATTTAATCATTTTTTAAATGTTGCAAATTTATGTAGCCAATGAGAATCCCTAAAATTATCACATTTTGTTAGACAAAGTAAAAAATTTCATTTTCAGTTTTGTACAAGGTAATTAAATCAAATGGGGTTTTTTATGGAAACAACAGTATTTGGTGTAAACAAAACAAAAAAGTCCCCTGTAAAACACATTGTTCTTGTTAAACGGGGGAATATAGTTGGTATGAAAAATGTTCAAAGTGGGCAAACATTGACTCATCCAATCACAATAAAGATTCATATAAAATACTTGAGAGATGTTATGAAATACCAAATGTGATTGAATTTAAATGGTCAATCATTCGTTTTGAATAAGTATGATCTTAATCTGTTATTCAAAAAAGCATCTTGTTGTCAGTATTTGCCTAAATTGAAAAATTTTGCTGTTGTACCTATATTTACATAATATCCCTAAAACCCCCCTGGGGGGCTTTCACTCCAAAATTGTATTACCCCTCTCCACTTTAAAAAAATATATATTTTAGTAATTTTAATCAAAACTACCTTCTGTTGTTATTGCTTAACACACAAATTATGTTTGCTCCATCATTAATTAATACAAATAAATATTTTTTTGTCAGTCTTGTGTTTTAAGCCTTTAGCCCCGTTGTACCCTACCGTCAGGGTTGAGAGGGTTACTTTTGAAATGTATTCCACTACAGATTACAGAATACATGCTCCAAATTATAATTTGTAACATATTTCGTTAGATTACTCAAGGCCAGTAAAGTATTCTAAATACTTTGGATTACTTCTTCAGCACTGGTAGATTTTTTTCACTTGTTTTGACTATAAAAACTCTGTCAGTACATTAAGACAAAATACATGTTAAAAATACATTCTCTGAAAAACCTAAATATCTTGTGTTGTTTCTAAAATAAGATACATCAAACTGATCTTGTTTTAAGGATTTTTTTTGATATTTTTACAGGAAAACAACACAAAGATGATTATCAAAAATATGATTTTTGTCCTAATGTCTTACTAGAAAAAAGAAATTATGATCCAACATGAATTTTATTGATAAAAATATGATGGTGTCTGGTAACATGTGCATGTAAAGGCTAAAAATAAACTTCAAACGTACTTCTCTGTCTGCTCGTATGAATGTAACACATCATCAGAAAGTGTTTCACCGCTGTTCAAATGCACTTTGGATCGCATAATTTATATGTATAAATGTTTTCCATCTGAAAGGACTAAATATTAAATGAAACAAATAACAATAAACTGCAAAGTAATCTCTTCAGTAATCAAAATACTTTTTGAATGTAACTGTATTCTAATGACCAATGATTTAAACTGTAACTGTAGTGGAATACAGTTACTTGTATTTTTAATATGTAATCCCGTTACATGTGTTACTCCCCAACCCTGCCTACCATGGTCCTATTTTCTTTTAAGTAACTTGTAAATACCATGGTACATGAACATAGTAATCACTCATTACAATGGAACTGTTTCAAAGTGCCATGGTATTACCAAAAGATCAAATCAATGTACCATGGTACCACCACAGTACTTTTTGTAAGGGTAGGCTGATCAATTGCCACGTCTATACTGTAAAATGTCGCCTAGAAATGACTTCAAACCTCTCAAATCAAAACACGAAAAGATATTGTTTACCCTTTTGAAAACGACTAAATCATTTTATAAATTGTGCAATTCACTCGATGTGTCCATATTGCTAATCTGTGAAAAGACACTAGACAGGAATACAGTCAGTATTTACAAGAATCATGACATCACATCGGCGGTGACACGAAACCTACTAAGCGACCTACCTAGACAGCGCTTTAAAGCGTTCGGGCGTTCCAGAAGAGTGCTCAGTAGTGCTGTCAAGGGCTGTAGTGTTGTCTAGTGCTGTCTAGGTACTCAGCTTTATAAGGTTTGACACGCAACCATTCACGATCACGCACCTCCCTTCCTTCCTGTGGTGGGCTGGGTTGCCTGTGTTGCCTGTGTTGACAAACATTTATTCTCTTACTAGGGCGGTGGGCTCTTAAAAGGCCACTAGACAAACTGGTACAGATTGTTTGACGATATATAAATTAATAAGAAAGGAAGTATTGTTATTGTATTTTAATGCAAGTATGGGTTGCTGCTTGACTGTTGGACCAAACGAAGCGCTCGTTGTATCAGGTATCGTGATGGATGTACGCTTGCTATAGCTAGTAATGAGGGTCTTTAAAAAAAAAATCTTTTTATGATTCCTGCAATTAAAATATATTTCTGTTTATGTTTCAGTGTTTGCTTTCGCATACATTGTGAATTATGAGGGAAATAATGTCAGATTGCCTTAGCTTGCTAAATTGACGTTAGCTCAGCTTCCGCATTTGCACGAGTCATTCATCACTGTTTTAAATCATTTATAGTCGCTTATATATTACATTTTCAAAGATTAAGCCAATTTGCTGTCATAAATTCAAACGACGTTTTATTTGTTTATTTATTTTCGTATTGAACTGTGATTTTCAGTAATGGCAAATAATTTCCCTCATGAATCGTTTGCTAGTTGTATCCTAGCACACACTGAATTATTATTTAATATCTCTGAAATCCATTCATTAATGATTATTCTCATAAAAACAGCCACTTTAGTGTTTCATAGTGATCTGTTGTGGCTAAACTGATTTTTTCCACAACCAAAAGTGCCATTTTTGACATGTACAATGGTTATACCTTGGCAATAATTTTTTCCCCTGTACCTTGTTAATCTTTAAAGTACCTAGGAGTATCATGAATACATGTTGCATAAATATTTAACCATGCCATGATTTATATCAAATTGCCATGGTATTGCCATCTGATACTATGGTACTGCCACAGTGCCTTTTTCTAGATAATGTCAAGTTTAGTTCAACATTGAACTCTGTTCACACTAATCATTATCTTGTAATGTTGGAATGTGACTGTGGGAATTATCATTGCAGTCACACTGTTTTAGATCTGAATAGGTGATTTTTGCTTGTGTGCAGGTGCCTGTTGTGGGGCTGATGAAAAGACGTATGTGGTGGGAGGATGGGCGTGGGCATGGTGGCTTATATCCAACACTCAAAGGTAATGGCAGTCAAAAAATAAAGGATCACAGGATCATATTTCACCACGTGCTTCGGAAACAGTATTTAAAAGTTCACTGTAATGTTTGCTTGACCTTAGAAAGCTAAAGGCTCTACCTTGTCAGGTGTGTTTGTCAAACCAGTTTGGCTGTGCATGCTTTATAGAGATTTTTAAAGATGACTTGAGATAACTTTAATCCCATACATCCACTCTTGTTCAGAATGTGATTTGGAATTATTCCTCTTTATTCTTACATTTTCATGATCAACTGAATGGATCAGAGTTTATCTGTGGATCAGTCACACTTCTCTATTGAACATTTACTGAATGCATACTTCCTGTCAGCTACGACTGTTGTACATGGCATTTTTTGTCCCATTGTTTGAATTCTGCAATGCTAACAATGTTTGAAAATCAGGTTTTTCTTGCTTTAACCATATATAGTTTTAAGGTAGAGGGCAACTGTTTGTGGATTTTGCAGAGATCAGTGTCTAAGGTAGTGAAAAGGCCAATAACCGATTAATCAGCGTATAGTTTTTAAAATCGATTCATAGAACGTAATATCCTTTTCTTAGTTTGCGCAGACTTTTAACAACATACAAGCCTGAAACACACCGGGACTCTTATTTTGATGGAGTCATGGCTCTGTTGAAATTCTTTTATTTTTAATATTTACCAAAATTAAGATTTTTATAGCCTATATATTATTGTTATTCACAAAATTTTAAGTTTGACACACAATGTATGTGCTGATGAGGGCTGTTTCCATATACTCACATTTTTCTTTGCATGCCCTCGCTTCAGTTTAAAAAATTTAATTATCAGAGGAACAGAGGAATAATTATTTAAAAAAAAACTATCAGCACTGAATAATTAGTCAAACCGATATATCGGTCTACCTCTAATTTAGTAGTACGTTTGTTCACCCTCTGGTATTTTTTCCCCCTAGAATTACACTAGAAATTATGACATTACAGCCAAAGTGTGAAGATGTGGAGACAGCAGAAGGAGTTGCCATCACAGTTACAGGCGTCGCTCAAGTAAGCATCGCCTAAGACTCTTACTAAGTATTATCTATATTCTTAAGAAATATTAAGAGTATGGTATTGCTATTCTGAACATGGCAATTCTCTCACAGTCCAACCACAGCTGTATTTGTTATTGTGTTATCATTTGTATTATTATATTTATATAAAGTTTGTCTTAAAATCTGGTTTTATCTTCATCTAAGTTACAATAATGAACAAAAACATTTTGATCTTGTACATATTAAATACATCATTCAAACATTCACAGTGTAAGTTGGAAAATGTATAGGAACCCTTAGGCTAATGACATCAACAAAAGATAATTAGAGTCAGGAGTTGGCAAACCTGGTATCCAATTAATGAAATGAGATTGGAGGTATGGGTTAGAGCTACTTTGACAGTTTTACTTATAAAAAAACACTCAAATATTTTGAATTTGCTATACAGAAGAAGCACCTGCTGACCAGGACCCTGCCTCACAAAAAAGAGGTCTCAGAAGGCATACAATCCAGAATTGTTGCTTTGCATAAAGCTGGAAAGGGTTACAAAGTTATCTCGAAGAGCTTAGAAATTCATCTGTCCACAGTTGGATGAATGGTCTATAAATTGGATGATTTAGTTCTGTGGCTACTCTCCCTAGAAGTGGCTGTTCAGCCAAGATGACTCAAAGGGCACAGCGAAGCTAAGTGAGGTAAAAAAAGAGTGCCAGCTAAGTATTGAAGGAATCAATGGAACTGGTTAACATCTCTGTTCATGAGCCTACTATATGGAAAACATTAAACAGGCAGCACACCACAAAGGAAGCTGCTGCTTTCCAGCAAAAACATTCCTGCCTGTCTGAAATTTGCCAACTCTACTGGGAAAATGTTTTGTGGACTGATGAAACTAAGGTTAAATTGTTTGGGAACGCAGCCTTTTGTATGGTGTAAAAACGGCACCGCATACCAACATTTAAACATCATCCCAATGGTGAATTACGGTGGAGGGAGCATCATGATTTGGCCCAGTCAGAGCCCAGACCTAAGAATATGGCTTTGCTGAAGCAGTTCTGCATGGATGAATGGTCCAAAATTCATTCTGAACGTTGTGCCGGTCTAATCCATAGCTAGTGAAAATGCTTGATTGAGGTTATAAATGCAAATGGAGGATTGACCAGTTATTTAATTCAAGGGTTTACTTACTTTTTCCACTGCACTGTGACTGTATAATGGGATGTGTTTAATAAAGACATGAAAGATTGCAAATGTTTGTGTGTTGTTAGCTTAAGCACCATCGTGTTTGTCTATACGTGTGACTTTGAAAATGAAATCACATCTTATGACCAATTAATGCAGAAAACCAGCTAATTCCAAAGGGTTCGCATACTTTTTCTTGGCACTGTATATAGCGCAACAGTCTGGTTCCATAAGTAAAAATCCTATACATTTTCTTCATAGGGGAGTGGATTTTTTTACAGTAACTTACAGTAAAAACTGGAGTTATTAAAATCAATAGTTTTGTATCGTTCCAACGTTTTTAATTCGATTACCTCATTTGCATTCTTCAAATCAAAGTTTGTAATGTTGTGATTCACCTTGGAGATGGCTGGTTTGGTTCATGGCTTATAACACTTTTTTTTTTTTTTTAAGGATTTTATGAAATCACTATGGAAGAAATTAATGGGAAAAATACTTCTGGGACTAAGACGGCTATAAAAGTGGATGGGCACTGTTACGCTCTGTGTCATGTGTAACATAAAAGCATGTTTTTCCTGTAAAGTCCATTTATAATGCTAGCCAAGATTTCTTAACCATTGTTTTGCTATTCCTTTAAGACCACTATGTAAAGGCCCTTTCTCATGTGAAATGAGTAACAACACTCTCAGATTGTGGGTTTCCTGTTGGGTCCAATATGTACAACACTCTTTGTAAAATCTGGTTTACATTGTGACAGATACATTGTCACGAAACAATCGCAAAACTTCAACTTCAAACGTTGGGATCCTTTGGACAGATATGCAAAGTGCAGGTGCTACACTCAGCCAGCACAATATTTTGCGAACCTCTCCCAAATCTTGCTTTAACCATTAGCTATTTTGCAACTAGACTTATTTTTCTTGTTCTTCTGATGTTATCGTCTAATATTGTGTAAAAGTATCTATCTTCCTTCTTATTACTTTACTGTGACTGGGTGGGCCATGTTTCTGAACAACAAATGGGTGTTGTTGACATGTTAAAGTAGGTGAATGTGTAAATGTTTGCAGAAGTATTTTGTACCTCTTAGTTTCAAAAAATATTCATTTTGGAATAGAGAGGAAGTCTTAAGGTATGAAAGCATTTATATTTGAAAATAGCAATAGAAATTACATTTTACATGATAGAACCTCTTCTTTTTGTCAGGTCAAGGTTATGACTGACCATGACTTGCTGGCTGTTGCCTGTGAGCAGTTTCTGGGAAAGTCTGTCATGGAAATCAAGGCTGTGGTCCTGCAAACCCTGGAGGGACATTTACGTTCTATCTTAGGTTAATAAATTACTAACCATTATAATAGCCTCCTTTTAAAATAAACATATTTGTTTGTGACTCTTTTAAGCTAATGTTTTGTTGCTTTGATAACCACAGGAACCTTAACAGTGGAGCAGATCTACCAGGACAGAGATCAGTTTGCCCAGCTAGTGAGGGAAGTTGCAGCTCCTGATGTGGGTCGAATGGGCATTGAGATCCTCAGCTTCACTATTAAAGTGGGTAAACTGATGGCCAGTGTGAATGCTGAATTAGTCACTTACCAAAGTACCTTCACTCTAGTCTTACAGAGCTTGACGTTTGACTATCTGCATAAATTCTAGTCTACTTTGTAGATTATTTTCCCCCAGAATAACTTAAAAGGGGAAGAGATTGTTAGACCACTCACAATTTTAATTGTAATTCAAATTTGCAATTGTAATCTATATATAAATATGTCAGATAGACGTCTTTGGCTGCTGTATTGCAAAAATGGCATATTCAAAATATAATGACTTATATTTTGTAGACTTGGAATCGATGCTTTTTTCACGCATTGATAATAGGAAGATTTTCCCGATGATTATCAATACATATTGGGAGATATAAATAGGGCTACCCACTGCATAATAGTCTTTGTCTTTTCAAATATGTATAACTAAAATTTGGTAAAGCATGAGCAGCAGGGTAAATTAAAGGGAATGTGTCTAATGGAGATATGTTGCATTCTAAAATTATTATTAGGTATGTACGCATGCACCGTGGGCTCGCCATCTAGAGCTGGTATTCATACAGATTTCCAGATTCTATTAGATTCTGATTCCAAAGCTCTCGATTCATATGGGTATAATTCAATTATATTGTCCTTTTTGCTGCTCGTTAATGAAATTATCTCTCCGCTAAAGCTGTAAATAATACAGGGGACCTTCTTGGTAATTTGTAGAGCTGTCGAAGTTAATGCGTTAATAACGCGTTAACACAATATTCCTTTAATGCCACTATTTGTTTATTAACGCACATCCTTATATGACCCTTATAATAACCATGCATTGACTGTCGTGAAGATGATGGTGGGAGACCTGTTGAGACCTGTGCCAAGCATTTTATCAATGTAGCAAAGAAGGGGGACATTTAGAATGAAGCAAGCACACAAAAAACACAGATAGTGCTCGTGACATGAACACCATTTGAACACCTGCCTTGCACTGCGCACCAGAGTTTTAGTTCTGGCCAACGTGTCCAGGAATTATACAATTTGTCGGATAAGTTTCAGCAAACACTAAAGGGTTTTACACTAAATTCAGGTATTACATTAATTTACTTACGAATTAATAGAAAAAGTGTGCATTTTAAGTGCTTTCTTTTACTTTTTGCGCTATTTCATGCAATAATACACTGAAATAGGCCTAATGATTATACCAGAGCCTCTCCCATGAAATCCAAACACAAGTGGTCAAAAAAAAAGAAGCATTATACAACCAGTTCTAACTGTGATGTCTCGCTTGTCCACTTCTGATTGAATCACCCCAAACAGGTGTGAGCCATTCTTTTTATGTTGTTGGTTTACATGTTGTCATGAACAGTCCCCCAGTCCCTGCCACTGAAAAACACCCCCACAGCATGATGCTACCACCACCATGCTTCACCGTTGGGATGGTATTGCGCAGGTGACGAGTGGTGCCTAGTTTCCTCCAGACATGACACTTGGAATTGAGGCAAAACAGTTCAATCTTTGTTACATCAGCCAAGAGAATCTTGTTTCTCACAGTCTGAGAGGACTTTGACTTTGCTTTTTTGCAAATTCCAAGCAGGCTTTCAAGTGTCTTTCACTTAGGAGAGGCTTTTGTCTGGCCACTCTGCCATTAAGTCCAGATTGGTGGAGTGTTGGAGTGATGGTTGTCCTCCTGCAAGTTTCTCCCATCTCCACACATGATCTCTGGAGCTCAACCAGAGTGACCATCGGGTCCTTGGTCACCTCTCTTACCAAGGTCCTTTTCCCCAATTGCTCAGTTTGACCTGGCAGGCAGCTCTAGGAAGAGTCTTGGTTGTTCCAAACTTCTTCCATTTAAGAATTATGGAGGCCAATGTGCTCTTGGGAACCTTCAGTACAGCCAATTGTTTTTTATAGCCTTCCCAGATCTGTGCCCCGACACAATCCTGTCTCTGAGCTCTGCAGGCAGTTTCTTTGACCTCATGGCTTGGTTTTTGCTCTGATATGCATTTTGAAACATCTCAAAGATGATCCAGAGAAATGGGATGCACCTGAGCTAAATTTCAAGTGTCATAGCAAAGGGTCTGAATACTTATGTCGAAGTGATATTTCAGTTTTGTCTTTTAATAACTTTGAAAAGTGATCAAAAATCTGGGTTTTGCTTTGTCATTGTGGGGTATAGAGTGTAGATTGATGTTGAAAAAATAATAATTTAAAGCATTTTAGCATAATGCATAAAAAAAAACAATTAAGGGGTCAGAATACATTCTGAATGCACTTACTGTAAATATATTCTTACATGTTTATTGTTTACATGCATAATGTGGATAATCTTAGCATCTGGAACCTTTTGAATTCGACACAAAATTTTTACTTTGATACTATGTGAATTCAAACTATATGTAATTAACACCTTATTTTTATAGGAGTAATTATTATATTCTAATACTACAGTTTAGCACTTTACCGAGTTGGGACATAGCTAGTAAAAATTTGTCTTTCCAACTCAATAAAAGATAGAATTTTATTTTCATCAGGCTCCTAATCATTTACACTAAGTAATAATTAATGTGGTTAGGTCAATGTAAATAGTCTTTTTTTAGGGGCGGCTGTGGCTCAGGTGGGTTTGCGGTTCAATTCCCAGCCCAGATGACTCCACATGCCGAAGTGTCCTTGGGCAAGACACTGAACCCCAAGTTACTCCCAATGTTAGGCTAGCGCATGGCAGCTCTCCCATCATTGGTGTATGAATGTGTTTTAACCTTTGGTAACCTCTAAGGTTAAAAAAGGTGCTATATAAGTGCAGATCATTTACCATTTTTTTTTAACACCTGTCACAGTTGTAGTAAAAATGTTTAATAATTATTTTTAAACTAACATTTCTGTCAAAATACCATAGTTATTGTCACTACTGTAAAATCTTAATAAATGTATGCAAGAGGGATGATTTGTAATTTAAAAAAAATTATTTTGGCACATGCAAAGTGTTTTTTTTTTTCTTTCTCAGTGCTGAATAGAATGTCGGGCTGTTCCAATTGTTTGAGACGTTTGACTTCCTGTCGTCTTTGAATTTTGTTGCATGTGCTTTACTTGAATGGATCTTAGGATTTATTAGAATCGACATTGAGATTGTTCAAATAAAGATCGCGATACATCAAAACCACCCCATCGCTGTCTCTCGAGGCTGCTCTGAAATCTGCAGCACCACGGAGTGTAACTCGCATAGTTTTCCATAAAATTTGACCCAAATCATTGTCAAAGGACAAAGATTATAATAATAATTTTGAATTGTTGAGTTTACCCAGTTAAACCAGTTTCATACACTAACCTGCAAACTCATCAACTTCTCTTTTATTCTTAAAAACTTCAAAAACCTTCGTAACTTTTGTGTATGCGTCCTGTGCAAGGAGATCTAAAATACCCATCCTATGTTGTTATACCTGTGTCTTGCGACCTGCTTCACTAAATGTTATATCACCCCCTTGTGGTCTCCTAACGCTTTTACGCCTGACATTAAACAGAAGCCCAACTGAGTGAATTGGAAAGCATGCAAATTAAGCTTCTAATATAAATGACAACTAATGTTAATATGTTGATGCCTCAAAAATGTATAGATAAATTAACATGCCGATCAATATATCAAGATTTTATGACATGCCTATTATTTTGTCATTATGTAAAGACTTGCTGGCCAGCTCAATGAAAGAATGCTCAGAAAGCACATCTCTGGACAAGAGTTGTTAAGACCATTGAGGAGTGGTTAGACCAGTCCTTGCCCTTTTCCCCAAGATTTTGCCTTCTTAGAGATAAGTCTGTCCTATGTAAGGGGATATCTAAAGAACAATCTGGTTTGGATATTGTGGGCTGCATTAATGCTGCAGGAATGATATTGAGAAACAGATATGGAGTAGTTTTCTGGGATACTTGGAGAACAATCAGAGAACATAATTTTTTATGCTGTCCACTGTGCCTCTTTTTTTGTGTGTGTATAAGTTTTGAATTTTATGTCTTTTGTTTTTTGTTGTAAGATTTATTCAAAATCCGAAATCAAAAAGTGAAATGACATAACGGCTGTCTGTGCTTTCCTTCAGATTACCGTAATTATCTTATTTAGCACGCACCACTGTTTTTTTTATTTTTTTTATGTTGGCTGGCTGAACCGACTCACCTGGTGTGTTTGCACTTCTCCAGAGTGTTAAGCTTCTCTGCCTGGACAAAAAGACACGGTGCACTGTGGTGGAGCTTGTTGCTTTGATGATTCAGACAGCAAAGTACCTCCGAAATCACGGCATAATAAATCACAAAATGAAAAATAAGGTCCCTCTTTGACACGTTTGTGTATAGTTTGCACCAAATTATAGTTTGCACCAAAAAAGAGCATAGAGAATAGACACGGCACACATTATCATTAGCGGTCATTGTTTTCATTGCAAGTTTGAGAAAGTGCTTGCCATTTTTGTGAAAAATATGTATCGGACATCCTTATGGACATGTGCTCTTATAGTACATAGACATTGGTTGTTCAGTATAGTCATGATTAAATTTTTTATTTTTTTGCTTCTCATGAAGTATTAATGCTGGAGTTTCAGCGTAACAGGAAACTTACACAGTGATATTTATCTAAGCTTTTGTATGTTAAGTATAATTTCCTTATTGCTGCTGGACATTTGATCTTCCTTACAGGATGTATATGATAAGCTGGACTACCTGAGCTCTCTTGGGAAGACGCAAACGGCTGCTGTCCAAAGGGACGCGAGCATCGGAGTGGCCGAGGCAGAGAGAGATGCAGGGATTAGAGTAAGAGACTTGTGGCTTCACTCTCTCTAGTGCTGATGCATTTATCCAATAGATGTGAGACGCTCATTATCTTCTGTATTTTTCCTGATCAGGAAGCTGAAATGAAGAAAGAAATGATGGACGTCAAGTTCTTGGCAGACACTAAAATGGCTGACTCCAAGAGAGAGTTGGAGCTGCAGAAAGCTGATTTCAATCAAGAAGTGAACACCAAGGTTGGGTTTGATTTCTCTCATTTTTTTATCCAGGGTCATCAACTGGTCACCAAGACCAAATATTCGTTACAAACAAGATTTTGAACAGAAACAAATGATGCCTTTGGACCTTCTCACACCGTGATGAACAAAGCTCTTGCAGAGCTGTTAGGTCATCTTCTTTTCTACTCGTCAATCAGCGCCACAGAAGTGAATTTGTTTATAATTTTGCCCAACAAAGATTAACTTGGGTCTTGGTGTGAATAGATATTTTGTCTGAGATGACAGTGATAGTTAACATGTGACTTGTGTATCTTCCACACAGAAAGCCGAGGCACAGCTGGCCTATGAACTGCAGGCAGCTAAAGAGCAGCAGAAGATCCGATTGGAGGAGATTGAGATTGAGGTGGTACAAAGAAAAAAGCTGATCACTATTGAGGAGAAAGAGATTGAAAGGACAGAGATGGAGCTGGTCGCTACAGTTAAGCGCCCTGCTGAGGCGGAGGCCTACAAAATGCAGCAGCTGGCTGAAGGACAGAAGTGAGTGTGTTTGGATTTACTTGAATTATGTTTGTCTGGCTAATATTCCAAATGCAGTTTTAAATTTATAATTTAGTCATTTCTTAATTTTTGAGTGAATCTCACAAAAGCTCTCAGTAACACCAGGTCACTTTTCACCCCAAAAATCAAAAGAAAGAAATAAGAAATGATGTTTTGCTTAAAACATTATTTGCATGGTAACATACCCAAATAGTGCATCTAATTAATCAAATACCCATTATGTGTGTGATGAATGTATCTGTTACACTGACTGAAATGAATTGTAATGAATTTGTGCCATTGTACAGGTTGAAGAAAGTTCTGATTGCTCAGGCAGAGGCAGAGAAGATCAGGAAGATTGGAGAGGCCGAGGCCATCTCTATCTCATCTGTGGGAAAAGCTGAGGCAGAAAGAATGAGGCTGAAGGCAGAGGCCTACCAGCAGTACGGAGATGCTGCCAAGACTGCACTTGTCCTAGAAGCACTGCCCAAGGTGAAGGAACTTTTTCTGGTTGTTTGTTTAACAGAGATGTCTTATGATTAGTTAACCCTTGGTTACTGTTCATTACAGCTGACACCGTTACTGTTCTGGGTCAAATTTGACCCGGATACGATAATAATATATTGAATAGGGTTAGGATTTTTTATAAAGAAAATGTATTTCTATAAATTAATGACATTAAACTTTTGCATTTCATCTTGATTTTGATGATATTTAGACTTAATTAGATTTTTTTTATATTAAATTATAAAAAAATAATAAAATAAAAATGTTTATTAATTTCACTTCTGTAAAAACCTAAACTTCATTAATCTGACAAATTAAGAAAATATTATATTGTGTCAGGCTTTTGGAGCATTTGCTGCCATCTGGTGAACAAAAAAAAGAATAGATTTCATGACATGAAATTACACTTAATTCCAGTCGCTATAGTGATCCATTGATTTAGATGGACCTGGTCTCTGCTACCCAATGTTGAAACAAACTTTATTCATTTCTAGATGTATTCTCAAGTTATGAATTTATATATATACTTAGACATCATCAAAGATTATTGTTTGCCAAAGTTTAGCTTTTTTTTTAAACCACATGTATTGAAGTGTCAGTTCTTGCAATAATGCTACATTATGCTTACAGTCAAACCAGAGGTTTTATAAAGAGAAGACATAAAGCATTTTATTATCTGTTATTCATTTCAGATATCAAACATCAAAATTTAATTTCTCAATAGAGTAAATAAATAAACATGTCAATAAAACAAACAACAATAAACTGATATGAACAGCAATAATACAATTTGTGTACAAAGAGAAGACTTTGCAGTGGCAATGTTGCATTGTTTGCTAATATAAAAATCAAATCCGTGACGTGAACAGCTGTAATGTGGGGTCAAACTCTGACTTTGATCTGTATGTATGCATGTGTGTGTGTGTGTGTGTGTGCGCGTGCTGCATTGTGGCTGATTGTTATTTGACAAAATAAAGAAAATGGCTCTGTATTGTAGCCTCACCCATTCATGTCCTAAGCCAGTTCAAATTTGACTCGGACCAGTAAGTGTCACATAAATCAAGTCCATTTTTTAGTTTTTTGTGGGATCAGATGGCAAGTAGAGGAAAGGTCGCCAAGCCTTGTATCACTCCAATGAAGTAAACCATTTTTAATTTGAAAAATAAAAGTTAAATGACTCAAAAAATGACTCGAACAGTAAAAGTTAAATAGAAAATGTATTATTTGGAATAGAGATGTCAAAAGCACTGGTACTTCAGTGCCAAGTCTATACTAAAATAAAAAATGCATGTTATTATCAATAATATGTTTGTAATCAAACAATTGGCAGGAGACAGAAAAATACTCCTAAATGATTTAAGCTTATGTCTGTTTATTTGAATAATTACTTATGTATCGTATCATGTATCATGTTAGCATATTATTGCTGTGTAATCAAGCATCGCCATTAAGTAACATTTCTCCTGCAATGGTGTTGACTTCTGATATTTTGGTATTTTGACAACCTTATAAGTTTGTATTTAATCTCCAATGCAGTTTGACAGAGTCTGTATTGATATTTATTGCTTTGCTATTTGTCACATTGTGATTTTCTAACTGTCCTAATGTTCATCACTCGCAGATCGCTGCCAAAGTGTCTGCTCCTCTGGCCAAGACCAATGAGATTGTTATTCTGAGTGGGGAGGGCAGTCGTGTGACTGGGGAGGTGAACAGGCTCCTAGCCGAGTTGCCTGTGTCCATTAATGCACTTACAGGTGTTGACCTGTCCAAGGTGAGAGAGCAGGTTAAATCATGCATGTGATTTAGTCAGCTGTTGACTAAAACTCTGTGAAGTAGTCATATGCTTTTTTGGCCAACTGTTAATTTGATTAGAGAAACAAACTCATCCTGACATCGCAAAACAACAAGTTACCTACCATGATCACGCTTGTGATAATATGATCAAATGTTTCATGTTATACTGAGAAATCAAAAGTATTATTAAAAAACATAAACTTAAAATCAGTCATATTGAATTACTTGAATTTCATTCCATTTTAACTCTACTTCCTTAAATTTTTATTCAGATTGCAATTATACTAGTCTCATGTAGCCAGACCTATACATACATCTGGGGTCTATTGCTGCTTCAGTTGGCCAAGAACTGCCCATTTAGACAGGAAAAGCCATCTAACTGACACGTAAACCGTCGGTTTTGCGCTGAGTTGATCGAGAAAGCATTTTCCAGTGTTGTGGGCTGTAAGCATTAGACCAGTGGTTCCCATCCCTGTTCCTGGAGCCCCCCAACACTACACAATTTGGATATCTCCCTAATCAAACACACCTGATTCAACTCATCAGCTCGATAGTGGAGACTCCAAGACCTGAATTGGTTGTGTCAGAAAAGGAAGATATACAAAATGTGCAGTGTTGCGTGGCCTCCAGGAACAGGGTTGGGAAGCACTGCATTAGGTGGTTAGCACATGGACTGCGGGTGGTCTGTGGACACGCCTTCTGAGGCTAAGACTACAATTCTACAACCTTTTGGCTACCTCAATGCAAATTCAGGAATATAATTGGAATTTAATTGGTATCCTTCATTCAGTTCTGAATGGAGCACAACCCTGGAAATGTGAATTTGGTTATTTGCTTAATTGTCACAAAAATAATGTCACAATGCAAAATCTTAGTGGTCCTAAAAGCAGGCTTCATGTGGTTAATGCAAACTATCATTTATTTTTATTGATTGAAACATGACCCAGACATTTCTTTGTGAGATTCACCTACATAATACATATCAATAAGCTGGCAGTAATTTTGAATAATGAATCATTTTTAACTTCGACTTCTACAGATCCCTCTGTTGCAGAAGTTGACAGATGCTCAAGCATGAAGCCATTAAGTTCCGCCTCCTCCATGATATGTTGTATGCACTCACTGAAACTGCCTTTAGACTACTTGGAAGATCCTCTTTTTGTTTTTCTTTCTTTTCTTTTCTTTTCTTTTTTTATAAAATGGAAAAACAAAACAAAAACCAAACAGGTAGATTTTTGAAACCTCTGGTGCCTTAATGTTTTATAGGACCAGAATATCTGCATGCACTGTTACTCCCACATTCCACAATTCCTATTTTATTTCACATCATTTGGAATCATGTCACATATATGTCTTTTTTTTGTTTCACTTTATTGTGTCATCATGCTAAATTATCATTTTAAACAATTACAACACAACATTTATATACTATATTTTTCATCTTAACACTACAGTAACACTTGATATGGTAAGTCAGCTTTAGATTACAATCAAATCTTTTTTGTCTGTCCAAACTCTATCATTGTTTTTTAATTGGTTGTAGGCCATATATCTAGCTACTTTGCAGATCCTGCTATAATTTTTAACATTCAGGAAGCCATTGACCTTGTAGGTTGTAGAGTAGCGAGTAGCATTTTAATGTACTACTGAGCTTTGTGGCAATAGCATTGCCTAATTATCAGTGTCATATTACCGTGCGTTTCCACTGGCACGTTGTGAGCTGAGCGTGCATTTTCAATTTATTCATATGTTAGCCGAGCACCACGCTCACGAGGTGGATTGTGGGATTGACAGTGGTGTGGAGCAAGCTGTTTCCTGCCGTGTGCTGCGTCTGAAACTGCAGTACGTACTGTCACAGTATGTACTGTATTTGATGAAGGATGCACTTCTCGGCTGGCAAAACAGTACATACTTTAAGGAGTAGTATGAATAGATTTCAGACATACTTCATCCGGGGTTGTTGGCATTGTCTTGTGACCCGAATATGTGACGTAATAACAACAATCACGAAAACTATATGTTTTGTTTTTTTTTTCTCCCCAATTTGGAATGGCCAATTCCCAATGCGCTCTAAGTCCTTGTGGTGGCGTAGTGACTCGCCTCAATCTGGGTGGAGGAATTTTAGTTGCCTCCGCATCTGAGACAGTCAATCCGCGCATCTTATCACATGGCTTGTTGACCGCATTACCACAGAGACCTAGCGCGCGGGAGGCTCACACTATTCTCCACGGCATCCACACACAACTCGCCACGCGCACCACCGAGAGTGAGAACCACACATTATAACGACCACGAGGAGGTTTACCCCATGTGACTCTACCCTCCCATGCAACCGTTCCAATTGGTTGCTTAGGAAGCCTGACTGGAGTCAGTCAGCACACCTTGGATTCGAACTTGTGACTCCAGGTGTGGTAGTCAGCGTCTTTACTCACTGAGCTACCCATGCCTCCTTTGATTTGGATACCTCCTTTGATTGTGCAAACAGTGTTGATTTATTACACTTTTACTTACCCAGCCACAATGAATGTAATGAAGTAGACTTCATCCCTTGAAACGTCTTTGAAGTCAGAAATAAACAAAAATGATGTGATGAAAGCACTGAATCCAGCAGAATCTCCAGCATTAAAGGCATATTTTAAAGCGCTTATGACAGACGTCACTACATCAGCTCACAGCGATTGACTGCCACACGGCATTTTCCGCTTCTTATTTCCATAAAGAATTCATATTACCGCCCTCAACACTTTTTGCATGGCACTGTCAATCGCACAATCCACATCAAGAGCATGGAGCTCGACTTCCATAGGACTGCATTGAAAACTTGGCTCACAACGCGCCAGTGGAAACGAACAGTCAGAGTCAGCCGGGCACTCTTACTTTTAAATGTTACAGGCACATACATGGATATGTCCATTTTAGCTACTGATTTTTGTGTACATTTTCTGAGCTCATCAATAGTTCGGATTACTTTTTGGCACTATTTATGCCTGTACATTTTTATAATATTGGATTGTATATGTGTTTAGTTTTGTTTAATTTATAATCATCTTTTTGACTATTGAAGGACAAAATTTGTTTAGTCAATTTTGAGCATGAAGATTAAAGACTTTATTTAAAATGTAGTTATGATGAGATTTATAATTTGTTGTTAGCAGACGCTGACATGGCTGTCTGGATACCCGGATATTCAATGCTGTTGGTAAAGTTTCATGTTAACAGAGTTGAGCCATTTTTAAGATAGTTTTGTATCGTTGATAACAGCCATACATTGCGAATTCTTTCTAGAATATTAACACAAGTTACACTAGATACTGTAATTGTGAATATCTGAGAAATCAAATCACCTTTTATGGACCATACCGTCCTGTGCTGTGGTAGTTCATCTAGTTTGTGTACTTCTTTGTCACTGTGAAAGCTACATTACCTCGTTTTTTCTGTTTTGGCCAAGAGTGAGTGGCAGTTTGCAGTAGAGATTTCTATATGTTTGTACCTTTATTCTGCTGTGTTTAGTAGTGCTGTGAAAGATTTCTCACACTAATGAAAACACCAAATGATAAAGCTAAGAGATCACACTCCTGTTTGGGAAATAAAGAACAAGTGCATAGTTGTAAACAGTTGTTTTCATTTGCTTCAGAACAATGATTCATTGTTTAATTATGTATTTTTTGCATGAACAATATGCCCTGACTTTTGTATTCTCACTGAAACCGGTTCAATAATGAGTTAACACAATTTAGCTTTTTTTGTTAATTATTTGAAATACCAGTACTGTACCTCTTAACGCTATTTTGAGGATTATGTTATGTTTGCTTAAAAAATGTTTCAGCCATGCCATATTTAACCATTTAGCATTGTTAGAGTATCAGAGACTGTTCAGTTTATGTGCTTTGTATGGCATTGCTAATGAGATGCACTGTATAACTGTGTATTGGATAAACACTATAGGAATCTTAAAACTGTATGGCAGGATAAAGGTGAGATGTGCTTTTGCTTCAGTGGGTTAAATAACATACAAACTAACCCAAAATATGCTATTGACAATACGGGGAGAATTTGGTAGTTTTATACATACTCTTTACACTGATTTAAATAAGCATGTTTATGGTGCATGTATTTCCAAATGTAATAAATTTAATGTGAACATGTTTCTGTCCATGTCCTTTCATTCCATTAAAGTGCACATGTAAAAATGTATAAACTATGTAATATGAGTAACATTGAGTGGATATCATGAAAACATATGAGGCAGTGATCAATTTTTTTCTGTCAAAATAAACATTTCTGATTTCAGTAATCGCTAGAAGGAATAGTTCACCCATGAATGAAAATTTTCTCATAATTTACTCTCTACACTCCTGCCATCCCAAATGTGTGACTTTCTTACTTCTGCAGAACATAAACAAAGATTATTACTTAGCTCTGTAGGCCCATTCAATGCAAGTGAGTGGTGGCCAGAACTTTGAAGGTCCAAAAAGCACATGAATACAGCATGGTTAAATCAGTGGTTAAATCCATATCTTCAAAAGCAATATAGTAGGTGTGGCTAAGAAACTGATCAATATTTAAGTACGTTTTACAATAAATTCTCCTCCCTGCCCAGTAGATGGTGATATGCACAAAGAATGAATCACCAAAAACAAAAGAAGAATGTGAAAGTGGAGATTTATAGTAAAAAAGGACTTAAATATTGATCATATCACTTTAGAAGATATGGATTTAACCACTGGAGTCATATGAATTACTTTTATACTTCAATACTTTTATATGCGTTTTGGACCTTCAAAGTTCTGGCCACCACTCACTTGCATTGTATGGACCTACAGAGATGAGATATTCTTCATTTGTGTTCAGCAGAAGAAAGAATGCCATACACATCTGTAATGGCATGAGGGTGATTCAATTAATAAAAGATTTTGGTAGAACTATCCCTCTAAACCCATATGACTTTCTTTCTTATGTGGAACACTATATATATATATATATATATATATATATATATATATATATATATATATATATATATATTTGTTTCAAATAAACAAATCGGTTTTACTGATGAATTGCTATTTCAAAATAAGAATCCCCAGTGTCTTTCGGGCTTGTTTATAATTAAAAGTCCTGCGTTATGCACCAAATCTTCATTTTGTCTGGTTGTTATTGAGATTTTGGTTGGACAATAAACTGCATCTGGGATTTTATTCATTTTGAACTCTTTGTATTTTCCCGCAATGGTAAAGAAAGAATACTTATATTATTTTTGAAATTCTAAACGTCAAAATGTATGTATTTTGACATTACAAAAACTATTGGCAGAATAATCGGTTATTAGCCTTTCCCACCACCTTAGTTATTGGCATCTGTAAAATCCACTATTGGCTGACCTCTAATTTTAAAGTGCAATTTAAATTTAAGACAAATTAAGTGCAAGACATGCATTTTTTCTCCCTGTATTCATAACTGTTGCAGCAGTTTGCATTAACGGTAGGCCTACTAAGGAGTGGTGGTGGCATAGTGGGCTAAAGCACATAACTGTTAATCAGAAGGTTGCCAGTTCGATCCCCACAGACACCACCATTGTGTCCTTGAGCAAGGCACATAACTCCAGGTTGCTCCGAGGAATTGTCCCTGTAATAAGGGCACTGTAAGTCCCTTTGGATAAAAGCTTCTGCCAAATGCATAAATGTAAATGTACTATACTGTAGTTATGAATATATATAAACATGAATATGGGGAATATTTCAACAATCCAGAATTTTCTGCTGTGTGTCAGTAGTCTTCACTGTTTAATGCCATGTTAAAGATGTACAATGCGCATGAAATATTTTGTGTAATTAAGACTAAATGCTCAGATGTCAGCTTTTTCTCCTAATCCTCTAAATATTTAATCCACCAGCAACTGTGGAATACTCCACATCCCACCAGCACAAGCCTGTTCACCACATTAATCCTGAATTTCTCCTCACTCTTTAAACACTCGTCCTCCAGGCAAGATATTAAAATAACCCCACAGCACTTGAGAAAGGAGGGGAACCTGATGTGTCTTTGTTCATTGCTTTAAAAACCGCCTATCAGTCTCTTTCTTGCCTGTGGAAGTGTCAGAGCCTTCACTCATGGAGAGGGGTGTGTGAGAAGTCCTGAGGATAAAGACTCTGTAATTACTGTGCTCTATCACACACACACACACACACACACACACACACTGCTGACAGCGACTCTGAACTCTCCTAACAGCACAAAACTAACAGCTAGTTGTGCTACGCTGACAATTATCAAGTGCAACTGCACATTCATCATGCTCTCATGCACCCTGGACCAACGTCTGATACTCCTTACAAAGAATAAGGGTATGGCAATGAAAAATATCTTTATAATAATTTTTTTAATTTGTTTTGAATGTGTTTGTACTTAATTATTAACAATTATTCATTATTATTTAATTTATATATTTAAAATAGATAATAATAATTATGAATACTACTATTTCTACTACATATATATATATATTAGGGCTGTCAATCGATTAAAATTTGTAATTGAATTAATTACATGGTGTCCCGATTAATTAATCGTGATTAATCGCATATACAAATATTTGCTGAGAAAGCCCCTCATATAACAATAACTCAATATATAAAGATTATACATATTTATATCAATATATAATTATACATAGTTATCTTTAAATATTTAAAAATTATATATATATATATATATATATATATATATATATATATATATATATATATATATATATACAGACCATACAAAAAGCAGCTTTAGAATACAATGTATTATTTATTACCATATTATTGATCATAAGTCAATCACTGGCAAACAGTTCACAGCAATCCATTTCACAAGTGAATTTGTCAATCAGTTGGAGATTTATTATGAGGGCTTGTTTAAGGTCCCATCAATTTATACCTACATCAGACATGCTTGTGTAGCGTCTCGGGTGTGTTGTGTCATAAATATAAATGTTTAGGTCACTGTGTCAAGTTAAATATAGTTTAATACTCAATCTTTAAACACATCTTGAGATCTCTTAGTTCGGATTTGCTCTCCATCAAGTGTTTTGAACGTAAGAACGTAACACATGTTTGTGTTGTTCTGCTTACTGAAGTGTTTTCTTCACTGTATAAACTGAGCATTGCTCATACAGCTGAAATTTCACTTACTGCCCTCTGGAGTAAACAGGTGGTACTACAAGCTTGCGTTTCTCAGGAATCTTCCTTGTGTCTGTGGGCATGCGATTAATTGCGTTAATCTTTTTAACCCGTTATTTTTTGTAAAATTAATCTCACTGAATTAACGCAATAAATCGACAGCCCTAATATATATATATATATATATATATATATATATATATATATATTACAAAATAAATGAATTTTTTTTATTAATTTTCCTTTCCACATTAAAATAAGTATCTGGATATTAAATAATAAGGAAGTAATTAGCAAATATTTAATGTAATTCTATTTTCTACTCATTCTCATTATAAACCCACAGCTAACAAGACTAAAAGTTAATTTCTTAGAGAAATACAGCATATGTGATTTCAATATTCACTTACTCAATGTCATAGTCATGATTAGCAGTGAGACACAAGGGAACCAATGACGTTTGATAATAATGACGGCATTATTAAAGGTTCTGCAGGCATTTATTTCAATGGAATTAGATGCAGAAAATGTTCCTAAAATATCACTGAACCATGTGTCCTGAAATATCTCACTGGTCTCTGTGGCAGCAATAGACTGTGTAAACAGCAAACAAAAATGTGACTGCGAGCTGCCGTCACATTCTTTGATCAGCTAATCTGTTTTCTGCCTGTCAGTGTTGGGTAAATTACTTTAAAATAATAATCCACTACAAATTACAAATGATTCATCTAAGCTTGCAATCAGATTACTTTACTAATTACTTAATTGGAAAAGTAATCACATTACTAATTAAGCGGATCATTCAGATTTAAAGGCATATTGAAATTTACAACAGTTGTCAGTGGGCGCTATTGTGCTACTGTTGTTTTTGACAACCGTGAGAAGACGCACTGCCCACGCATATATTATAATGCCACATAGCTCTGCCTATGTTCAGTCATACAAACATTAGGAGTGGGAGAAAAAATAGATTCTCTGATGCATCGTGATTCTTTCTCCAATGATTCTGAATCGATTCTCAAAAATTCAGAATTGATTCTGAGTTCTGTTTAAACCGTGGCAGTGGAGTGGTGCTCATGTACGTGCCACAGACAGAATTAGATGCTAGAAAAAAAATGGTCAGACATGAACGTACTAAAGCCAAGCATGCACTACAAAACTGATCACAGACTGGATGTATTAACCACATGACCATCGTTCCCGACTGAAACTACGATCCTGAAACGTATTCAACTCAGTAACAACTGGAGGGTTTATTCGTGATGACACATCAACAAACAACATGAAAGACACTGATTATTGCTCTGATTTGCAAAAAAGGAGGAAAAAACATGATGAGTCAGCGGTTCAGGAGACATAGGTGATATTTTATTTTCTAATTGTTTATTGCCTCCTGCTTCCCAATGCCTTTCTCTCCTCTTGTGCTCTATATTCCTTTGGCTGTTGCTCATTACCGGTCTCTCACTCATCGAAACATATGATATGCTTGATTTATTCTTATGCAGCAACCCGCTGTTTGTGTCACTTCACTATCTCCTGTGGTGTGGAAAGGAGAATCTGCACTTTCACAGAAGCAGATATCTCATGTAGCCATCCTGGACCAGCAACCGATAGCTGTGGTCATAATTATAGGCTAGAGATCAAATAATTATTAATTAATAATGTAATACTAATACTGAGTGTTTACTGATTAAAAAATTGGAGGACAAGATGCATTGAGAATCGTTTTATAATCGAATCATTACCATTTGAATCGTTATCAAATCAAACTGTGAGGCCAGTGAAGATTCCTTAAACAAATATTCTGCCTGTGAAGATGTGGTGTATCGAGGGAGAAAAATACCCGAGTTCGATGAATGAACTCACCATTTGGCCATTAACGTTTTTAGGAATTTTAGCATAATAATATATTAAAAATTGCATTCTGATGCTCGCTGACGATGATGGGATTCATATTATTCATAGAAATATTTATAGTTGTTAATCACCTACCAGTGTATGATGCATTGCCAAATGAGTCTGTCAGACTGAATTGAAGGTTATTGATAAATTGCTTAAGCACCCGAAATGAGGAAATTTGATAATAGAACACTTGGACAATACCTTATAAAACATATTGGATCTCGCTCTCTATGTGGCGCGTGGTAATTGTGCGTGGATCGTGGAGAGTAGCATGAGCCTCCACATACTGTGAGTCTCCGCAGTGTCATGCACAGAGAGCCACATGATAAGATGCACGGATTGACTGTCTCAGAAGTGGAGGAAACTGAGACTTGTCTTCCGCCACCCGGATTGAGGTGAGTAACCGCGCCACCACGAGGACCTACTAAGTATTGGGAATTGGGCATTCCAAATTGGGGAAAGGGATAAAACTAAATAAAGAAATAAATAAACCTTAAAATAAGTGGCCAGAATATCATTCTGTTCCAATCGAAATGTTGTTGCCGAATGTTCCGGTCCCCTAAAATCGACAGCTTCTACAGCGCTTCTATATCAGAGATAAAATGATAGAGAAAGGGCCTCTTAACACTATTTGATGTTCAAAACAAGTCCCCAAGATGGGACTTGTGATAGAAGTCAAGTATTTTTCAACTGTAGTACAGTGCATTTGTATTGCCAGAGAAGCACATCAAGTCGTAACAATCAACAAAATGCAGAATGAGTTTTTGTCTGCAAATACTTTTTATGTTGAGTTCAAAGCAACGCTGGACGTTAGCACTGACGCCCTGACTTGAATCATGAATGCAGCTTCACGATTGCTGTAGCAAAGCAGATAGCCACAGTCTTCTGGCAGATTAATATAGTGGAGGATGAGAGTTTAAGAGATTTAATGCCAGTTGCAATGAAAATGCAACCTATGTGGGGGACTTGTTCTTTCAATTAGTCAAACTCCCACTTAGACTTTGGGAAACGTTTAATGTTACTTGAATTGGTGCTTTTTAGTGCATTTCTATCTTTATACTGTGGAAGGCTTTGTTTGGAAAATGTTAATAAAGCATTAAAATGTTACATATTGTTTTGTTTTCATTCCTGAGATGTAAATAAATGCATTTTGACAGGAAAAGAAGTATACATAGTGTCAAATTTCAGCACTTCCAAAATCTGTGATTAATTAACTACAAAACATTATGTGATTAATCGTGATTAAACATTTTAATCTACTAACTGCACTATAAAATATACATTCCTGTTGACTCTTTTACATCATTTACAGCTAAAAATACAGATTGCTTTTGTCGCCACCCTGTAGACATTCACTTCATCAAAACGTCCAGCTTTGGCCACTGGGGGCAGTGCTTTGAATTTCATTAAGCACATATCAACTTCAGTAGAGGAACATTTGATCTCTTGTTACCAAATTCTCAAATCGCATGGACTACTTTTACAAGAAAATGATAAAGTCTTGGAATGACATAAAGGTGAGTTCATGATGTCAGAATTTTCAATTTGGGTCAACTATTCCTATCAATGCTGGTAGATCATCATGTCATTCCTCCATAACAGTAAATCTTATCCATAAGAGAGCATTAAGGACTTCGGAGAAGAGATGATGTGGAAAATTGCAGTGCTATTGCTCATCTTCACGTAAAGCCTTGGGGTGTAATATTAACTTGGTGACTAAGTAACAGATCCAACCAAAGCCTTTATTGAATTCAAGTCTGGCACATCTTTGTAAAAAAGCAATCTAAGAGCTTTTACCACTTAACTGAATCATGCTTGAAGAGGAAAGAGCAAAATGGTATTGATGAAATTATTGATGCATCCTTAACTTCAGAAAACGATGATATTAGGATGCAGGACAGCAGTGAAGTATTGGCACAACAAGACTGCTGCTGGCAACATGAGAACAAGCAATCTGACAACTAGCTGGTGTAAAAGGAGTAAGGTATTGAACCACAGCTTACGGCTGGTGACAGACCTGACAGGACCATTAAAGTTTTAGAATTAGTGCCCTGTCCACTGCAGAAAGGAACTGAGAAGGTATAAGGTGTAAAACGTATGCAGAAGAAAGATGGGATACAGTAAGTAGCAAATCAGAGTCATGGCTGTGATGTAATTAAAGCCTATTGACTGTTTAAAAATGTCCTGCCAAAACTACCTGTTTCAATGGGATGTCAACACATGAAAGAAAACTGCATTCGTCAAGCAGTTTCATGGGGAAGTTAACAGGAAACATTTATAAAATGAAAGACTTAAATTACATGCTATATTTACTTGTATTTGTACCAATATTTGTCATCTCCTGATGACTAGCTAAACAATAAGACTAGCAAATATCAAAATTGTCTTTGTTTTGTTTGGGTACCATGGTAGTACCATAATTTTTCAATTACCTTTCAGTACCAAGAAATTACATTTGGCACATAAATATGAATATGGCATTCAGTATTAAAGGTGGGAAAAAATATTGATATGTTAAAGTATTGTGATATTTTCCTTGTGATACTGTATCGATATTTGCACGACAAATATTGATTTTATTATTTACATTTTTCCACATTCATATTATGGTGATGGGGATTTTTTTTTCTCTTTGCCAAATCGATCCAGGAATTCAACAATAGTCCCTTAGAGGGTGTAGTTATCATGCTTTACACATAATCACCCTCCCTTGATAAAATGTATTTATGATTTTACATTAGTAACATTAACTGAGGTATATTGATGAAAATGTTAGTATCAAATAAAATAGGCTAACCTTTTAGGTGAAATCTATTATACTTTTGTGTATTGAAACTGTGTTATAATAATAATAATAATAATACAAAAATTAAGTTTAGGGCTACTATTATATTCATAAATATTATAATTGTTTTAGATAGACTAGCTTCATTGACCTAACCACAGAAATAGGGAGCCATTATGGTATATATGCTTATGGCTTTGCATTGTATATAGATATTAGGAAATAAACTGGCCTTGTTTTAAAACTGGCATTTTTATATTAATTTAACAATGCATTTGTTGATTTGAAAACGAATGAGAAACATTGAGTGAAATATAGCAATATAATGTAGCTTTGAATCGCAATACACCAAAAATAAAGAACTGCAATAATATTGTATCGTGTCCTAAATATTTATATTATATCGTATCGCCTTGTGATTCCCACCCCTGTTCAGTATCATACTGTATATAAAAGCACCACGGTATTACCATCTGATGCCATCACACGACCGAGCAATACCTTGTTACTTACTGTAGCAAAATATACACTTCTGTGGTTAGTCAGTGTGTTGCTTATTTGAACTTTGAATAATAATAAACATTCTAAAATTTTAATCGAATTTGTAGGCACTTTAAGGAGTAAACTCAACAAATGGTTGTGGAAGATGCATGCTTTACATACTAAAATAGGTGCACATATTTTGAAGCTACAATCAGGCAGGCCCTGGCTGACAGCATTTTATGTGCATACTGTATATATACTGATGTGACACACAAGCTGGGTAAGTCAGACAGGCTGGAAAAACTATCCTTTTAAGAATGATAATGCCTCTACCTAGGAACAAAGGACACTTGAAGATACTTTTTGTATGAACATGTGTGCTTTGGATCACCAGCCCTGCTCCTTATGTCAAGTCAAGTCATTTTTATTTGTAAAGCATTATTCACATCACACATCATTTCAAAGAAGCTTTACAGAAAATCATGCATTAACAAAAATGTAACTGTAATATCTATAATGTCTTACAGTGATCATTGTGTAGTTTGATTCAATTTGATTGTAAAATGTGTATAGATTTTAAATAATTATATAATAATTGTATTTATAACCCAGTGAGCAAGCCGAAGGCGACTATGGCAAGGAACACAAATCTCCTTAAGATGTTGGTTAAAGGAGAAAAATAACCTTGGGAGAATCCAGAATCACTGTGGAAACCAGTCACCTCTGGCTAACATCATGAATATAATGCCAATATTACTTATGTATAGTGCAAGTCATGTTTTAAAATTTGTAAATTAAGTAAGTGTTAAGGTCCATTGTTTTTATAAAAAAATAAAAATAATTATTTATTAATTTTTTACTTAAGATTATCGACTAATGTCTTTGAAGTTCATCCTGGATTAACTGCAGAAGTTCACATTGATGCAATTGTCCTTGTTAGTTGGCTGATGAAGGCTTTTTCTGGAAATTAATTGATAGTCTATATATTCCATTTCAAGAGTGTAGTCCATCATTAGACCAAGGTGATACAGGCAGAGATCAGTGAGGTGCATCGCAGTTCAACCGGCAGGTCATTTAGGTGAGGTCTATCCTAAGTCCAAGGTTCAGGCAGTGGCATGTGAAGTATCCAATGTCTCACAGTTTTAGTTGGCATCAGTTCATCCTCTGAAGTCATGAAATGAACTGAAAGTGACGTTTGACTTGCACTGGCTGTAGTTTGTCTTCATCTTTCAGCGACACGTAGCAGTGGAGTCTAACACCAATCAGGAACAGAGCTGGATCTGGCTGGCTCTGGTAACCTCAGGATATGAATCCCAAGGTTGAGACATGGAAACAAGAAACAAATATTTGCATCAATGCCATTCAATTTTATGCAGAGTTATAAATCATGATGGATGTTTCTGGTTCTGGCAGACCAAACTAAAGCAGCCTAATTGTGACTTGGATGATAAATTAGTTGTATGCCTGGCTAAATAGATGAGTCTTTAGTCTAGACTTAAACTGAGGGAGTGTGTCTGTATCTTGAACAGTGTTAGGGAGACTATTCCATAGTTTAGGAGCCAAATATGAAAAGGATCTACCTCCATTTGTGGATTTTGATATTCTAGGAACTATTAACAAGCCAGAATTTTTCAATCGTAATGAACGTGATGGAATATAGCGTGTCAGAAGGTCACTTAAGTACTGCGGAGCTAGACCATTCAAAGCTTTGTATGTAGTTAACAGAATTTTATATTTAATATGAAATTTAACAGGTAGCGAGAATAAAACGGGTCTAATATGATTGTATTTCTTGGTTCTAGTCAGCACTCTGGCAGCTACATTTTGAACAAATTGAAGTTTATTAATTGAACTTGCTGGACATCCTCTGAGTAATGCATTACAATAATCTAGTCTTGAGGTCATGAATGCAAGATTTAGTTTTCGGCATTGGCAACAGAGAGTATTTGTCATAATTTAGCAATGTTTCTCAGGTGGAAGAATGCTGTTCAACAAACAATTGGAAATTTTATTTTCAAAGGACAGATTGGTATCAAATATAACACCTAAGTTCTTCGCTGTTGAAGATGATGTAACAGTACATACATCAAGAGTCAAATTATATTTTATAATTGGACCATTCACTAGTACCTCTGTTTTGTTGGAATTGAGAAGGAAATTTCTGGCCATCCAATCTTTGATTTCATTGATACACTCAATGTGTATACACTAATTTGGAGAAGTGTGAATTTTTGTTGGGTTTAGAAGAAATACAAAGTTGGGTATCGTTGGCATAACAGTGGAAAATGATTCCATGATTCCTGATAATATCTCCCAGGGGAAGCATGTATAAGGAGAAAATAATTCTTCATATATTCAATTTCTCTGTAGAAATGAACATATTTGGGAGGACACTACATTTTCTATTATTTTCAAACTAATTGGTAGATTTGAAATCAGTCTATAATTTGCTAATTCTCAAGGATCAAGTTTTGGCTTCTTAATAAGTGGTTTGATAACTGCCATTTTGAAGTTTCTCGGGACATGTCCTAAGGATAGCAAGGAGTTCATAAAATTAAGAAGAGGTTCTGAGATTAGGTACTAGAAATGCCTCTATTAAGAGCTTAGTTGGTATTGGATATATATGTTGTGGCTTTTGATGTTTTGATAAGTTTTGTTAGCTCTTCATGTCCTGAAGGACTGAAGTAGCTTTTGAGCAAAATTATGTGACACTGTTTTCTGATGTGCATTGTTCCAATTTTATTTCTTTTATTTCAAATTTATAAGTAAAGAAATTCATGAAATCATTACCTGGTTCAGTCGATCCTTTTTTCCTAACCAATTTAGCCACAGTACTGAATAAACACCTTGGATTGTTGTGGTTAGTTTCAATGAGTTTGCTAAAATATGCTGACCTGGCAGCTTTCAGTGTCTGTCTGTAGCTAAAGACACTATTCTTCCATGCACCATGAAATTCCTCTAATTTTGTATTCTTCCACTTGCGCTCCATTTTCAGCTGCTCTATTGATCATTGTACCATGGTGCAGGACTTTTTTCTTAAAGAAACTATCAAGAGTTCTAGAGAAGAATGTACTTATACTTTCTGTTATTACATCAAGTTATATTAGATTTTTGGCTTATGTGTCAGTATGTGAGACAATTCTTGAAGATTATTGGTGAAGCTATCTTTAGTGGTAGAAAGAACAGTTCTACTTGAATGATAGCATGATGTATATTGAGTAACATTAACTGATCACAGCATACAAGAGACAAGGTAATGATCTGAGATATCATCGCTCAGCGATACAGTTTCTATAGCATTACCAACAACTCCATATGACAGAATTAAATCTAGCATATGATTATGGCAATGAGTTGGTCCTCTCACATTTTGTCTGACTCAAAGAGAGTTGAGAATATCCATCCATCCATCCAAACTTCCCCAGGGGGCATCCTTACCAGATGCCCAAACCACCTCAACTGACTCCTTTCGACGCAAAGGAGCAGCGGATCTACTCCGAGCTCCTCATGGATGACTGAGCTCCTCACCCTATCTCTAAGGGAGAAGCCCGCCACCCTTCTGAGGAAGCCCATTTCGGCCGCTTGTACTCGCGACCTAGTTCTTTCGGTCATGACCCAGCCATCATGACCATAGGTGAGGGTAGGAACAAAAATTGACTGGTAGATCGAGAGCTTTGCCTTCCGGCTCAGCTCTCTTTTCATGACAATGGTGCGATAGAGCGAGTGCAATACCGCTCCCGCTGCCCCGATTCTCCGGCCAACCTCCTGCTCCATTGTCCCCTCACTTGTGAACAAGACCCAGAGGTACTTGAACTCCTTCACTTGGGGCAATACCTCCTTCCCTACCTGGAGTACGCACTCCATCGGTTTCCTGCTGAGAACCATGGCCTCAGGTTTAGAGGTGCTAATCCTCATCCCAGCCGCTTCACACTCGACTGCCAAGCGATCCAGTGAGAGCTGAAGGTCACAGGCCGATGATGACATGAAGACAACATCATCTGCAAAAAGCAGCGATGAGATCCCCAGCCCACCGAACTGCACACCTTCCCCACCCTGACTACGCCTCGATATCCTGTCCATGAATATCACAAACAGGATTGTTGACAAAGCGCAGCCTTGGCGGAGACCAACCCCCACATGGAACGAACTCGACTTTGTGCCGAGGACCCGGACACAGCTCTCGCTTTGGACATACAGGGATTGGATCGCCCTAAGAAGGGACCCCCCACCCCGTAGTCCCGCAGCACCTCCCGCAGCAATCTCTCCCTGGAGATCCACAAAACACGTAGACCGGATGGGCATACTCCCAGGCCCCCTCCAGGATCATTGCGAGAGTAAAGATCTGGTCTGTCGTTCCACGGCCAGGATGGAACTAGGGATGCACCGAAATTACGGCCGCCGAAAAGTTTCGGTGCATCCCTAGTTCCTCGAAAGAGAAAAAAGGCTGAAAATATATACCTCCTCGCCCCGCCCCTCAGTGCTCTGATTTCACTCTGGATCGATCTAGCCCTTATCACGGCGCTACCAAACAAAGGCCAATCATGTCAGTGGTGTGGAAATTCTTCAAAGTTTCTGATAAGGACATCAAATTTGCGATCTGCAGTGTTTGTTCAGCAGAGGGGGTACGGTGACGAAGAACTTTTCCATGACAGGTTTGATACACCACCTAAAAACACGACATCCAATCCAATATACAGAGTACAGCAAGTGATTTTTCAGGAAAGCGCCCCGATCCACAGCAGTGCCACAACTAGCGCAACTACACCACAACTTGAGTCGTATCTAGCTGAACTACCCATTGCCAGAAGCGACAACCCCCTTTATCTGCCCAAGCACCAGCACAGAGAGTGAGAGACTGTTCAGTGCAGCATCTCATGTTCTTGATGAGCTTTCTGACAGGAGAGACTGTCAGAAAGTTTAGCAACTTTTGTTCTTGAAGAGAAACCTGTCACTTGTACTTAAATAGAAATTGTGTATAGCAATTACATTACACTTGTTCATTACTTGACTGTTGTTTTGCATATAATAGTTTTCTAAAACTTTACATTATTTGGATAATTGCTAATAAAATCTGTAAAATTAGATTTTTACAGAACTGAATGAAAAATAATATTTAATATAGTTTTAATATATTTTTTGTCCAATTTTGGTGTTACTTTCAATAAAAGTGTGATTATTTTATTGGTTTGTAGTTTTTCAATTCAGATTTATTAAATTCATGAAATTAATGAAAAAGTATAATATTAATACAATTATACACAAAAAAATAGGTAAGAAAAAAAAAAAAAGTAAGTTTCGGTTTTCGGCCAAGTGCATCCTGGATTTTCGGTTTCGGCCCAGAATTTTAATTTCGGTGCATCCCTAGATGGAACCCGCATTGTTCCTCTTCAATCCGAGGTTCGACAATCGGCCGAACCCTCCTCTCCAGCACCTTGGAGTAAACTTTACCAGGGAGGCTGAGAAGTGTGATACCCCTGTAGTTGGCACACACTCTCTGATCCCCCTTTTTGATAAGGGGAACCACCACCCCGTTCTGCCACTCCTTAGGCACTGTCCCAGATTTCCACGCAATGTTGAAGAGGCGTGTCATATATGACACCCCCTCCACATCCAAAGCTTTCAGCATTTCTGGTCGGATCTCGTCAATCCCCGGGGCTTTGTCACTGCGGAGTTGTTTGACTACAACCGGCTCTGCCTCTAGCATAGAGGGCGTGTTGGGATTTAGGAGTTCTTCAAAGTGTTCCTTCCACCGCCCAATAACCTCCTCAGTTGAGGTCAACAGCGTCTCATCTTTGCTGTATACAGCTTGGATGGTTCCCCGTTTCCCCCTCCTAAGGTTTTCCAGAAGCACTTTGGTGTGGACCGAAAGTCCTTCTCCATGGCTTCTCCAAACTTTTCCCTCCCTCACGGCCAAGGCCGCAGCCCTTCAGGCCTGTCAGTACCTTGCAACTGCCTCCGGAGACCTCTGGGACTACAAATCCCGGAAGGCCTCTTTCTTCAGTCGGACGGCTTCCCTGACCACCAGTGTCCACCGCGGTGTTCGAGGGTTACCATCCCTTGCGGCACCTAAAACCTTGAGGCCGCAGCTCTCCACCGCGGCTTCGGCAATGGAAGCTTTGAACATTGCCCACTCCGGTTCTTTGTCCCCAACCTCCGCAGGGATGCCTGAAAACTCGGGTAAACTCCAACGTAGTGGCGCTCAGCTGGGGATCGTGAGTATCCCCACACCCGCCCATCGCCTCACACCCTGGGAAACTTCAGAGAAGAATAGAGTCCATTCCCTATTCAGGAGTACGGCTCCACAGCCAAAACTGTGCGTCGAAGTAAGCCCCACCAGATCCAACTGGTAACGCTCCACCTCCCTCACCAGTTCCGGCTCCTTGCCCCCCTAGAGCTAGCCTTTGCTGCCCCGGTCTGGTCCATCGAGGCCCACGGCCTTCACTGACACCCATATGGCAGCACACCCAACTCCTGCGGTTTCTCCAAAGGCCCAAGGAATGTAGAGGGGGGTGTCAAGTCGCTTCTTCGGGCTGTGCCCGGCCAGGCTCCATAACAAGCCCGGCCACCAGGCACTCACCGACGAGCCCTCCATCTGGGCCTGGCTCCAGGGCAGGGTAACTCCTCCTCCTAACTCCCCTAGTAATATAATCACCAGTTATTAGGGCTCTATCAACATGATTATCAGCGGGTGCATCACTGAGTGGGGAGAATGTACTGGAAACCCTAACAGGAATGGGAGAGTGGTGTCAATTTGCTGAGCGAGTATACCACAAAGACGTCACCTAAGCACCCCCAATTAACAACTTTTGGGCAACGACTGGCCAAGACTTTGTATTTCCATTCTGGAAACAACAATTGCAGCGCTTCTCCAGCCCAAACAAACTATAATCTACAGCTTCTCATCCTTTCTCCACCCCCTACCCCTTTGCACTCATGTCATCACTAAACTCTGTGAACTTCATCACCTACTTTGAGAACAAAGTAGCAACTATCAACACAATCTTTGACTCCAACACAACCCATCGCCCAATTTCATCACCCATTCAGCTCCTAACCTCATTTGAGACTGTCCTAGATTAGAAAAAAAACTCCCAGTTTTTACATATGAACATCTTCCCTTAGGGTCCCAGTCACTATTTAGCACTTTTTTGCTGCTCGCAACCCATTTTACTTCTGTATACCTCACTTCACAAAAATGGGCAGAATTACTCAATTAAACTGACCTCAGTCAGAGCATTGTGTTGTTATAGGTGTGGTCCTGAGGATTATTTTAGTAAATATTTGGAGTCCTTCCATCCCCATATCTTTGTACTAATTTTACAGCCTCGTTATGCCACTTCCTGTTTATCAAGCAATCACGAACAAGAATGTCAGTACTGTGAAAAGCACCATAGGTAGCATGATGCAGTTGTGTGTAGACTGGACAGCCGGGGAGGGAATTAAGTGAGAGTGTGCTGAGATCTACCAAGTTACTGCTTTGCAGCTAGGCACATCAATTCCTTAGGCTATCTGGTTGACCTATTTCCTCCTAAACTCATGGAATTTAAAGGTGCAACAGAAAGGAAAGACACTGAAAAATCCACTCAGCCATTAACAATGTTTATCGAAGGTGATTGCAGTTGAGTTTTTGTGGTTACCTATAGGTCTACACGATGAACAAGTCATAAACATTTCTTCCTGGTTACACTAGTTTTAGAAAAATGGGCAGATTTTAATGCTAAAGTATTGTCTAGGTGCTTTTTTTACTTAAATTGATAAATGCAACCATAAATGTGATTAGCATCAGCATGTGAGTGCACTGATTTCAAACACTGCTTTCTTTGTAATAGTGTATGAAATAGTCAACTTGCAGAAGATTACTTTGTCCAACCTAGTCTCACTGAATGAATGTTACTATAACTACATTTTTTGCAAACTGACTTTTAAGTGCTGCGTTCTACATTTCGCTGCATTTTCCTGGTTAAATTAACAGTAGAGGTGCTACAACAATTGTGCGTTTTATTCACTTTCACACAAATCACTTGTACCATGGCTTTTATTCTAAAGTGTAATTTAAAAAACTATATATTTTAATGCTTGGATTACAGAACAACCTACATTTACACACTCATTCCAATGTAATTATCTTGCGTGTTAGCTCACCTGACAGAGAGTTGAACATTGGACTCTGGACACAATGGTTCAAGACCAGCTAAAGATGCAGACTGACACATGAAATGAAAGTGTCATAAAAGCAATGCAAAATGATGTGGTTGATTTAGAAAATAAATGTGCTTTTCATGTCACATTTGATTATACAACACTATCGGTTAGGTTTAGGTTAATGTTAGGTTAGGGAGGTACTTCTTACTCATTTCAACCTTCATCTAATATTCACCTGAAAAACCTCTTCTGATTACGACAACATTTCACTTGCTTTTGACGCTACCCGCTGGACGTTTCACTGGGAAACTGCAGCAAAACGTGTAATGAAGCATGAAATTTTATTTTGCAAAAATGTTCCCACAGTCATATAATGTTAATATGACCAAGCTGACTTTGTACCCTCAAATTTTTCAATTAAAAACTAAGATCCGCTGCAACAAACCAAACAATGCTGAAATGATAATTAATTATAATTAAATGTATGGGCCTTGATTTATTCCTAGTTCTCATGGCTGCTAATACTTTCATGAAAAGATGCAGTCCTTAATCATTGATAATAGAGCTATTATTTCTCCAATTATTTTATTTTAATTGGTCATGAGACACGTGAAATCCAATGACGTCAAACTTAGCGAGTAGTGACGCCAAGTGCAAATGAGATTTGAGAAATATGACAGAGGGCAAGATTTCAGAGATTAATCTTGTTTAGATGGGGGTTGAGCCTTAGATATGGGGGTAAAACTGTCACAACCCCCAATAATCTCTCCCAGAATATACAAAAAATATAAAAGAGGATATTAAGAAAAACTGTTTGTGTAACATTTAGGGTTGGGTACCTGATAACCGGTTCTTGTCCAGAACGGGTTTCATTTAAAAAAGAATGCATAGCGTGTACAGCTGTCACGTGACAAAAGAACGATCGACTCGGACCAGAAGACTTCAGAGGTGAACTAATCATTTCTGTTTCCTGTGTGAGAAATGCATAACGTGTACGTCTGTCACGCGACAAAAGAACGAACGACTCGGACCAGAAGACTCCAGAGGTGAACTAATAATTTCTGTTTCCTGTGTGAGAAATGCATAGTGTGTACGGCTGTCACGTGACAAAAGAACGAACGACTCGGACCAGAAGACTCCAGAGGTGAACTAATCATTTCTGTTTCCTGTGTGAGAAATGCATAGCGTGTACGGCTGTCACGTGACAAAAGAACGAACGGCTCGGACCAGAAGACTCCAGAGGTGAACTAATCATTTCTGTTTCCTGTGTGAGAAATGCATAGCGTGTACGGCTGTCACGTGACAAAAGAACGAACGACTCGGACCAGAAGACTCCAGAGGTGAACTAATCATTTCTGTTTCCTGTGTGAGAAATGCATAGCGTGTACGGCTGTCACGTGACAAAAGAACGAACGGCTCGGACCAGAAGACTCCAGAGGTGAACTAATCATTTCTGTTTCCTGTGTGAGAAATGCATAGCGTGTACGGATGTCACGCGACAAAAGAACGACGACTCGGACCACAAAACTTCAGAGGTGAACTAATCATTTCTGTTTCCTGTGTGAGAAATGCATAGCGTGTACGGCTGTCACGTGACAAAAGAACGAACGACTCGGACCAGAAGTGTCCAGAGGTGAACTAGTAATTTCTGTTTCCTGTGTGAGAAATGCATAACGTGTACGGATGTCACACGACAAAAGAACGAACGACTTGGACCAGAAGACTCCAGAGGTGAACTAATAATTTCTGTTTCCTGTCTGAGAAATGCATAGCGTGTACGGATGTCACACGACAAAAGAACGAACGACTCGGACCAGAAAACTTCAGAGGTGAACTAATCATTTCTGTTTCCTGTGTGAGAAATGCATAGCGTGTACGGCTGTCACGTGACAAAAGAACGAACGACTCGGACCAGAAGACTTCAGAGGTGAACTAATCATTTCTGTTTCCTGTGTGAGAAATGCATAGCGTGTACAGATGTCACGCGACAAAAGAACGAACGACTCGGACCACAAAACTTCAGAGGTGAACTAATCATTTCTGTTTCCTGTGTGAGAAATGCATAGCGTGTACGGCTGTCACGTGACAAAAGAACGAACGACTCGGACCAGAAGTGTCCAGAGGTGAACTAGTAATTTCTGTTTCCTGTGTGAGAAATGCATAACGTGTACGGATGTCACACGACAAAAGAACGAACGACTCGGACCAGAAGACTCCAGAGGTGAACTAATAATTTCTGTTTCCTGTGTGAGAAATGCATAGCGTGTACGGATGTCACACGACAAAAGAACGAACGACTCGGACCAGAAAACTTCAGAGGTGAACTAATCATTTCTGTTTCCTGTGTGAGAAATGCATAGCGTGTACGGCTGTCACGCGACAAAAGAACGAACGACTCGGACCAGAAGACTTCAGAGGTGAACTAATCATTTCTGTTTCCTGTGTGAGAAATGCATAGCGTGTACGGCTGTCACGCGACAAAAGAACGAACGACTCGGACCAGAAAACTTCAGAGGTGAACTAATCATTTCTGTTTCCTGTGTGAGAAATGCATAACGTGTACAGCTGTCACGTGACAAAAGAACGAACGACTCGGACCAGAAGAGTCCAGCGGTGAACTAATCATTTCTGTTTCCTGTACAGCACCTATGCAGTTTTCACGGAACAAACGAACGGAGGTTGCACAATGCATATGCAAGGCCAACACAAAATGAATGTATCACTCTCTGATTCTACTCGTTCTTCTGAGTCACATAAAAGATGATCGACCCATGATCGACCCATCACAAGTTTGTTCCTCACACAAAGCTATCATATGACTTCTAAAGACTGTGAATGCCACGCACCACATGTAGAGTACTTCTTTGGTGCTTATTTAGTCATTTCTGCAAAATATCTTCTTTTTTACCACAGAAGAATGCAAAATAATGACAGAATTTTCAATTTGGTCTGAAATATGAATTAGAAACTTAACCTATATTAAACATGGACATAATTCTGTATTATTTTGACAGAACTGGCTCATTTGGTGTCCTCCTAATAGGTGAACAGAGTGAAAGAGGCATCTGCTCCACATGCTCCATCCACTCCATGTTTTCCACCAGTCTCAGCTGAGGCGCTTTCCAGCAGCGTTATGTGGACAAAACGATTTATCGGAGCACAATAACAGCAGAAAACAACGTGGATGGCAGAAGATGTTAGCTGCTCGTGGATCAACGTTGCGTGGAAGAACGACGCTATAAAGGCGTGATAGTAAATAGCCTGACGTTGAAAATGAACGCTGCGTTTGATGTTCTCAGGGATGAATCCTGTTGGAGACGATGCAGACTCTCATAGCTGAAGTGGAGGGATACTTCAGCTTATCCAGGGCAAATACACACAGAAATGACTACAGTTATACAAGGTCGTGGGAAACACTCCATAAATCTGACCTCTTAAATCATCATCTTATAGTTCCAGCAGAGGACAGCTGTGTTTGTCATTGACTGAAAGATGTCCTGTGATGAATGACTGCAGTTTACGAACCTTTGCTGTGACTCTTTGAAACATGCGCATACAATTCCCATGTGGAGATTATTAATAAGAACATGTGGTGACATGGATGAAAGCTCACAGGCCGACACCACTATGTTCCAGTGCACGATGCATTTTACCAATCCGAAATGGGGAGTGTTGTGGTAAATGTGTTGGATAAACTGTGTCAGCCAATATGGCAAGTGCCACAAATAGGCTATAGCCTACTATATTTCACGTAATAACGTTTTGTGCAACGAGTAGCTTGTTATTGGTCAAATAAAGCAGATTGTTTTTTTGTTGTTATTTGTTTTTGGAGATTAATATTATTAGCCTAGTACAAGTTTGAAATTCAGAAACCTTTGGTTGTGTTTCAAAATCTAGGTGAGCTGCCTACCTAGACCGCATTTTGGGCATCGTATGCGCGTTCGAATGACATTTTGGGCATCGTCAACGTTCGAACGAACGATTCAAACGCGCCAAATCCGGTTTTGGTTGGCACCTCACTAGGCTTTCAGTCAGTTACTGTCAGTTTTTCTTTCCGCACAGCACGAGTTCAGTCTCTTTGACATATATTTCAAGATGCGATTCACTGGGTTCATTACGCCAATATCATTCATGGCCTTTGTGATGAGAAGATGGAAAATCCTACTGGTGCTGAATGTGTTTACGGTGGCTGGCTTTATTACCTTTTGGGGCAAGTGCAATTTCCGCACAGCCAAGGCTGTTAGTGAACAACTGGCTGCTGGTACGAGGGGACAGACGCACCTGAATGGATCTGCTCAAGAGACCAGCATCACTCATGATGTGCTCCTACAACGACTGGGATCACTGGAAGATGTGGTGTACAGACAACTGAACGGTAACTCTTTTAATGACTTAAAATATCTTGCTAAAACAAAAATATTATATGCATATGGTGACAAATTTTGCCCTATCACCTGTTTCTGAACAATAACCTATCACCAGGGTTGGGAGGGTTACTTTTGAAATGTATTCCACTACAGATTACAGAATACATGCTGCAAATTATAATTTGTAACATATTTCGTTAGATTACTCAAGGCCAGTAAAGTATTCTAAATACTTTGGATTACTTCTTCAGCACTGGTAGATTTTTTCACTTGTTTTGACTATAAAAACTCTGTCAGTGCAGTGAGACAAAATACATGTTAAAAATACATTCTCTGAAAAACCTAAATATCTTGTGCATGTTATCTTTTGATTTTTGCCCTAATATCAAAAGTCTTACTAGAAAAAAGAAATTATGATCCAACGTGAATTTTCTTGATAAAAAATATGATGGTGTCTGGTAACATGTGCATGTAAAATGGCTAGAAATAGCATTTTATTTTAGCATAAAGCTGACAATTTACACATGGTTTATTTCTGCTCCAAACTTCAAACGTACTTCTCTGTCTGCTCGTATGAATGTAACACATCATCAGAAAGTGTTTCACCGCTGTTCAAATGCACTTTGGATCGCATAATTGATATGTATAAATGTTTTCCATCTGAAAGGACTAAATATTAAATGAAACAAAAGACAGTAAAAATGCAAAGTAATCTCTTCAGTAATCAAAATACTTTTGAATGTAACTGTATTCTAATGACCAATGATTTAAACTGTAACTGTAGTGGAATACAGTTACTTGTATTTTGTATTTTTAATATGTAATCCAGTTACATGTATTCTGTTACGCCCCAACTGTAACGAATGGAGGCTGCGAAGGACAGTGAGGAGAATGGATCTAGATGCAGCTTACTTTATTTAAACAAACAAACAAATAAACACAAAGGAAAAACCCACAATGGGGAAAACAGGAAACTTAAACACGATGAAACAAGACTGAGAACTCGGGCAGGGAACACATACCGGGCATGACAATAATCTAAACAGGCTTGACAACATACATCCAAAACAACCATTCCAAAACATAACAGAACATAACAAAACATAACGATTGACAGAGGGGAGTGAAAACAACCGGGTTAAAATACATGAACAAGGAAACACGGGAGCCAATGAACAAACAGAACTCAAACAAGATAACAAGGTGATAAACAGAAACCAATGGCAAACTAACGAGACAGGTGAAAACAATGAACAGAGAACACGAAGGCTAACAAGAAAACTATGGAACTACAATGGTGACAAAAGTGCAAACTAAGGAGCTACAAGAGTGACAAAAATGACACACCAAGGGCAACAGTGAGACAAGACATGGTATACCTAACACCAACCCTGCCTTTCACTATAGCCTAAGTTTGAACAAGATCCCTCTATCTGCTTTTATTCGTAATTCACATGAAACTTGTCAAGAAAATGTCCTGGTTCAATTTTACTTTAAAATCAAAAGAAACAAAGAAAATGAATTGTATTTTTATGGCCATTAAGATTTTTTTTCATTGTGAAATTTTTTTCTTGACAGTTATCCAGATTTTACTAATCACCAGTTCTCATTACCACAACACAAAAAGAGGTCATTATTATATTCTCATTACTGCAATGTAAACTTTAAAGTATCTATACATCATAGTAGTACTTACTTATTGCCTTTTATTTTTGCTGATTTGTATTTAAAAAAAATATTGAACAACAGCATCTTTTTACTGTAATACACTATACAATATTATTAAAGTTAAAACATTTGGACACATTATGGTAAAGAAAACTGAGGGCTAAAATGTCCTAAAAAATTATGTGAAAATACAGAAAGAAATCTTAAGAAAATATAATTGATTTATTTTTATTTATTAATTTGTGGTTAAATATAACCAGGATAAATAAAATAAATTTTCATACAATATTCAGTAAAAAATATAGATTTTTTTCAATCATCATACAGTTTGGACCAGAAGAAAGCAAATATGACCTAAAGGCGGCTCCTTAAACCATGCTGTACCCATGGTAATATGATAAATTACAATAGCAACATAGAAAAACTGTAATTGTAAGCTCAGCAAAATGCTGTTCATTTTATTACATAGTAATACATGTGTAATTACATTGTACTTTGACCATCAATGTTAAATATTATTTTAATATGTCCTTGAATTTTTTGGGGAATACTCAAAGTATTAGAGTCAATTAACTTTTTACACAAAAAGCACCATTTAATCACAACAAGGCAATTAGGACACAGCAGAAAACTATACAAAACAATAAATCAATTGAGTTAATTCAATCAATTAATTTGAACAGGTTTGTCAAAGTCTCTTGGACTCATCGAGGGTTTTGGAGGTCGTGGTAGAGGAGGGCTGCCAGCAACACTTACACCGGTGGAAGAAAAGGAGGCCAAGTACCTGAGGGAGAAATACGGCTACAATGCGTTTCTGAGCAACAAAATCTCTTTGGATAGGTCCATTCCTGACTATCGGCCCAGCAGGTGAGCTTCACATTACTGTCAGACCGATAGTTTTAAAGCTACAGTCACTCTTAATGTAAGATAGATTCAGTTCACTGACCAGAAAAACATAGTCCAATACATCGGTACAAAATAACAATGCCAGAATTGGCTTCACTTCTGTTAAGAAAAGAAAGGTTTTACACCTTCTTGTGTACCTAAGCTTTAAGCAGTCTGGTGTTTCATTTAGCAGATAAAGAGAAGATCTTAGACAAGAACCAGAGCATAATGATAATTTTGTTTTTCCATGTACTATGTTTTTTTTTAGATGCAAAAAGGCCTATTACCCCCATGACTTACCACAGATATCCATCATCTTCATTTTCGTAAATGAGGCGTTGTCTGTCATCCTGCGTTCTGTCCATTCGGCTGTCAATCACACTCCAGCTCATCTCCTAAAAGAGATCATCTTGGTGGATGACAACAGTGATGATGGTGAGAAATAAGTTAAGAAATGAGAAATGTGGCTTTGATCAACAAGGTACAAAATCAGATTGAATAGATATTTAGCAGTAAACACAATAATCATAAAACAAACCTGCAGAGGTGTGCTATTACATAAGTGATTAATTATTATTTTCGCTAGGTGACTATAAAATGGGTGAAAAAAATCCCAAAGACTTACGTTGAAGGATCAGAGAATCATAGATACTTGGTGGTGGGCTCTTTTGACTTGGAGCAACCGGTAACCACCTAGCAATGCCCAAGCAACCATCCAGAACAACCTGTAATAGCATACTATAGTTACCGTCAAATGTACGATTTTCACTAGTGGTATGCTCTTTTAACTTGGACCAGTTATCAACATCCTAGTATCCACCTAGAACACCCTAGCAACGTCATAAAAACCACCTAAAACACCCTAGCAACCACCCAGAACACCCTAGCAATGACTAAGAACAACCCAGCAATAGCATATCTGTCATATTCCCTGCTGTCTTTTATTTTTGTGCTTTTATGTTGAAGTTCTTGTTTAGTTCCTGTTTCCTGTTAGGTTTTTGTAGTTCTTTGTAGTTTCATTTTACGATTGTTTTTCCCCTGATTGTTTCTCATTCCCTGATTGTTTCCCCAGGTGTTCCTTGTTTTCCCATGTGTATTTAAGACCTTGTTTCCCCCAGTTAATTTGTCAGTTCTTGCATGTTTTGTTATGCTCTGTGCTAGGTTCCCTGTGTTTTTCTTTATTCTGAGTTTTCTTGTTTATTTTAATAAAGCTGCACTTAGATCCTCATTCTTTGCCTGCCTCGTCACAATATCAATCATCAAATGTAACATTTTTGCTGGCTGACCATAAAATGGGCAACAGCAAATACAAATCATAGATTTATGTTGCAAGAGGAACCAGTCTCATATCCACCAAGCAACCACCCAGAACACACTTTCAGCCATCTAGCAACGCCTTAGCAACCACAAATAACAACCTAGCAACAGCAGCAATTGTCAAATATGCTATTTTTGTTGGCAAAGACATATTCACCTTGCAATCACCCAAAACACCTTAGCAACCACATAGGAACCACCCAGAACACCCTAGAAACCACCTAGCAATGCCTTAGCAACCATCAAAAACAAACTAGTAACATCATAGCAACTGTCAAATGTACGATTTTTGCTGGCGGACAATGCAATGAGCAATAATAAATAAATAAAACATTCCACAGATATAAATTGTAGGAATTTGTGTCATATTTACCTTGCAACAACCCAGAACACCTTAGTAACCCCCTAGAAAGAAACCAGAATACCTTAGCAACCACTTAGAACAACCTAACAACAGAATAACAACTGTCAAATGTGCAATTTTCACTGATGGTGGGATCTTTTGACTTGGACCAATAAGCAGCCAACTAGCAACCATCCAAAGCACCCTAGCAACCACCCAGAACCAACCTAGTAACTACCAAAAACAACCTAGCAGCAGTGACCATGATTGTCAACACAGATAACCTGGAGTAGTTTGCCAAGTGCCACCCATGTTGTGCATGGACATGCCTGTCTAATGTATCAGAGTGTGTACTTAACCCTTCCCAGAGAGACAGTTCAATTTCCATCACACTGTTAGCATGAGACGATGACAGAGGGCCAACTGTCCAGCAGCGCAAGGGGAAAAGCCTACATTTGCTTAAACAATGGGGCAGAGAATTAGCACAATCATCGCTGTCCTCGTAATGTCAGTGATTCACAGTTTGTCACTTGGGATGCAGATGACAGTGTTTAATGTGGGGTAAGAGACTACTTTCCAAGAAAGTGTTTTTCAAGGGGATGGTGTTCATCCATGTAACACAGATCAAAGGCATGGAAGAGTGTTGGCATAGGAGAAACATTCCCTCTGGTGTGGTTTAAGCATAGCTACAGCACTCATGCACCATGAAACAAGATTTCTCTCCCTCTTTACTGTTTGTGTGTGTGTGTGTGTGTGTGTGTGTGTGTGTGTGTGTGTGTGTCTGATAGAACAACTGAAAGGACCATTGGAGGAGTATGTCAACAAGCGCTACCCAGGTCTTATCAAAATAGTGCGCAATCAGAAGAGAGAGGGACTCATCCGTGCTCGTATCGAGGGCTGGAAAGTGGCCACTGGGGAGATGACGGGATTCTTTGATGCCCATGTTGAGTTTACACCTTCATGGTGAGAATCTAGCACTCTTGCACTCCCTGTTCTGCCTTTAGTTCTGGTAGATGTTCTCACTCTCACTTCGATTTTTAGGCCCTGTTTACACCTGGTATTAACATCTCTCTCGCGTGATCCGAACATAGGTTATTCGGCCAGAAATATCCCATTTATGCCTCGATGTAGTTATACTAAAGTGCATAATAAACAGGATAAATTAGGTCATAGACAGAAGGCTTCACAGTTCATGTGCACTCTGTAAGTCCAATATCTAATTGGCTGATGTGAGGAGAGAATCCAGGCAACACATTCTCAAGCCAAGCTTAGATTTACAGTTGAAAGGAGTTTTATTAACACTGTGTGATGATTCAGCTTTGCTGGTAAAGATCTAACCTCTACATTCACACACCAGGGCTGAACCGGTTCTGTCTAGAATTAAGGAGAACCACAAGAGGATCATCCTACCATCCATAGATAACATAAAAGATGAGACCTTCGAGCTGGAGCGCTATGAGAACTCCGGCCATGGTTATAACTGGGAGCTCTGGTGTATGTATATCAGCCCACCTAAACAGTGGTGGGATGAAGGGGACACCTCTGCCCCCATCAGGTATGATTCTACCAGGCTTTTCACACTTGAAATAGTTATCCCTGGGCTCATTCCATGTTTAACACCGCTCATACTTTATTAATTCATACTGGGTTGTGAGATTTTACACTGTTCATTTGTAACCCTTGGGTTATCATTCTTATTTGCATATAAACGTTTTATATAAATTCTCCTCCCTGCCCAGTAGGTGGTGATATGCATAAAGAATGCTTAACGCAAAAAGAAAAAAGAAAAAAGAAGATTTTGAAAGTAGAGATTTATAGTAAAAATTACTTTTTTAATTTTGGGGTGAACTATCCCTTTAATGAGAATAGCATGACATAGTTTATGAGTGGATGCCTTTTATTAATCACCTTTACATTCAAACACGTTGTTTCATGGTGTATATCTCTGGCACGGCAATTCTGGGTTAGGACCATAAAGAATTTCAATATGGTTAAAAGCGGTGCAAACACCCTTTAAAAATCGTACAAAACTGAAACGTTGCTTAAATACCCCATTGCTAACAGTGCAAATTTCTTTCCTCTGTTAACGTATTTCCTATTGAAACAGGAAGTAGTGGCAGGCATTGTTGGGGGGTAATGTGTTACAAGTAACGTGAGTTACATAATCAAATTACTTTTTTCGAGTAACGAGTAAAGTAACGCAATATTTATTTATTTTAGACCATACTATAAGAGTTACTTTATAAATAAAGTAAGGCGTTGCTTTTGTACACCTCTACTTTCCCTGTATTGTGAAAAATCACATGTAAAATTGTGCAAACTTCGGGGAGGAGACATTAGAGTGTTCTATAGAGTGTGAGGCCAGAGACTATTTAGTAGAGACGAGTCACTTAAATGAATGGGAGAAATTGGAATGGCCAACCAAGACGCTCTAGCACCCAACAGTAAATGGATGTAGAAAGGAAGTCCCATTTTGCAGGTAAAAGAGCCAATCACATTTTAGATTCAGACATCGCCTGTCAGTTAACTCGATAACCCACATGTGCATTAGCTATACAAGCCGGGGAAATTGAGTGCTTATGCGTAATATGAGTTCAACATTCGGTTGAGTGACACGTGATTGATTCATGTTTTAATACACACTGCATTAAAATATCAGTTAATGCGTTTAGGCAGAGGGATTATAAGACAAGTCTTCCACTGGCCATGACATGAGCTCCCTGTAACTGGGAGAATGGGATGAGATAAGCTGACTCTGGATCAGTGGCTCCTTGCAACATTCTACATTGTGTCATTTGAGAAAATGTCTTAGTTTCTAAAAAGATTCTACATTTTTGTTTTATAATAAACAAGTAGTTTGATTCATGAAACAAACCGTTTTTATGAAATTTTAGTAGCATTAAAAACATGTGGAATCAACATGCTACATGCACGTTTGCAGTTGTATGCGATCAACCAGTGGCATATGTGCACACCTTGGATCAGCTCAAAACAAGCATGCACTGAGATAACTTAAGTGAAAAATATTCTTTTATTATCAGACACATTCCTTGAGCATGTTAGGCTGGCATTTCCCACTGAATTTTATCCTGACTTTTGAAAAACATCTTAAGTTGACTCTGTCGATGGGCTCCGCATATGATGACATATGATGCAGGTTCAGATGTTGAACTTTGCTGCTTTAGGTAAGACAGCGGTTATTCTTCATTATTCAAATTGGCTGCCATGTTGATGGGAAAAACTAAATATCTGTTTGTTTACTATGTTGTTTTGACTTGAGTTTTGTACAGTAGCTAGCATGGCCTGTAATGTCTTTTGTATGCAATGCATGGCTTAATCTACGGAATGCATAGCATAGCAGAAGTGAAAGTGGCTGTAAAGAAAAAGATAATGCAAAAATTAAATAAAAGTAATGTAACGCTTTACTTTCCATAAAAATTCACTTTTTAATTAATTAAGTTATTTAAGGTAATTTTTAAAAGGAGTAAAGCACTATTCTAACGAGTTAAAAGTAACGTTACCCAATACTGGTGGCAGGACATATGGAAGTGTTCTTTGTTTTTTGTTTTAAATAACAATGTTTTTTACTTACTCTTTATAGCTAGAAGAAGTTGGTGTTTGGGGAGGGACATTCTCAATTCTTTGATTGGACAAAATGAGGGCTCAATATTTTTGTCAATATTCTCGGTAGAATAAGACTGCAAACTTTAAATGTCTAATTGATTTTGTCAACTTTTAGGAGCACGCTAGAATATGTAGATGACCTTAAAGCTAATAAACAGGAACTAAAATTCAGACCACACACATTTTGATTTTTGATTTCCATTTCCACTCTTTAAAGCAGTGTTAAAAATGGCCTTAACATGTACCGTAGTTAAAATGGATGTTTTGAAAAAGTAATGTGTGTAAAGCCCAATATTCTCTCAAATAAAGTCTTTCTAGAAGTAGCTCATTATCCAGAATGGGTACAAATTCAGTTGTCCCATGTAATCCAATTAAAGGAATATTCCAGGTTCAATACAAGTAAAGCTCAATTGACAGCATTTGTGGCATAATATTGATTACCATAAAAATTCATTTTTACTTATTTTCTTAAAACAAAAAGCAAAACTCTGAGTTATATTTAGGCTCTTACAATGGAAGTGAATGGGGCCAATCCGTAAACATAAAAATAATCACTGTTTCAAAAGAACCACAAGATGTAAACAATATCCATGTTAACATTATTTTAGGGTGCTAAAATCCTTATCTGTGTAACTTTATAGCCAAGTTTCAACTTAGTTATGTTGGAAACTCTCAGAGAGGACCAGGAGACTCGGGTAAATCTTCAGCAGGATTCTTTATTGTAAAAGATCAGGTGAACCAGTCTACACGTCAAAAGGTGCTGTCTCACGCTGCATTAATCAAGTCTAATTTAGGGAGCTATACATTGTAGTTTATAGGCATTCAGTGGGCAGTGCAGGTGGTAACAAAGTGTTCAGGTGAACCTTAAACAAAGAATGCAATTGAACCTGCCACAGACTGGGGGTTTCTCCAGCCCTAATCCAATTTTCATAGAAATAAGGAAGGGTCCGCGCCAATGGCAATGCATTTACTTTTCACTCAGACATTGATTGAATCATGAACATAGGCCACCTATTCACAGATTGGAACTGGGGCAGTTAGAGCCATCACAGACAAAAGGCAAAAGCCTTAGTTAGCATGAGAAACACATTTTCATTCACATACACTCTTGTTCAAGTTGACAAACAGGATGCAGCCATGTGTAGACCATCTCACAAAATCACGAAACCAAATACTTTGAAAGCCCAATAAAATGTACATCACTTTAGTTTTTCATGTGATGTTATATGAAAGATAATAGACCACCTGATCTTATAGTTACACTTAAATTTGCAATCCCACAGTTGCAGTGATGATGTAACAACATAAACCCTGTAATCATGGTAATTTAGTAGTCTGCTGCCTAAAAGACAATTTAAACAACTTAACAGCTCAAATAATACACAAGTTTTAGCAGAATAATGAAGATGGGGGCTTTTAATAAATGTATAAGCTTCACATTTCTACCTTTAACCCTTGATAATTGGCCCCATTCACTTACATTTTAAGTGTCTCACTGTAACCTCAATTTTTGAAGAAAAGGAGGGACAAGTTGAATAAAGTTTGTGGTTATCAACATTATGCCACAAATGCTGTCAATTGAGCTTAACTTATATTAAATACAGTATATTCTGTTACTTTTTAACATTTACATTTTTTATCTTCTTCAAATATTTTTGACTTATTTTTATGTACTGTTGTGTTTTAATTATTCAGTAGGCCTATATCAGAAAAATAACTTCATTGAAAATATGATGTGTAAAAACTGTTTTTAGGACCCCTGCAATGATAGGCTGCTCTTTTGTGGTAAACCGGGAATACTTCGGGGAGTTGGGCCTGCTGGACGCGGGGATGGACGTGTATGGAGGCGAGAATATAGAGCTGGGAATCAGGGTTAGTGTGCCACCCATATCTCTCCACTAAAATAGAGTAATCATAACTCAGCCTCCCTAATCTTAGTCCAGAGGGCATTAATTTGAAATGTATTGTAAGCTCAAAAAAGTTTTAATTCTGTCAGGACTGAAGTTTTTTATGTGTGTGTGTCTAAACCCTAGGTTTGGCTGTGTGGAGGAAGCATGGAAGTCCTGCCCTGTTCCAGGGTGGCCCATATTGCGAGGACAAAAAAGCCCTACCACAGTAACATCGCATTTCACACTAGACGAAACGCCCTTCGTGTGGCGGAAGTCTGGATGGACCAATACAAATCTAATGTCTATTTGGCATGGAACCTCCCAATGAAGGTATCTAAGAATTAGGGATGTGGAAAACTCTATATTTTCAAAATTGATTTGTCGTGGGTTGCCTGAACGACTACTCGACTAATGAAATGAAACACCATGTTGGCTTTAATTTTGTCATGCTACTTGTTGGTCTGTTGCAGGTAGCGGGACATTCTCAATCTAGAGAGGATTTGATTGGACAAACATCTGTGTAGTGCAGCATGAATTGTCAATATTTTCAGTCGTGTTCTTGTGTTGTGTAGTCAACCATCATGAGCCACCCCTAGTTAGAACACAACATACTGTAGTTGTAATACTACAACATGTATAATGATATCCTTTCTCTCTGTGCCATTGAAGTGTATGCTCACTTTCTTTGTGCATGCAGAACCATGGTATTGATTATGGAGACATATCCCAGAGAGTCGCACTCAGAAAAAGACTCCAGTGCAAAAGCTTTGAGTGGTACCTCGACAATATCTATCCAGAGATGAGGAGATACAACAACACTCTATTTTATGGAGAAGTGAGTACCATATCAAATGGCTCAACCTGGGTCTTTGATTAAATCTGTTACCACCTTTTTAGTAGTCCTGTATGGTACAGCCTACTCAGTGTGCCTGACTTAAAGGAACAGTACGAATTCAAATCAAGTTAAGCTCAATTGACAGCATTTGTGGCATAATGTTGATTACCACAAAAAAATTATTTAGGCTCGTCCCTCCTTTTCTTTAAAAAAAGCAAAAATCAAGGTTACAGTGAGGCACTTACAATGGAAGTGAATGGGACCAATTTTTGGAGGGTTTAAAGGCAGAAATGTGAAGCGTATACTTTTATAAAAGCCCTTATATTAAATCTTCTGGTAAATCTCATGTATTATTTGAGCTGTAAAGTTGTTTAAATCAAAATTTTTACAGTCGTTTTAGGGTTTGTTGACATTACATCGTCATGGCAATGAAGTTGTAAAATTGGCTAAAACTTTACATAGAAAAGATTAGTAAGCAATTTTATCCCACTAAATTAATTTTAGCAAGCATTTTTTGCAAGTCTTGTGGCTATAATTTTGAAATAGTGAGTATTTTAATGTTTACAGATTGGCCCCCATTCACTTCCATTGTAAATTCCTTTAACTTGTTACGAAAGTTTTTTCTTTCTTTTTTTCTGGGATCTGTGAATTTAAACAATGGCCCTAAAGAACATTATCTGGCCAGTTATTTTTAAATGATTAGTTTGTATAAACTGTAACATTCTGTTAAATCTTTACTCAACCTTATGTTCTAAAACATACCCTGTAAAACAAACCCCTTTGACTTGCCCTTTCTTTTGTGAAACACAAAAGGAGCAGTTTTGAAGAATGTCTTCACCACTTTACAATGAAAGTGAACAACAATGGGGAGCTCCAAAAATGACAAAAAAATAAATAAAATAAAAATGGCACATCAAGAAACATCCCTGAAGGTTTGATGTCAATAGCAAGTAACTGTAACAAGACACTAAAACCAATGCCGATTAGCATCTTTGTTGTCAAATAAATTTCGGTCTTGTTTGAAAATTGACAGCACCTGTCCCCATTCACTTTCATTAAATGGAAAAGAGGAGTGTGATTTCTTCAAAATTTCTTCTTTTGAGTTCCAATTTCTTCATTTGTGTTTTGTGTAAATGTAATTTCAACAGATCTTTCGTTTTTGTGTAAAGCGTTACTTTTAAGGATCAGTCATTTAACTCTTTTTCATTTGTGCTAGATTCGCAATACCAATGTGACCCATCTGTGTGTGGACCAGGGCATGAAGGAAAACCACACTGCAACTCTGCACCCCTGTCATGGCTGGGGACCTCAGGTAGAAAAACACGCATCTCAGCAGTACTTTCCACTGACTTAACCCCACACTCTGCAGACAGGAAATAGGTTATGTCTAGAGGGACACATGACACAGTTTTGTGCATTCTGTTCATTAGGGGAAACTACGCAATGAAATATCAGGATGATAAAGAAAAAAGGTTTGGTTTCATGGAGTGGTATGAATGGAGACCCGAAAAAGAAAGTTTGGGCTTTGATTGAAAAACTTCTAAGCAGGGATACACTTTATTTTCTATAAACTATTTCATCCATTTGGGATAAAATTCTATGACTTTGTTCACACAGGGCATTTGAACACAATATATGATATTTGTTTTTTGATAATTTTCATAAAATTGTATTGCTTTTATTTGACTTTGCTACACCTGTGGTGTTCCCGGTCTAAAGTGACCGGCCATTGGAAATTAATGGATTAGACTACAAAATAAAGATATATTAAGTGTTCAGGAGCATCCCAATCATTTAGATTAGCACATACAGTTTGTGGGTGTGTGTTTGCACACACAAAGTCCTCGGACAAGTGCACACACACACACACACACACACACACACGTGAGTTTAGTGCCCTTTTTCGCATTGTTTTTCCAAGGACACTCTTTGAAGTGTATTTAAAGATCTACTTAACATATTATGTTGTGTTTGGGCTCATTTGAATCGGGATAGTCTGCTGTTAGATAAGATATGACATTGTCTATGTTATATGTATGTTTCAAGAAGTAATAAGAAAAAACATCACAAAAAGACACTTATACAGTATTTATGTATGTGAGTGGGATTTCATACACTAATATTCACTTTGGCCTCTGAGTGAAACAAATTTGCTCATTGCATTTTACTAATTGAGACCTTTCCAACTATATATAGCACATGGCTATCTCATCTTTTTATGTTTTTACCAACTCTGAATATATTTGTTGTGATAACAAATTTGCAAATTATGAGAACAAAATAGTTCCAATTTGTCAGCAAATTAAAAGCCATTATTTAAGAATTGGTAGGATCAGATATATACATTGTAAAGTTCAGATTATACGCTTTAAAATCACACCAAGCAAAATCAAGAAAGTGGTTATTAATTCATTACATAATAATACAATTATTTTTGTTTATTCTGCAGGGAGTGCCCCCACTAGCTCAGTTCAATGAATCCTTCGATCAATGATTTTGTTTTTTAAATATGTAAATTATTTTGTCATAATTACTAAAAAAGAAGTTGACAGAAAAAAGATCCAATGCAATATCTTGGGATAATATATGCAGTATTAGAGATTTATTAAGAATCTTAGTGCGGCGGTCATTTTTGACCAGCAACACAATAAGTGTTAGCGCAAACGAACCCAACACAAAAGATAATCATTGTAATTTTTTTTAAACGTTTTAATATATGGGAAAAACCATGCAGAGACTTCTGTGAACAAAAATCACCCAACCAATATGTATATGCTGGGCCCAATGAGTTATTGTTGCTTGATCTAGCTAATAATTAATTAATCATTAATTAATTATTAATTAATTAATTGTCATTATGGAAATAGCCATATCTGCCAAAATGTGTTGCCAAAATGCCCCTAAATGACTCAGTGAACCAGTTACCAAATCACTGAATTAAACAAATTCACATCATCTCCTCTGTGGTCCGTTTTGTAGCTGGGTCGCTACACTAAGGAGGGTAATCTTTTCCTGGGTCCTTTGGGAAGCACCGGTGAAGATACTCGCTGTGTGGTGGACGATAAAATCAGCACCTACCCTCAGCTCCTCAACTGTGAGAAAGTTTCCAGTGTACTCCAGAAAACTTGGCACTTTGCACAGGTGAAATGCTCTCATTTTTCAAGAGCACAGTGTTAAAAAATTTTCCTTTTGCCTTTGGTCACTAAATTTATTTCTTTGTTCCATGAAGAATGAACCAATCATCAATCAAGCTACAGGACGCTGTCTCGAGATGGTGCCAGCCAATATTTACTTTGGTTACGCTCTGGTCCTGCGCTCTTGTACTGGCCAGAGGTGGACCATTAAGAATTTTATGAAACAACATCAAGGGCAATGATTCGATGGTATTTGATATGGCTGCCACAAGCCGAAAGTCTCTATGCCGCCTTCATAAAGTTGTTAGGAACTTGAAAATAGATCCAGTTTGGAGATCTCCTACATGTCGAACTTCAGGGGGTGCCGAGGGGATGCTGAACAGGTTTGGGTTTGCCTCGACATAGTATTTAGTCTTACTGCGTTCCAAATGTATCAGCCAATGGCCCTCAAATGAGCAACCATTTGAATCAAATTCTGACTGCTGAATCCAAAATGAAACATTTTAATGTTGTAGATGACCAATAATGAACTACTGTACTGCAAACATTCAACATATGCTGTACTTCAATGTATACATTATTTGAGTCTATGTTGATTAATATACACAGTGACCCCAAAAAACTCATGCTAATTGCTAATGAAACTTGAGCTTTTATATTTTGTCATCTAATGGAATGACATTCAGAAAGATTTAAGTGTGACAAGTGAGATACTGTAGGGTATGGAAATTTAGTATGCAGGAAAACAAGGTAATTTGTTCATAATTCTCGTAAATGGTTTTATTTAGATTTGAATTATAATGATATTGGGTTGTGATTTCTGTACTTCTCTCTCTCTCTCTCTCGTAGATTCTCAATATCAGAGACTACGGATCCCAGTCATTTTTCTGTTTAAATAAGTTGTCTGGTCTACAAATATGTTATTTATTGCATATTTGTTTTCTACAGTAACCCATCAGAAGCATGACATTATAATATGTGCGCAGGAAACAACCAAGTAACCATGGTAACTGTACTAATCTCTATGTACTGTTGAATGGCTACTTTGATTGAACCACAATCTAAAGAAAAACAAGTAGGTTCTGGATGCACAGGTACTATGGGTAAATGATTTTCAGGGATTGTAGAGTTACATAGTGAATGAGTCATAAACTGTAGGCTCTGTAGAATCTGTAACTACAGATTCGAAAGAAATGGTTTCATATCCAAAAGATTTCAGAAGAACCTTGCAGCGTGATGGAAAAGAGTTTTCTCATAACGTCTTCCATTTTTAGTAGGATTGATTTGAATAAAATGGTGAGCTGTGGTGTTGCATTCTAATGCTGAGTGTCCTAAATCTAAATTGTTATTTCAGGGTTCTCACGGTCATGGACATACTGGAAATACCTATGCGTTTCTAAAGTACAGACTTTTTTGGCAAAATGTTATATGTATGTTGGACATAAGAACATTGGGCATCTAAAGGAATCTAAAGAAATCAGTATCATTATTGTAGGCAAAATTTCTAAAGTTATAAGCCAATCAAAACCATTTTTCATATTTCTTGACCAGTTGGTGTCGCTGTGCCAACACAGTTCTGGTACCCTCAGGGCATGATGGCTATGACATATACCAAGTTTTGTTTCAATATGCCAAAGCATTGCCAAGATATAGCTTCACAACCTCTTTGCCGTGCTCACCATCAAATTCTAATTTGAAGGCATTTTATGAGAATGGTTAGATATATCAAAAAGCACTAGAGGGTAAGAGATAGATACCCCAAATTTGCTATGGTTTAAGTTTAAAATGTTCTCTATCAGTGTGCCAAATTTCATAACTTTCCTACAAGCAGGGTCTAAAATGTTTTGTGATCAGTTCACAAAAACCACATACAAAGGTAGTCAAAAACGCATGTGGCCACATCACATGTGAGGTGTAAACGCTAATCCATTATAAATGCGTTCCGGACAGGAAAGATTCACCACCACTAACCTGTCAATCCTTCTCTGCACTAAAACAAAAGTTTAATATTTGCGGATTACTAGCGGCTTTAAAATAAATAACCGTTTGATCGGAAAATGTGAAAAAGTGTACACATACACAAGCACGATAACTTCACTGATCTTATTCGGTGTGTCTGAAATCAACATACAGCAAGACAGGTGAGAAGCACACTCATCTGTTAATACAGGAAATCAACTAAAATAACAGATAATTTGAACTGCTGGTGGCACTAGAGGGTAAGAGATGGATACTCCGAATTTGCTATGGTATAAATGCAACAGTAACAGATACGGTAGTTGTCTACATGCCTTTGGCGCTTGACCTCTGACAACAGTACTACTTATTAAAGAGACTGTAAAGGTCACAAATGATAACTATAACGATAACATTTTTAAAATTGTTCTAACTCTTAAGAGAATAGCAGAGTCCACACCACAACTATATAGATAACGACACAGATTAACGATTTCTTTGAGATCACTTTCAGAACTATTTTATTTTCCCCAGATAATGAAAAATAAAAACATAGAAAGCCAATCAAATTCCATCCGACTTTAAAGAGCTCAAGTATTTAAAATGGCAGACGACACTGCAGAGAAGCTCATCGCCAAGGTCCAGGAAAAAACCCTTTTCAAAGATGCCTTATATAGGGTTAACACCCAATAGTAATGAATGGTGAGAAGTATTAACAGAGATGAGATAATGAAAAGCTAATGCTAGCTGGCAACATAAAATTACCTCAGGCATCACGCTCTAATGTCGATAGCATTGTCTTGCCTCCTTTGGAGTTGCGGTGACAATGACAGTGTTAGCAAAGTCTGTTACTTGTAACTAATGCAAAAGAGTGTTGGATTCTCCAGACTCCTCTCGTCTCTTAAGAATTCCATGTACCCATAATCACCATTTTTGATGTACCGTTTTCTATTCACGCTTAGAATAAACAGAATGTTACTGTCCATTGGTGTGGACTCTAATATAGTTATCGTTATCGCACTTGGTGTGAATGGGCCTTAACTCTAAACGAGGCAATATGCACCACAAAATACATACTCTTTAGTTTCTTATAGGGGGTATGAGAAAGAGTTTCTCACCCAATCTTGTTATCATTTATCACAGTTGGGTCTGTTTTGAGTATTTGAGTCACATGACTTGGTTCAAATTTTCTGTGATGTAAAGTCAGCCTGACCTAAAATCATCATAATGACTGCCCATGGTGCAGGACATGCTGACTTTGTGATAATTAATTAAATATTAATCTTACTTTTCTTAAGTAAAAATTAAATAAAACTGCAAACAGTAAATGTGAACATTGTCTTAAGATGCTGAAGGAGAAAATTAAGTCATATGTTGTCCATACTGTTATTTGGCACATTTTTGGCAAGTGTGTATCCCCTGAGATACATTGCCAGATTGAGGGAAGAAAAAGGGTTAATCCACAATATTACGCATGCACGTTTATTACACTTACACATGTCATCCATGCAACCTTAAAGCTAAAGATTTCTAAGTTGTTTTACTAGGGCTGCGTATCCCAGGTGAAAAAGACGTACAATTAAGTGTATTAAAAATGTACTTAAATATGTTTTTAGTACAATACAAATATAATGTAATGCATTTTTAATACACTTAATTGTACGTCTTTTTCACCTGGGATCGCTCAAATTTATTTCATATCGATACCGATACTTCGATAGCGGTTCCTAAACTATACTTTTTACAACAAGTACCTTTTAACAAGATTACAAACATTACCTCCAAAAAACCTTTCGTTATTATTTTTTAAGTTTGTTGACTTTTTTCCAGACTCAAAGACTCATCTCCTGAGCCTTCTGGTCTCCTCATGCCAGGGTCGGCAGGGGCTCAGGCTATATAACATTAATGTGTAGAGGAAAAAACAAACAAAAAAGACAGCTAAACTGTTAATTCAGCCAACCCTAAAGATGAGTACGGTTTAACAAGATAACTAGTTTAAGGTATGTTAAACTTGATCAGGTACTGTCAACCTTAAAGTGTTTTTAGCATCGATTTAGCTAGCTATCTATAGCCATACATCCAAACAATATCTAACGTTACGTATGTCCCAGTTTATAGGACTATGTCACTGTGCACAGAAACGTTAATTAACAAGTACACAAACATGTACCATTACAAGTTAGATGATTTTGTTTGTTGGTTTGTTTGCTAAACGTTAACCTTACCTGTCGGAGTCCCAGTCATAGCGTCGCTGCATTCATCAGTAGTTTTGGAGGAGTACTTGTGATGTGGGCATGTTGAAGGAAGCTCAGTGGCAGGACGCTGAGAGGATGACTGCACCGGCTCGATCTTCTTGCAGTCGAAGATGGAGCAACTTTCTGCTCTTAAGTTTATTCCCTGCACTGTCAAGTGCTTCATCAGATCTGTCATGTTGCTGGTCTTGGCAGCAATTATCTTGTCGCAAATATTGCATTGCGCACAGTTGGCATCGAGCCTGGTGAAATGTAGCCGCAATTTTGATCTTTTCCACATCTATGTGGGTTGAGACGCATACACACTACAGCCTCACGTGTGAGCCGCATCTCTGTGCATAACCGGTGTAAACTAGTGTTTTTCCTTGATGCCTAAACATAGCCAACCACCGGCACTTTTAGATTTGGGCACATCTAGTATGCTACATGCTTATCACTGATGTTGCCGAGATGAACCCCTTAGGTATCGAACACACACACACACACACACAAATTGCAATTATCATTGAATATTCCTGTGACAAGAGGATGATGGGTTATGTAGAGGCTGGTCTGGAGGGTCAAACAGCAGCAGCTGTGCTTCTTCACACAAGAATCCTTTCTTCAGTGATGTTGAAGTCTTTTCTAACTTAAAAGAGCATCAACTGTGCATATAGAACCTCTCAGTGCCTCCCACCACTGAGGCAAACCTTTCCCGCTGTGATGCTTCAGGCACTGTTTCACATGTTTGAGGCTTTCATTTACAAGCCATGAATTAGGGCAAAATTCTTTTTTATCTGTCCCTATCTCGCACAACTCAGTGCCTCTGTAGAAGATCACTGTATAGATTTTGACTTTGGCGGAAGCTTTATATATTTTGTTTCATTTTATGGTCGGCTTATTTCTTTTTATGGCAGGAGGAATTGCTGCAGTTCATTACTCTTCAATTCACTTTATGTCTTAGGAGTCCATAGAACAAGAGTAAATTATTAAAATAGATTATACACCTCCAGAGTTTTATTATGATTCATTACATGTCGAAAGTTGGTGATTCACCCTCAAAGCTGAAATATTCCTATAATGTTTGTTACTAAGTGCGATATGGGTTCATGTGGTGACTCATAATTTGTTGAATTCAAATAAACTCTGCATTGCCCATGATTCTCAAATCACAACACACCTTAATATGCAAAAGAATCAATATTATTAATATTTAATAAATAGCAAAGATTAAGGTATTATATATACTTGTAGGAAAATAAACACCCTGATTTACAGCGGATCAATAGTACAGATGTGTAATATGTCTTATGCTTATATTTTCTTGGAAAACAGCAGGGAATCAATGCAAGGCAAAACGTATTACAAAAATGCTTTATTGCATAAACTCTATGCATCTGTCCTGTACATGTTTGAATATGTATGATAAATCATCTATAGGCTGCTTGCAACAAGCGCAGTTTCAACTACAGTTTATATAGCTAAATATTTTGCATGCAAAGTGTACAGATCTATCATTAATAAGTGACTAATTGTAGATATGATTATATACATGTTTTATACAGTAACACCATATTACACAGGTCAAACCCCAATTGTCCATTTACATCCCACTTTAAATATAGCTTTGTTTGATTAATAAACTCTTTGTGTTCTGATTTAATATGATAAATATTACTTTCTTCAACTTTACTTTCCCATTAAGTAAAAATGTCTTCAGATTAGATTATAGCATAAACTGAAATAAGTGGTAGTGGCTATATTGTTTATATAAACCAAAAAAATCTCCCCATCATTTTGTTACAGTACTTGCAAAATCCCATCCCATCTACAATTGGCAAAATATAATAAATGTACAGCTCTGGAAATAAATTAAGAGACCACCGCAACATTACCATTTTCTCTGGATTTACTATTTATAGGTATATGTTTGAGTAAAATTCAAATAAAAAATGATTCAATAAAGTACTGACAACATTTCTCCCAAATACAAATATTGTTATTTAGAGCATTTATTTGCAGAAAATGACAACTGGTCAAAATAACAGAAAAATATGCAATGTTTTCAGACTACAAATACTCATTTTAACTTAGGAAGAGTTCAGAAATCAATATTTGGTGGAATAACCCTGATTTTCAATCACAGTTTTCGTGTGTCTTTCATGGCTCTCAACCTGTCTTTCACATTGCTGTTGGGAGACTTTATGCCACTCCTGGCACAAAAATTCAAGCATCTCAGCTTTGTTTGATGGCTTGTGGCCATCTATCTTCCTCTGGATCAAATTCCAGAGGTTTTCAATGGGGTTCAGGTCTGGAGATTGGGCTGGCCATGACAGTTTCTTGATCTGGTGGTCCTCCATCCACACCTTGATTGACCTGTCTGTGTGTCATGGAGCATTGTCCTGCTAGAAAATAAATCCTCAGAGTTGGGGAACATTGTCAGACCTGAAGGAATCAAGATTTTTTCCAGGAAAACCTTGTACGTGGCTTGATTCATGCATCCTTCACAAAGACGAATCTGCCCGATTCCAGCATTGCTGAAGCACCCCCAGATCATCACGATCCTCCACCTGGAGAGGTCTACAAGCCACAGTGTCTCGCACCCACTGTGAAATTTGGTGGAGGATCGGTGATGCATCTTTCTTGTTATTTTGACCAGTTGTAATTTTCTGCAAATAAATGCTCTAAATTACAATATTTTTATTTGGAATTTGGGAGAAATGTTGTCAGTACAGTATATTTTCATTTTACTCAAACACATACCTATAAATAGTAAATCAAGAGAAACTGATCATTTTACATTGGTCTCTTAATTTTTCCCAGAGCTACTCTTCACACTAACGACATCATTGTTATGATCAAAATAAAATAAATATGCAAACACAGAATATACTGTTTTGTCAAACCATTCAGCTCTTTATATTATTTAATGCTACAAGCTAATATTACATTCTGGATCAGACAAGGACAACATGAGGACGGACATAAACGATCAAGTCAAACATCAACCACCAGGTGTCGCCATTATCCAAGAATGCCAAAACGCCCCGCCTGCACCCGCTCCAACACATACGAGTGAGAAAAAGGGGGTTTGAGAGCAAACAAACATTATACCTTTAAGTGTCATAATAGTGTATGCACCTTTATGCTCTTCAGTACATCTGTGCAGACAAATATGGCTTTAGTCAGGGATCATAGGGGAACTGAGCGCTGGCAAACGTTGTATTGATTTCAGCCTCCCCCTCTGCAGCCCTGACACGATCTGTGCAGAATGTACTGCTTTAAACGATCATGCACAAACAGAAACAGAAATAATCAAACACACATGTTAAGGTCTATTTACAGAGTTCTGCTTGCTCACATGCATACTAAAGTAGAAGCAGACCTCAGAAAACATTATATATTAGAAAACATACATATGGTGGAGAACATATATTAGTGTGATTTCGACAGCATATAGAGGAGACTGACATTCTTGAAACACAACGGTTAAGGAGAACTGCATCATGCATGGATTTTTAGCCCTTACACCTATGTTAAAAGATACAATCAAACTTCCTTTAGCAATCTTCACCTCTTTACAATCCTATTTGTGAAGACATCAGGCGTCTATGTTACATTTCTGGACACGGGTGGTGGACATGAAAACATTTGGAAAGTTGACCTGCATGTCTTTCAGTGTGACATTTTAAATAGCATTTTGCTAATTCTTTTATAATTATTATGCATGCAGCTTTTAAGACCTCATATTAACTGAGAGACAACATAGAAATATTTGTTCTTTCAAAATGTAATTTGTCAAACAGCAAGGCCATTTAAAATGAACCAGTGAAGGCGAGTGTGATTAAAACGGGAAGAAAACATGAATGTTGATCAGTTGGACTGGTTACAGATTTCCCTTATACGTCCATAAAAGGTTTTAATCTAACATCTTAATGTTGATAAAGAAAAGTAGTTCATGGACATGTTATGCGTCATGCGTATCTATCTATTGAAACATCAACAATGCAATAGTGGCTTTTATGCAAAATGAGATTAAATATTAATGTGATCTCAACACATAAATATTAAATATTACTGTGGTCTGTGGTAAAGTAAATGACATCTTCAAAACTGTTAAAAAAATGAAGACTGGGGACATAAAATGAAAGTGAATTTTATATTAATGATCTGTGAATGAAAGATCATTCTTCTAGTGTAAGTGTGCGAATGGAGGATGGAAGTACAGCACTGCAAAACACTCCAAGCACATCCACTAAGATACATTTGACAGCCATTAGGAATGATCAGAACTGCCATCACAGGCACAAGATGCTATAAAATATGCATCTCAATAGGTATAACTCTTGATGCAGCAATAAATGGCCATAAAGATGAAAGTGAAAAATGTAAGTTTTGTCATCATTCACTCATCCTCATTGTTCCAAACCCATATGACTTTTCCTTTCAAAAGGAGAAATTTTGAAAAATAAAAGTCAGAAATCAGTTTATAGATAATGTCTGATAAGCTGCAAATATTTAAATAAAAGTACTTTAAAAGTATCCTTAAAGTAATACATACAAATTGAGCACACTATTACAATTCTTCTAGAGTCGTATGATAAGGTTTTGTGAGGAACAGGATGAAATTAATCATTATTTACAAAACAATGTTCCTCTAATGAACTTTTAACTCAAGAACCACTGTGATTGAAACCTTGGGTCCATGAGATGAACTTGAGAACCGTTGTAACTGAATCATTAAGTTGATGAGTCTGATTCACTAAAGAATCATTCAGTCTGATTTATGAACTGATAGATAATTGGTGAAGAGTATCAGTGAATAATGACTTGAATTTCAGTCTGTTCCAAAGCAACCGTGTGGCTTCAGAAGACCTTTTAAAATGTCTTCCTCTGCAGTTTGCAGAATACATTATGCAAAATGTAATTTTTAATGTATTTCTTTAGATTACTCATTGTCAATAATGATATCTTGGATTAGTTCTTCAGCACAGGTTCCTGTAAGGGAAAAACGTAAAACAAATCTGCCAGTACAGTAAAACAAAATACACTTATATAAAAAATAAATGCTCTGAAAAAGCCTAAATATCTTATGCAGTGTAGATCCTCAAGTAAATTTATTTTAAGGATTTATTATTATATTTTATTTTTTACAGGAAAAGAATATTAAGAGTAATATTATTGCAGTACATCTTTGAAGGAATATTAGAGGTCTACCTATAGAGCGAAAAAAATCTAAAAACATTTTTTATTGATAGAATTAATTTAAAAATATAATCGTGACTGATAACAGGTGCATCTAATGGCTAGAAATACAATTTTATGTTCACATGTTCACTATTTCTGATGCTCCAAACTTACTTCAAAACCCCACAGAGTGTACACAACAAACAGAAAATCTATTATTTGTATCTTTCTATATGATGCTACAGGCTACATTGGTTAATATTTCTCATAAAAGCATCCTTTATTCTTGTAAAAATACCCAAACCGCAAAAATAATAATAATCGACAAACCATATAGCCTTTGTGTATTTATTGGATTTACGTTTCATCTGTCAGAGCATTTATAATCTTTCTTTTTGTTGCTATCCTCAGTGGCGTCAGATCCACATTTTCACGTAACAGTATGCGAGTGCCCTCTGTCTGATCGTATGAATGTAACACTTCAAAAGAAAGTGTTTACCCACTCCTCGGAGCGCTTCATTTAAAAACATAAATGTTTTTCAACTGAACAGACTAAATAAAAATTAAGCAAATTACAATAAAATGCAAAGTAATCTCTTCAGTAATCAGAATACTTTTTGAATGTAACTGTATTCTAATTCCCAATTTAAATTAAAATTAAAATTTTAGTGGAATACAGTTACTCATATTTTGTATTTTAAATACGTACCACCATTACATTTATTCTGTTACTCCCCAACCCTGCACCCAAGTATGTATTAACTACTTTTAAGGTACTTTAATTGTTGTTTTTGTGTTTGTTTGTTTGTTTTGAAGCCTGACAGACATCGTCACTATGAACTGTCATTGTATGGAAAAGCTCTGAATGTATTCTTCAAAATGTCTCCTTTTGTGTTCCAAAAAAACAAATGAAAAGCATATAGGTTTAGATTGACATTCGGGTGAGTAAATAATGACAGTAAGGCTGTCTTAAAATGTCAAAATGTCGATTATTGATAGGGATGTTATTTTATTGATATATTTTTTTAAGACATAGATATATTAAAATTAGCTGACAATTTGTATGCTTTCTAATACACTCAGTTGGCCTCTGTTTAACTGTCTGGTGTGATAGCATTGGGAGACCACAAGAGGGCAATATACCCTTGTGACACACACACAGGACACAAGTGACTGATGAGTTTGCAGGTTAGTGAAACTGATATAACTGCACAAACTGAACGATTAAAAGGCGTTTATTATGCCATTTCTATGTATGTAGTCTTGAACAGGTTTTTCATTTGAGCTGTCAAACCACTAAATTACATACTTGTAACTGATAATACATTGTGCAGGCCAGGGGTTGGCAACCTTTTTGACATGAAGTGCAATTTGTTATTTTCCTGGTCAATGGCTGTGCTGATTTTTCATTAAAAATGATATTATCAGTTTGTGTGAAAAGTTTCTGCATGTGAATATTCACAGAGCATCTTAAGTGTTTTAAAGAAAGAAAACCTGACCTTTTGTACGAGTTAACACAGTTTTTATTTGATTATCAAATGTGTTTATTTGATTACTGATCACAAAATTTTGTAGAATCTTAAATATTTCTCATATTATGTCATTGTAATCATGTAATCACTAGCACACAAGCAACAGCGAGAGAGGATCAGGCTATTTGATTCATATGAAGTTTTTCACACCTGAATTCCAATCTACATCTTCACGTAATCCTTCCTCATGATCACGCAGCATGTTTTCATCAGCTGAATGGGAGGCTAAACACTATTAAAGTGTGACGAGATTCGCACAATGCGCACAAGCCATTTGCGCATCTCAAGCCGATCATCGCACCAGCAAAATCCTAAAACTTTATTTCCACGGTTAATTTATATTTTGAATAAATTGAAAAGATTTTTGAACCCCACAATGTGGGTTTATACTTTTAATCGTTTAATGTAATTTTGAGTGTGACCATGAGGGTGAACCTGTATGTGAAGGAGGGTGAACCTGTATGTGAAATCTCAAGGATTAATAGTGGAGTTTTCCTTATTACATCACGTGATGTTCTGAAAGCAAAAAGAAACCAATGAAACACAGAATGTAGGCTGCCATCCGCACAGCCTGACCAATGCAAAGTGGGCACGTTTACTCATGTGATTAACCAAAAGTGAAGCGCTGCCGTCTTTTGATGCACGAATGGCTTGCACGCGCTGCACGAGTCTGTTGGATATACTGCAGTCTCGTTACATTTTAACGTTTTGTTTAGCCTCCCATTCAGCTCATGAAAACACGCTGCGTGATCACGAGGAAGGATTACATCAAGATGTAAATTGGAATTCAGGAGCAGACTTAATATAAATAAAATAGTCTATGCTTCTCTCGCCGTTGCTGGCGGGCCAGTGATTACCCCTCCTCATGCCAATGCTGGCACATGTGCCAAAGGTTGCCGACCCCTGGTGTAGGCTACATGAAAGATACATGTTTGCAATAGATAATCCAGTGATGGGTAGAGTAAATAATCGTTGTCCTTTTATTATGATTTGGGTCGAGTTTAATGGAAAACTATGCGAGTTGCTCTCCGTGGCCTTGCAGAATGTTGACGCTGTGAATTGGTGGTGTGTGCCTACATTTTGTACAAAATAAATAACTGTTTCTAATTTTAGAATGCACCATGTCATCCGTCAGATGCGTCCGATGTGCGACCCCCTTTAATTTACCCTGCCGCTCACACTTTATTAAAGTCGTGTTGAGAAATACGTCTGAAGAGACAAAGACTATTGCGCAATGAGCAGTTCTATTTATATCTGAAAAAGTCTTCCAATTATCAAAGCGTGAAAAAGGCATCAATTCCAAGCCTAAATGACAGAATTTCCGGTTAACTATCCCTTAAAGCTTCTTGAAGAATTACAGACTCAAACACAGTTCATACAGTATCTGCTACTCATAACAAACCCACTTTAGAAAAAGCATTAGACAAGGGAAGATGAGATCTGAGATTTCTCCTAACACAATAGAACAGCAAAAACCATAAACAATTATTAAAGTCAGGCTTATAGATTTTTAGAGCCGACAAATATGGATTTAATTATGGACTACAGAGAGCACTCTTTTCCCAGCCTCCCACCACAGCCAGAAAAGCACCCTGGCGAGAGCAGACAAAAAATAGTCAGTGGAATGAATGCTGCAACTCCCCCTCCCGCACAGGTGAAATGAGTTGCCAATTACTTTTGCCTTCCTACATTGAAAGCCAGCCTGAGCCAAGCCGAAGCTCAACAACCAATCCATGCTGAAATCAGAGCCACAGACGAGACGGCAAAACAAAAGAGGTGCTTATGAACTCCTGCACGTTATTGCATTAGGGAACAGAGGTGCCACGAAAAGCAGAAAGTCAGCCCTTTAAAGTCCCTGTGAGTGAGAAACATGCTGGCTTCGCTCGCCGCACACTTCCCGTGTCGCTTGGTCCGTGTGGAAAAATAACGTGCAAATAAAAATACAAGATAATAAAAAGCTCCTCTTTTCAGTTGCGAGGTGTTTGGTTTTGTTAGTTTCTGGAAATGACTTCATCGACAAACATGCACATGCAGGCTCCGCCCCGCTCACAGTGGTGTCGCTACTCCATGCCATTGCGCAGCATCTGATTTGCTGCGATGAGCATGACGCTGATGATGAAGGCCATGGCGAAAGCGCAGATCAGGCTCTTGCGCACGCACGTCTGCCGGTTTTTCTTTTTGGGATGAACTGCAGTTGACAGAGGAGAGACAGACAATAAGAAGGGTTAAGTATTGAGAGCATGTGAATGCAATTCAGCAAGAAGCAAAAAGAAACAGTGTGCGATTAGCATATATCCTAATCTGAACACATGAATACATTATCTTCTTATGGCTAAATGCGTAGGTCTCGATTTGCATTCTAGCTGACTGCCTTTCATCTGACAATCTGACCCGTCTAAATAAAGCATCCTGATTTCTGCAGCAACTAGATGAAGACATTTAGCTGGGAATGAAGACAGAAATAAGGTCCACCTGAGCACATGTGGCAGATTGCATGCCTGTCTCACCCCATGATATCAATTTCCATTCTAGCTGTGGTCAGTAAGTCCCGCCCCCTGTAGCCAATCCATGGCCTGGTTATGGCAGAGTGGAGGCACAATAATGAGCAAATGTAGGTACAAAGAGCATTCTTTTTTTTCCCACTCTTTCCAAATGTCGGCATATAAAAAGTCAGATAACATTTCTTGCAGCGTGCTCAGCATGTTTTGGACATCAAAATGTAGTGCTGTTAGCACCAGTTCACTTTTCTCTACAAAAAGACCACAAGAGCAATGTAATTTTACTGCCTTGAGGACCTCATGAAATCAGAAGTGGAGTTTGGTGGCTTTTAGTCTGTTTTTAATACCTTTGAAGCCATCTATATGATAGTAAAGCAATATCACATGAGCAAGAGTGCTGTATGTCCAACTGTTAGCACGGCTGTGCAGGCCGTGTGCCACAGGGAATCACACTCATGCTGATAGATGGACAATAGCTACAGCACGATTGCAAGCTTTATACTGCTTTTATACAACAGTTCAGCGAACTACAAAATAAATAAGGATCGTCCCCCAAAAAGCGCCCTTGTGTGTGAAACTACTTTCTCTACAGGATCTGTTGTTGCTAGTTTGAAAGATGCACCCATGCCATGTTTACTAATTCGAAAACCACAGTTTAGAACAAGTAACAACAGCTTGGGATGTTTCTAACAAGTTGTTGTTGTGAGAAACAAGGACGAGTGTGTGTGTGTGTGTGTGTGTGTGTGTGTGCCCAAATGTCCCCATAAGGATAGTAAAACCCGAAATCTTTTACGTTGTGTGAACGATTTGTCGGTTTATGATTATGTTTTTTTAAAATGTAAAAATGCAGAAAGTTTTCTGTGAGGGTTAGGTTTAGGGGTAGGGTTAGGGGATAGAATATAATGTTTGTACAGTAAAAAAACATTATGTCTATGGAAAGTCCCCTTAAAACATGTGTGTGTGTGGGCATGTTTATGTGGTTTATGTGTCAATTTTTTAGGTTACAAACTGGTAATTACAAGGGTATTATGCTATAAATGTGGTTTATGAGGACATTTCTAGTGTCCCCATAATTTAAATAGCTTAAAAAAACATATTAAACAACGTTTTATTGAAAACTAAGTTTTTTTGTGAGGGTTAGGTTTAGGGGTTGTGTTAGGTTTAGGGGATAGAATATATAGTTTGTATAAACAGTATAAAAATCATTATGTTTATGGAAAGTCCTCATAATGATAGGTAGACCAACGTGTGTGTGTGTGTGTGTGTTAGAGAGAGAGAGACAGAGTGTGTTATTACCTACATCTGTTACAGTGATGAACATGTTGCATCTGTTAGTTTAACTCTATTCCTCAGCTGTAGTGTGATAGTAATCTGATCTGATGAATTATCTTCAAATAGCTTTTTCAAATGTTTTGTTGTTGGAGAGAAAACACAGAGGACGGCAGTTTCCTTCTTGTATAATTCTTGGGGAATGTTTATTTTGATGGACAAAGAAAGCGTTCGCTCTTAAAGCATGTTACATGCTACAGATAGTTTGGAACACCACAAACACAAGTGGAGTGATACAAACAGAAAATCGTCCCAATGCTGATGGAGTGAGCTATTAGCACTCTTTGAATGCCTCTCCAGAGGCACCAGAACTATTTGTTGTATAATGTTCTATAAAACGTAACAAAATGAAACTTTAGCAAGGGGAGTGGTTCCCATAGGTTTCGTCGTATGGAATCAATAATATTCAATACGGGACGCATCATTTCATCTTTGAATACCGCACGGGTGCACCTTGGATACTTACTTGAATGCTTCCGTGTGGTAACATTTTAAAATAATTTTAGTGCTCCATTTAAGATGATCCTACACTTTGAAAATTAATTTATTAATTGACCAACCGCAACTGAGTAGCAAGTTGCAAATCATAGGCTAAATTTAGAATAGCATACTACCATACTACTTTTATTATCTTTGCCAAATCTTTATACTACAGAAATATTCAATATATCTTGCCCAAAATACACTAGGAAAATCAACTCGCTTGTCAAGCCATTTCATGGGGTCTTTAAGCATGTGAGTCAAATAGCTTTGTGTTAAAGAGAATCCATTTTGCCTGTAACTCTTACATAGATTCTCAGCATGCTGTCTGTTGTCAACACCTAAGCTCTACCCAGGTGCCGTCATGAATGATTCATAAAGACTCAGAGGGCTCAATAAAACATGTACATGAGTATTGCTTTAAAGTGTTGTGGACATCTGTTACTGCTGGAAGGACAGGGACTTACAAGGTCAGCAAGGAATGTATTTGACCCCTTTCAACAGGTTGTATAGTACACTGCACTGCTGTGTCCCTACATTCATGTACTGAGGATTCAAACAATTAATTAATTCTGAGAGGCAAGATATTTCACATTCATGGCTACTGTATGTTCTGGATATCTTACCTACAAACTACTAACTACTATTTGTGCAGTGCAGGTTTATAGTATGAAAATTGTGAATGCCATTACAATGCCAAAACTTTTGCAAACTGATTTTTAGGTGGCTCGTTTCAAGTGAAATAAACTCCAGAAGTGCTAAACAACAGTGACTTTTATTCCCTTTCATACAAATCAAGAATACAATTTTCTTTTCACTCTGATCCTCACACAATGCTTTCTTATGACATCAAAACACATGTTTGCCATGCTTGTTCAATGAACCAAAAACAATTAATGGACATGCACCTGTGGAACGGACATTAAGACACTAACAGCTTACAGACGGTAGGCAATTAAGGTCACAGTTATAAAAACTTAGGACACTAAAGAGACCGTTCTACTGACTCTGAAAAACACCAAAAGAAAGATGCTCAGGGTCCCCGCTCATATGCGTGAATGTGCCTTAGGCATGCTGCATTGAGGTATGAGAGAGGCTGGACTGAGGGCTTGTAGGCCTGTTGTAAGGCAGGTCCTTACCAGACATCACCGGCAACAATGTCGCCTATGGGCACAAACCCACCTTTGCTGGACCAGACAGGACTGGCAAAAAGTCAGGGGGGATGGTCGGACTCCGGCGTTTATCATCGAAGGACTAAACATTACACCGAGGCCTGTACTCTGGAGCAGGATCAATTTGGAGGTGGAGGGTCTGTCATGGTCTGGGGCGATGTGTCACAGCATCATTGGCCTGAGCTTGTTGTCATTGCAGGCAATCTCAATATTGTGTGAACAGGGAAGACATCCGCCTCCCTCATGTGATAACTTCCTGCAGGCTCATCCTGACATGACCCTCCAGCATGCCACCAGCCATACTGTTCGTTCTGCTTGTGTGATTTCCTGCCATTGCCCTCAGAAATGTCCGGTAACTTGCAAGTGTCTTGGTGGAAGAGTGGGGTAACATCTCACAGCAAGAACTGGCAAATCTGGTGCAGATGCAGAACTTAATGCAGCTGGTGGCCACACCAGATACTGACTGTTACTTTAGACTTTGTATTTGTGCATATATTTACACATGTTATGTTTGCTGAAAATAAAAGCAGTTAAAAGTGAGAGGATATTCCTTTTTTTTGCTGAGTTTATAAACTACTACATTTACAAGCTTGTTCATTTGCATTTCGGGTGCAAATTGCGTTTTCATCTCACATTAGCTTTTGTGAGACTATTGATTAGGTTTAGGTTAAAGTTTGGGGGTTGGAAGGTAGGTTTTTTGCTTTTAAACTTGAATAAAGCATTAACTTTCAAAACCTCATCTGTTTTTTCCCATCTCACATTTGCTTTTTATGACTCTACCGGATAAGTTTAGGTTTAATGTAGGGAGGTAGGTGTTGATGATTTAAACCTTAATAGAACATTAACCTTCAAAACCTCATCTCTTTGGTAGAACATTAAACTCACTTTTAGCGCCATATTGTGGACATTTTACCTCAGAACGCCATGATACATGTAATGAACCACATAATGTCACTTTGGAAAAATGCTGCCACAGTCATGTAATAGTCATGAGATCAGGCTTTACATTCCAAACATGTTTAGCTGGCTGTTTTTAATCTTCCTAAACAACCGACACAGATTTGGACTTAATAAGGAAACCTATTGGTGTGATAGTATTAAGATTTTGTGTATTTACTTGACTTGACTTATTGACTTGTCTTGTCGAATTACAAAGGATGCAGCTGGTCATATGATCTAGACATTGAGACCACTACGAGTGTGTGACCTGCATTATGTGGGATGAAATAGCTTTTTCTATGAGTATTTTTCTCATGTGAGTCTACATCAATTCAAACATATTTGCCTGTAATACTATTCATTTAACTGTATATATGTTTAAGTGGAAAATGACTTGGTGCACCTTTAATGTCATGAAATCACAATTTTGTTTTGAGATGTTAACAAATATTTACAAGTTGCACAGCATTGAAAACAATGATATCACTCATTCTGTTTATTGTTAAGGGGAACATGGTTAGTTTCTTTTTTTTTTTTTGCCATTTCGTTCTTCCGGTTTAAAAACAAAACTTGAAGCAATGTCATAAAATAGTATATGCATAAACTCTTGAGTTGTGGTTGGTAGTAGAGTTCACTTATATGTCATTCAATTCTGAGCGTTACACCACATAATTCATGAAAAGCAATGCTTCCATCCAATCACAGCACCACCTCATGCATAAGCTCACATTACAGCTAATAATTAAAAATCAAATGTGGATGTGAAAGTGGTTTCTGGTCCAGATATGTGAGCGGAATTTTACACAAAACACCTTCGGAATAACAGGTCAGAATGGACCACAGGCGATAACTAGACCAGGCCGAGCACATTTTTGGGCCTGAAGTTCTGCTACTTGCAGTGCAAACATGAAACAGCTTAGAGACACATATACTTCAATATAATACTTCAATCTGTTGTCATGACAACAAGGATGAAATTCTGGATAACTTTACACAGACAAGGTTAGTAAGAGATTTTATCACACTAGACTCATGATAACACATATTATGCTTAAGTATAGCTGCTGTTCTTTTGAAATATATTTTTTGCGCGTTTAACGTTTTGTGTATTGGACCCATTACTTTAAAAATGTGCCTTACTGAACACGTTTTTGTTTTTCCTTTAGAAAAAGAGGGATGAGTTGAAAGTGGTGAGGTGGAGAGGTGGTGGCGTAGTGGGCTAATGCACACAACTGTTAATCAGAAGGTCGCTGGTTTGATCCCCACAGCCACCACCATTGTGTCCTTGAGCAAGGCACTTATCTCCAGGTTGCTCTGGGGGGATTGACCCTGTAATAAGTGCACTGTAAGTCGCTTTGGATAAAAGCGTCTGGCAAAATGCATAAATGTTAATGTAAATGTAAAGTATTTTCTGTGGTAAGCAACAATGTGCCACAAACACTGTCAATAGATTTTAACTTAAACATTCCTATTAAGAATAAATACACTCAAGGAGCACTTTTATGGAACACCTGTTTTCACCTACTTATTCATGCAATTATCTAATCAGCCAATCATGTGGCTGTAGTGCCATACATAAAATCATGCAGATACAGGTCAGGAGCTTCAGTTAAAGTTCACATCAACCATCAGAATGGGGAAAAATGTGATCTCAGTGATTTCGACTGTGGCATGATTGTTGGTGCTAGATGGGCTGGTTTGAGTATTTCTTTAATTGCTGATCTCCTGGGATTTTCACACACAACACTTTCTAGAGTTTACTCACTATAGATTCAGTGAGCGGCAGTTCTGCAGATGTACCTTGTTGACGAGAGAGGTCAATAGAGAATGGTCAGACTGGTTTGAGCTAACAGAAAAACTCAGATAACTGCTCCACACAATTTTAGTGATCAGAATAGCATATCAGAATGCATAACCAGGGATGTATTACAGACTGCAATGGATTAAATTGACTAACAGAGGTTGCGTGATCCAGTCCAACAGTGAACAAAATATTCCATTCTTTGAATCTACAAATAAATCATCTTCACTCTTCACACTGTTCATACTTTAGTACCATGATTGATAAACAGCAAATGGCCTCAAACTCTTTGTTTCCTCTCACATTTTGATGTTCAACCAACACTATCGTGAGTGAGTGAGTGAGTGAGTGAGTGAGTGAAAGTGAGTACATTGGTATGCTTTACCTCCAATCCTCCTCAAACAGCCCGCCATTTTACATATAAAACATTTTACATTTCACACCCCTTTCATGACCCTTTTTTTATGTCTGAGGTGTCAGCGACTGGTGCTGAACTAGGGGGGTTTCATGGCACTTTAAACTGGCCTACTTCACACTTCCACTCTGCAATGGCTTGAGGCTCTCAGAGCATCCAATAGGCTGAATTTAGTTTGAGTCAATTTTAAATCTCAGTTTCACATGATGACTTTATGAGTTCATTTCAGAAGATCTCATAATGTCATAATGTAGTGTTGCATAGCTCTGGTGACCTTATACTATATCTGCAACGATTACACCCACACACGAATGTGGAAATAAGCTGCCCACTTTAAAAACCAACAAACCAGCATCATTAATACTCTCCTCTGATTTTAATAACCAAAATAAGCTTTTCAATATTCTACATTTAAATGCACCTGAAGTCTAGAGGGCTTGAATATCACATGAATGTGCATCAATCCTCCACTCTAATACCATGGGGAATGTTGATGATATCATCACAGAATAAGATTAAAAAAGGGGCATTATCATATTTTATTTGCATGAACAACACCATCAAAATCAGTGATCCACCAGACCTGTTCAAAAGTATCTGATGCAGAGTCCAAGATCTCTAAATGCTACTGGTTATTTTTATTGACCCTGTTGAAGGAGAGTTAGTTTCATGTATTTACAAATTTACAATTTTTAAGGATTGGTCAGACGTAACTTCTAGACTTCTAACAAAACCTACAAGTGCTGTCCATGCATCTCACATAAACAAACACATACAAACACAGATAAATGTAGAGGCACTCACCTCCTTCAAACTCTGTCTGACAGTTCCCAGAGTTCTCGTTCAAGCTCTCCTCCTCATTGATTATGATGTTCTCGATGTCTTTCATCGTCAGGTGGTCTCGGAAGGCATGAAAGAGGATGTGCTTCAGCTCCTCTAGTGTTATCCGCTGCATGTCAAACTACAGAGGAGACAAGTAACACCACAGGACTGATTCAACCAAACCTGATCTCTTTGAAAATGTGGGATACAATATACATTTATTTTAGATAAAAAAAAGATCTTTGTGTTGTATTCTTTGTTTATTATAAAAACTCTGTGAAATATAAAATGAGGGTTTTGAGGCTTTTAGTCCAAGTATGTTAGCTTTGAGGTCATCTATATGCCACTGTACTCATTAACATTGACAAAATGTACTTTTAACAGATAAACACGTTTAACATTTACAGTCTTTCTCTTCAGAGTAAACAGACCAAATTTTGCACTTCCCAGATTTTTGTCCAATCAAATGCTCAAATGAGTAAGAATGCCCCTCCCTCTGCAACTGCTCAATGTGTTGCAAATCATGGTTCAAGGCTTTTATGCAACTAAAACGTACTGATTAAAAATGATCCGCCTTTCGATATGTCCTGCCCAAACTTCCCGTTTCAATAAGAAATATTGTACGTAAACATCATATCAGAATGGAATAGTACTACCTACTATTTGAATATTGGGCTACATGTAAACCACATTAAACTGTTTCAGTGGTAAAAAAAAATACAAAGAAACAACAAGGTGCATGGCACAGTAAGGGAAAGGGACATACAAATAATTGCAAAACATTCTAAGCATATCTGAGGAAAGCTGCCAAAGGGACTCTTAACTCATGTTCAGTATTGAAAGTTGATTTTTATTACGAGTATCCAGAGGGTGTTTATGTACTCCATCCTTTTAATTAGCCAGGCAACATTAGTCTTGCAGATTGATTTTTCTGGAAGATGTAAATGAAACTGGTGCACTGGCTTAATGCTATTTGCAAAGATGTCAGGTTAGAGAACAAATATTCATTAGGAACACTGGGGAGAACTGTGATAAAGTTGGCAACATGTTAATACATTACTAAATCATTCAGTCGTCTCTTATAAAACAGCACTGTGGCAGTACCATGGTATCAGATGGTTATACAATGTTACTTTCATATATACCATGCAACTGAATGATTATCATATTCACATATCATTGTAATTGGTAATTTTGTGTAAATGCCATGGTATTTTTTTAGACAAACATAATTATACCATAGTAATTACCATTTACAACCAATAAACAAGGCAAAACAATGGTACTTATTGTACATTTGTGGTTTGAGTGTGAAAAATAAAGAATTTAAAGGTGAGGTGTGTCATTTTTTAATATTAAAATATTAATCTAGCTTAATATGCAGAGACATCTTTATTTTTATCTATAAGCACTCGCTTAAATAAATGACACAGACTCAATGTTGCAGAATAATTGAATCAATAGGCACTCATTCTGTGAAATCTCATATTAAAATCATGTCTGCATGCTATGCAAACCTTTAGTCATTATTTTTTTTCATGTGTAATTAGTTCTTATGAACAATTCCCATGTCTTTTTTGTTTTACTGTCTCTGTGGCGCTATCAAAACATTGCTCTTTTTGTTTGAGCATCCTGACCAGCTTGACACATCAATATTGGCTCAACTGAAAGCATGAGTTTGGGGCGGGACTATCTGTTTTACTGTCCAATAGCAGACAGGGGGAGTTTTCAAGAAACCTCTTTATAAACTGTCTGTGAATCAGTGGATTTTAAAGGCCACTGTGAGAAAAATGGACCAGCAAGGTGCAAAGTATTTACATGTAGAAATATATAAATCTAAAGTGACAAAATAACAAAACTAAATTAAGTACAAAAATATACTGTATATACAAAAATAAATCGTGTCCACACTATACTTTCCAAAGATTGATTTGTTCAAGGCACAACAACTGGACGCTCACTCCTCAGGCCTGCCAAGAGACCCTTAAATGGTGTTCTGGGCTCCCTTTTATAGCCCAGGACTCCCCTTTGTAATCTACTACTCAGCGGTAAGTATGTATATAACAATCTACCATGAATACACTCTATATACATACAACACTGTTCAACATAAGACATAAATGTCAGCATTAAAAGACAATACACTGAACAATAAACATAACCAATGTTAATTCTCTTTTATATTGCACGTAAAGTGTAACTGTTCACCCCTTTAGAACAAACAGAAAAGGTTTTGTTGGCTTCCGGTGGCACTGCGTCAGCACAACGCAGGTCTGACTTGTCTGCCACTGGCGAGCGCTCGGGTTAGCCACCGATGCAGCCTCCGCCATCCTAAAGACAGACTCTACCGACACAAACCCGAAACAGATAAGTACTAGCAAACATACAACATTGTGTGTGTATAGGGATATATGAAAACAGAGGGGAAATGTGTGTGTGAGAAAAAATGTCAATGTGTGTGTACGAGTGCCAGTGCTGATTAGCCAACAGGGATGGTCCACTCCATCACACTGCCATTATTTATGCCATTATCTCTGGTGACATTAGTGGCACAGAAATTAAAACAGTTTGCCTTTAAATCTAACTTGACTTTTTATCACAATACCCAAGAGAAGTGATAAAATACAGAATGGAAACCTCCAACTTGATGTGACGGAGGAAGTGCGGTTCTGGAGCTCTGGGGAAAGACGTTTGACAGGAAGTGCTGCCTTTGTGGCTTAAGAGGAGAGACAGCAGGGTATTACAAGAGCTGGCAAATAAATAAATCTGACAAGCCATTAAGTATTACAGCCTCAGTATGCTCACCTCTGCAGTAATTTATCACTTCACCCCACCATGGCAAGTCAAAGAGTACAAGTGCATTGTAATACGCCATACAAGCTGCAGTAATCAGTATACTGTAAACAATTTACACATACGACTGTATATTTGTGTTTGTGTGCAAACCTGAGGATGTAGGAAAAAAGAGCTCTAAAGCACATTCAGGTTGTTGTGATTGTCTAGTCTAGTTATTTTCCTTACTTTTATTCCTTCTAGGTGGTTGCAAGGGCGTTGCTATGAGGTTGCTAGGGTGTTTGTGTGTGGTTGCTATGGTGTTTTGGGTGCTTGTTAGGTGGTTATGTAGTGTGACAAATCAAAAGAGCCCACTCCCAAGTCTCTGTGATATTCTGATCCCTAGATATGGCTTGGGTCTCTGCTTCAATGTTCTTGGGATTTTTTGGGCCCATTTTATCGTTCACCAGGCAATAATTGCACATCCATTCACTTTAAAAAATAATAGAACACCTCGTCTTAATAAGTCACATAATTTGAGGCACAAAAAAGTTTTCTTACTGTATGTTACGTGCCAAAGTTTAATACTTATGGTTATGATTGAATCCCTAATCCTAAGGCATTACCAAGCACCACTCACTAACAACTAAGCTTAATTACTAGCAGCTCCACAAAATAAATATGGAGTACATGTTGTTTATAAGCATTATTCAGTAAATATTATGTAATTACAATGTAACATTAACACTGTCATGTAAAATATGACTATGTCCTGAATGCCTAACCATAAACTGATGGTAAAACATTTAATTGAGCTTCCAGAGAAAGTCATCCAGGGGCAGTCTTGCAAACCAGCCTTTTAGCAATCAAAAAATGAAAGCTGGTATACATTCTGATGTTCCAGAGAGAAAGAATGGGGCCTCACTTGATGTGACCTTTGGACAACCCCCAGCCAAAGAGCTGTCTGAGGGCATTAGATCAATCTGTTTTTTCTGTAGGGCATGAGAATGGACAGCAGACCAGCTCATTAAGAGCCCTCTTGCTAGATAACCAATTCCATTTTCTTTTCTTTCTAACACTATTTCTTTGCCGTGTCGCACAGGGTATTTATATATCTGTAATGGTGTCTGGAATGACCTTTAAGGCTGACTGGCTGTGCTGGAGGCAGAGAGTAATCTTTGTCAGGATGGTACTGTATGAATGTGTGATGGGAGTGTCAACTAGGCCCTTTGTTTTAAAGCGAGAACTCTGTGTCTCACAGAGCTCACCTTTAATCCGAGTTTTACTCCATCACCTCGATAATGGATACAAAAGTGAAAATGGAGACAAAAGAAAGGATCATAATTCAGTCTTTTATATATTACACAACAAAAATGGGTCCAGCTACATTCAATAAAACCACTTCATTTAGATTTTACCACATGAAGCACATTTTAGGTTAACAAACATGACAAAAGTAACATTTGATAGATATTACCATGGTTAAACCATGGTTGCTGTAGTAAAACTGTGGTGATTTTTCATAAGGGCAAACCTTTTAAAGTGTTTGTTACCAAATTGAGTATTCTTTCTTCTGATTTATTACTGCTACTACTGTTTTTTCTTTTCTGAACAAGTATTGAGCCATACCGAAACTGTGACAATAAAACCGTGAAACAAACTGAACATGAGCTATTAGAACCATTACAAACAAAGTGCGGTCAGGGTGTGGAAAAACGTTTTATGTCAATACGCATTACAGAGATACAGCCTCAGATCCTTTCAGGAGTCTTGCCATCTATTTCACTGATGCGTTAATCGAGAACCATTTGGTCTATTGAAAAGCTTTTACCTAGATGATGCACAATAAATTGCATGTGAATTTTATGTATGGCCTATGAGGACCTAAACGTAGGTTTTCAATGTAATTGGAAATGGCGGCCAGGATGTATGGCCGACAATTGCAAATTTGGTGTCATAGTCCTTGGCATGACCCAAGGAATTTAAAGACACAAGTCTCATGACATTTGGCCAAATATTTCAAAAGTTATAATCATTTTACTATATAATTTGACCACTAGGTGTCGCTGTCCCCAGACGTTTTGAGTACCTTCAGGACATGGCCCCGCTGAAACATACCAAATTTCGTAATAATACCTCAATGCGTTCCTAAAATACAGCAATTTAAGACAGAATTAAAAATGGTCAATGCCCAATATGAACGACATGAGAAAATTGGATATCATTTGACTGTATGCCCGAAGGAATCTAACAAGATCATTCTCATGATTTTAGGCCAAAATATTTAGAAGTTCTAAGCAAAAATATGCAGGAACGGATAATGACGTATGAGAGCTGCAGACTTGGAATATAGTGCACAAGTGAAATGGGCTACTTTTATTGAGTTTTTATTTATTTTTTGGCTTTTTGGATCTTGACAGACATTGTCACGACTAACACATTTTTTGTCAGAAAAACATGGTTTAACTGAAGTCAAAAGTATTATTTAAAATGGCTGAATCACCTGAATCCATTAGGTTACAGCAACAAAAGTCATTTTTAAGGGTTGGATCAAATGCAAATCATTAAGGTAACAATTGCAGTTTAGCATGGAAAGGGGCTGTGTGAAGATTCTATTTTTATGTTTCACAGAAACAATAACAAAATGCTTAGAATGATATAGGGGTTAGTACATACCACAAAGATTTATTCTTGGGTAATCTATACCTTTAAGAACAATTCATTGTCAAAATGTATAAACATCACAGCAGCTGTAAACTACCAAACCGAAATGGATGATAACAGGCGAGGGTGTCCTGTGATGGGGTATTGGCAGCTCCGATTCTCTGGATTGCATTGAGTTGTCCTAACATACCAGCGCCAGTCGTATTGAGAGCCTCTGCTCGCCTCTCGCATCAGTCCACTTTACAGCAATTAGTAACACATTAATGGAATCTTCCCTGCCGTCAAGGCAAACTAACAGCTGTGATCATTGATCCTGTGCACCAGATCCACTACAACACCACATTGCCTTTTAATAAAGTGTGAATGTGCTCTGTGAAAGAAAGAGAGAGGCAGAAAGTGTGCAGAAAGAAGAAAAAAGAAAGGGAACAGGTGGATGAAGGACAGAGATTGAAAACAAGCACTTAAATTGTCTTACAAAACTTGTTTGATTTTATTAGTATGGTTTAAAAAGAACATGCTAATATTGACAACATTAAAATGACTGATTGTATAGTGTGATGAAAAAATCCTGGTAAACACAGCCAATGAAAGCTGGTTTAACATGGTTTCCACCTGGTCCATGTTGGTAATGAGATATAGTACACTGATGTACATTTTCAGCCAAACATCAGTATTGGCCAAAAGAGCTCATTATCTGCCAATAAATAGTTTGTAAACTGATTGTTTACTAACAGCCGATGTTCAGGGCCAATCATTTCCTGTCAAAAGGGGGTGGTAAACTGCATCAATGTAGTGCTGTGTGTGAAAGAAAATCTCTCTTGGGTGGAATTACTTTAAAAAGGTCATGAAATGCTCTTTTTTAATAGTTTTATTATTTATCTTCCCTGAGGTCCACTGATAACGTAAGTCCATTTTTTTTGCACCAAACAAAAACATTTTCCATCCTGTCTCTTGCCCTCTGTCTGAAACGCTCAGTTTTGGCCTAAGCATCTCCTTAAAACATCAATGTAATGAATTGGCTAACATCGTGCAGCCACTCAAATAAAGCAATATTTGAAACTCAGTTGGAAGAGAATGAACAAGGTCCACAACATTATCAAATAAAATTTCAGGGTTTACACATAACACACATCCAACACATTGCATCCGAATATATTAAACTGTTCATCTCAAGCACAACTGTTAATACTCAGCACCATAAACTATCAAACAGTCACGATATTTTAAATATTTAATATAAATATTAAAGTGCAGCAGCAGAATGAAAGAGAATGACGTCTCCTTTTCAGCATTGTAACTTGACACTGTGTCTTTTAAAAGCAGCGGCAGATACCCCAGTGGGCGTTCAAAGGATGCCAGGAGGCGATGAGAGCAAATTAGTAGAAAGGGGGGTGTTTAGGTTACAAATGGGGGGTGTTTATCAGTCATGTTTGTATCGATGTTGCTGGCGCTGGCAATGACAAAGACAATGACGATGGCGTGAAGAACCCAAGTGCAATTTTATTAACAAAAGTGAAATCCAAATATCCTAACTATAAACGTGAATGAAACACAAACATGAACTAGACTTGACTTGACAAAAACTTGACTTGATATAAACTTGACTTCACATAACGTTACCAAACACAATACCTGACAAAGGACAATGGTAAACATGAGGGCTTAAATACTTGAACAAGGGAGAACACATGACAAGTGACAAATAAATGACAAGAAAATCATAAATCAACAAAATACACATGACAATGTTAATCAAATCTATCGGCAAGTTCCTGTTTGCCTTAAAATGTTTATCTAGACTCGGTTCTGAAGTCTAGCGACGCATCTGAAGTATCTGGTTTAGCAACGTCAAATACACAGGCGGAGGCACAATCACGGCTAATGCACCTGTATGGCTCTGTAGGTGGATACGGCTCAATGGACAGAGCAGCGTGAGAGCGCAAAGCTGGTGCGTGTTTACTTACAGACCGGTCTTAAGCTCTTAAATGCGCACCTCTGATCATTGCAGCTCAGCGAGAACCAGTGAGAAGCATGGCGCTAGATGCAGAAACCATATGAATTCGGCAGAGAATTCTACTTGACCACCCTTGAATTTACAATAGTAACAATAACTTTACTTTAGGCATAAATAGATTCATAATACATATTATCTTATCACTACTTCCACTCTATTCAATTTGTCATAAGCTACATTAGGGCAGTGAGGGAACATAATACATTTTTGTTACAACTTTTAAATGTTAACATTTTATATTTATTGTTTTTACATGTGTAGAGTAGGCCTACTGTTTGTAATTACAAAAATGCCATAATTGGTTTTATAGAAAACATGTTACATCTAACGACGGTATTGAAGAAAATCCAAGCTTCCATGAGCTTACTATGGTCTTGTTACAAATACCACTGTTAAAACTATATGATAAATATAAAAATCTATATATAAATCAATGTAAAAAATAACTAAAATTGTATTAATGAGAGAGTGCAACAAAACCTCATCCTCCAAACCATGTCTTTACCCAAATACACTTTGATAAATATATAATAATGATTTATATTGTAGAGCTGTCAGGATGATTTTGTGGGAAAATGCATACATATGTCATTCGCCCGTGCGTTTTGACATCATATCCGTATACAGAGAAAATAAACTCTGGATTCTGTAGCGTCTGTGTGGGAGTAGCTGAAGCTGAAAATTTGTTGTCACAACGAACGAGAAAAAATGACCATGGATCATTCAAAACAGAAACCCCAAACAGAGAAGAGTCTACAAGTAAAATGGTAAAGTGACAGAGTTCATAATAAAACCCAAATCAACATCGGTTTGGCTTTTCAGAGGTGGCGACAACTCCAAGATCTGAAAGGATTTAAAAGCGACCCAGAAATGTTTTTTTTCTTACTCAACAGGTAAGATATTTTGTTGATATGGTTTACGTATAGTTGTGTAATCACACACACACACACACACACACACACACACACACACACACACACACACACACACACACACACACACATGTCTGTAATCGGTGCAGAACTTTCAATTGTTACCAGCCACGGACATGTGAGTATTGTAATGATGTTGACCACTGGTTGGTAATAATGACAATCTATAAATTAGTGACTACCGTGATCTATTTTGCCAGAATATCCTGCAGTTATAAAAACTTTACAACGTTTGACCTTATCAGACAAGCAATCGTTATGTCTAATGTTAACAAACATTGCCTAACTTTTGTAAAGTCATTTATATTGAAACATTAATGCTTCCAATAACTTAAAACAACAGCATAAGATATGGCACTTATCTGCTCAGATTACATGTTTTCAGATATCCATCTTTTTCATTCTTTCATTATTTATTTGTCCATTCGCTATGATAAGATGTCCTGTATCCTGTGTACACCGGTGCCTCGAAACACATTCATCCACACAGAGGAGCAGAGCCGAAGCACAACTTGCGTCATTACCAAAACAATGTTCTTCCGCAAGACACATGCGGTTTTATTTTTTAACCGCTAGAGTAGAGGGCCAAAAGTTACATAGTGTAGGTATACATTTTCATAAGGGCAAATGCAAAATACACTTTTTATATTTTTATAATAAGAACCTGATGAACGGAGTTCCAACTCAAGGGAATGAAGTAGAGGGGAGTTCTCAAAAAAGAGAACAACTGGTCTAGTGCATTTTTATGTCCAGATGGGTCCCCTTTAGTGTTCAGGAATAGTTATAGGCCATAATAGGCCTGTTTGTCCTGCTCTCTCTCAATTTACGAACTGAAGCACCAGTGGGCAGGGCTAAGGGTGCAATGAAGTAAAGTAGGCGTTGATGTTTTTTTTTGCTATAGAAACGGTCATGAATTAATAGGCCCCCAAATGACGTAGGGAAGTTGTGGAAGTAGAGAACGATGCGTTTTTGCAGATTTGTTTCAATTAATGCTTTAATTGCATTGGGGATTAAGTTTTGATTCCTAAAATTTACAGTATGCTTTTATAGTAGACCTCTTATATGTCAAAATATCAAGGAACATTTTAATTCAAATTATATGACCCCTTTAAATTGGGTTACAATGAGAGCAGATTTGCAATTCGTAAGCTTTATACTGCTACAATTTCACGAGGTGGAACTACCGTTAAAACGTATAACACAACTAATTTGATGAATTACCTTAAAGCTCGACACAGCAAGGAATATAATGAGTTTCATAAGCTAAAGCGGAGGCTGCTTCATTCATTCATTAGCTGGTCCACACTGGTCTAGATGGTTGATGGTGGGTCGAGGTCAAACTGGAACACCATCTTGGTCAAGCTGGTTGCAGCTGCTAGACGACTGCAGCTGCTTGGGCCAGAAAACAAACCAACTACCACATTCAAATAAACAGCTTCTTAAACTGGTATGACCTGGTTGTTCTAGCAGGTCTCTTAAGTAAATGCTTCTCTCATACATTTTACAGTCACACCAGACCCATCAACATTTGGAAGAGACTTTGTAGACTGCAGTATAACCTTGTCTGACCATTCAGCCATTTCATTTCCACATATCCTCAAGTCCCACTTCAGGGAATGGCAGTGAAATATTATGGCGATCACATTCTTAAGCCCGAGAGCATTTCTGAACAAATAATGAAGAGCAGAACACTTTGTTGTCCAGCCTGTAACCTGGTTATCATCCACCCCGCTGCAACTGTCAACATTTCGGCTCTGGTACTGCACACACTTGTCCGTGAAAGTCACACAATTGATGCCCTCTTGTTCAAGACATGGTGACAGGGGACTTAAAAGAAACCTGAAGAAAAACTATGCAATTTAATTTCAGGAATAAGCAGATCTGTCGGTACATTGGGTATGTTGCAAAACTGTCTACATAGACAGTTGTCTTCTATGATGGCATCCTAACTGAAATTAAAGTCTTATAAGTGAGTATTTGGAACATCTACAAAGGCGGCAACTCCACATGGCATTCAAATAGCGACTCGACTCGCAAGTGATTTCAATACAGGTGATGTGAAAGGAACTGCGCAATACTCTAATGAGCACAAATATACATAGCATACACACATTTTGGGTAAAATAATCCGTTTTCTATCATATTAACTATTTTTTATTGATACTTTTCAGTATTGAATGCTTTATAAGAATATTTATATTTAACATTTATTTTGCTTAGTCCGGCATCTATATAATTCCGCCCATCAAATCTAATTAAGTTTGAATATTGTTCGGACAATATAAACAAAATAATAATTCTTAAAATTTCTTTGAATATACAAGTTCCAAATGAAGAGGACACTTTATAAAAGCAAGTAGTATTCATTTATAAAGTATTTAATTTACTGACTGGATTTTTTAAAAAAACAAGGCATTACTATATCGTTATTTAATATGTACACCAATTTTGATAGATTTTTTAGAAAATGAAACTATATTGTGATATACACTTACTGAGGACTTTATAAGGAACACTCTGGTCCTAGCCCATCTGCCTCAAGGTTTGACGTGTTGTGCATTCTGAGATGCTATTCTGCTCACTACAATTGTACAGAGTGGTTATCTAAGTTACCGACTTTGTCAGTTCAATCCAGTCTGGCCATTCTCTGTTGACCTCTCTCATCAACAAGGCATTTCCATCCGCAGAACTGCCGCTCACTGGATGTTTTTTGTTTTTGGCACCATTCTGAGTAAATTCTAGAAACTGGTGTGCATGAAAATCCCAAGAGATCAACAGTTACAGAAAAACTGAAACCAGACTATCTGACACCAACAATCATGCCACAGTCAAAATCACTGAGATCACATTTTTTCTCTCCAATCTGATGGCTGATGTGGACATTAATTGAAGCTCTTGACCCGTATCTGAATGATTTTATGCATTGCACTGCTGCCACACGATTGGCTGATTAGATAATTGCATGAGTACGTAGGTGTACATGAGTTCCTAATAAAGTTCTCAGTGAGTGTAGATATTTATATAAATATATAAATAGACAGACAGACAGACAGACAGACAGATAGATAGATAGATAGATAGAGAGATAGATAGATAAGAAAGTGTGATAGATAAATAGATGATAGACAGACAGACGGACAGACAGACTGATAGATTGTGTTAAGGTGGTCCCCTTAACCTTTAACCCATCTTTGCATTCAGTTCCATTGTGTATGCCATCAGTAGCAGGGCTTTCATAATAGCAACTCACAGGAAAGCAATTTGACAAATAAGATCTCTTTTCATATCAATGAGATTAAATGGAGTTTAAATACTTCTCATATTTTTCTCCAGAGAAAAAGACCTCCGTAATCTCACATGTGTCTCATCTAGGTTTTCAGAAGAGATCATAGTTCTCATAGTTCCTAAGCAATTTTAGGACAAACATTAGATATAGTTGATACTTAAAGCTGAAGTGTGTCATTTTGTTGCATATCCAAATAGAATTACTAAAATAATGATTGTTTTCAAACATGTTTTCCAAACCAGACTGGTCAAGCGTTTTGCCCCTGAAATTAGTGTATGCTTACCGAAATTTAAATCACTGCCTCCCTGTGGCCGAGGCTGGAATTGTTGATGAAAGTAGGGATACATGTGACAGAATGGCGTTAAAAAGCGAGTTGTATTTGTTGTTGTAAATGTTGTAATATTGTCAACAGGAACTTGAACCTAACTGGAACCCAACCATAAACAATCAGAGGCAAAAATAAAATATAGCAAAATATAAAAATAAAGTTAACAACCTCCAAATGTTGCTCTCTATTGTTTAGGTGATCGTGATTACGTCCTGGTTTCCATGGGACCAGAACTTGTATCTCTGAGGTTCTTGAATTGATGCTAAAATGTCTGATGGGGAATGCCGCTTGTCAGTAATTTAGCTGAATGGGATTGATTTCAGGGTATATGGACTTTCGGAAGCAACATGTCGATTTCCCAAGTAATCGTGTTACTGACTCTGCATATTATGATGGCATAGGAAATATACACTTAAGCTTCAAATGCAACATAACAGAGAACTACATTATTTCTATGACAGAACAACATTCTGAGCAATACTCTTTTTCACCAGGTAATTAAAACACCCACCAAATCAAACAAGAAATAAACAATTGTCATTTTAATTAATCTAGAGAAAATCTTCAGGCCCAGACAGAGATGTCCACAGATCTTTACTGTGTAACATACTACTTTTTTCAGTTTTGAAGACATAAAAACACATATTATATGCAGACAAAAAGGAATAAATATTAAGTGACTATTACTTCTTTGTTTTCCAACAAATAATTTGGGGCATAATAACAAATGTGGCCGGGTCTCAGCACGTCTATCTAGCAGCAGAGCAGCATTTGTTAGAGTGCCAACTTTACGCCATATCTGAAATTAAAATGGGCTCATCAGAGACGTCAGTGTCCCTTTGAAACACTGCTTAAATATACATGCAGTGCAGCATATTGACCGTGACAGCAATGAGCAAATGCATCGCACCAATACATGTAAGTTATACACAATCATCATCTGTCCACCTGTATGATATTGCACTGAATCACCACTCTTTCAACAAGGATAAACCATGCGCATGCTTACCAAACAAGAGGACAAAATATAGCTAGATTCTTTCTTGTAACTGTTCGGTTCTTGTCACAGTTCTCTCATGACATTCATTTTAACAACTGCATAATAGCTATTAAAGTGATAAAGTTCATACAAAAATGAAAATTTGTTCATCATTTTCTCACCCTAATGTCATTCCAAACCCTTTACTTTCTTTCCTCTGTGGAACACAAAATTATATATTTTTCTGAATGCCCAAGCTGCTCTTTTCCATACGACAAAAGAATGCAGTGATCTTGGCTGTCAAGCTCAAAAAAGGACCATAAAAGTAGTCTATACAACTCAAGCATGATATTGCAACTTTTCTGAAGCCATAAAATAGCTTTGTGTGATGGTTTTTGTTTTTTAAGTTGTTATTCACTGAAAATCTGTTTTCAGTTTTTTGCCATGGCTCTCAAATCTCCTGCATGCTTGTGCACATTCAAACATGGTGCCCTGTATTTGGCCGTGAGAGAACGATTATTATTGTCATCACTAAAGTTTGAATGAGCGCATGCACAAATGAGATTTGAGATTTTTTTTGTTATATCTGGAAAGACATTAGGCCGAGTAAATTATGACAGAATTTTCATTTTGGGGTGAATTATTCCTTTAAGTAGTCATTTAAGCACACACGAGATAATAAAAGTAACACTAAACATGAATATCGCAAAAAACAAATCTAGAAAATGAATCATATAATGGCAATAAAATAACTTGAACTTAAATAGATAATCATATCTAATAATAATCGATAACATTTGTGGTTATTTCTGCTATGCGGTCAGTGCTGCTGAGGGAGGCAATGTGTAGCTCTGTGTTTGTGTGTGCCTGATTAAGTGTGTGTGTGTGTGTGTGTGTGTGTGTGTGTGTGTGTGTGTGTGTGTGTGTGTGTGTGTGTGTAGAGAGAGAGAGATGGAGGGAGTGCAGTGCAGTCATTTTCTCTGTGTGTATATGAGTGGCAGCTGCTGCACTGGGGTTGTGGAAACAGGCAGAACTATGAGAGCTTTGCTGATTGCTGAGTTAAAGCTCTCATTCCAGTGCCATTGCTAGACCCCTTTTACTGGAGCACGAGCCCCTCTCTCAGCCAATTCTTAACACTTGCCAACATTTCAGAGACCAAAGAATGAAAAGTAACACTGAAGATGTAGTCAAGTTGACGTGGAAGTATTTTCAATAAAAAACAATGAGGAGAGCACAATAGCATGGCGGAAACAAAGGAAGATGCAGAACAACTGAGAAAGAAAGAGACTGAAGAAGGGAGGTAGTGGACTACAGAAAGCTTTGGAGTGATCAACTGAAGTTCAGACTAAAGCTCTTTGCCTTTCAGCATCAGACTGATCATATGTTTCTCCCCTTTGTGTGTTGAATTGATGACCTACAGAATTAAAACTGTCAGGCACCATTAGACGGCTTGAAACATCAACCCTTATCCAAGAGAGCAGCAATTGCTGCCAAAAATCCAAATCAAACAGCAATCATCAAGAATACATCTGAAGGGAATAGTTCACCTGAAATCAAAGAAATCATTTACTAGCCTATTCCAAACCTGTTTGTTGTCCCTTCTTCTACAGAAGACAGAAGAAGATCTTTTGGAGAATGCACAAGCAGCTCTTTTCCATTCAACAAAGATTAATGGCCACTGGGGCAGTTGAGCTCTAAAGTTGACAAAAAAGCACCAGAAAAGTACTATACAATTCACTTGTGTGCTATAAGACTTCTAAAGGCATACGATTTGTTTTTATGACACTGGGTTAGGTTTATCTAAGTTAATGCCTGCAGGTCCAAAAGGGGGCGCTATAGTTTTGAGGTAGAAATATGAATACAAATGTCTTTAAAATATCACTTAAATATACAAATCCTATATCAAATGAAAGCTCTCATTCTCAGGAATGTTCAGTTTATTTTGTTGCCCTAATACCACAGTTTGAAAGATTTTCAAAAGAATCATAAAATTAAAATGTATGCACCCATACCTGCTTCTATATCCCCCAAATAGCTAAAAACTTTATATCTACTTTTACCTTAGGAAGTTCTCTAAAAATGAGCCATTGTTTACTTGTCTGTGAGCTTGCTTGTGTGAATAATTTAATGTAATATCTTAGATGCCCAGAACAAAATATGCAATGCAGCAGGAAAAGTATGCTAAACAAATCATCAGAAATATATGTTGTCAACTATTAATTATAAAATGGTATATATCGCAAAGGGGAGGATCTCAGTTTTATAATGTTACCTAGATCGAGCTTCTAGTCCACTCACAGGCCGAGATATTCGATTAAATATTTGGGGTGGTGCAAGAACTGAAAATTAGACTGAATGTCTATGGACGAACACATCTGCGAGGATTAAAATGTGTTTCAGATCGGCATTGTGTGAGGGAAGGTGATAGAGGGACAAGTTTTTTCTAGTACTTCCTGCCATCTAGTGAAATAAAATAAGACTTGGATTTTGAGAGAGATGGGGTGAACAGAACCAAAATTTCATGATTACAAATTTAGGACAACAAATGTTTTTTGTATCTATTCATCATAAGAGTGTAAACATATACAATATTATTTATATGAATAATTTAATGAGATATTTTTTTTTCGCAGTTAGTCAACAGTATGTGACTTGCTGAGCTTATAAATTTGAGTGTGAATAATAGCTGTCGGCAGTCCAAAAATTAAGGTTTCAACCTTAAATTCCTCATCTGTTTGGGAGACATTTTAACTCGCTTTTAGCACCACTAATTGGACATTTGACCTTGGAACTGTAATGATATGCGCAAGGAGCCACGTAATATTTTTTGACTGTCACCACAGTCACATGTTTTCATGAGATCAGGATTATTATGACACAGACACCAAAATGAGAGCTGGCTGTACTGCAACACAAAAAGTCCATTATGACAAGTAATGCAATCTTTAATAGGGCTATCATGAGTTCAGCCTCACACAATTGTTACATAAGCATTAATGACCAGCCTTGATTGGCACCAAATTTTTCTTTAAACGTCAAAAGTTTCTCGGGTTACGTTTCTCTCGGGTCAAATAATAAAATGAAAAATGTAACCATATTTACTGCTTTATCCTCTCCATAATTACCCTTCAAGACATGTTTTGCAGATTATATAATTAGTCAAATGTTACTGCCATAGAAATCGGAGTGATCAAAATGAACAAAGGATTAAAGAGGCTTGTCATCGACATTTTAGCCAAGAAAACCAAATGTTTGCAATCTTTATGAAAATGTAATTGAACTTGTTCAGCTTCTAACATTACTTTTCAGCTGACGTCACCAAGCCCTATTATTTTTTACCTCTCTCTACCAACCACCTGTCATATAGAGACCGTTTTTCAAAACCCAATTCATTTCTAATGGATAAGATCACATCCCACCCTACATTTGCTTCAACTGTGCACAGCACCAACTGTGCTAATAAAATACAGACATAAAAGCCTAGAGGAGGCACCATATCTGCCACCATGTCTGCATTTTGATGGAGGTACACTGTTTTTTCAAAACTGTCACAGCAAATATATGATGTTAAGCATCATTAAAGGTATAAAAGCTCCATGTGTGCATTGCCTTTGAGTTTGCTGCCTTTGTTCATGGCGATAATCGGGCGGTGGAGACCTTTTAAGGGTATGTTTAGTTTGCCAAGAGCAAATAGTACTAGAGGCAAAGGCGGTTATCTCTTTGTATAGTGTAGTTTGCAATGCAGCACTTGGGCTAGTTAGATTTTTACAAACTGTAAACAAAGAATTTCTTAAAACTAGACTTGACTATTATCAGTAAGACTTGATCTGAAACAAGTCAGTGCTTGATAGCCAAGTATGGAATAAGGGCCGGAACCCGCAAGCATACTGAAACACTAAGAACTTTTCAACTCCATTTAAGTCACTCTCCTGCTAAATCTCAAAACAGATGACTTTGTATTGACAAAATCCAACTATGGGCTCCATTACCTTTCCAGTACCCCTAGTAATAAATACAGGCAAGGAGACCACAGGACAGTTCCCCAGGAATGAGAACAATGGCTGATATAAACCAGACAAGCTCTAAATTATCCACAATTATGGGCCTTGAACAATAATAAGGATATGAATGATGGTCCTGCCATTTAGACATTAGACATTTTGTGCATTATTCATTTATTTGATTGGTTTAGGGTTAAAATAACACACACACACAGAGAGAGAGAGAGAGAGAGAGAGAGAGAGAGAGAGAGAGAGAGAGAGAGAGAGAGTTGCCACACAGAGGAGAAATCATAAAAGATTAATGGGTATTCATTTATGAAATTCACTCAAAGAGTCTCTAAAACTTGGTCTGGTGTTGGAGTCTTTGTTATTTGAAAACTTTAGAAACAGAGCTGGAGAAATTCATTGCTCAGAAGTGCTGATCTAGACTAGAGCTGTTGGCCTGTGACCTTTACAAGAGAAGTCCATGTTTAAGCACGAAACAATCAGATTGGCAAATGAACACATTCACACACTGCCAACTCCGGTGTGACAGGACCAGCACTTTTTAGGTTGGAGCAGAGGTAAAACACAGAGCGTGGACACATAAAGCTGTCACTGAAGTTAATGCTGATTATAATTGCAAGAATCTTACATTCATAAAGATTTGTATACATTCAAGAGGTTATTAATACACATTTACATATACAGTGGCCCTAAAAATTATTTGGACGTTTAAGGCCAAAGTATACTTCGATTATCCGTGTTGCTGATCGAAAAGAGCACAGTCTGTGCGGACTGGCCGCACATGGCCAAGACTTTCTCAACAAGCAGACAGTCCTCGTATGTGCATAATTTAATCATAATTAACGCATGCGCCTGCCCTTGACTGCAACATACCTGCCAACACTCCCAATTTTACCGGGTTTGACCCGTTTTTCCACCCCTCCTTCTGCTGTTCTCGAGATTTACAATTTCTCCTGATGAACACACTATTTTCTGCATCCACACTTTGCACATGAGAATGTATTAGACATCCAGGCAGGGTTGCCAACCATCCCATAAAATACGGGGTCCCGTATTTAATTATGAAATGATGCATCCCATATCGAATCAATATGGCACGCGATTTGTCCCGTAACCAAATTGTTTCAGATCATTAATTTAACATTGATATAAGTTGAACATTGGGTAAGGGGTCATCTGAACAGTCTACACATTGTGCTGAAACATGCTAATACTGGGGAGGGTGTGGTAAGGGACTGTCTGAAAAGTCCCCACATTGTTTATTTTTTTATTGAAAAACAGAAGGGTCAATATAAATGCTCAGTATGATGTATAAAATTACACAGATCCAACAATACATGAATACATAAAGACAAAAAGTACAGGTGAAGGAAAAATAAATAATTAAAATAAAGTAAATTAAAAAACAATTAAAATACATGTACACCAATGCAGATGTATAAATAAATAAGATAAGGAAGTTAAATAATCGAAGAAATTAAATAATTATATGGTTCAGGAAAGTTCTCAGCACATAATAATAATAATAATAATAATAATAATAATAACAATAGTAATAATAAAGAAAACATTTATTGCTAAAACTGTGAAGAATGTGGTAAGAGTGCACATGCGTGGAAACACATTCACATTCACTCGCAGTCAAAAGACTTTGACCTTTGAAGACAATGCTCAAATGTCACTCTTAACATTTAATTGCAATAGATAACAAAATATCAAACCAAGTGTCATTTGCAAATACTGTAAGTTATGCTAGAACTTTTCTCAGAACTATTGTAACTTTAACTTTTTTAACCAACTGGTTTTAAGATCAATTTATATTGGATGAATTTAGTCAGCTCCCTCAAGTTCGCACAGGTGTCCTAACAGAGTAACCACCACTGGTGTCATTTATTCAGTAACTAATGTATTGGTGATTTGTTGTTATCATTTACTCATGTAAATTTACTCATTTCATGTTAACTTACTGTCTAACATCTTCTTTTGTGTTCCACAGAACAAAAAATCACAGCTTGTTCGGAACAACACAGTGGTGAGTAAATGATGACAGAATTGTTATTTTTGGTTGAACTGTTCGTTTAAGTGTCCAAATACTTTTTGGGGGCCACTGTAAATCTAACACAAATCAGCTCTGTTAAAGGGATAGTTCACCAAATGTTCATCATTTACTCACCCTCATGCCATCCCAGATGTGCATGACTTTCTATCTTCTGTTGAACACAAACAAAGTTTTTTTGAAGAATATCTCAGCTCTATAGGTCCTCACAATGCAAGTAAATGGGTGCCAAAATTAAAGTAATCCATAAGATTCCAGTGGTTAAATCCATATCTTCAGAAGCAATATGATAGGTGAAGTTTAGAAACCACTGTCAAATCAATATTTAAGTCCTTTTTTTTAAGATTAATCCCCACTTACATTTTCACATACTTCTTTTGTTTCTGGCAATTCGCATGATTCACGCATCTCGCCAGCTACTGGGCAGGGAGGAGAATTTATAGCAAGAAAAGACATGAGGCTCTATTTTCGTGAGTGTACAAAGAACGGTGCTATGTGCTACGACCACGCACAACGTCTTGGGAGGGAGTCTTTGTGCAACTGTGTGTGTAGGCGTGCAAACTGTTGGTGTATTGTATGTTAATAAAGTGGCGCAAAGCGCAATTTGCTATTTTCCTGAGAAATATGTCATTGCGTTAAGACATTTCAATACCACCTCTTATCTCAGCGCAAAGTCCAAATTCAGTTCCTGCATTTGCGGTTTGGAGATTTCGCCAGCAGGTGGTAATAAAGTTAATATTTAAATTCTGAAAATACAGAACATCAAATAATGTCCTTGACTATCGCTGTTAGAAGCAGTTTGTCGAAGCAAAATCTTTTGAGATTTGTGTTAAACTTTCTAGAGGTCATGGTTTATTTGATTTTTTTTCAATTACTATTATTTCTGTTATGTATATTATTATTCTTGTATATTTACAATTGTATTTATGGTTTAATTTGAATTAGAATTTTCCGTCTGTTGTTGAGAGTGAGTTTTATGTCACTGCAAAAGGGGCCAGTGGAAGAAGTTGGAGAGAGTAAAATGTTTGGATTTGGTATGATATTTTTGACCACTTCGTTATTTTGATTATATTTTCATTTCGTTTGAAGTGTAATTTGAATTTAGAAATATCTTTGATTACATTTTTCAAGTTAATCACTTTTAATACTCGCCATGATCTGTGTGTATGTAGATGAAAATTATTCATTGTACTTACATTCTCTATAATTTAAAGGAGCATACATCTAAATTCTGACAAGAAAAACATTTTCTATGCATATAAAATGAGTGTGCCACTGTCATAGAAATGCCTGACATTCAACAGTGGCGCAGTTAATGCACAAAGGAACATATTTTTTAATTCTTCTAATTTATTGCATACAGTCCATTTACACTACCAACTTTGAATGTGCTGTCTTTGTTTATATCATTGGTGCTTGAGGGAATGGACTGTATTATAATAGATATATTATAATAAGAACCTCATAATTAAATTGCACTCGACCCAGCCCATTTGCGCATTGCACTGGTGATTTCGCATCTTGACTTAGGGCATGCTTGCACAAAAATACCAAAACTTCATGGCCTGCGTTGCTAGCACTCTTAAAATAGGACCCTTAATTATGAAAATATTGTATTAAATATGAAAGTCACACATCTGGGATGGCATGAGGGTGAGTAAATGATAAGAGAAGTTTCATTTTTGGCTGAACAATTACTTTACGGTTCACTGGTGTCACTGTGAGGTTAAATACTGTCCACCTATCCTCCCAGATCACCTTCATAAAGGCACTTTTTAAAAGCACCTAAACGCATCTTCTCTTGTCACTTCATATCAGTGATGTGTTGCGGCACAATGCTGCTCTGCACCGAGCCAATCATCATCTCAGCCATTGTCAAGCATGAAACATTGCTTTATGTCAGCATCCTTCAAAGGACGACCTTTCCCACTGAAACTAAAACCATGGTAAAATGACATAGAGGGTTTCTAACATGCACCATTTCCAAGAATAAACCATTAATGAAACATTTCTAACAACAGAAAAATAAAACATTTGTGATAATAGCTGTCGGTAATAAACATACAGTAGGCACAGTCCAGCTGGCATGTTGTTCAGTCATTTAGTTGAGGCTGTGAGTGAGAAAGGTAAGTGTGTCATAAGTGTGGAGTTAAAAATGGTGGCATGGACTGTAATCAGTGGCCACTTTCATGCTTTATTCCACAAGATTCTCAAAATTCATTCCACCTACACCACAATTCTCTAAATGAAAGTGTTCCCAAAGTGTAATCTCTTGCAAAAAAAATCCCATTCCATATGTCTCATATTTGAGATTTTTCAGAATGATCAGTAAGAGCACAAAGACATTTATTTTGTGTATGTTTACTAACTGGATGTTTAATAATAGATGATAATGTACATACATTATATAGAATGTAGTGTATATATACAGAGTATATATATATATATATATATCATTAAAAGTTATTGTTTTTTTTATATTTATTGAGCAGTTTATTACAGCTCTGATACAGTTTAGTTCTCCTCTCCAACCATTTTTATATGATGCCTGGCTTTTTCTTTGAAAATCATTTTTGAAGATCTCTTTGCGTCATTAAACGTCTTCTGACTATTGAGATTAACGTACTGTATGTATGAAAAATAGTGGCATGTAATAATGTATTGTTAAAGTGGATAATAATATAGAATAAATAATATTTCAGTGTGCACTTAAAGCAAATGTAACTCTTTATTATCAGCTTTTGCATTAGTTGCTGTGTCATCCACATGAATGATTCATTATATCTTGACCAATAGCTAACTGTTCCTGGCCGGTCTGCATTTCAAGGCTGGCGCCATTTTGGTGGATAATCAAACACATTGTGGCAGGGCGGAGGGCGGGCCGGTTGTGATTATACACACCCGGTCCCTTATCAGGCTAATTAAGCCTCCGAGAGGGATAAAGGCTGATGGCAGACGGTGGTGCGACGAGAGAGAGATCGTTTACGGACATGTCCGTCACGTGTGTGTGTTTGTCTTTTTAAGTTTATCATTAAAACTATCATTTATATTGCCAAGCCGGTTCTCGTCTCCTCCTTTCCATTACACTACGTTACGCACATATTTTGAGTTATTTAAACCTCCTCAATATTTAATAGGGATCAACAAATCTGATTTGAGAATACACTCTCTTTCTGACAAAAACTGAAAATGCTTTTTAAGCCATTTGTCTTGTGTGAAACTTTTTTCCCTTTCATTTACAAATCATGTTGTCTACTAGATCAAACTGCCTGTGGTTACACAGCTATAGATAATTTGTTTTAATATTTCAGAATAGATTATGGTCTAGAAAGCTCCTCATGCATTATCAATATGATTTGTTACATTTTCGGATTATTATAGCAATAAAGCATGAGTCAGTGTGCATGCTTGGCAGAGGGTTCCAAAGAATTGCTTTTGTTCCTCAGCAGCACCCTTAAGACCTTAAAAGATAAAAATATCATACAAATGCCTTCAGTGTTATCACCAATATGATGTACTTAATGAATTAGGCCATCTTCTTTGCATGCACTTTAAATACATAAATAATTATGACAGAGGAGACTGGTTCTAGTTGTCACACATTTAACTCCAGTGAATGTTTCTTTGGGTAGGTTTATTTTTTAAGATTTTTGATTTATTTATAGGTATGTACCTTATAGTCTTGGCTAAGAAAACACCTGTTGAACAAATCCACTGTTATAATGCAGGAAAAAAGATAGTTCACTGAACACAATTGCAAGGCAAGTTGTCACAATGGAATCTGCTATTAAATGACCTATTATATACTTTTCAGCAAAGTCTAAACTTCATGAAATCTTCATCTAAAGTATGTGAAACTAGCAAATGGTGTAAAACGTTGTACACAAATATATCAAAACATTTATTTTGACTAACAAATATCATACATCACATACACATATACAACATCTAAAATGATATATTGTTGTGGCAGGGCAGAGGGTGGGGCCGGGTCGTGATTCCACACACCTGGCCCCTAATCAGGCTAATTAGCCTTCGAGAGGGATAAAGGCCGGCCGAAGACGGCAGTGCAACAGAGAGAGAGAGATTTACGGACAGCTGTCCGACACCTGTGTGTGTGTGTATTTATCACTTTGTGGGGACCAAATGTCCCCATAAGGATAGTAAAACCCGAAATTTTTGACCTTGTGGGGACATTTTGTCGGTCCCCATGAGGAAAACAGCTTATAAATCATACTAAATTATGTTTTTTGAAAATGTAAAAATGCAGAAAGTTTTCTGTGAGGGTTAGGTTTAGGGGTTGTGTTAGGTTTAGGGGATAGAATATAAAGTTTGTACAGTATAAAAGTCATTATGTCTATGGAAAGTCCCCATAAAACATGGAAACACAACATGTGTGTGTGTGTGTGTGTGTGTGTGTGTGTGTGTGAGTGTGTGTGTGTGTGTGTGTGTGTGTGTGTGTGTGTGTGTGTGTGTGTGTGTGTGTGTGTGTGTGTGTGTGTGTGTGTGTGTGTGTGTCTTTTTGGTTCAGTTCTATATTAAAATATTATTTATATTGTCAAGCCAGTTCTCACCTCCTCCTTTCCATTAACCCCTTAACAACTGTATATATAAAAATATATATATTATATGTACTGTATTTTTGTTTGTACAAAAATACTGATATAAAAAGTAGGGACAAACATGATGGTGCTTAAGCTAGCAACACAAACAATTATAATCTTTCATGTCTTTATTGAATACATCCCATTAAACATTCAAAGTTCTGTTGAAAATGTAAGTGAACCCTTAGATTTAAAAACTGATCGATCCTCTTTTGGCAGCAATAACCTCAACCAAGCTTTTCCGGTAGCTGCGGATTAGACCCGCACAACGTTAAAGTTCGTTTTGGATCATCCTTCCTTACAGAACTGCTTCAGCTCAGCCATATTCTTAGGATTTCTGGTGTGAACAGCTCTCTTGCGGTCATTCCACAGTATCTCTATTGGGTTAAGGTCTGGGCTCTGACTAGTCCACTTCTAAAGTTGGATTTTCATTTTTCTGTAGTGGAATTATTTTGATGTTTAGGGTCATTGTCCTGCTGCATCACCCAATTTCTACTGTAGCTTCAGCTGACACACAGCCACCCTGACATTATCCTGTAGGATATCTTGATAAACTCAATGATGGCAAGCGGTCCAGGCCCTGAAGCAGCAAAGCAGAACAAAATAATGATGCTCCTTCCATCATACTTCACCCTTGGGATGATGTTTTCATGTTGGTATGCAGTGCTCTTTTTACACCATATGTAGTGCTCTTCCCAAACAATTAAACCTTTGTTTCATCAGTCCACATAATATTTTCCCAGTAGCATTTTTGAGTGCCAAAGTGGTCCTTGGCAAACTTTAGGCACACAGCAATGTTTTTGTTTAAAAGCAGTGGACACCAATGTTTGTTTAATGTTTTCTGTATAGTAGAGTCATGAACAGAGATGTTCACCAGTTCCAGTGATTCCTTCTTGTCTTTAGCTGTCACTCTAGGGTTCTTCTTTACCTCATTGAGCATTCTGCTGTGTGTCCTTTGAGTCATCTAGACTGGACGGACACTTCTAGGGAGAGTAGCCACAGGACTAAATCGTTGTGTGTATATATCGTGAACAGATATATATAATATGCAAGATAACGTTAATGTAATTTGACTTTTGACTTTAAACTCTACAGTCACGAAAACATAGCCATTGTGACAATTGTCCAGTTAGACAACTAACCCTGGTCTCCTCTATAAACTTTCTCAAGAGCAACATTAGATAGAAAGCGAATGACCATTCCCTAAAATTCTGTAGCTTACACAATAACATGATTACATCTCAAGCTTGCAGCTGATGTGCTGCCAACATTAATTCAAATCCTCAGTCTTTGAGACGGGACATTTAGTTTTGATACACTATGCAATTGTGAAGCTGTGCTTTGAAGTGAGCTTGGGGAACAGATTTATTCGTGCCTCTAATTTTCTCATCATTTCTCATTGAGTGCTCAGAATGATCCATCCTTATCCTCCATCAACTCTTAGACAAAATGCTTGTCTCATTAGCCAAATGCATTGAGGTCTTGAGCTCGTAGGCAGATTAACAAACCTGACACACAGTGGTAATTAAAACCCAGACGTAGGCATTATTTAGCTAATCTGGGTTTGATATGCACATTTCAGATGTTTTAAGCAGACTGAGAGGTTGTGCTAGTTTGTGGGTGAGCTCTGAATCAATATCAGTTTGATCCTCTCAGATCTGTGAGGAATAAAGGATCTGGGTTTCTCACCTCAATAGATGTCCCGGCTTCTGAGGCTTCATGCTGCGCCACACAGCAGAGTCTGCATTGATGCTTCCAAGGCAATAGTTTCTTATGCTGTTGCATTAAAACAGAGGGCCATACAGGGCAATGTGGCTCAGAAAATGGAGCTCACACGTGCTCATATACGCCCAAAAACACTTGGCCACTGGGGGCAGTGTTCCAAATTTTGGTAAGCACAGACCGATTTTTCAACCTACTGTTTCAGTTTTTACTGTGAGATCAGTCTGTTCTATGTAATGTTGTTCACTGAAATATGTTAACACAAATTGAGAAATTACTCTAACTGTAACATTTATGTAGTAAAATGGTGGCAAAATATCGGAGCTGAAGTGTACCTTTCTAATGATGTATATAGGCTGTCACGATTAAATACGAATTGTATGGCAATAGCATGAATGAAATGAAAACAATACCAATTGTGAGCAGTGGCTTACCAGGCTCATTATTTCTTACAATACAATAATTTAACCTAACAGGAGTTGCGTTTACTGAAAATTCTCTGTCATTCACCCATTTTTGAAACACCGACGGATAATTCCAAATGCTGTCTGAAATTCTGACTGATAAAAAAGAAACAAGAAAATAATTTTAACCTAATGCATCAGTTTTGACTTTTCTCCCTCTCTCTCAAACACACTCCTGCTGTGTCTATGTGTCCTGTTTATTCCCTACTATTAAGATGTGTATTCACAAGCGCCATCACCATTTATACCTGGTAATATGTGTTTCTTTTGAAACGTTGTGTCTCTGATTTTGTGACTGCATACATCAATCATTACGTCAGTGTATTAATGCATGTTAAAGCTCAAATACCTTTCAGCCAAATATACTTGCACTTAATACGTTTAGAACAGAACTGCCAGTTATCTTAGTGGTACGCCTGTATTAACTGAGCTTCTCAACTGTGACACTTTATGTTGATATCAGACACACACTGAAAGGTTCAGTGAACTTGTGCATGTTTGTATGCGCTTTAATCACCAAAGTTTAAAAAACGTGTTTTATCGCAATGGTTGATTGACAGGTAGAACTTCCACCCTATAACTCATTGGTTTCACTGGGCTCAAGCATGAGGAGTCAAAAAGTATATCATATAGGCCTATCCACTGTAATGTATATGCCATTAAAATGGATGCTACACCCTTGAATGTAGTCCTACTTATAAAATGAAAACAAGCATGATGGATAAAAATAGATCATGATGGGAATTTGTACTACTCAGTCCAGAGTGACAGATAAAGATTTCTTCTAGCACAGCCTCTGAACATCATGCCATGATCCCTAATAATTTAATATCAGCTCAAAAAACAAAAGCTCGTTCAAAAGTTCAAGTGAAAGCAAACCAGATATAGACAAATCGTCAAAGCTTTAACTAATCCAACCAGCAACACATTAAATAAAAAATGTACTTACCAATGAATTTCACTATGCAATAGTGAACTTGAAAAGTTTCTTTTCAATCCGCTCAGGGTAAAAGACAAATGTGTCCCTCAGGCTATCATTGAGCATTAGTTAAACATGTGCATTACGTTCTCCAGATCTTCGTTGATTAACACTGAGGACGATGGGCTAACCCCGCGCATGGCAAATGAGAACAATTAAATGGCTTTAATGTTACAGCCCTTAATAATAAAATCATTTCTCAAGAATATCTGCTGTTGTCTTGTATAATGGACATAAAACAAGTTTAAGATTAAAAATATATTCTTTATTAAAATAAATGTATAATTATGCAACGCATTTTGCATTTTTTTTAACATATCGACTTAAATACATAAACTTTTAAACATTAACTAAGTGCATGACATTGTGTCCTAACCAGTCGCTATGCAATTTGATTCCAGCGACACTCAAACAGTCTGTCCACACCAGGCGCGACACAACACAGTGATATTAATACACTAAAATTAGATGTCTTTGAGGACTGGGTAGCTCAGCGAGTATTGACGCTGACTACAACCCCTGGAGTCACGAGTTCAAATCCAGGGCATGCTGAGTGACTCCAGCCAGGTCTTCTAAGCAATCAAATTGGCCCGGTTGCTAGGGAGGGTAGAGTCACATGGGGTAACCTCCTCGTGGTCACAATTAGTGGTTCTCACTCTCAATGGGGGAACGTGGTAAGTTGTGCGTGGATCACGGAGGGTAGCATGAGCCTCCACATGCAGGGAGTCTCCGCGTTGTCATGCACAATGATCCACGTGATAAGATGTGCAAATTTACAGTCTCAGAAGTGGAGGCAACTGAAACTTGTCCTCCACCACCCGGATTGAGGTGATTAACCGCGCCACCACGAGGACCTAATTGGGCATTCCAAATTGGATTTATTTAAAAAATAATAAAAAATACACTAAAATTAGGATAATCAACAATAAAATCGAGAAAACAGAGCAATTACAGATGGAACAGTCTGTTATTCATTTCCTCACTGAAACTCCATATAAGCATTCGCTTTCTATGTCAAAACCGATGGGATAAACACACAATCACACACATACACAGGGCAAAGATAGTTTATTAATCGCACCTTTATTCAGTCTGTTACAATTGTTTATGTGTGGGACAGAGCTATTGCTGAAGAGAGCAAGACCTCAAGCACAACATTCAGTAGGTGTGACACCCTCAGCCAAAATTAAGATGTTGTGAACCGGCAAGTGAGATGCCGACTTTATTATACCGCAATATGAATATTTAGACCCATTTGGTGACTGCACTGGCCAGCGTGACGTCGCTGAAATAGGAAGCCCTGTCACTCATCGTGCGCTAGTAAGGACAAAAACGCCTTTTATAAGATACCTTTTATCGCGTGTCGCAGCATCGAGTCATGTCTGGTTAGGACAAAAACTTTTAATCTGACTTATTTAGCAAAATTCATATAGAGAAAATTGCACTTCTCCCATTTGAGAAAGAATATATCCTGCAGATATTACCGTAGCACGGCTAGACAAGATTGTAGGATTGATTCTTTTTTAATTGATTTTATTTATACTCTCCAAATAATTTTATTAATAGCCATTTGATTACATAACAACATTTGTTTTTTAGATATCCTACATAATTATTTGTTTTTTAGATAGCGTTCAGCTGTATCCTGAAAAAGGCCATTTGCTAGTTTGATGTACCGTAATGCCATTGTTTTTCACTACAGCGTTTGTAAGGGAAAAAAAATCATTTATTTATTCATTTGCTGTAAGACAGAAAACAGAAACGCTTTGTTTAATTCAATGTTGGAAACAATCTTATCAGCTAATCTTCAGAAATTCCTTTGAAGTGGAAGCTCACAGCATAGAAGGGAACAATACAAAGGTTGTAAGTAACAGATAAGTGGCAAATAAGAACTCATCTTTCCAGCAATCTCTTTTTTATCATTTATGTAACTATACTTAAACATTTAAAATAATATATTATATAAATATTAAATGTATTGTTATGTCACCTTAGAAAATACTCTTTGCTGTCCAGAATTATTTTAGTCCATTTATTTCAAGGACAGTTTCCTTGGAGCAACATGGAGTTGTGGCCATCTCAAAAGTACAGTAGTAATAATCAGCATATATTCATGAATTATAATAATAACAATATTAAGAATTAGCCTTTGCAGGTTACGATTTGACCTTTGCAGTAGTACCTCTGATCTTGAACCATTTAGCCACAACCTCCACATGTGGGTTTCGCAACCGTATTTACTGTCTGTGTGAATGAATAGAGTTTGTTTTATGTCATTAACAATTACAGGCTATTTTCTATTGATTTTCTCTTTATAGTGAAGGTTTTACTATCTCTGGAGTTTGCACCTAACCCAAGCTTTCTCATTTTTACCCACATACTAAAAAGGCAAGTTCCCTGATCCTGGGACCGACACAGACAGTCAACTGCTTCAACATGTATATGGTAAAAAGTCAGAGAAGGGATATAATAAACATACAGTAATCATGCATATAAAAGAAAGGTCTGTAGGATGTTGCTGTAGGACAGCAATTTGCTTTTGCTGCCAAAGTAGAGACACCAGTAAATAAAGTATGACAAGCTTTGCCACAAAAACCAGTCTGAGTGCATGAGAACACTGATGATAGCATTGATGGAACAAGCCTGACAGCAGCGGCACGGCGGAAAATAAATACTTAAGAGCACAGTCCTCTACCAAGGCTAGAGAGTAATTCATAAAATATAATTAAAGCTCTGACAGCCAGGTAATGCTCTGAGATAACCTTCTACTCGACATGATTCAGATGAACGGCACAGGAATGGAAAAGCTCAGACTTCCAGAAAAGTGTTCAAAGGATGGTCAGATATTAGCTATAGAACTGGTGGGTCGCACCCCAAAATTTACGTTACTTTGTCATCAGATCACTGTTTTACTAAAGAATGCTTAAGGCTTTTAACAATAATTAATTTACATTGAACTTCGGATCTGTTGAACACATGACAAGCCAACACTGTAAAGAGAGCCATAGTGAAAGACATACAGAAGATAAAAAGATATAAAAAATATTATAACATGATTGATATGCCCGCGACCCTGTACACAGGATAAGCGGTTGACGATGGATGGATGGATGGATGGATGATTGATATGAAAAAATATTATTTAGTACTTCTAAAAAATGTTGCACTTCTTGTACAAAGCCATATTGCAATTTCAGTCTTAATTCAATCAATTGTGCAGCATTAATGGATATCATACCGATATCTTAGAAGTCAAAGTTTGCTAGTTTCAAAGCGTTTTGGATGGTTTCCCTCATCATATAGCCTATAGGTAAGTTCAGCTTTCACAACTGTCATGTCCATTTGCCATTGTTTCCACATTAACGTGAGAATGTTTTTGGAGTGTCAACCCTTCCACATATTGTGGCTATTATTATTTCTAGATTGTGCATTTGAATTGACAGCGTTTTTACAAAGTGGGCTACTACTTAATTGTAAATAAACCATTGTTTATTTTTCATGCTTATTACCAATATGCCGATGGTTTTAATTTGGTCAATAATTGGCAGATAAATATCAGCAGCCAATATATCGGTGCATCCCTATTTAAAAGAAGAGAAAACACTGCCCATATATAGATATGACAGTAGTGTTGTTGACATTAACGGCCATGCGCCCAATTCAACTCTACAGTATTTCCAATCTGGTCTCACAAAAACTATTATTACATTTTAGCAAAATTATTTTTACGTGGCTCTATGTACATATCACAGACGTTTCGTGGTGAAATTAACCCTTGATGTGCTAAAACAAAAAAATTTGATTTCCAGAAAATCACCAGAAAAGGGGCAGATTATCAGTTCATAAACACTTACTTAAAACCCTATTCCTCACATCATGCTATATTATGACATCAAAACACTTTTACTATTTCACATGACTTGTAAGGTGATACATTTTAACGTTTGCATTATATAACCATCTACTTCTATAAGCTTGTTCCAACACAATACAATTTTACTGTAGATCAACTTGACTCTTGTGATGCAAAGGACCAGGGCATGATTCCTGAAGAGCATGCGAGTCGACACGTGAACCGAAAGTGTAATAGAAGCTCAAAATGACGTGGTTGCGTCTTTCATCTCACAATTGCTTTATATGACACTATAGGTTGGTTAGGTTTAAGGTAGGGAGGTTTTTATGTTTTTTTAAACTTGAGATCATTCACCTTCAAAACATTTTTTCCAAACTTTTAGCACCACACAATGGACATTTCACCTTGGAAATGCAGCGAGTCCTTGAAGAAAATGAAGGAGACAGACTGTGACAGCATGACATGTTTAAAAACCTTGAACAAAACTACGGAAGGTAAAACGAAAATTACGACCCTGACTACATGAAATAAGGTCCACTTGCACTGAGGATAAACATGGTTGTGGAACAGAAAAGAAGGAGATCAGGCAGAACGACAGCAGTCACCATTAACTTTCATTTTATGCAAAAAGATACAATGAGATTGATTGGTGACTAAGGATAAAATTCTACCTAACATCTCCTTTTGTGTTCCACAGAAGAAAGTAAGTCATAAAGGTTAGGAACAACATAAGGTGATGATGATAAATTGAAATGATGACAGAATTTTTATTTGAATAATTTTGCATTGTTGGACCTACACAGTTCATGATAATATTAATAGGATTTTTTCATTTTAAAGACATTTTGTTTACTTTTGTATGATAAAAAATAAAGCCCGACCGATATGGGATTTTTGAGGCCGATACCAATAACAAATTTAGAGGGAGGAACTTCACCGATTACCGATACGGTGGCTAATATAGTTAATTTTTGATCTGGAATGAAAACAGACCTTATCTATGTGGATTTTGCACCGATATGACTGCAAAAAAATATTTTTTATCAAAGAATATTTGACATTGTTATTATACATTGTCAACAAATTCTAGAAATGAACACTGAGAATATAAAGAATAAATAAATAGCTTAAAAAACATCAGTACTGTATGTTTAGTGTCAGTCAATTGCTGACCATTAAAACAAAGACTAAATAAAAATAAAATGAATATCTAAATAACCATCAGTACTGTTTAGTATCAATCAAATGCTGACTATTATAATACTGCCAGTCAATTATTGGCATGTTGTAAAACAAGAAACATTTTACACCTGTCAAGTCAAGAGATATACAGCAGCAGCGGTGTTACGCCGTATTCTGCTATACAAGTTCAAGTAAAATTTCAATGGTGGAAAACCAGACTTTTAAATATTACATTTTGTAAATGCAATGACTGGAATTGTTCGGATGAACTGTGAATCCTGAACAAAACAGTTTGGTGAATACATGTTTACACATTAGCTTCCACTCAGCTGACATGCAATGAAAGTAGCTACGTGGTTGGCTATAAGCTCGTTGTCATGGAGAGTAAAAGATGGACCAGCATTGCATCTCACCAACTAGGTAACAATGTAGCTTAAAATCAACACTCAACAGACACAATCCACCACCGCACCGTTGTCTGTTGAGCAGCAAAAAGCTCTGATGCTTACCTTTCAATCTGCTACATTACTGACTGCACTGACAAACTATAGCTGGCTAACATAACAAACATGAGATAAACATGAGTGACATGGTTGTCACGGACAGGGTTAATGTTATATTAGTTATTTTGAAAATGGAAAATTATGGGGTCATTGTTTGTTAACTTTCCAGTATGTGTTTCACAAACTAGTTAGCAACTTATCGTGAAGACACCGCTTAACTCCGCCCTGTCTGCAGAGCCACCGTCAGCTCAGCTCTGCTGGACAAACTACGTAATGACACCAACTATAAAGCATTGTTTTCTGCATTATATGTTATGAAAAAAAGTTTTCATGTCTGCGCATATTGGCAAACGTATAAACCGATACGATATATCAGTGAAAGGTTCATATCTGCCGATAATATCGGCTGACCGATATATTGATCGGGCACTAATAAATAATAGGCTTGGGATCGATGACTTTTTCACACATCGATAATAAAACAATTTTCCCAATGATTAGTGATATATGTATATCAGATATGTTGGAATGGTATGATTGATGGAAAATAGGTTTTGTATTAGGTTACATATTTCTCAACACAACTTTGGTAAAGTGTGAGCGGCAGGGTAAATTAAAGAGGGTCACACATCGGACATGTTTGGTGGACAATGTTATATCGCCCTCTATATCTATATTTAATGACATGCCTAATACAAATTTTTGGCAGTGTTGGACCGCCACTTGACGTCTAATGTAAAATCTGGATTCCTGAAGCAAAACCAGTTGATAACTAATACACTATTAGGCAACTATGTCATAACATGCCAAGACACTAAATACCAGTGTAAAACAGCTCAAGGATGGGGCAAGGAGGAGGCGAGAACCGGCTTTTCAACATAAATAATATTTTAATGAAAAACTTAACAGTACACATAAACAAACACACATGGCGGACATGTCCGCTAACGATCTCTCTCTCTCGCACAGCCCTCTGCTGTCGGCCTTTAAACCTCAGGGACAGATAATTAGCCTAATCACGGGACCGGGCGCGCAGGATCACGACCCGGCCCCGCCCTCCACCCTGCCACATTCCTCCCCGTTCTCTCAGGCTGGGGAGCCCCTGGCCTGACGTACATCCCCCCTCTTTCCCTGGGGAAGGGCGCGCCTTCAGCTGTCTGCCGGCAGGTCATCCCCATCTACCTGGACGAGGGAGGGGACAAGGGAGGGAAACAGAACTAATTAAAATGGGGGGTACTTCCTGTAAGAGTGTAGTACCCCCCAAAACTATAAATTTTAAGAGAGGTAAAGGCCAACGCAGAGCGACAGTGAGAGAGAGAGAGGAGAGAGAGAGATGAGAAAAAAAAAAACTCTTACTCGCCAGTTCTCCGATACGCCGCAGCTTGTTCCTCGGCCACTCCTCCACCCTTTGTCGGACGACAGCCGCGCCTCTCGGGCGGATCCGCGGCAGTCCTCCAGCCCCTGGCGGACGGAACACCCGCCGCGTTCCGGGGACTAGAAGGGGTCTCCCCGCCCCTGGCAGCGGTTCTCCCGCTCCAGGCGGTCGGCAGTGAGCCCCTCCCGCTCGCGGTCGGCGGTCTCCAACCCCGCCAGCGTTTCAGCGGCCGGTAGGCGACTCCTCCGCCCCTGGCAGCGGTTCTCTCGCTCCAGGCGGTCGGCTAGGAGCCCCTCCTCCCTCGCGGTCGGCGGCCATCGTCCTCGCTCAGGCGGCTGGGCTCCTCGTCCCCGGCAGATGGCGCGGCTGCTCCGTTAGAGTGGACGGTAGTGGCGAGAACTCTACTGCGGCGTATCCCTCCTCCCTCCCGGCTTTCGGCACCAGTGTAAAACAGCTCAAGGATGGGGCAAGGAGGAGGCGAGAACCGGCTTTTCAACATAAATAATATTTTAATGAAAAACTTAACAGTACACATAAACAAACACACATGGCGGACATGTCCGCTAACGATCTCTCTCTCTCGCACAGCCCTCTGCTGTCGGCCTTAAAACCTCAGGGACAGATAATTAGCCTAATACGGGACCGGGCGCGCAGGATCACGACCCGGCCCCGCCCTCCACCCTGCCACAACCAGCATTTACAATTTTTCCTGTCCTCTGATGACATACAGCAGGAAGGGTTGAAGGCACACAAGCAACTCTCTTTACCTGCATTGGCAGGAGTTGGATCCATAATAGGAAAATCCTTCATAATGTGTAAAAGATTCAACATCCCACTTCATAGACAGATGGTGGATGGGCCGTTTCAATGATTCTGTACCTAAACAGTGAATGGACCACTCTTGGGAGTAGATTCATTTACACAGATAACACTGCAAGATCAAGCACTTTATGTACAAAAATGACAAAGGACACTAATCTTAAGATTTTTGAAATTCTGTTTGGTGATATTAGTGGTGCAGAATTGACACACTTCAGCTGTAAATCAACTAAAATAATCAGTGCTATACAGTTTTACAGTGCTATAGCTTTCAGTCAAGGTAATAATGAATTGAAATCAAGACATGTCTATTATAAAATTCACTGATAGATGCTTTCCCATTTCTCATTCAGTTGTCTGATGCTCAGAGACTTCTTATCAAGTCCTCCAACAAGGCCAACCAATATAACAACCACCTGTCTCTGCCAAGTGGGGCTGGCATAGACTCTGTTTCATCTTCTGATATCATATCATACAGCAGTCGATCCATAGGGATCTTCTCTCCACCCAGCTTGAAAATGAGCATGCCAAACACTGCTATCACCCAAATTACATCAGCCACCTCATATTCTTACAAATCTGAATGTATATATCAATGTCCAGAGGTGGGTGAAGTACCCAAAAAAAAATGACATTAAAAAAATTATTACTCAAGTAGAAGTAAAAGTAGTACTAAAAACTACACAAGTAAGAGTAAGAAATTATCCAATTAAAAGAATACTCAAGTAGCGAGTAACAAGTTACTTCCACATAAAACATAATGGATGATTACACCCCAATATTCCATTACATAATAGATATTTATCATGTAATACAGTGTAGTGTTGTCAAAAATACCAGTACTCCGGTGAAACAATTTTTGTTTTGATACCAGAATTTCTGAAACAATTTTTTTTGATACCAGAATTTCTGAAGGTACCGGAGTACCAGGTCTACCCGGTACCCATGCAGAGTCGGGAACTTTTGAACGCTCACAACAAGCAAAAGATGGCGACAAGCAAAGCTGATGAGGAGTCTCAACTGAATCTTAAGAAAAGTGGAAAAAGCCAGGTTTGGAAATTATTTGTATTTGAGGCTGATGAAAAGGGAAACATCATAGATCAGCAAAAACCTATTTGTAAATGCTGCTTTTGCAATTTTCTGACAAAAGGAGGAAACACATCAAACTTAATAAAGCACCTGAAAGACAGACACCCGGATTTATTCAAGCAACCAAAGCAGGTGAGTTTAAAAGCATATTATCATTTGCATTAGGGCTGAAATGATTAGTCGACATTATCAACAACGTCAAAAATAAAAAAATGATGAGAATACTTTTCATTGTCGAATAGTCGTTTGATCTCATTTAACGTGAAATTAAATCATATTAAACTGTAATGACGTGCGAGAGCAGCACTGCAGTTCACGCCTGACGGAGGAGAGGAATAATTACACAGATCAGTCCAGATGCACTCTAAACTTTCACAGCTTCATTTTATGTAGATCCCAAAGTATTAGGGAATGATAAAAAAAAAAAAGTAAATTCAGAAGCAGTCTCGTTTTAGAATAAGCGGAGCCGGAGCTCTTTAAAGGAAACATCCCGGCGTTACAAATGCAGTTATATCTAATGTGTTATAGCTTTATTAAAGTTCAAATAATACAGAAACAGATCATGTTAATAACTTTAAACTCAGAAACTGGCATTTCTCTGTGTGGTCGATGCCTCTTCAATGAGTTGCGCGAATGTCCCGATCTAAGGGGGAGAGATTGAAACTGCACCCGGCTGAGAGACTCTGCCTCGGGGACGCTCATCCCTCGAGCGCAGACGCTTAATGCAGCTAAATTAGAATCATAATATATGTCACTGTGCATTTCTTATCGTGAAGAAAAATGACAATATGCAGCTTTATTAATAAGAGAGCACTTTGCACATTAGTTTGGAAATAGTTTTTTATTCATTCTATTGTATGCTTGTTTATTTAGTTTTTTTTTAGTACTTGGTAAAAACTTAAAGTAAAAGTTGCAAAAGTTGAAGCAAATCTTATATAAGTGTTCAGAAATACTTTAAGCATACATTGTACAGTTTTGTTCTAATTCAAAAATAATATATTTAAATTAAAGTGTTGCTCAATGGCATATTTCTATTTCTGCTGCTAATGTTATGTTAACTTTGTTAATAAAAGAGTGTTGTTTAGTAAACGGTTTTTGCTTTAGAACCGAAAATGGTATCGAGTACCGTGAAATTTCAATGGTATTGGTACCGACTACTGAAATGTTGGTACTGTGACAACACTATTACAGTGTATATACTATTATTATTATTATTATTAATGGAAATGTCATCATGCACCCTCGTGTTGTTTCAAATCATAAGACTTTCGTCAGTGCAACACAATTATAGAGATGTCAGACAGAAAGTTAGCCTTATATTGCAATTTTCCACTGCACGTTACGGTTCGACTCACCTCAACTCTACTCCTTTTACTTTTCTGAGCTTGCATTTCCATTGCAGTTTAGGGCCGCATCAACGTGGGTGGGATTATAGGCTGATCGTCATTGTTGCGCCGCCTCTACTTCCGTGACATCATCTTAAACATGACACAAACTGACCAAAACAATAACACAACCGCTAGCTGTTAGCTACTAGCTCATTGTGCTGCATAAAGCAGTTGTTGCATGGTGATTTGACACAAGTGTAACAGTTAAATTGGCCTGGTTGTTTTAGAAGCTTTCCAGTATCTGTGTAAATGAATCCTCTATCATGGCTGCGTCCAAGGCACTCTCCCTCCCATTGCTCGCCGGTTTAGATAGTGTCCATTTGGTCTAACCATTTCCACTTTTCCTTGATGTTTCTGTAGTCACTTTTAAGTTTTTTTTACTTTTCGCTACACTGTTGGTAGGTTCGGTGGTAGCCTTGTGCGGCCAACAGCTGAGACACTTCCTGAGATACTTTATTGACCACGCCGTAGTTTTGCGCACAGCCATTTCTTTTTTCACAATTCGAAAGTCGCGTAAACAAACTGCTATCGCTTTTACTAACTTTAGTACTAGCGGGTTGATGTCCTTGTCGGAAATCCAGTGACGATTCTCCCTAACCAATCAGTGATCTGCAGGATTTTGATGTCACATTTAGTATCGGCTCGGCTCCCTTAGAACCTCGACCGAAGTGGTAAAAATATCAGGTACCAGGTACTATCCACAGTTGTATCGTGCAGTGGAAAAGCCCCAAAAGTCACCATTTACTGTCACTGCATGTTTTTTTACTCCATATTATAAAAGGGAATGGTGACTGAGACTGGCAGTCTCTAACATTCGGTCTCGTATCTTTTTTGGGTTAAATACTCAAATTCACACAGGTTTGGAACAATGTGAGGGCAGAACATTATGACAGAACATGAATTTATTTGTTAACTATCACTTTAAGGACGCTTGTCAGATTTGAATGAATCTGTCAATTAGAAGAGAAGTTTGGAAACCAGTTTCTAGTAATTATTATGGTGAAATACACGAGCAATGTCCGACAAGCCCAATTATATGTAATGCTGAATAAAAAGAAGCAAGATCATGCTTTATTGATGCCTAATGTTCCTATTTTAAAGTCCTGTATGGGGGGCCTGGGTAGCTCAGTGAGAATTGATGCTGATTACCACCCCTGGAGTCGGGATTTCGAATCCAGGTTGTGCTGAGTGACTCCATCCAGGTCTCTTAAGCAACCAAATTGGCCCAGTTGCTAGGGAGGGTAGAGTCATATGGGGTAACCTCATCATGGTAGCTATAATATGGTTCTCGCTCTCTGTGGGGGCGTGGTGAGTTGTGCATGGATGCCGCAGAGAATAGCATGAGTCTCCACATGCGCTACATTTCCACGGTAACGCACTCAACAAGCTACATGATAAGATGCGTGGATTGATGGTCTCAGACGTGGAGGCAACTAAGATTCGTCCTCCGCCAACTGGATTGGGGTGAGTCAATACGCCACCATGAGAACTTAAGAGTGCATTGGGTATTGGGCATTCCAAATTGGGGAGAAAAGGGAAGAAAATAAAAAAAATAAAAAAGTCCTGTATAGATTCTTAGATCAGTGTAGTTACAGTATTTTCAGTGTCTAAAGAATTTAGATGATTAGTTCTGTACACTAAGTGTAAACTACACCTTATCTCTGTGTTTGAAAGTGTATAAGGCTTATTTAAGTTCAGAGCTCATGAGAAAAACACTCCGCATCTGTCAAGTGCAGACAAACTGTCAGCTCATGCTCCAGAAGTCAAGCACGAAATCCGCAAAGCAGAAGACATTTACACTTAACGCAGATGGATTTAGGAACTGATATAAAAATGTATACTTGTAAACTGAGGTCATAATAGCCCATTGTTACATAATCCCCCTGAACACAGACAGGCCCACATTATTATAATCGCCAAAACTTACCGCGCTACAATTTTAATCTTGAAATATCCACTTGTCTTGGTGAAAAATGAAGCACTGCATGACAAAACAACTCTTTTTCATGGTGTGGAGTGAAGAAAGTGTTTATTTGGCGAGCTTGCTGCTGCTACAGTGGTGGACTCGACACCAGTGACAGAGCACAGTTGTAAAGTTCCACTGTCATAAAAGTCCCTTTCAAAAATCTCTCAATAATTTATGAATTTATTTACACTTAAAACCTGTAATGTAATGTACGGCTGCACGATTGGGACAAAAAGTCATTATTTTGAAAAATATGGCGATTGGGATTTGAACTGCGATTATGAAGGTAATGTTTTCCACATGTTCAACAGCAAAAAGGCTACTGGGGTTTTCACATTTGAGCCCTCTTAAAAATAACCAAACTGAGATCTTTTTCAGTTCAACCACAAACAAATAAATACATAAACAGTGAATCAAATTCTTCTTCATATCCAAATGTTACCATCTGCCGTGTACCTGTTTTTATCCATTTTGTGATAGGGTCATCAACATTAGTTTTTGAAACAGTCAACTTGAATATTAGGGATGCTCCAATCATGATTTTAACATCGATACCGATCTCCAATTTTCTTTTCATCTAATCAATCGATGTTGATCATTTAACTTTTATCAGCAGCTCTGTCAAAACTGGTTATATGTAAGCTTTCTGCTCAATGTCACTGTTAACTACATTTCCCTGTTGGTAAAACCATAGTTGTTGCCTAGTTCCCTTCCGAGGGAACTCGCACTGCGTCATTGAAAAAGACTCTTTGGGGAACGCTCCTTAGCGTGCGCTTCTGAAGTATGAATGAAACTATTCCAATCTTGATTGGTGTTGCGTCATGACGTAACATGTGACGGCATAACCGGATGCATAAAAGTGACACCGGCACACACACACATTAGCTTTCGCTCTTCAGCAAGCGCTCTATGTATATTGTTTGTCTTATTTGGTGTTGTTTGTCCTATTTAAAAGAATTATGGCCACCGAACAGTTCAAGAAGTGCGTGCACCCCTGCCCTCGTTTTATTACGGGTAGGGACACGCACGATTTGTGTGTGAACTGTTTGGGAGCGCAGCACGCACAGGCAGCTCTCGAGGGATCTGCCTGTGAAAGCTGTGAAGCACTACCCCTGAGAGTGCTGTGCTCCCGGTTGGCGTGCTTTGATGAGCACGGTCAGGCTCGCGTTCCCCACGGTTCTGGTCCCGCGTCTGTTGAGGCAGCGCGGCGATTGAGATCGTGGGGTTCGCAGCGGAATCTTGCAGATGAGAATGAGACTGCTCCGGCACTTTCTCATTCTTCGTTTGAGGATCCCGAGCCTACTGTGAGTGGTGCAGAAGCCTGCATCGCGGCTTCTTCTGCCCACGATCAGGTCCCAATGCTCGAGCTCTCTGCTTCCGAGGAAGTGGAAATGCTCAGCATTGATGTGGACGACCATGAGCCAAGCGCGCCAGGTTTCGGCCAGGCTTATGAGGAGCTGGTTCAGGTTGTGACGCGTGCTGTGGCCAGACTTAACATTAGCTGGCCACAAAATGAGAAGGGAACGCACGTCGGAAGCAAATTAGACGAGTGTTTCCTGCAGCACACGTCACAACCCCAGCGCCGGGGTTTGCCATTTTTTCCCGATCTCCACAAAGAGATCTCGAGATCGTGAGATAAACCTAATACATCTGCATTAATAAGCAGGGCTTACATGGCGGCAGGTCGGGCTGGTTCATGCCTGCACTCAATGGCGATTTTGCAGGCGTACCAGGCCGATCTCCTGAAAGATTTAGACGAGGGGGAGGGGCCAACTCTCGAAGATATCGCGGAGTTGCGCAGAGCCGCAGATCTGTCTCTCCGGGCCACTAAAGAGACGGCCCGCGCTATTGGCCGCTCTATGGCAGCTATGGTGACCACGGAGAGGCATCTGTGGCTAAATTTGTCGGGAATAAAAGAAAAAGACAGAGCTTTTTTTGCTTGATGCCCTGCTCTCGCCCTCTGGCCTGTTCGGCGACGGCGTTACATTGGTCGTCGACAGGTTTCAGGAGGCGAGGAAACAATCTGCGGCGTTCAAGCAGTTTCTCCCCCGTAAATCCAAGTCTAAATCAAGTAGGGTGGGGCAAACAGATCAGCCCCAGCCTTCAGTCAGCTCCTCGCACCGCGCAGAGCAAAAGGAGAGCGTTTCCTATAGAGCCCCTCCTCCAGGAGCTTGGCAACAGAGGAAACGCTCCCAGCGGAAGCCCTCCAGCCAGGGGGCCGACCTGAGGGACGTCCTTAAGGCTAGGAGGGCCTGGTTCCCTTAGTAGATTTTGTAGAGGCATGGAATCATCTTCCCAACATATCTGCATGGGTCCTGCATATAATAAAATCAGGATACAGACTGCAGTTCGGGCACCGCCCCCCCAAATTCTCTGGGGTGGTGCAGACTACAGTGGTTCCGGGGCAGGCTCAGGTGATGGAACAAGAAGTGCAATCTCTGCTGCTGAAGGAGGCCATAGAACGTGTTCCTCATTCAGACAGGGAGTCCGGTTTTTACAGCCGGTACTTTATAGTTCCAAAAAAGGATGGGGGGTTGAGGCCGATTTTAGATCTCAGAGTTTTGAACCGGTCTCTGAGGAGGTTCAGGTTCAAAATGCTTACTATTCCTGTCATCGTGAGTCAGATCAGATCCGAGGACTGGTTAGTCACGATAGATCTAAAAGACGCCTATTTTCATGTATCCATCCGTCCATGTCACAGGAGGTTCCTGAGGTTCGCTTTCGGGGGTTGAAGCTTACCAATATCGGGTTCTTCCATTCGGCCTAGCACTATCTCCCTGCACATTCACCAAATGTATGGATGCAGCTCTTGCTCCACTGAGACTTCAGGGCATCCGTATACTGAATTATATCGACGACTGGCTCATTCTGGCCCAGTCTCGAGAAATGGCGGTTCGGCATCGAGATGTCGTTCTTGGCCACATTCGAAGTTTGACTATAACTGCCACCGGGCAGTTAACTGGATCTAATTCATGTTCTCTACACCAAGTGGAAAACACATTCCACTTGAGGCCATATAATCTCCTTGTAGACGGAGCCCTAGAGCTAAGTATGGTTTCAACCACCCCCGCTGATAGACCAGCATTTAGGTACTGAACCCCCTCAGGGGCCAGATCCACAGTTTCCACAGCTCTGGACGAGGGTGGAAGACTGTGCCCCCTGCCTGAGACAACAGATCCCTCCTCAGAGGAATCTGCCATGGCGGAGCTATCAGGAGTGAAATTATGTCTGAGAACCATACTCGGGCGGCCACATCGGGGCAACCAGAAGAAGACTGATGCCCTCTTGGCGGACCCTTTCCAGGACTCCGGAGCAGAGCGTCCGGGGAAATGTGTACAGGCGAAGCCTCGGCCAAGCCTGTACCATGGCGTCCAACCCCAGTGGGGCTGGATGTGAGAGGGAGAACCAAAGTGGACAGTGGGACGTCTCTCGAGACGCGAATAGATCCACTAGTAGGCTTATACAAACTATTCTTTACTGTATATAAGATAGTCCTAAAGAATGAGGCTTAATGTCAAACTGAAGTTGATCTGATAATCCAATGGTTTAATAAAAAAAAAATTAGCAGTGCATTATATTATTGTAACTAATTGCTCTGGGTTACAGACCGAAAGGTCGGGGGTTCAAGCCCCAGCACTGCCAAGATACCACTGTTGGGCCCTTGAGCAAGGCCCTTGACCCTATCTGCTCCAGGGGCGCTGTTTCATGGCTGACCCTGTGCTCTGACCCCAGCTTAGTTGGGATATGTGAAAACAACTGCATTTCATTGGCTCTGTACCTTTACTCTGCACCATGACAATAAAGTTGAATCTTAATTATATGTATGTTCCTTCCTTTTCATTTTGTTGGATGTTGGTAATATTAGTTCCGCATTCACTTGTTTCCGTGGGGAGTGTAATATGGGTGACACGCTCTCTCGTGAGGTAAACAAATGACAGGAGAATGAAGAGAACATGTTTCTGGACTCTACAGGTGTTAATGTTAAAGCTGTTTGCTGAACAATCATTTAATAAAGATGTTTTAATTATACCCCATCTTGTATTCTGTGTTATTATTATGATACCTGTGCCTTGCGGAGACTGAGATTCTGCTACCGCAGATAATTATAAAAACGCTTCACGCAGAACAAACGGAACCGCACTCCAAGCACTTCTGTTACTCCAAGTATGAGATGGAGATGTGGAGCACAGAACTGCTCTGAAAACACTATAACAATGCGCTAACTTAATATAGATTGGACTGAGCAGCGCAAATAAACTTTGAAGGGAGCAGACTATTTATTTAATTAATTAAATCGCAGCCTTTGCAATTAAAAAAATCACAAAAGGTCATATCGCGTTTCGATTTCATTTCGATTAATTGTGCAACCCTAATGTACAATACAATTTCTGCATTAGATGTTTACTTCAGTAAGAGTGAAAAGTACACACCTTTAAATATACTCATAAAAGCACATTTTTTCCAAAAAGTTACTCAAGAAAATGTAACGGAGTAAATGTAGCACATTACTACCCACATCTGTCAATGTCAGCGTGCAAAACACACAAAACATTATACATGCAATTCACACCTAACCATCATTCAGACAGTGAATGTCAGCCGACACAAACCTTCAGTATGTAAATATAAACTGTTATTCCAATTTAAAGTATTTAGACATTACACAACTCGGTTCTTTGATGTTTAGTTATTCAAAAGTTCCTGCAAGGGATTATGTAAATTGTTCTCCATGGTTTCTTACCTGCCAGAATATGCTGTCTATTGTGTTTCCAAGGAAACCTTCCCGTGTTTCTGAGGAGAGGAGCTTAGGTCCTAGTATCGTCATGAATTCATCGAAGTCCACTTGTCCATCACCTACAAATCAAGTTCAAGTCAGTATCCCACTCACAAGAGATACATTTATAATTGAGGGCAAATTTTTTTGACCAAAAGCATTAAAGGTGAAGTGTTTCATTTCATTAGCACTCGTGATATCAATTAAATTGTAGAATTTTTGCCACCACAATGTAGAGTAGGGTGATGTGGGTGTTGTTATGAGGTTGCTTGAGTGCTTTTTTAGTGCATTGCGACATGGTTCCCACCCACCAGTTTCGATTTTTATCAATTGATATATGGACATGGGTCCCCCTTTTAATATAGTCTATAGGATTTTTTCCCACAAAAAAGTTATTTCACAACTTTCCTCAACAAGCCATGCAGTTTTGAGGTATCATTCATGTACATAGCACAAACAGTGTGAAACAGGTTGCCAAAGTTTAATACTTACTGGTTTTGAGAAACCTCTAACAGTCTGTAATTTGAAGTAATAGTAATGCTGGGTCACTCAAACAAAAAAAAACTATGTTTTGAAAGCGTGATGGAGAGCCACAGTTTTTACACTCTTTGATGGCTTACTTACAGTTGTCTGTACATTAAACTGAGATAGGAGAAACTTTTAACTAGGGCTGTCAATCAATTAAAATGTTTATCAAATTAATTACATGTAATGCAGATTCATATTCGAAGAAAATGTCACCAGATAAAAATAATGCAAAATAAAATACAAATTATTATTTATGTATATTTATAATGATGATAAAATTCTGATAATTCAACAAATATTCCATTATTGTGACAGATGAGTGAATAGATAATAAAAAAGGGGCTTTGGAAGTCAATTTGATTTTTGCTTTATACAGTATTTATATCATGAAACATAAGCCTATTACTGGCCTACAATCCACAGCAATCCACAGAGTTCGTCCTTGGGTGCGTTTCCGAAAAGCATCGTTAGCCAACTATGGTTGCGAATTCCATCGTTAACAACATTGTTCAATGATTTGGTGTTTCCTGAAACTGTAGTACCAATGAACATTCGAAAACAGCATTGCATTGTCACTACAGAAACCGATGTTCTAAAATGTCACGTAAACATGAATGCAGCAATTTAAGGGATTAAAGGCTGTTAAGAAAAAGCGCTTTAACATACACGGCTTCTGTCAGAGAACACTGCTTATCAGTGTCCATGTAGTCTCAGCCTCAGACAGCATAACCAGGGACTGCCCACAGGCTGTGCACTAACCGTCTGAAGCATATATCACACAAAATTGGAAAACGCTTTCTCAAACCAATATGATTAATCTGACTGGCTATTTTAATGGAACTTCCACTGGTAGAAGCACACAGGACTTTCATCAGTCCCCCTGGAAACAGTTGTGTTCACAAGGTTCCGCATTGATAGAATGAGCACTTTTGAGGATGAAATAATCACTGGATTTTTCCAAGTTTGTATGGTTAGTGACATCAAATCATTTTAAGATATTAAGGTTTTCATTTGAGGCACGTAGCAGAAAGTGAAGTGAAGTTCCACGAGCAGAGCTGCATATTCTGCTTTGTTTACTTAGTTATGTCTGTGAAATACTCTGTGATGAGGTTTTCTATGCTACACTTAAACTCTATACTAGGGATGTAACGGTGTCACAGTTTTATGGTATACCACTGTTTTAAAAAGATACGGTTATCAAACCATTGACATTTATAATTCACAGTATTGCATTCACGGTCTTTGATTTATTTTAATTTTTATCCAAGCAAAGGAATGAATGTGTCCATTGTAAATATCAGTTATTTTAAGAGAGAACTGTCTACATTTACACAACATCATTTTAACTTGATAAAATTAATCTCTAAATTGCGAAGTACATCTTGCAGCCACATGCTCGAACTGCACGGAAGAGAGAGCGCAGCGTACTGGAAATGTCAAAGCCTAAATCTTTATTTCCCTCCCACAAGTGACTGAAGTCCACTATGTAATAATAGTATGCTTAATTGAAAGATCCACAAGGCATCATCAATGTTGATGGTCAACCTTTTTGTAAACTTTGTCAGAAAAAAGTTTGATCGGAATTGGAGCTCATTTGCACATGCGTGTGTCCACGGACGGGACAGGAAATGTCTTTTGCACTCTTTGTATGGTGATATTTAATAACCATCACAGCTCAACAAGATCACCAACGAGCGCAATAACGGCATGAAATGTGAAAATCAGTGGTAGAAAGTAAAGTTTACAGTTCAAAGTTTTTAGAAACTGGCCAGTCAGACAATTGTGTATGCATTAGACAAACAGCGTATCCCAAAAATTATCTTGTATGTATAATGTACAGTAAATCTGTGTATTGTGTGAAAGTATGCAAAGAGCATAGATATGTAGGTGCAAAACAGCAGAAAAATTTGTGGTTTTCAAGTTATCATGAAAGGGGAAGAACAACATTATATGGAGTATACTATGACAGGCTCGCGTTTGACTGTATGCAGATTCTGAGCGTTCACATCAAAATGGAAGTATACCTAGGGCTTAACTGACCAGTTCTTGGCCAATGTAAGCTGCTATAAATCCCAGACCTTTGCCGTTTTAGTCAAAGGTCTGGCTATGTGAGACCATGTTAATGCCTGGGTTTCTTAGGTTTTTGAATAGTGCGCATGTGCATATTTGCTCAAATGCACCAGGGGAGCCATGAAGTCTGATGTAAAGGGAAACCCCACTATTGCAGTGCAATGCATCTGTTGGAAAACAGTCGTGTCTAGCTAATTAATTTCTCTAATGATGCATCGTACTATAGAGGCTAAGTAGTACGTTACATAGTTGTACGGGAAACATACACCGCTCGACACATGGGCTGTTTGTCTGTCTGCACAATATTTGTTGGCCTATGTACACATGTGTCATGGACACGGACAACTTTGTAGCATCTCCAATGGCCCAAATACAATATATGCAATATATACAAAACATTGGAGCCTTACATCTTATTTCGGAATTTACATAAGGTCAGGGGGAATGACTATTTTTGTTAATTTTTCAACACCTTTTTTATATAATTAATTGCACTTTATCTACGTGACAAATTGATAGCCTTAGTTTTGACATAAAAAATTACACACTTCCCTTTAACACTACAGGTAAACACACTTATACTGTATATACCAGCAGTCTTAAAACTATCTTGTGGAGAAATTAGGTACATAATGTGTTTGTAACATGCACTTTCAACGAGTCCTTGAATGAGTGGGAACTGTGCATTTCAAACTACTTATTGGCTTCTTCAGAGAAGTGCTCCTCCAACAGATGACTCAAAGTGACTAAAGAGATCTAGCTGATCTCTGAACATTAATGTGAGTCCTCAGGCACTCAGGTACGTCTGACTACATTAGCTGAACAAATTAATCTGCTGTCTGGCAGCTCGGCTCATTTCAGGTGACAATGGCCAGGTAACATGGCCCTTGAATATAAAGACGTGCATATGTAATAAATGTCAATTGGAGCCATCAGGATTTCTATTCTTCATATCTCAAATGATAGATGAGCTAGCTCAGTACACTATCAAACGAATAGAAGGAGCACTTTATTATGAATATACATACATACACACACACACATATATATATATATTATAATTTTTACTTTCCATTATTGAAAGTATAATACTTGGCTTTGATTTTTGGCAAGAATTTAACAATTTGACAACTCAATATCGCAATAAAATCCTGAAACAAATGTAAATTTTTAGCCATTTGTGTGCTATATATGTTTTTAGTGTGAAATTTCACTGTTAAAAATTAACAGGATAAACTATTTTGTCAAATTATTTTATATATTTGACTCTGTTTAGTGTATAATGCAAAACATTTTAATGGGTTACAAAGACTCAACCTACCTAAAATATACTTTTACTGAAATTAATTCATTCATTTAAAAAAAAATCAAAAAAAAAAAATCTGAATTTATCTTTGTCCCTGCACTTTCTGTTCAACAGTGCTATTCTGTGACATTTCCACTATGTCAAAAATAATGGTTTGATCTTTTCAAGATCATATGAAAGGGATTGACATATTCAATATTACAAATGGTTCAAACATAGTTAGGTTACTATACCTACACTCTATAATTTACACTCAAATAATAATTTAATGCATTAATGATTTATGCATTAATTTAATTGAGTTAAAGTAAAAAAATAAAGCAACAAAATATTTTACGTTTTGTTGTCCAGCTCTCTGATACTGATAAAATCCTCAGAAAAATTGCATTAATATCTGATGAAATTCAGCTAAAATGTAATATAGCTGTCATAACAATTAATGTCGGGTTCCAAATCTACATTTAACAGCCTGAAGTGAAAGGTAATGTCTAATTAGTGTTTTATGAACATATGTTAACGAAGCGGGAAAACATTATGTTTATATTAATTAATTTCCACTTAAACCTCTTGTATAAAAATCTTTACTACAAATTAACAACTAAATATTTCAAGCCTAAAAGTCTTTTGAAGAGTCTGTATTTGGACAATCTTTCAAGTCCAGATTGCACATAAAGTACAGTTCCAACATATGCCTTCAAGCTCCTGTGTACACCAACTCAATAACATTATCAGACCCTTTTACATCAAAATCACACTTGAGATTTTATTCCCACACACAACCAAAGAATAACAGCTTACAGTAAACAACCCTGACAATGATACCACACCAAAACATCTCAAACATCTCCTCTATGGGATGCAACGAATATGAAAAATGTATTTAATTTACAAAGTGCAAGGAAATATTGTTTTACTTAAAAAAAATAAAAAAAACTCTCCTTAAAAAGTAGCATAGTAAAGTAATGGTTTCAGATGGTAAAGGTACTTACATATACAGTTGCCCCCCAAATGTATTTAAGAAATTAATTGCCTTTTTGCATGCAACAATATCAAGATTTTAAAGGTTTAGGGGATATAATATATAGTTCGTACAGTATACAAATCATTATGTCTATGGAGAGTCCTCATAAGGATAGCTGCACCAACAAGTGTGTTTGTGTGTGTGTGTGTGTGTGTGTGTGTGTGTGTGTGTGTGTGTGTGTGCGTGTATTTATCACTTTGTGGGGACCAAATGTCCCCATAAGGATAGTAAAACCCGAAATTTTTGACCTTGTGGGGACATTTTGTCGGTCCCCATGAGGAAAACAGCTTATAAATCATACTAAATTATGTTTTTTGAAAATGTAAAAATGCAGAAAGTTTTCTGTGAGGGTTAGGTTTAGGGGTAGGGTTAGGTTTAGGGGTTAGAATATAAAGTTTGTACAGTATAAAAACCATTATGTCTATGGAAAGTCCCCATAAAACATGGAAACACAACATGTGTGTGTGTGTGTGTGTGTGTGTGTGTGTGTGTGTGTATGTGTGTGTGTGTGTGTGTGTGTGTGTGTGTGTGTGTGTGTGTGTGTGTGTTGGGCAACTCACCATCCATGTCCAATCTCTGCATGATGATTGCCAGCTCTACTTCACTGGGCATGTACCCTAGTGAGCGCATGGCCATGCCAAGCTCTTGCTTGGAGATGAAGCCATTGCCATCCCGATCCAGGACCCTGAACGCCTCACGGATCTCTGCCAAGACAAACAAGTCGGTAACTCAAGACCTCAGGTCTCTCTGTACTCTCTGTATATTCCCTCCCTCTTCCCAGATCCATCCCAGACCAAGACTCTCTCATTGGTTAAACTCCAATGAGCAACAGAGATTGCAATTAAATCACACTTTCTCTGCATCCGCTGTTATTTCACCAGTGGCAAAACAAACTACTGCAGATAAAGTGCTGTTTCTCTCCTAAAAATCATTTGTCACCTACCTATTTGTATATTGATTCCTCTTACATGTGGAGAGAATAGGAACAAATAAAGGATCTGATCTCAGTATATGGAATACAAAAAACTGGGGAGACTGGGGAGTGCTGTAATACATTTTTGTTTAAATGTATGTAACTTAGTGTTTTATTAAATGTGTTTGCACTATGTGTCTCATCTTCCCAAATGTAGCTGCTATAAATTAAAGTAGTTTAGATTTGGTTTACACTATGCCTAAACTGTGTAAATTAGTGTCAAGTACAAAGAGTGCTGTTTTTACAACACTATGAGTGTATAACACTAACAGAAAAAAACTAATACAAACATATTTGGTGGTGGACATATTTAATAGTGATTTTTCACCTGTAGCCAATTTCTAGTTGATTAAACTGATGAGGTTTCAACTCACCCTGTGTTATAACACTTCCCGGTCTCCCCTACTATAAAAATACTCCCCTACTATACCAAACAGGAAAAGGACAGAGGGCTAGATTGCAGATTTTTTCGTTTGCTGTTCAGAGTCTCTGAAATGCATAAATATGTCTCGAACTGCAGAGATGGGGACTTGGCTCCATCAAATGCATATTTTATAAACCGTTCTTCTGTGAAGAAAAAACTTGTGGCGGCAAAGGACTTGTGTTTTAAAATAGAGCTTGAGTGTCTCTGAAGAACAATTGTGCAGCATGCTTAATCGCACAGCAGTACATTTGGAAATTTTGCTTAAGTACTAAAGCCAGTTGAAATCAAGCAACCTGGGAATCAACATGCAGCAAACAGAAGCATGCTGACCTTTAAAAACACTGCATTTTCTCACACATTTAAAACAAGATTTACAACTGCAAATACTCAGAGCAACAAGTTATTTAATTTTGAATGATATAAAATTGATTTTTTTTTTAAGAGAAATGGCAATTTTGAACAAGTACTGTATGTGTGCTTTTCAGTGAAAAACAAAATATGAATCTAAGCCAGTAGACTGAGAATTTACCAACACAACACAATTTTAACATCTTGAAGTCAAGGAGTTAAACAGTTATGCTATACTAAATTGTTTCAAGAAAATAACTTTTACCAAACTTTTTGACCAATTAATTTTCATGAGTTTTCCATTACCAATCCTGTCCTTTCTGATTACTGGAAATAAGATTTTTTTTAAATAATTTTATAGAGAACAGTTCTTGGCATATTTCCATTTGATCGTCAGTTACCAATCCTTTTAAATACTGGTTTTAAATAATCATACTTTCTAGCAGTGTCAGAAAACAATTGGCCACTGGATTAGATTTTTTGGCATTTATGAGTGAAAAAAAATACTGCCACTCTTTATTTATGTACATCAATTTAATCAATGTAATTACTGAAGTTCTCAATCCGAATAAGATTGAAAATCAATTACCTCCTTCCCATAAAATGTAATCAACATCAAATCATATTTTATGTGATAATGTGTATAACTACCCTTAAAATAGAATATTAAGAATGATAACAGATGTTATAAATAAAACTAAAAAAACAGAAAAATTCATTGCAGTAGCATTTGTTGCCCCCAAATTTTGAATTTCAAGTGCATTTATGCCACTTTTGTGGCATTTTTATTTTGCCACATTCCCCCTTTCATTTCTGACCCTGTTTTATGGAGTACAAAATGTACCCCACACAAGCACTCACAAACAGCAATATATAGCAGATTAAATATTTTGGAGCAAATATAGCATAACTATAAAAATGTATCTTCCTTATTGACTTCTAAAAACTGTATTCATTTCCATGACTTTCCATGACAAAACCCTACATTGGTAGACATTTTGGAATAAGGGTATCTTATAAATAATAAATAGTATAATACTGTATAATTTTTAAATAACCAGAAATTTTGAGTTAAGAATAGGATGTTTTTAGATTTGGTGATTTTGTTTGGAAATTATTGCATATGACTGTCTATATTTGCAAATTGAGGAGCTAGGACCAGCTAAGACATTTGTAGCTGCTTTTGTGTACTGACATTTCAACGCTTGTAACTAATTCAGACAGGGACTATTCCTTTACATTATCTGCTTAAATCAGGGACATTTTGCTTAGCAATAAGATTTAAACCAATCAGAATAAATTAAACAAGTATTGTGCGATGTGATCATACAATGTAACTGTGGTGATCATGGCGGAGCCAAGTGGTGTCAGGGCATTCCAGCGAGGGGAGGTGGGATTATTTAAGGAGAAGAGACAGTAGCAGACGGGAGAGAGATATATGTAGCTTGTCCGTATGTTTGAATGTTATTATGATTTGACGCAACTGGCTGAAAAGCAGTTGTGTGTTTTTGTTTCTTTGTACTCTGAAAAGTATCATTAAATGTCTATGTGTTTGACAAGCAGGTTCCAGCTTCCACCTTACCTTTAAGTGTTAAGTGTTACACTGGTGCCAAAACCTGGGAAGGAGGATGAACACACCGTCAAGGAGTCCTCGCTGCTGACTGAGGATCGCAACGCAGAGGGAGGGCTTGATCTGGTGGTGCTGGAACACTGCATCAACCGTCAACCGGAATAGATGGCTGAGGGGTCTAGTGCCATCGCCCAGTGTCACAGGTGCATTATTACCACAGAAGCACAACAGCGAAGCTGCGGGCTAGTCGACGGCATGTCCGGGGCCGGCGAGCCCGCCTCTCTCTCTCCTCTCTGCTTTCTCTCACCCTTTTGTTATTCCCACCCCCCTTTTCCCTGTCTCCTCTTTTTCATCCTGTTCCCCCTCACAGGCATGCACAGGTCAGATCCGGAGACCGGTGTGACCCGTCGATTCTCCCTCCCTAGAAATGGGTGGGGAGTAGGCCACAGGCCGGAGAAATCCCCGACATGAGTTCGGCGATGGGGGTATGTGGTGAACAGGACAGAGCCGAGCAGTGTCTGGGCAGAGTGAGGCCGGGAAGATAAGTGGTGAATGACTTTCACCTGCGTGCCACAAATCATTGTGTACCACCCATAAAAATAGCAGCCCATTGGAACTGGCCTTATATTGAAAAAAGCCCTACCTCTGAAAATGCAATCGGACTTCTTCACACTGAATCTTTGCCTTTTCTCATGATTTCCTCACCACACCACACCGTAGTGTTGGGTTATCCATGGCTAGCACAGCATGATCCAAATATATCATGGTACAATGAGAGATCATGTGGTCTCAGTGGTCTCAGTACTGTTTTGAACACTGTTGTCCAATTGTACCTGAGATTTATGCAGATCTACATCCATTGAGAATCCTCATATGAACCTGAACATGAACATACTTGAGGCGTACAGGGATTTAGTTGATGTCTTCAGTAAGGAAATGGTTACAATACTCCCTTCACACAGACCCTGGGACTGTTCCATTGAATTGCTACTTGGCTGTTCACCTCCTAAAAGTAAGGTATACCCTTTGTCAGAGATGATGAAACGTAATACACCAAAACATGACTACCAAACACACAACCAAAAAGTGACATTTAGACCAGGACATGGACACTTCTGAGAATACAATGAAGTTTGGTAAAAATGTATAATTATTGAATCTGCATCATCAGACATGCCAATCACAAAGCTATCTCCTTTCACCATTCACAAGGGCATAAAAGGAATAGCTAGTACTATTAAGGAGGTGAAGAAACTGAGATCTGGACCGATTCTGGTAGAATGTTTTAAGAAAGCTAATTTGGAGAACCATCTACTGCATTAGTTATGTAGTAATATGTTGGTTCAGGTCAGTAGTGGCTCATCTAACAGCACTACTAAGGGTAAGCCTAAGAAACTTCCTTGGAATGACTCAGCTTATCAAGCATTCACTAAGCTCAAAGCTAGTTTCACTACAGCAACCATACTCAAACACTCCCGGGAAGACACAGGACCCACCTTTGTGGTGGTAGCTTGTAAAAGGATCTGTGGCACACTCCTTCCCTCTGTAGTGCTAGGGTCAATTTATAGATTGAAGTGAAATGTATATAAAAGAGTGGAAGAAAGCTGAAAGAAGATTATTCAGAAGTCTAACAATGGAAAATCTCATCAATGTCAAAATAAGTAGAGCACGTAGAGTAATAAATTAGGCAAATAAACAAAGTTGGAAACAATTTGTATCCAATTTGACATTAAAAAAACTCCAACAAAAAAGGTTTGGAATCTGATCTGAAGAATGAAGAACAAGAAGAGTGGACCTCAAATTCAACATATTAAACATCAAAACTCAGACTTAACTACAAAACAAGAAATTGCAAATATCGTACCTAAATATCTGCTTGAACAGAACTGCCTCCCTTTAGAAAAGGAAGAAACACTATAGATTACCTCATTAGGCTTGAAAGTTATATACATGATGCTTTTATCAGACTAGAAGATGCTGTTGCTGTCTTCTTTGGCTTGGAGAAAGCTTATTACACATCTCGGAAGTATGGCATTTTAAAGGATTTACATCAACTTTGTTTTAGAGCACGTCTACACATTTAAAAACAAATATTACTACTTTATAGTATAAAAATAAACAGTGTTGCAAAAGTCATCGGATCAAACATTCATTGCAGCCTTTGTGTAGACAACATTTGTATTTGCTTCAGAGGCAAATTCCTGAATAGTACTGAAAGAAAAATCCATCTGACAATGAATGGTGTCCAGGCCTGGTCTGTGTCCAACTGGTTTAAGTTCTCAAAGAGTAAAATTGCCTGTATGCATTTTTGTCAGTTACGCTCTTTCAATCATGACCCAGAGCTATTTATGGGTGGTGATCCTATCACAGTTGTCAAGAAGACAAAATTCCTTGATATAACCTTTGACAATAAATTGTCTTTTATCCCTCACATAAAGATTTTAAAAGCCAAATGTTTTAAAGTAATGGACATTTTAAAGGTTTTAACCATGACTAAGTGGGGAGCAGAGAGCTCAGTTATTCTAAACCTTTACAGAATGCTGATTAGATGACGTTTGGACTATGGAAGTATAGTGTAGGGCTCAAAATCATTTATCTGACTTTTGGGCACAGTTCACCATCAAGGCATACGTCTGGCACAGGGTGCTTTCAGAACATCACCAATTCACAGTCTATATGTAGAGACTAATGAACTTTCTCGAGAGAACAGATGTCTCAAATTAGCCCTGCAATACACAACAAAAGAAAACCCAGCATATCATGCAATCTTCTCACCCTAATACTCATATCTGTATCAAAACCAAGATATATCCAACCTCTTGACCTATGGATTCAATCGAATCTAGAAAATGTCAAATTTGATTTAAGCATACTGGAACAGACATACTTCTGCAATATACCACCCAGGATCTCAAAAAACAAAAATAATCCTGGATTTAACAAGAAACAAAAAATCTGAAACCCATCCAAATGAATACCTTCAACAACTCCTGTATATCATAGAGACGTTTTCATCACACACACCTATATATACAGACAGATCAAAGTATAGAGATCAGGTGTCAGCTGCATTTGTGATCAATCACCAAAAAAGCAGAATAAGGATCCAAAATCTGAGTTCAGTTTTTATTGCAGAAGCCAATGCTATTATTCTAGCACTGGATCACATTAAGACCACATGGCAGAGACATTTCTTAATAATAACAAATTCAAAATGTCTTCAAGCACTTGCATCACTCAAAAATGACCATCTAGTCCTTGTAAAGATTCTAACCAAATTATCAACTCTTGAGGCACAGAATTTTAATATTTAATTTTGCTGGGTACCTGGCCACTGTGGAATCCATGTAAATGAAGAAGCAGACTCAGCTGCAAAAGAAGCACTTTCTACAGATCTTGCTCCATAATACCCTCAGATCTGAAACCTACCATAATCTCTTACATCATCAACATATAGCAAAATGATTGGGAACAATGCATGTTTTGCAATGCCATACAATTTGCCTGAAATAAACCCTGTAGTGTGCAAAAGAAGGATCTATAATCACAGTCATCGCTGGGATCAGATCATTTACACCCGCTGCTGAATAGGACATTTCAGACTTACACATACGTTTTTAATATCAGATGAAGATCCACCATTATGCACCACATGCCTAAACTATCAACACAACACAAGATCCACTATCTTTGAAGCATATTTTATTGGATTGTGCTGGTTTTATTTCTTTTAGAAAATGAGTTTACTCAGAAAATACTTTTGAAGAGATTTTTAACAAAGTCAACCCTGAATCTGTTTTAGAGTTCATATCGAAAATACATTTTAAAAACCTTATATAGGTTTTTAATTAATCTACCTTTTAACATATTTGTACTTGTTTTTCACCATGAAAAAGCCATGGAAGCTGGCATGGCATGAAATCAATAACAACTAACTAACTAACTAACTAACTAACTAACTCAAACACCCTGATCCTGAACTTCCATTTATTTGTAGAGGTTGATGCTGCAGATGTGGGTATTGGAGCTATTCTTTCTCAACGATATTGTTGCCAAGCCAAGTTACACCCTTGTGCCTTTTTCTCTAGAAAACTCTGTTGCAGAAATGAACTATGATGTTGGAAATAAAGAGTTATTCTCTATAAAGGAGGCCATGGAAGAATGGAGACATTGGCTGGAGGGGGCAACGCATCCATTTCAGGTATTAACGGATCACAAGAACCTTGAGTATATAAAGGCAGCTAAGAGACTGAATTCTAGACAAGCTAGATGGGCATTGTTCTTCACTCGTTTAAATGTTACTGTTACATATCGACCAGGAAGTAAGAATTCTAAAGCTGATACTCTCTCACACATTTTTGAGAATTAACCTAGTACACAGGTTCCTGAACCCATTCTTTCCCCTGCTGTCATTGTGGCTCCTGTATGATGGGATCTCATGAGATTTTGAGAGCTCTACAAGATGATCCTGCACCGCCTGCAAGTCCTCCACAAAAGCAAATGTACCAGAACCATTTAGAACACAGGTCATCCAGTGGGTGCACACTAATCTCTGTTCTGGTTACCCAGGCATTCGTGGGATTGTTAATCTGGTTAGAAATACCTTTTGGTGGCCAATTGTCAATCAAGATGTTACCAATTATGTTCAAGGCTGTCCTACCTGTGCTCAGTCACGCAGTCTCAGGCAACTTCCAGCAGGCCTTTTGGAAACTCTCCCTGTGCCACATCGACCCTGGTCTCACATTGCTGTTGATTTAATTACTGACCTCCCTTCTTCTAATGTTTACACCACTATTATTGCTATCAATTACAGGTTTCCTAAGGCATACAGACTGGTACCAATGAAAGGCTTACCCACAGCGGAGGCTCTGTTTCATCTATGGATTACCTGAGGATGTGGTCTCTGATAGAGGGTCTCAGTTTACCTCAAGACTCTGGTGTGCATCCTGTCAGCAGCTTAATATTAATGTGAGTCTTACTTCAGGTCATCATCCCCAGTCGACTTAACCAAGAGGTCAGAAGATTCCTGCATTCCTACTGCAACAAGGAACAAAATCAGTGGAGCAGATTTCTACCATGGGCTGAGTATGCACAAAACTCATTCACTCATCTATGGGGCTTACTCCCTTTCAATGCATACTAGGTTACTAGCAACCTCTTTTTCCCTGGTCTGGAGATCCATCAGGGGTACCTGCGATGGATGATTGGATACAAAGGAGTGAGGCAACTTTGGAATCTGCTCATGTGCATCTGCAGAGAGCCATCAGAAGGCAAAGAATTCAAGTCAATTGTAGAAGGCCACATCTTGATTATCAACCTGGTCAAATGGTGTGGTTGTCGACTAGGGTCCTACAACTTTGACTCCAAGAAATTGAGCCCATGTAAGTAGGTCCCTTTAAGATTCTAAGACAAATTAATTCAGTGACTTACCAACTATAACTTCCTACTAATTATAGTATCTCTCCATCCTTCAATGTGTTCCTTCTGAAACCGGCTCGGCCATCCACTGCACCTGAGCCATAGCATGTGACTCCACCACCTCCCTTGGAGATCAATGGCAGCTCCGCTTATTTGGTAAAGGAAATTCAGAATTCCCGACGTCGTGGGCAGCAAATCTTCTACTTGGTAGATTGGGAGGTATATGGACCAGAAGAGAGATCATTGGTCCCAGCTCATGATATCTTGGACCACTCTTTGATTCAGGACTTTTACAAAGACCATCCTGAATGTCCAGCTCCTAGGCCAGGGGTAGGCCTAGGAGAAGAGTCATGCCAGAAGGTGCTCCTAGAGGGGGGGGATTCTGTGATTTCTGAGGCTTCAGTTTCCCCTCCAGCCCACCAGAGGGAACCCTAATTCAATTCACCTGTCTTCCTGTTTGGATCTGTATAAAGGCTATGTGGTTCATTCATGCTTTGCGAAGTCTTGCCGATCATTCTGAAATTCTGAGCTTTACTCTATGTTATGTCCTACTGTGATTCTGATCTCTTGCCTGGTTTTGCCATTTTGGATTTGTTTGCTGATTTATTCGGACTGTTTGACCCCGGCCCGTTGTGTGACTACTCTTGGATTTTTTATTGTATCTTCACCTGTTTTTAATAAAATTCTGCAAATGGATTCTAAACCACCAAGTCCAGTGTTTTCGTTACAGCGGCAACTTTCCAGCAAAAAAAAAAGACTGAAATATGGATCTGTTTCCCACTCACACCTATCATATCGCTTCTTAGCATCTGAATTTAACCACTGGAGTCATATGGATTACTTTATGCTGCCTTTATTTGCTTTTTGGACCTTCAATGTACTGTCCACCATTTACTTGCATTGAAAGGACCTACAGAGCAGAGATATTTTTCTAAAAACCTGTGTTCAGCAGAACGAAAGTCATACACATCTGAGATGGCATGAGTAAATGATGTGAGAATTGACATTTTTAGTGAACTATCCCTTTAATGTTTAATGTGTTTTTTTCTGAAGACATTTTGCTCTGCTAATGCAGTAGCGCTTTTAACCACCACACAAATGTGTAGGGCCCCAGATGTCAGGGGGGCTCCCCCAACCAGGTAGGAAAGCTTTGCAAAATCCATTTGAGGGATGACATGATGTTCTGGGTGCACGCATGAATACGTTGTTCTCCGCAATCTAAGAGAGGTTCACGTTAGAGGTCAGCCAGGTTCGGGTCAGTTTTTCAAGTAGGACTTTGGGTTCGGGTTTGTAATCTATGAAAAAACAGAACTTCCGAACTTGTTTCACACATGAGTTAGGGGCCGTTCACACCGAATGCATTTTTGTGTGCATCTGCTCTGCTTTTCCACTGTTTTCCTATGTAAACCTGCGCTGGACAAACTTCAAAAACATTCTTGACTGCTGCAACGCATCTTGCTGTTCCTTCAGTGTCACACGCAGGACCGGCAAATTTTTAAGCTATGTGTCAATTTAAAATAACTTCAGGTCTCAAAAACACATGTCGAGACACCTGCGTTCTGTTGCATTCATTGTGCTGTGTGTAGATTGTTTTTAGCGCAGGTGCCACATAGATGTTTGAACAAGTTCAGGTTGCAAAGAGGTGACTGTTACAATGTTTAACATTATTCCATATTATTTGGCACCAAGCAGTTTCAGAGCTTGATAAACAGCAATGTTTATTTTCCCTTCTTCTCTAGTGTGCCTTGTATGTTTACTGTTACTGTTACAAATGTTGCCTTTGATGCTTACATAATTGTTGGGTTATTATAATAATAAAAAAAGAACAACTGAATTCCAAAATGTTAGTGAGTGAAGTAGTAGGTTTTGCACACCCTGTTCATAAACAAAAAAGTGTTTTGTAAAAATATATGTAGGTAAATATAGCTTTTTTTATCACTGTATTGTGGAAAAACTGGAAAACATGCATTAATTATCTTGAACTAGAATTTTATTTCACTTAACATTTTTAATGTACTTGGCTACAACGGCTGATAGGATGAATTTAAAATTATGATTTAAAATAAATTTAATCTATGTAATTCGTTAAGCAAAATTTTCTAAATGGTGCCCCGGCTTGGTCAGTGGCTTGGGGCCTCAGAAATCGTAAACCCGCCCCTGTACTAAAGTGACATGCTTCAGTTTTCTTTTTTGGTGTGCTGTCTAAAACAGAAACATGAAATGTGCAGGAAGTAACTCTGATGAATGTTTATGTAGGTGAGGTTCATATTTTAGTCAGCCCACCACAAAGAACAAGAACTAAACACAAACGTAATGCCACAAGAACTTCTACAGACAACTACTGATTACACATTAACCATTATGTGTGAACCAATAAATGTTGCAGAGTTCACAGGGCATATTAAATCCCAACATTACCTCTCCTACTTTTTCAAATACAGAAACAGCTGATTTAATGCGCAGAATTAAATGTGTAATCAATAATTGAGCTTTCTTTTAGAAATAAACATACAACATTACAAGTTTGGACACAATTTAGTCAAGAAAATCAAGATATTTTGAGAATATGATCATAGAAATATCTGTTTATTGTTGCTAAAAGACACCTAGGGGCGTTGTTGCATCTATATAGTTATGTACAAGGTATTTGTATTTGATTCCTTGTTAGTGAGAACGTGTTGAATATATGGCCAGTAATTTATAAGCAAATCAGGTCTTCCTTTAACTGTAGCATCTGCAAAACCTTGAAGCAGAAACTTTTTGCTGGCATTTCAAATTCATTTTTTCTGCTTTTTTATGCATTTTAACAGTAGAGGAGTTTCAGAAATATTTCTATACATGTCTTATTTTCCCCAACTTTGAGTCAATACTCTCTACACCCAAGCACAGCACATTGTGGATGTCTCCCTTATCTGACACAGCCAGGTCTCGGAGCCTCTACTAATGAGCAGATGTGTTGAATCAGGTGTTTAAAATACAGATGACTTCCAAAATGTGCAGTACTGGGGTGCTCCAGGACCAGGATTGAGAACTACTGACTTAAAAAAACAGTATCTCTTTGATCAGATTCAATCGGGAGGACCAGGAGAATTCCAAGTTGGCCGGCTCATTAACTGGGCCGGCAGGGCCGTTTGTTGAATGAAAAATGTTCAGTCATGTGTCGCATAGCAGTTGCCAACCGTCCATATCATCCGTTATATATGGGATAAGAACTGCTTTCTGTAATATAGCGGATGCAGTCTCTCCCTTATTTTATCATCTCACACCCAAACAAATTAGAGAGTGGGCTGTAAGAGATGAAACACTGGCGTTAAGATGAAACATTGTGCTGTTACACGGACGCTTCACTTGATAGCAGGGGAAGAATCAAGGAAGACCAGTGCAAATGGATACTATTAGCTGAATAGAGGACATGAAGTTCCTGGGCTGAAAATAAATCCCACTCTGGCCCTGTCTGTGATTGAGGTGCCACAGAATAATTGCTGACCTCCAGATACATGTCAGTGTACATCAGCAGACTTCCAGTAGTCGTCGCCGATTGAATTCTTATTGATATTATCGCAAAACCAACAATATACAATGACTTGCACAGCTCTGTATACTGTATCAGCAGAGGCCCCATGGTGTTGATATGTCCTTTAAACATAAATTTTTAGATGAGCCGTTCTGTGATGACAAAGGTAGAAGTAATCGAATAGCACTATGCATATCTCAACCCCTGATTCTTAATTGTATTATACGAGCTGAAACGTGATGGGGGATGTGCTTTGCTTAAATGTTTATTTTTTATTTTTTATATGCAACTGTTGATTCTTGATTTATGCCCTGATTTACATAAGAACACCAAAAGCACTTAATAAAAATTGTCCCTAATAACTCATTACACGATGCTTAATGGATGGCTTAATTCATAAACATTCAAACTTGAATTTACATAGATAAAGTTAAACTATATTTCTAACAATTGGAATGAACAATCACTGAGCACTTTATTAGGAACACCTGTACACTTACTTATTCATGCAATTATCTAATCAGCCAATCATGTGGCAGCAGTGCAATGCATAAAATCATGCAGATATGGGTCAGGAGCTTCAGTTAATGTTCACATCAACCATCAGGATGGGGAAAAATTTGATCTCACTGATTTCGACCGTGGCATGATTGTTGGTGCCAGACGGGCTGGTTTGAGTATTTCTGTAACTGCTGATCTTCTGGGATTTTCATACACAACAGATGCTGCCCCAACAATCAGAATTTACTCTAAATGGTGCCAAAAACAAAAATCATCCAGCGAGCAGCAGTTCTGCGGATGTAAATGCCTTGTTGATGAGAGAGGCCAACAGAGAATGGCCAGACTGGTTCAAACTGAAAGTCTACAATAACTCAGATAACCACTCTGTACAATTGTAGGAAGTGAAATTTAAGGGTTATAATGTTCTACGACTTTAAATAGGATTTGGGATAGTATCGCGAGAACGGCGCTCCGCGATTCAGAGAGCGGGAGAAAACAGTTGGAGTGTGTTCAGAGAGAGAGACACGAGATGCACTATGTAATCGGCTGCGGCCATTTCACAATGTTGAGATGTTCAATAAACAAGTGTTGTAATCACCGGAGCTCCTTGTCAGTGCCCTCCCTATTGTGGTGATAACAGAACGAGGCCAAGAACCCACGGAACAGCGCTGAGTAAGAACTAAAGGCAGAGGATAAACCCAACACGTGTTACACTGGTAGCAGCGGTGGTTGGCTTGTTTCTGTTGGGACGCTTGTTTTTCCCCGTATTGAACGACGTGAATATCGCCGCTTTAACCTGCAGAGCCCTTCAATACAGTTGAATTTTTTTTCACGTGCTCTTTTTGCAAGTTTGTATTACGTGCATTTTTTTTTTTTATTAATTCCCTCTCGCTTAAAATGGCGGACGACGAGAATGACGCAGTTCCTATGCAGAGAGACAGACACGCAGCAGAGGACACAAGTTCACATCTACCATTTAAAACTGACCTCCCTGCTCCTTTTTCTGGAGATGGTAAAGAGCCTTTTAGTGCATGGATTCAGAGATTTGAGGTAGCACTAAATGTCTCAGCTGTACCACTGGATAAGGCCAAACTTCTCCCAGTAAAGCTTACTGGTTCAGCATTTGCATACTGGCAGTCTCTCTCCCCTGCGGTGAAAGCTGAGTATGAGTCGACTAAAGCTAGTTTGAGCACTGTTTTTGGACGTACAACGTTTTTGGCCACATTTCAAACATTTTTGAATGCTCGTCCGCGTAAACCACAAGAACCTCTTGAAGTCTATGCTGCTGAGCTTACAAATCTAGTTGCTGAAGCATTTCCTCATTATGATACAGCAGCACGGAATTGTGAAATTTTTCGCAGATTTGTGACCGGCCTAGATCCATCACTTCAACTGAAAATTCATGAGCACGGGGCTGCTACTTTAGACAATGCTTTGAAAGTGGCCACGCAGTGTGAACGTGTTCAGTTGGCCATTAGTGTTGCCAACCCTTTAGCTGCTATGCCTGTGACAGTAAATTCACCACCATCGGCCAACTCAGTGACTGCAACTCACATCACTGAATTAGCAGCAGCCATTGCTGAACTCCAAACCGACCTGCATGACTTACGTCAATCTCACCTGCGACGAACCGATGAACGCATGAACCAGCTCTCGAAGCGGATTTCCAGCCTTCAGGACGAGGTGACGTCTTCCACACACTCTCCACATCAGACCTGCGCAGCCGTGGACTACGACATTACAGCGCGCCATCGCCAACCTGATCGGAATGATCATCACTACCGCCAGGATTGCTGCTGTTCTTCACAACGCACACAGCGAGGTCGACAACGACACCTTGAGGATGACTGTTGTCCTCCACGACACTACCAGGGCCGTGCAGAAACTGCTCGAGCACTTCCAAAGGATGACTTCTCCGGCCACAGACATTCCAGCTACTCCCCTTCCTCCCGAGGTCGTGAGTCACAACTTCCTCACACTACACAATATGACCAATACCCCCCATAGACCTCATTATGGTAGCTCTAGTCGCTCGCCTACACGAGACCGCCGGTCTGATTTTGAATATGAATACAGAGCCCGTTATGCTCGTTCACCCTCACCAAGCCCACAGTACAGAACTTCCAGTTACCACAGACACAGCTCTCCATCACTACCCCCCCATTCCCAAAGTTCGCCAAGATCACCCACACGACATGTACATTTCTCCCCATCTCACAAGGGGATGGCCCCTTTCTCACCACATCGGGGAAACGGTAGAAGCTGTCATTGGGGACCAAATGCCAGCTTCATCCCCAATAGTGGTCCACTCTGGTACAGTCAGTCTTAAATCTACTCCACCTACACCATTCGTTCAAATTGCACTGGCGGGTACAGAACTTCATGCTTTGGTCGATACCGGGTCAGGTCTGTCCCTCATTACCGATGACTGTCGTAGATCGATTCCAGCTTTGTCTACCCAGTCTATCAGTAAGTCATTTGTGTTAGCGTCATCTGTAACTGGACAGCTATTGGACATAACTGGCTCTGTGATACCTCCCATACATATTGGAGATGTAACATTTTCTCATGTTTTCCATGTGGTACGCACAGCTACTCATCCTGTTCTAATAGGATGGGATTTCTTAATTGAACACACAGTCACTGTCGACATACCAAATGCACGTTTACAACTGTATAATATGTCAGTGCCTCTTTCACCACCCCAGTCACTGATTCCAGTACAAAGTTCTGCTGTCAGTGTCGCTCAGGTGACTGTCCCGCCTATGTCAGAGATGGCAATCCCAATTTCTGTCAAACATAATGGTGTAGCGAATCCTTTCACAGACACGTATGTGGGTATACTGGAACCTCAGCCCCCTCCAGTCCTGACTTTAGGCATCGCTCGAACACTGACATCAGTTCAAAAGGGGAGGGGCATTGTTAGAGTTGTTAACCCGACTAACGAAACAGTCTCTCTTGAGGCTGGATGCCCATTAGGTCAGATTTTCTCCATCACTGGCAATACACTTGATGAGTATGCATTAGTCTCAGCTGTGACTACTTCCACAGAAACTGTCCAACCAGTGCCTGAGGTACATTTGGAGGATACACACTTAAACGCTGAAGAACAAACACAGCTCAAAAGCCTGTTGACAGAGTTCTCTAACATTTTTAGCTCCCATTCTCATGATTATGGGAAAACCAACCTGATTACACATAGTATCAACACGGGTGATGCTGCACCAATAAAACTGCGCCCTTATAGAACGTCACCAGCTACTCAGGCCGTATTCCAACAAGAGGTGTCGAGGCTTTTGGACCAGAACATCATCGAGGACTCTCACAGTCCGTGGTCAGCTCCGGTTGTGCTTGTCCGGAAAAAGGATGGCACACACCGGTTCTGTGTAGATTACAGACGTCTCAATGACGTCACTATCAAAGATTCACACCCTCTTCCTCGGGTGGATGATACCCTCGATAGACTTTCTGGGGCCAGAGTGTTTAGCACAATTGATTTAACTGCTGGTTACTGGCAAATACCACTCAACCCAGAGGACAAAGAAAAACGGCTTTCTCCACCGGTACAGGCCTATATCAATTCTGTATGATGCCAATGGGGATCTCGAATGCCCCGCCCAGTTTCCAGCGCATAATGGAGCTTGTGCTTCGGGGTCTGCACTGGAGTATTTGTTTAATCTACTTAGATGATATTATCGTCTACAGTGCTGATTTCCCACAACACCTCCAGCATCTGCGCGAAGTTTTTCAGCGATTTCGTACGGCTGGTCTCAAACTTAAGCCGTCCAAGTGCCATCTGGCATGTTCTTCGGTGACTTTCCTGGGCCATCGTGTTTCCAGTGCCGGTGTCGAGCCAGACCCCTCTAACATAGACAAAGTCAGGACATGGCCAATTCCGACATCAGCCACGCAAGTCAGGGCTTTTCTGGGTCTGTGCTCATACTATCATTGATTTATTAGACACTTTGCACGCACAGCTGAACCCTTGTACCATCTCACACACAAAGGAGTATAATTTTCTTGGTCAGCTGAAGCAAATGAAGCTTTCAGTGTATTGAAGCAGGAACTGACATCACAACCAGTTATGGCATTTCCAAATTTTTCAATTCCTTTCATCCATTACACTGATGCTTCCCTTCATTCGCTGGGCTCTGTTCTTTCACAACAAGTGGACGGAAAAGAGCATGTCATTGCATATGCCAGCCACGTGCTGTCTACTGCTGAAAGGAAATGGTCTACGTTTGATCGGGAATTGTATGCCATTGTGTGGTCGGTCCGTCATTTCCGACACTATCTTGCATGTCATCCATTCACCATCATTACTGATCATAAGCCTTTGGTCGGTCTCAAGAAACTTCCGTTAGACCATGACCCTACAGGTAGAAGGGCACGTTGGGCCATAAAACTGGACCTTTATGACTGGCATGTCATTCACCGTAATGGCGCTAAACACCTTAATGCAGACGCCATGTCCAGACGGCCAGAGACCGTTCCTCAGGAACCAGACGGGTGTCTTCAGAGCGACGCGTCTACTGTCTCTGTAGCAACTCAGACTACATCAATAGCTTTGCAGGCTGAACCGATGTCAGCACATTCCCAAACACTGTCTAGGGACGCGAATGCCCCTTTGCCCGTGACTGTTCCACACCACACAACATCAAATCTTGTGCAATTCCAAAGTGAGTGGAACGTCATGGAACAACAAAGGTCAGACCCAGATTTAGCCGTGGTGCTCTCTTGGATGGACACAGGACGCAGACCACCCTTATGGAGGCTGCGTGATGCTTCATCATACCTCAGGAAACTATGGGCACAGTTTAGTCGCCTAGTTATCCATAGAGTGTTATGCAGACATTCACGCAGCTCTTTTGGGGACAATGCCTTGCAAGTTGTCATTCCTACTTTGTTAATTCCTGAAGTCCTCAGTCATGTTCATGGACACCCTTCAGTGGGTCATTATGGGCTGGCCAAAACTTTGGACAGAGCCTTGCGGTCCTTCTACTGGCCTTACATGTCGTCAAACGTTGCCAAACATTGCTCCCAGTGTGCTGCTTGTCAGTCAAGGCGCTCTCCGGTGCCCCGACCTCAGGCACCACTCATTCCTATCTCTCCTGACCGTCCATTTCAAATTGTGGCCGCAGACATAACAGAGTTACCTATTTCTACCAAGGGCAACCGTTATGTTCTGGTAATAATGGACCTATACACTAAGTTTGTCAGTCTCTACCCATTGAAGGATCAAACTGCTGTCTCAGTGGCAGGCTGCATCTTTGACCACTATATTCCACAACATGGTGTTCCTGAGGCCCTACATTCTGACCAGGGCAGACAATTTGAATCCGATCTCATTAAGCACCTTTGTAACTTGTTATCGATCAAGAAGCTCCGTACGTCCCCTTATCATGCTCAATGCGACGGGGCTGTTGAGCGCTTTAATCGTACCCTTAAAGATGAACTTTCCAAGCATCTTTTTGTGTCGGGCACAGAGTGGGATGAGCACCTTCTGCTGGTTGCATTGGCTTATAACACCACCAAGCACACTAGTACGGGACTGACACCCTTCTTTTTGGCTCATGGCCATGAGGCGCGCATTTCCCTGGACACCCTGCTCCAGGATAGTACTGCTGTCAGTCCAGCGACAGCGGGCACGCCAGCAGCATATGCTAACAAGCTGCGGAAAAGATTGACCTCTGCTTACCATTTTGCATCCGCTCAAAGACAGGGCACAAGATCAGCAACGCCTGAACTATGATCGTCACTTAAAGTACACTCTGTATAGCCAGGGTGACTTTGTGTTAGTAGATGACCCTGCCCGCCGCCACAATAAACTGTGTCCACGTTGGGTGGGTCCCTATGAGGTTTTGCAACCAATATACCCCTCGGGTATTTCTACCCCTGTTAATTTTGAAGTTCGTGATGTATCCAGACCGTGTGCGAAAGTGAAAATCATTCATTACAATCGCATGAAACCCTACATCACAGACTCAAAGAACTCACTGACTTTCACCCCCCCTTCCTCCATTGTTAAACCAAATATCCTGACCACATTGTCAGGACTCCTCCCACCCCTCACTACACCGGTGCCCCTTGGACCTCCTCCTGCACCCCAGGTTCCACTGGAGCCCATACCATTGTCCCAGTTGCAACCTTACGTCCAACAACATGGCACTCCACAACCCTCCAGCGCTACGCATAACGCACAGGATGGCCATGTTACCCTGTACTCTGAACTGTTTCCTCTGACACGGTGCACACCGGAAGCTGGACCGTCAACAGGTGTTACTGAGCTTCCTGACACTCCGGTGTCCACTCGGACTGTGCCCCCCAGAACACGTCGGTTACCTCACCATTTGCAGGACTTTGCACTTTACTGATTTGCTAAGTGTTCATTGTTCTTGTTAGGAATTCCTTGTCTTGTTTCACTGTTGCCCTCTGTCTGCCATTTTTGTCACCTTTGCATTCCTTAGTTTTCACTTTTGTCCCTTGTGTAGCCCCTTAGTCTCTTTGTTAGTCTTCGTGTTCACTTGTCATTGTTAAAGAACTACACTTCCCAGTATCCACCTGCCATCATCACTGCCATTTTGTTCATTGTTCTCACCTGTGTCTTATTCAGTCATCACTCACTGTGTATTTAAGCCCTGCTTTTTGTTCACTCCTTGTCATTCGTTGAATGTTGTTGTTAGCCAGGTATGTGTTCCCTGCCCGTGTTTTCTAGTTTTATGTTTTATTTCCCTATTGAGGGTTTTCTTATATAAATTACAGCATTTATTGTTCACTGTTCCATGTACAAGCTAAACTGTAATTGTCCTCGTGTTTCGTCAGCTGGACAGCAATTCTGAGTAAATTTTGTGTTGCCTTTGAAGGAATTGATTGTGAAGGCTGTACAAATTAACATTTACTGCTGAAGTCAGAAGTTTACATACACCTTAGCCCAGGGGTCACCAACACGGTGCCCGCGGGCACCAGGTCGCCCCCAAAGACCACATGAGTCGCCCGCAGGCCTGTTCTAAAAATAGCACAACTCAGCTGCGTATAAAATTTTATTTTATTCTGTTGCTATTCATTTTTTTTTTAATCACACTTGCATTTATATAGATTTAAAAAATGAAAATATCTTAAAAATATGTTTCTTATACATGAAGTTTAGATAAGTTTAGGTGAACTCTGACGTACTCCAGTTCGGTCAGTATTGTGCGAGTGACAATACAGTGCTTGTTGAGAGTAGGCTAAGCTAGAGGGCGCAGCGAAGATTGGCGCTGAACGTAGTTTCTTACCCCAAAAACATGGCAGAAAAAAGAAAGAAAACGTATCACTTTCACAACGAATGGGAGTCGGGAGTTCTTTTTTACGACTGTGAAAGAAACCTGCGTGTGTCTTATATGCGGAGCGACTGTGGCAACGGCAAAGCGGCACAATGTGGAGAGACACTTTACTACGAATCACAAAAACTACTAACAACCCACCGGGAAGCGCACTACGGGCAGAAAAAGCCCTTGAGCTAAAGACAGCTTTGGGTAAGCAACAAGCTTTTTTCACAAGGCCGGCGAAAACAAAGAAAATTATACCAGATGTCAGTGGCAACATGTCAGTGCCATGGCAAAGTTTAATTAAAATATTGAAGAATTGTTCAATTTAAAATGTGTGTTCATGACATGTAACAGTTATTATTTTATTAAAAATACAGCAGATTTGGTCATTAGTTCAAAATGTGACAAGATTTATTTAAAAATATTTAAGATTTTTCACTACATTACAGACATTACAATGTACATAATTGATAACTTTTTGAAACATGGTGCAACATAGTTCATGATTTGTTTAAAAGGTTTGTCAGTGGCTAGTGAAAATGGGACATTTTTCCTAAGAAATGTAATGTAAGTGATCATCTGAACATTTTACAATTACTGAGATAAATAGAAATAAAGTGCTGAATATTGATATCTGTTTCCCACCTTGTCATTGTTGGTAATTATTGTGAGAAATCATTAACGTGATCAGAGTCTTTACATTATTAATAATGTATAAGGCAAACTAAGCAAATTTGTTATTTCAGAAGAGTGTATCAAACTGGTAGCCCCTCGTATGACTCAGTACCCATGAAGTAGCTCTCAGTATCAAAAAGGTTGGTGACCCCTGCCTTAGCCAAATATATTTAAACTCAGTTTTTCACAATTTCTGACATTTAATCGTAGAAAACATTCCCTGTCTTAGGTCAGTTAGGATCACTACTTTATATTAACAATGTGATATGTCAGAATAATAGTAGAGAGAATTAATTATTTCAGCTTTTTTTTTCTGTCATCACATTCCAAGTGGGTCAGAAGTTTACATACAATTTGTTAGTATTTGGTAGCATTGCCTTTAAATTGTTTAACTTGGGTCAAATGTATTTGGTAGCCTTCCACAAACTTCTCACAATAAGTTGCTGGAATTTTGGCCCATTCCTCCAGATAGAACTGGTGTAACTGATTCAGGTTTGTAGGCCTTCTTGCTCGCACATGCTTTTTCAGTTCTGCCCGCAAATTTTCTATCGGATTGAGGTCTTTGTGATGGCCACATATCTTGTCTTTGTTGTCCTAAAGCCATTTTGCCTTAAGGCAAACTCTGGAGGTATGCTTGTCCATCATTGGACATTTGGAAGTTGCATTTGCGACCAAGCTTCAACTTTCTGGCTGATGTCTTGTGATGTTGCTTCAATATATCCACATAACTTTCCTTCCTCATGATGCCATCTATTTTGTGAAGTGCAACAGTCTCTCCAGAAGCAAAGCACACCCACAACATGATGCTGCCACCCTCATCACGGTTGGGATGGTGTTCTTCGGCTGCAAGCCTTACCCATTTTCCTCAAAAACACAACAATGGTCATTAGGACTCGTTTTACTCTGGATATAGATACATGTCTACCTGTTTCCTCCAGCATCTTCACAAGGTTCTTTGCCATTATTCTGGGATTGATTTGCACTTTTTGCACCAAACTGCATTATTTTCTAGGAGAAAAAAAGAACTCCTTCCTGAGAAGTATGATGGCTGTGTGGTCCCATGGTGTTTATTCTTGCATACTATTGTTTGTACAGATGAACGTGGTACCTTCGGGAATTTGTAAATTGCTCCCAAGGATGAACCAGACTTGTGGAGGTCCACAATTTTATTCTGAGGTCTTGGCTATTTTATTTAGATTTTCCCATGATGTCAAGCAAAGAGGCACTGAGTTTGAAGTTAGGCCTTAAAATACACCCACAGGTACACCTCCAATTCCGTACACCTCCTATCAGAAGCTAATTAGCTAATTGTCTAAAGGCTTGACATCAGTTGACAAAAATGCCATCTCAGTGTGGACATAATGCTAAACGTAGAGAAAAAGATACATTTTCAAACAAAAATGTATTAGTGTGGCTGTAGCCTTAATATTTGGTGTGACCACCTTGTACCTTAAAACAGCACCAATTCTCCTCTTCTATTAACACACTAAAGCAGAATATTTAAATTACCATCTTAAAATAAATGTAATATGTAATGTAATGTAACATATAATGTCTCTCGTCCAATCAGATTCGAGGACCAGAACTAACTGTTGTGTGTGTATATATATATATATATATATATATATATATATAGACTGTACACTGATGAGCCAAAACATTATGACCATCTGCCTAAAATACTGTTGGTCCTCCATTATCCTGTTGAAAGAGGCCACACTGGCTCGTCATCTTCCCACAGTGCATCCTGGTGCCATAACTTCCCCAGGTAAACGGCCCACATGTACAAGGTCATCTATGTGATGTAAAAGAAAACGGGATTCATTGGACCAGGTGACCTTCTTCCTCTGCTCCAGTTCAGTCCAGTTCAGATGCTTGCATGCCCATTGTATGCACTTTCGATGGTGGACACGGGTCATCATGGGTACTCTGACCGGTCTGCGGCAACGTAGCCCAATACGCAGCAGGGTGCGATGCACTGTGTGTTGTGACACATTCCTCCCGTAACCATCATTAAAATGTTCTGTCACTTGTGCCACAGTAGACCTATCGGTTCGGACAATACAGGATAGCATTTGTTGCCCCGTAATTGATCCATGGGCGCCCAACACACTTTTACCAGTTTGTGGTTTGTCCCTCCTCGGACTAATGTTGGTAGGTACTCACCACTGCTGATCGGGAGCACCCCACAAGCCTTGCCATTTCAGAGATGCTCTGACTCAGTCGCCTGGCCATAATTTGACCCTTGTCAAAGTCGCTCAGGTCTTTACTCCTGCTCATTTCTCCTGCATTCAACACGTTGACTTCGAGAACTGATTGTTTGCTTACAATCTAATCTACCCAGACCTTGACATGCGGCCTTGTTAGGAGATGATCAACGTTATTCGCTTCAACTGTGAATGTTCATAATGTTTTGGCTCATCAGTGTGTAAACAAATCAGCTTCCATTACCACTTTAAAATATTTGTTATGTGTTGAAAGCGATTATAAAGTGTGTCCAACTCCTGAATATTGAATTGGAATAATAAGACATCCTCATTACAGATGGTTGAAATTTTTGCATGTGGTTTTGTGTTATGTAACATCAGTGCTCACCATCTAGCTCCTCCACAGAGATGCTGGCAAGCTGCTCGCTATTGCTGTGGTCAGACAGAGAGCGACTCAAGTAGTTCCCTTTGTACAGAAGTCCTGCCGTCACATGGTGAAATGGCATCTTCTTCCTGAGAGAGAATACAAGAGTTCAATGTACTCAGCCAATAGATTTTTTGTCCAATCAGATCATCTCTAGATTGAGAATGCCCCTCCCCCTGCAATCAACTAGCAAGTGGCAAATCATGATTCATGACTGTAACGTAACTAAAGGCAGTTTAGTTACATTTGTAACGTAACTAAAGGCAGTTGGCTGGTGTTTTTTTTTAAAGAAATAAAAAAGAGCCCTTTGATATGACCCACCCAAACATTCTGTTTAAAAGGAGAAATACATGAACACAGGACAGGAAAATGCTTGTCAAGTCAATTCATGGGCTCCTGAAGAATCTAAAGTTCAGCTAAATGTGTTAAAATTAAAATTTAATATAAGTATATAGCTATAAGTACAAGTATATAACTCAATCGATAATGTTTATTTTAATGGCTTTGTAATGTAAGCATCATAAGAGTATGTACATACATTAATAAACTCCAAAATACTTTATTATAGGAGTAGCTTAAAATGCAACTCTGAATTGTATGCATGTAACATGGGGTCTCTGCTCTGTCTTCCTATCCACCAAGGTGTCCTTGGCCTGAAAAGGTTGAAGAGTGCTGATCTATTCAAAAACTCAACCATTACTGGAGGTTCATATGTGTTTGCATGATAGAGCTAAATTGATGGCATAAAAATGACCATTACATACTGTTTCATCTGTTTTCCTTGCCCAATTTGCTCAGCAAAATACCTCAAGCAGCAGCTGGCAATTGTAATATTGCTATTGTTCTGCTACACCATGAAGTTATTAGAAAAATTCCATAAAGGCAGTCTCAATGCACAGTAAATGAACCATTTAACTTAATGAAACAAGAATCTATAAAATGGCAAGCCTTTAATGCTGAATGGGTACACTGACTATGAATTACCCTTGAGTGTGTGAACATATGGGTGGTGTTTCCAGTTTCAATGAGTGCTTATAGTTTACAGCAGTACTGTTTATTGTAGTGCCAGTAAAAAGCTGCTGACAATTGCAGATTGTCCCTTTAATAAATGCACTTTCCTGTATAAAACTTGTGGTTGAACAATATGTTTTTCTTAAAGGCTAATCCCAATGCAGGTATTGAGAGAGCATAGTGGCCTATGGCCAATGTAATACTGATATACTGTATACAGTGAAGTGGTCCCCCAAAATATTTGGACACTTTCGGGCACTTATGTTACACTTGAAAATATTTCATTGCATTAGAAAGAAAATAAGAATGCATCTGCAAATAAATGCCATTTTTGCCCATTTCTTTTAGCTAACTGCTCCCAAAATAATTTTTAATTAATGTATGTAATAAGTTCCCCACAAGTTCACACATGTGTCCTAGTAGCAGGTCATTAGCTTCCCTCCCCGAATAGCATCACTGCAGCCATCCACCAGTCGGGGCTTTATGACGGAAGCCTCTCCTCAGTGCAAGACACATGAAAGCCTGCATGGAGTTTGCTAAAAAACACCTGAAGGACTCCAAGATGGTGATAAATAAGATTCTCTGGTCTGATGAGTCCAAGATAGAACTTTTTGGCCTTAATTCTAAGCGGTATGTGTAGAGAAAACCAGGCACTGCTCATCACCTGTCCAATACAGTCTCAACAGTGAAGCATGGTGGTGGCAGCATCATGCTGTGGGGGTGTTTTTCAGCTGCAGGGACAGGACGACTGGTTGCAGTCGAGGGAAAGATGAATGCGGCCAAGTACAGGGATATCCTGGACGAAAACCTTCTCCAGAGTGCTCTGGACCTCAGACTGGGCTGAAGGTTCACCTTCCAACAAGACAATGACCCTAAGCACACCGCTAAAATTATGAAGGAGTGGCTTCACAACAACTCCGTGATTGTTCTTGAATGGCCCAGCCAGAGCCCTGACTTAAACCCAATTGAGCATCTCTGGAGAGACCTGAAAATGGCTGTCCACCAACGTTTACCATCCAACCTGACAGAACTGGAGAGGATCTGCAAGGAGGAATGGCAGAGGATACCCAAATCCAGATGTGAAAAACTTGTTGCATCTTTCCCAAAAAGACTCATGGCTGTATTAGATCAAAAGGGTGCTTCTACTGAATACTGAACAAAGGGTCTAAATACTTAGGACCATGTGATATTTCAGTTTTTCTTTTTTAATAAATGTGCAAAAATGTCAACAATTCTGTGTTTTTCTGTCAATATGGGGTGCTGTGTGTACAATAATGAGGAAAAAAAATGAACTTAAATGATTTTAGCAAATGGCTGCAATATAACAAAGAGAATACTTTCCGTACCCACTGTACGTACACCCGCACACAGTTTTTCTTGGTTGTTGGCCGCTTCTTCGAGAATTGTCTCTTCATTTAATCTGAAATTGACTCAGTGTTCAGTGGGGGACTCTGTGGGGGCCATGCCATCTGTTGCAGAGCTCCCTGTTCTTCTATTATATTCTATTTGCAAAAGGAATGGTGTAGAGCGGAGGAGGGCGGGGCCAAGATGGAACAACGCAAATAACCATTATAAGACAAATGCTTTTGTGAAACATCTTATATGCCTTTAAGACTTTTGCACAGTACTGTATATACACTCATAGAACACTCTATTAGGAACAGAAGTGCCTTCTGCTTTTGTAGCCCATCCACCTCAAGGTTCGACATGTTGTGCATTCTGAGATGCTATTCTGCTCACTACAATTGCAAAGAGTGGTTATCTGAGTTACCGTAACCTTTCTGTCAGCTCAACCCAATCTGGCCATTCTCCGTTGACCTTTCCCATCAACATGGCATTTCCATCTGCAGAACTGCCGCTCATTGGATGTTTTTTGGTTTTGGCACCATTCTGAGTAAACTCTAGAGACTGTTGTGCGGGAAAATCCCAGGAGATCAGCAGTTACAGAAATACTCAAACCAGCCCATCCAACAATAGATCAAAGGTTGAAATCACAGAGATAAACATTTTCCCCAATCTGATGGTTGATGCGAACATTAAATGAAGCTCCTGACCGTATCTGAATTATTTTATGCATTGCATTTTATTACTGCCACATGATTGCCTGATTAGATAACCACATTAATAATTAGGTGTACAAAGAAGCAAGCTTTTTAGGCCTATTTTACTCAAATTTCTGCCAAACAGTAACTACATATCAAACATAAATTCTTCTTCGTAAGGAAATCTCATCTCTCTAATTTCATAATTAGTTTGAGCTACAATTCCTCACATATTATTTATTCAGCACACGGGAATCATTTTAATACAGAGCAGTCAGACATAGTTGTGAAACTGAGCTTCTGACATTAATTGGGCTCCATGTTGATAAGCATGAAGTGAGTGCCTATTGAAACAGTGAGTTTTAAGAAAAGGCTTGATGTCAAAAGCCCACTCAGTATGCAAGGCATTCAATATCCTGCAGGACATTTCAAAGATCAAAATGGATTCTGTGTGGACCAAATACTCCCACAAACAAACCCACTGAAGGCTTTGCTGTATTTTTTGGCTCATGGCCCATGTGACAACCACCAACCATGCACAAGCCCTTATTGATATAAATAAATCAAGCATTCAACATTATCAGAATTTGTGGCAAAAAAGCACAATTGATTAGCATATTACTAACAAAGGTTGAGAGTGTCTGTACAAAAGTTTTAGTAGTGGTCAGTCATTATGGTGTTTTTAATGGCTGATGCCGATTTCTCTGTGCACGACTGATTCCTTCTGATCTCAGAAGCTAAGTAGGGTAGGGCTTGGTTAGCACTTTAATGGGAGACTGTCTGGAAATACAAGGTGCTGTAAGCATATACTTTACAATGTTTCATTTCACATTCCAGTGGATATTTAATAATTAGCAGAGTGAAAACCTTGTAGTCACTTATGGTTAAAATACTCTGAGCAAGTCTGTCAGGTTTAAGGCTTGGATGCTGGCATACTGTATATTGAGTGCGCAAATACATTTAAAGCAATAAATCGTTTTTTTTTATAAATTTGGAACTGCTGTTAATTGCGGATGCGTGGACAAGGTTAGTAGGCCTCCTTGCTTGCACACACTTTTTCAGTTCTTCCCACAAATTTTCTATCGGACTGAGGTATTTGTAATGGCCACTCCAATATCTTGACTTTGTTGTCCTTAAGCCATTTTGCCACAAATTTGGAGGTATGCTTGGGGACATTGTCCATTTGGAAGACCCATTTGCAACCAAGCTTTTTTGCTTCAATATAGCCACATAATTTTCTTTCCTTATGATGCCATCTATTTTGTGAAGTGCTCAAGTCCGTCCTGAAGCAAAGCACCCCCACAACATGATGCTGCCACCCCCATGCTTCACGGTTGGGATGGTGTTCTTCACACTTTTACCTTAAAAACATAATGATGGTCATTATGCCCAAACAGTTACATTTTTGTTTCATCAGACCAGAGGAAATGTATCCAAAAAGTAAGATCTTTGTCCCCATGTGCACTTGCAGACTGTAGTCTGGCTTTTTTATGGCGGTTTTGGAGCAGTGGCTTCTTCCTTGCTGAGCCGCATTTAAGGTTATGTCAAAATAGGACTCACTTTACTGTGGATATAGATACTTGTCGACCGGTTTCCTCCAGAATCTTCACAAGGTCCTTTGCTGTTGTCCTGGGATTGATTTGCACTTCAGACAGAATGTGTCTCTTTCCTGAGTGGTATGATGGCTGCATGGTCCCATGTTGTTTATACTTGCATACTATTGTTTGTACAGATGAATGTGGTAACTTTCAGCATTTGGAAATTGCTTCCAAAATTTTTTTCTGAGATATTGCCTGATTTTGATTTTACCATGATGCCAAGCAAAGAGGCAATGAGTTTGAAGGTAGGCCTTAACCTTCTGGGGTCGACGGATGCCCCGGCACGTCCTGCTGGATATTTTCGTCATTACAGCAGAAACAACTTAAAATACTCCATAATGTTTGGGTATACAGATAAGTGTAAGACATCATTAGGGACTATAAAGGGTCTACTTTTTTGTGTACACTCATAATAACAAAAAAATCTTGTGCTTTTGTAAAATAAAGAAAATAAAAAGTGTGAGCTTTCAGCTGTCTCTGTGTCCACGAACATATTTCAGAAACACGTCAAAGAATTGAACTGAAACTCCGCGAATACTTATCACACAAACATGAAACATATGTCTAAAGAACGCTTAAGATTTCTACTTTTAAATAAAATAATTCAAATTTAAAACAAATATTCTCCTGTAATGTAATCTGTATGAAACAAAGCGATGTACAGTTTTTTACCGGTTCATCTAATTATCTGTAATGTGATCCCACCCACCAGCAGAGTGCGGCATTCATACGCTAATGTGCTGAGACGATCAATGCAAATGGTAAACGCCCCCGACAGTGAGGTTGTAAACACATTTAATTAATTTTTCTGCTCGTTTGCAACGATACACAGGCAAGAAAGCTCCAGGATATTAAGGAAGAGTTAATATTTTCCTCAGAAGAATAGCGGGACTCCGATGAACATTTGTATTTTGAAGAGAGACTTGATCCAGCAGAGGATACAATTTTGGATGAGTAAGTCATTTAGTTTTCATTATTTGACATGATATTTTATATAACATGTACATATTTTACTAGTGGGACTGTTTCCAGACTTGCCAGCCAGGATTCAGAGTATTGACATTTTAAATATGACTACTAATAAGCAAGTTTTAGTTACATTTAAATGCTGTTTCATCAAAAGCAGGTATTTAAATTGTATGCTGTATGATATAAATATGATATGTAATATGATATAAAAATAATATGAATGTTTAGATTATATTTTAACTTGTGTTTATGCTGCCTCGTTATCATCACCAAAGCTTGTGCTTGCAAATATTAGTTCGGGTGTAAATGTGTAAAATGCACTTTAAATATGCCCATATTAGAAAATCAGCATATTATAATGATTTCTGAAGGATCATGTGACACTGAAGTCTGCAGTAATGATGCTGAAAATTCAGCTTTGATCACAAATTGCATTTTACAATATATTTAAATAGAAAACTGTTCTTTTAAATTGTAAAAAGAGTTCAAAATATCAATGATGTTTCTGTATTTTGGATCAAATAAATCCAGTCTTGGTGAGCAGAAGAGACTTCTTTTAACGGTAGTGTAGGTCTAAAATTAAGTAAAGACTTTATGTAAAGAAAATATATAGTCAGATTCTTTTAACTTAAAACTTGATTTTGATCATTAAGTCTCCTCACATTCATTCTCTATCCCTCGTTGACAGGCCCAGGGGAGGGGTCTTTGTCTCTCATGTGTGTATTACAATGAATATTCATGATCATTCACACCTCATCGCATATGACCTTTCAACACTAAAATTGTCTTACAAAAGTTAAATTACTATTTGTTTTGTATGAATGAGTGATCAGGATGGTTTTCACATAATTTTGTTGCAAACACTCTAGGCTACAAGATCCAGTTCTCAAAAGTCTTGTGGACAAATGTTTAGTAGTATGTATGACCTTATTTCAGTGACTTAAAATATTTGTTTTTTTCATACATGTTTTTCATACATGTAGTTTGTACACACATGTTGCTCACATATTATCATAGCCCAGTTTTTGCTGAATACAGTGTTATCAGACTTTAGCTATTAATATGTTTTTAAGCAACTGAAAAAAGCACAAATGTCAAGGTATGTCAAAACTTCTCCAGGGCCCAAAATACCCTCAGACCCCAGAGGGTTAAAATACATCCACAGGTACAACTCCAATTCAGTACACCTCCTATCAGAAGCTAATTGGCTAATTGTCTAAAGGCTTGACATCATTTTCTTGAATTTTCCAAGCTGCTTAAAGGCAAAGTTAACTTGGTGTATGTAAACTTCTGACCCACTAGAATTGAGATATAGTCAATTAAAAGTGAAGAAATCTGTCTGTAAACAATTGTTGGAAAAGTTACCCATGTTATGCACAATGTAGATGTCCTAAATGATTTGCCAAAACTATAGATTGCTAATATGAAATCTGTGGAGTGGTTAAAATCTTTTTTTAATGGCATCAACCTAAGTGTATGTAAACTTCTGACCTCAACTGTATATATTTATATATTTACAGTGTGTGTGTATGTGTGTGAGCGTGTATTTATCACTTTGTGGGGACCAAATGTCCCCATAAGGATAGTAAAACCCGAAATTTTTGACCTTGTGGGGACATTTTGTCGGTCCCCATGAGGAAAACAGCTTATAAATCATACTAAATTATGTTTTTTGAAAATGTAAAAATGCAGAAAGTTTTCTGTGAGGGTTAGGTTTAGGGGATAGAGGATATATAAAGTTTGTACAGTATAAAAACCATTATGTCTATGGAAAGTCCCCATAAAACATGGAAACACAACGTGTGTGTGTGTGTGTGTGTGTGTGTGTAAATATATATATATATATATATATATATATATATATATATATATATATATATATATATATATATATATATATATGTATATATGCTCAACCTTAGAAATTGAGAAAAATGTAAATCTGTGCACAGAATTGTAATGTTACTTACCATTTTATATAAAGATCAACTTTAGTCCATAAGAACTCTCCAAGGAGATTTATTTTCTTTTGATATATAGAGAGGCTGTACAACACTCTCTCTTGAACTAAAAGCTAGCTTTCATTCAGATTGTGATGGCGCACTTCTGGTGTCCTGTACAAAAACTTAAACCTCTCATGAGGGCAATGTGGTCAAACAGCAATTTAAACACTGTAACACCATCAGTAAAGAGCAAGAGAGAGAGAGAGAGAGCATGTGAAGCCACTTGAAGTAGTAGTCAGCATGAAGGGGCCAGAAGGTTGCAGATCACAGACTACGTTTTGGGATGTGAGCCCACAGTCACAGTATGTACTGGGCTAAAGCCAGTTTCAACTCAGAGTAAAATGCCTACAGCTTGAGCAACTCAGAATGGTTGTAGCAGTCTGCTGAAGGACATCTTGATGATTGATGGCGATCCTTGTAAAAGATGGATGATGCTTTGAGACTAATGTACAGTAGGGGGACTGCTCGTTGGTTCTAATGGAATAGCTGATTGGACAGTGCAAAGCCCCAAAAGAATAGTTCACCCATAAAAATAACATTCTGTCATCATTTACTCACCCTCATGTGGTTTCCAAACCCGTATGATGTTATTTTGTCAGTGAAACTTAATTTTGGAATAATCGTTAAGCAGCTCTTGCCATACAACAATAATCTATCAATCTATCAAGCTCCTAAAAGCACTAAAGCACCATAAAACCATCATAAAACCATCATAAAAGAAGTCTGTGTGACGTTTGCACCATATTCCAAGTCTTCTAAAGACATACAATGGGTTTGAGAGAAACAATAGTGAAATTAAATCAGTTTTTCACTTAGAATATTCACCAAAGCTCTTGTCTAGCCCCTGTCTGTATCCAGATCCAGGGATGGAGTTTGGGTTAGTGGTTAGAGTTAGTAAAATATGCATTCCTGTATTACATCATTTACAGCAAAAAAAAACAAAAAACACTTTTGGTGCCACTCTGTGTACACTTCACCCGGAAACTCGAGCTCATATGTGCCCATATTTTGAACAACATAGTCAAGATGGTACCGTGGATGACAGCCTTGGTGTGGAGCTCTCCAATTCTTTGTTTGTTTGTCCTGTGTTTAGTAATTATACTCTTATCAGTTTTACTAGGGATGAACTACTGAACATTCGGCAGCACATATCAGACAATATTTTCCCGCTTTTGGACTAATTGAACGTTTTGCCGGACATTTTAGCCAGCAGCGCAGCTGTGTTGTTTAAGCGCGCTATAAGATGCAAGCGAGGGAAGTGAGTTGACGCACAGGTGAAGCTCTGACAGCGCAGCTTTCGAACATCACTGCCGAGTATTCATCTAGCAAATATCCACTATCTTCCTAACAAAACTGATGAACTACATCTCCTCACCTGTACAAACAAGGACTTTTCAAACTCTGCTGCCTTGTGCTTCACAGAAACCTGGCTGAGTGAAGCCACTCCAGACAGCATGTTACATCTGCCGGGCTTTCAGCTGTTCAGAGCAGATCGCATTATGCGTTAACAGGGAAAACGAGAGGTGGTGGAACATGCTTTTACATCAATGAAAGTTTCTCTCTCGTTCGAACTGCCATATGCCGCTGCACTTATTCCTTTCCTCTGCTGATTAGCACGATGGGGGTCCGGGTGTGCACAGTCATGGCCCGGGCCCATCCTCTTCCTCATCACAAAGTCATTTGAGAGACTGGTGTTGGCCCACCTGAGGGACATCACTGTACCCTTTCTAGATCAACTTCAATTTGCTTATCATGCAAGCAGGTCTGTGGATGATGCAGTCAATATGGGATTGCGATGCAAGGATCCTTTTTGTGGACTTCAGTTTGGCTTTCAACACCATCATCCCAGCTATTCTCCAGACTAAATTACACCAACTCTCTGTTCCCATGTCTATCTGTCAGTGGATCACCAGCTTTCTAATGGACAGGCAGCAGCTTGTGAGACTGGGGAATTTCACTTCCAGCACATGTACGATCAGCACTGGTGCCCCCCAGGGATGTGTGAACCATTCTAAACAGCACTGTGGCAGCAATTAAGTCATTCAGGTTCCTGGGCACTACCATCTCACAGAACCTGAAGAGGAAGTTCAACCTTGATCCAGTTCTACTCAGCAGTCACTGAGTCTGTTCTCTGCACTTCAATAACTGTCTGGTTTGGTTCAGCTATGAAATCAGAGATCAGAAGACTACAAAGGACAGTTTGGACAGCTGAGAGGTTTACTGCCCCCTGCCCTCCCTTCAAGAACTGTACAACTCCAGAGTGAGGAAAAGGGCTGCAAAAATCACTCTGGACCCCACTCACCCAGCCCACTACCTTTTTAAACTGTTGCCGTCTGGCAGGCGCTGCAGAGCACTGAGCACCAGAACCGTCAGGCACAGGAACAGTTTTTTTCTCTCAGGCTATCCATCTCATGAACAGTTAAAACTGCCCCATTGAGCAACAATTAAATATACAATACACAGCCCAGTCTATTTATATTTATCCAACATACCCTACCTATTCTGCCATACGTTCCCTTCCATCTGTATATAACAGATTTGTATCTGTACATATGTATACATACATATTTTTTTGGTCTTATTGTGTATTTCTATATATATATTTTTTCTATTCACTTTAACTTTTTATTCTGTTTTCTATTATTATCTTTGTCTTGTTGTTGCATTTTTTGTGCACTGGAAGCTCCTGTCACCAAGAGAAATTCCTTGTACGTGTAAAGCAATAAAGCTCATTCTAATTCTGATTATGAACACTTCTAGCTTCGGCCACTGGGGGCAGTGAACTGAATTTCATTAAGCACAGTTCGATTTCAGCAGAAGAACTTTTGACTTCATTGAGTGAATCTAAAATTGTGTATCCAATTTCCTTTCTTTGCTTCATAGCTCCACCCTCTTAGGAAATGAGGAAAGGATCGAAGGAAAGGAAAAGAGGGAGGAATCAAAGCAAGACGGATTTGTAAAATGAAATGTCCTGTTCGCTCACACATCACTTCAGAGCACATTTTTGCAAAGCTGCATTAGATCAGCATGCTTGCCATTATTGAAAATTAATTTATTAATACATTCATAATTAATCAAAATAATTCAAGATGCATTGTTGAAGTATGTGTCAATTATGGGTTAATTAAACTGCAAAGGTGATAAATTAATTAAAACTTTTGTTTCAGATGTGAAGGGGGAGGAGAATTAATACAAGTGTCAGGTGCTTCGACCAAAAAGTCTTCTACATAGGATGCTCCTGTGTTTCCTCACTAAAGCGTCCTCGAGAAGCTTCCTCTGTAGGAAGGAAGGATGGAGGAGCGAGGAAACAAGGATGCACAATTTAGGAAATGAGAAGCACCCACTGTGTGATCAGTTTGTTTTGGGTAAGTTTAAGGTTTCAAATCTTTCTGGTTCAAGCTCAGTAGCTCTCTATAAAATGTGAAGATATAAGTGCCTTAATTCTTACAAACTTTGGACTATATGCATCTAACAGTGGCAATGCTGCTGTCACATTCCTCTGTTGTCTACCCTGTGTTCTGTGTCTCACTATTCACGTTCATGTCATGTTTCCTTGTCTGCTCCGTGTTTTCCATTTCACCCGTCACCGTTCACGCTCCATGTCACGTTTTCCGTGTTGTCCGCCCCGTGTTTCACTGTCCTTGTCTAAAACTACATTTCCCACTATCCACCTGCCATCAGCACTGCCATTTTGGTTCATTGTTCTCACCTGTGTCTAATCCAGTCATCACTCCCTGTGTATTTAAGCCCTGCTTTTTGTTCACTCCCTGTCGATTGTTGAATGTTCATGTCTGGTTTCCTGTGGTGCGTTTGCCCTTGTTTCCTGCCCTTCGTGTTCATTCTTCCCGCTGTGTGTTCGTTTGTGTTTAGTTAAGTTTTTCCCATCGTGGACTGTTCTTTTGTTCTTGTGTTTGTTTGTTTTGCTAGTTAGTTAAATAAAACCTGCTTTTGGATCCGCAACCCCTGTCTGCCTTCTCCTGCTTCCCGCATTCGTTACAGAACAATCGACCACCTATGGATCCAGAGGCTATACGAACTAGACGCCGCCTGCTCGATTTAAGGCAAGAGGACCGCCCAATCGAAGACCACATTCGGGACTTTCTCCGTCTGGCGAGCGCCGCAGCCTTTCCGGACTCAGCCTTGGTGGTCTTCTTTAGGGACAACTTGGACCTGTCGCTGAAGGAGCGGCTGCCACAGGCGACGCATGGCTGGATACTCCGCGACTTCCTGGTGGTGACCCTGCTGGTGTGCGACTCACCGCTCTCTGCGGGCGTTGCTGAGAAGGACCCTACCTCACCATCCACAGGGGAGTCTCTTCAGCCACCCCCGGCGCCCCTGTAACACCAGCTCCACCTGTCAGCGAACTGACCCCTGCGCCAGTCGCGCTCCCAGGACCCCCACGGTCCACTTCGTCTGCCCGGAGGAGGGAGAGAAGACGGGCTTCCGCCTCCCGGTACACGCCTGCCCCGGTCCTCCTGCCAGAGCCACTAGGCCCCGATGTCCCAGAGCCAGCGCCTGTAGCCTCTACCGTCCCAGAGCCAGCGCCTGTAGCCTCTACCGTCCCAGAGCCAGCGCCTGTAGCCTCTACCGTCCCAGAGCCAGCGCCTGTAGCCTCTACCGTCCCAGAGCCAGCGCCTGTAGCCTCTACCGTCCCAGAGCCAGCGCCAGCAGCCTCTGCCGTCCCTGAGCCAGCGCCAGCAGCCTCTACCGTCCCTGAGCCAGCGCCAGCAGCCTCTACCGTCCCTGAGCCAGCGCCAGCAGCCTCTACCGTCCCTGAGCCAGCGCCAGCAGCCTCTACCGTCCCTGAGCCAGCGCCAGCAGCCTCTACCGTCCCTGAGCCAGCGCCAGCAGCCTCTACCGTCCCTGAGCCAGCGCCAGCAGCCTCTACCATCCCTGAGCCAGCGCCAGCAGCCATGACCGTCCAAGGGCCAAAGCCTCCCGAGCTTTCCAGAGCTCCGCCTCCCGAGCTTTCCAGAGCTCCGCCTCCCGAGCTTTCCAGAGCTCCGCCTCCCGAGCTTTCCAGAGCTCCGCCTTCCGAGCCTCCCGAGCTTTCCAGAGCTCCGCCTTCCGAGCCTCCCGAGCTTACCAGAGCTCCGCCTCCCGAGCTTACCAGAGCTCCGCCTCCCGAGCTTACCAGAGCTCCGCCTCCCGAGCTTACCAGAGCTCCGCCTCCCGAGCTTTCCAGAGCTCCGCCTTCCGAGCCTCCCGAGCTTTCCAGAGCTCCGCCTCTTGAGCCTTCCAGGGCTCCGCCTCTCGAGCCTCCTAGGGCTCCGCCTCTCAAGCCTCTCGAGCCTCCTAGGGCTCCGCCTCTCAAGTCTCTCGAGTCTTCCAGGGCTCCTCCTCCCGAGTCTTCCAGGGCTCCGTCTCTCAAGTCTCTCGAGCCTCCTAGGGCTCCGCCTCTCAAGTCTCTCGTATTCTAGGGCTCCTCCTCCTGAGCCTTCCAGGGCTCCGCCCCTCAAGCCTCTTGAGCCTTCCAGGACTCCGCCCCTCAAGCCTCTCGAGCCTTCCAGGGCTCCGCCTCCCAGGCCTCTCGAGCCACCCAGGGCTCCGCCTCTCGAGCCTTACAGGGCTCCGCCCCCCGAGCCTCCTACGGCTCTGTCTCCCGAGCCTCCTACGGCTGTGCTCTCAGAGACCCCAGAGCCTTCTAGGGCTCCGCCTCTGAAACCTCCTACGGCGCCACCTCCCTCGGCTCCGCCTCCAGAGCCTTCCAGGTCTCCGCCTCTTAAGTCTCTTATGGCGCCACCTTCCTCGGCCCTGCCTCCTGAGCCTTCCTCGGCTCAGCCTCCAGAGCCTCCCACGGCTCAGCCTCCTGCGGCTCTTTTCCCCGAGCCTCCCTCGGCTCCGCCTCCAGAGCCTCTTGAGCCTCCTACGGCTCCACATCCAGAGCCTCCCGAGCCTCCCACGGCTCCGCCTCTCGAGCCACCCGAGCCTCCGACGGCTCCGCCCTCAGAGCCTCCTACGGCTCTGCCTCCGAGCCTCCTACGGCTCTGCCCCCAGAGACTCCAGAGCCTTCCTGGTCCCCGCTCCTAAAGCCTCCTACGGCGCCGCCTACCTCGGCTCCGCCTCCTGAGCCTCCTTCAGCTCCACCTCCTGAGCCTCCCTCAGCTCCGCCTTCTGGACCTTCTAAGCCATCACCTCCCTCGGCTTCGCCTCCCGAGCCTCCCTCGGCTCCGCCTCACGCGGCTCCGCCTCCCTCGGCTCTGCTGGCCTCCCCAGTGGCCACTCCTCCTCCCAGGCCCCCTGAACCTGTCCTTGCCCCACGGCCATCTCCTAGGCCACCAAAACCGGCCTCTGTCCTGTGGCCCCCTGAATCGGCCCTTGGCCCCCGGCCATCTCCCAGGCCACCAAGGCTGGCCTCTGTCCTGTGGCCTCCTCCCAGGCCCCCTGAACCGGCCCTTGCCTCATGGCCAGCCCCCGGGCCATCTAAACCTGTCCCTGCCCGGTCAACACCTCCCAGACCACCGAAACCTGTCCCTGCCCGGTCGATACCTCCCTGGCCCCCTAAACCTGTCCCTTTGTGCCCCCAGGGACTGCCTAATTGGCCCCGTGGACTGTCTCATTTCCCTTTGTGCCTCTGTGGACTGTCTCATCTCCCCTTGTGCCCCCGTGGACTGTCTCATCTCCCCTTGTGCCCCCATGGACTGCCTAATTGCCCCTTGTGCCCCCGTAGACTGCCTAATTGTCCCCTGTGCCCCCGTGGACTGCCTAATTGTCCCTTGTGCCTCCTTGGATGGTCTCTGTGTCCCTTGTGCTCCCTTTCATCTGTCTGTTTCCCCCCCGGTCTACCCCCTCACTCCTTGGTAATTTTTTGTTTTTGGTATTTCTGTCTTTTTGGTTAGGACCGTCTGGAATCCGGTCCTTTTGAGGGGGGGTTATGTCACGTTCCTCTGTCTACCCTGTGTTCTGTGTCTCACTATTCATGTTCATGTCATGTTTCCTTATCTGCTCCGTGTTTTCCATTTCACCTGTCACCGTTCACGCTCCATGTCACGTTTTCCTTGTTGTCCGCCCCGTGTTTCACTGTCCTTGTCTAAAACTACATTTCCCACTATCCACCTGCCATCAGCACTGCCATTTTGGTTCATTGTTCTCACCTGTGTCTAATCCAGTCATCACTCCCTGTGTATTTAAGCCCTGCTTTTTGTTCACTCCCTGTCGATTGTTGAATGTTCATGTCTGGTTTCCTGTGGTGCATTTGCCCTTGTTTCCTGCCCTTCGTGTTCGTTTGTGTTTAGTTAAGTTTTTCCCATCGTGGACTGTTCTTTTGTTCTTGTGTTTGTTTGTTTTGCTAGTTAGTTAAATAAAACCTGCTTTTGGATCCGCAACCCCTGTCTGCCTTCTCCTGCTTCCCGCATTCGTTACAGCTGCCTCATACACTCAAAAAAAAGAGAGAAGATTTTTGCTTTTTTTATTCAATTAACTTGATTCATATGAACTAAAGCATCATAATTCCATAACATTTTGTTACAACTTGATTTCACAGTTTTCTATCCATTTAAATTTGTAAAATGGAAGTTTACACAATCCATTTGAGTTGAGACCACAAGAATACTGTGTGGTGTTAATGTAGAATTAATTAAATTCCCAGCATGCTTTGCATGGGACACGAAAGGGAGAGTAAATGTTAAAATGAAGCGTTGTTTTATGTGTTTCTGTGCAATATGAATTTAAAGAGTTATACTTGCTAGTGTTTCATGTTTTGTTGTGTTATTTATGAGTTTCTGTTATGTTGGTGTTTTGGGGGTTACCATTATAGTGAAGATTTGAGCTTGAGCTAACACTTAGGACAGGTAAATATCACATTGAAACATCATCAATGAAATTGAATGCTCACTGTAACAGATTCACACGATGGGCCAAGAGGAAGCAGGAACCGGCTGAACAGTCGATGGAAACTTTTAATAAACAAATGAACAAAACAACATAAAACTGCTTTACAGCATAACACAAAACACACACACACAAGACTGCGTGCGTCTCTGTCTCTCTCTCTCTCTCTCTCTCTCTCTCTCTCTCTCTTGAACTGGCATCCCTGGCTCTTCTTTATCCCTCTCCGGCTGATTGGGCTGATTCAGAGCCCTCCTCTTCATCACACTCACTTTACTGAGCATATGCTGTGCATACTATAACATAGTTACTAAACAACACTCTTTAACACTCTAAACTACACTCTAATCAGCATGTACAGTATTTAGCATGATACCATTCACTTTCACTATGCATCACTATGTATGGGGTGGCTGTGGCTCAGGTGGTAGAACAGGTTGTCCACTAATCGCAGTGTTGGTGGTTCAATTCCTGGCCCACATGATTCCACATGCCGAAGTGTCCATGGGTAAGACACTGAACCCCAATTTGCTCCCAATGGCAGGCTAGCGCCTTGCATGACAGTTCTGCCATCATTGGTGTGTGAGTGTGTGTGAATGGGTGAATGAATCACAGTGTAAAGCACTTTGAAAACTGCTAAGGTTAAAAAGCGCTATATAAGTGCAGACCATTTACTAGTTACTACATAAAGTAATTAGAGATTAATTTGAATTGAATTGAAATGTCAACTTTTTTGGATTTACCCAATTCAACTAGGTTTTTTTCTACACAAAGTGTTTGTGTTGGGATTACATAATCATTTTAAGTTAAGAAAACTCTTTTCGAACACGTGGAACCACTGTCCACGATTGAAATAAGTTAGCCAAAGAGCTATTTTACAGATTCTGTAATTAATCAGACAAAAGACAGTAAAAACATCTGGTCGTGTACTCTCTATCAAAATAGAGTTCCCATTAATATCTTTAAAGTTTAATGTTACAACAAGTTCTTGAGTTAACTACAAAAATATATATATTTTTTAACATTAAAGCATGTAAACCTATTCTAGTAGACACCCAAAATAAAATTATGACCCTGTAAATTAGCATAATATGGACTCTTTAATAACAAAAAAAAAATAATCATAATTAGTTACATCAACAAATTGATGTCTGTAATTATTTTATTGTGAACGTTAATTAATAACAATAATTGCTTTTTATTTCTTCATGTTTATAGGATATTGTCTGAATGATTAAAGCACCATATGTCAACACTTTGCACAAGTATAGCTGAAATGGCCAAATAAATCATTGTCCCTAAAGGGGGAAAAGCAAAGACGAACTGTTTATGTTGGGAGATTTTAATGAAAGTAATTATCACAATGCTTCCAGGTTCTGAATAATTCAAAAAAATGTCTTGTTGGCTTCTGATGACAGTAGGTGTACACATGGTGTTATAAAGTATCTCTCAAGGAAAACTCATAAATCAAAGTAACTAAAAGTTTATATGCAAACACAAACATGATTAACTTTATAACTGCCTAACTCACTGCATATATTATAATGTACCGGCCCTCTAAAATTCTTGATTCTAATTGTTTAATCGTGGCATTCAGCATATTTCTAAATAATGATCATTGTCCATAACAACCCACTCTATACCTGACAACTCATCCGGGCAATCTATGTTTCTTGCAAAACTTGTTTTCTGTCTATCACTCTGCGGTCTCAACAAGTAAGCTTAACTCAAATCAATATTTCATGTCCATGTATTTATTTGGCAAGTAGCCATTTAATATGTGAAATAATGTACAGTACAGTCAGCCAATCATTAACGAAAAATAAAATCCCTCAGTGGTGTGGGCTTAAATCTGAAGTCCATTGAAAGTCTGGGATTCAAAACCTAAACCTGGAAATACACAGAAAGTTAAGACTTTTGAACCCCAGTGTACTATGTGGTTAAAGACATAATTAGCATTTAAGTCCAAAACAATTTCCTTTCAAATAAAATCTATGAGACATTCTTCAATGACCTGTATGCGAAGACTTTCAGAGAAAACAAGTTTGCTGCAAAAACACGAGTGTCTTTGTTCTTGTTTCTGTGCATTTTTTATTGTTGTTCTAAAGCCATCGTTCAGCAGACTCCCTGGAGTAGAGCCTACCGTTGCATGACTGACAGACTGTGTTACCCAGAGGGAAATCATGACTAATTTACCTGCCATCTCACTAAAGAAACAATCAAGCTTTTAAACTGCTAAGAATGTATGACAACTTCATAAACCCAAACTTGAGTGCAGCTGGCAAAACTATAAGTGAAAATGTTGTTCATCAGTTTATATGATACCCTTTTGACTTTTAAGATTTCCCCTGTTTTTAACTGCATTTAAGCTTTTTTGCAGTTCACTTAAATGGTCCTGTGGTGTGAAAAATCACTAATTAAAAGAAAAAATCTTCCATGTACTTTCTTAATTAATATTAGATAATAACAACTGCATGTAAAATCCTTATTCAACAATCAGAACAATGTTGTTTACAATAATTTTAGATTAAGAATATCACATTGAAGGGCATTGCTTGATATCTGATGTAAACAGCTTGTGCAAACAGGAAATGCATTTTGAATGTCATGTTCAATAGGGATAATGGAATATCCGGACAGAAAGAGTTTAAGTAAGAGATAACGGCATCATTGATCACAAGCTCAAACTCAGTTGTGTTCAATTGAGGGCAAAACTTTCCAGTCCAAAACCGTACCACATCACAACACTTACATTTCTCAGAAGAAAAGGTAGTTAATGCATACATTCTACAGACTTTTAGAATTGCAATCATAAATACAAGCAAAAATGTGCAGGAATAAAGGAGGAAAGGTGTGTCACACAGTATAAATCTTAAAGGGGTCATGTATTTTTTTTTTACTTTATTATTTTCCTTGAGCTTTACGTATAATGTTATTAAAGGCTTTGCACAAAAAAAAGCCATTATATAGTATTAAATTACCTTTTTTACCCTGTTTCTGTCGCTCTGTCTGAAACACTCTTTGCAGTCCCCTTTAAGACTTTAATAGATTTTAATATACAACACTGTGTTATGATTGCATATTTGAAGCACAAGCACTCTAAATGCTCTTTTCGGACTGAAGAGGAAGATTTTAAACAAACTTAGTATGTTTTTATAGAACAAGGACCTCAAAATAGTACAAGGATGTCAAAATAAGTGTTGAAAAAATCTAACGCATTCATTTCTGCAATTAATGCAGTATATGGGGATTTTTTTTCCCCTTCCTGAAACTTCACTTTCCTCTTTTCCTGTGGCAAAAATGTACATATATAAATTTCTTGAAGGTACAAGCTCAACTCGACTGCACATCCTAGCACAGAAACTTATTGTGTTGAGCAATGCATGACTGAATGCTTGTTCATTAAGTGCGACACATGTCCCAGGCATAATAAATATGGGAGCGGGTTTACTGTACAGAGAATGGAGACTTCACCAGTAAGTTGTGAGACAGGTGTGGAAGAGATACGGCAAGCAAAAGATTTTGTTCAACTTTTAATTACAGCATGTCCACTGATTTTACAGCATGTAAACAAATAAACAAATACCTGTATCAAAGATTTGTACTTTTAAAAATGTGTCTAATTAACTCTATCCAAAAATGTTTTTACATTTTATTCACATATTTAAATAATTAAAATAAATGATGACCAACCAAGTGCTATACCAATAACATGATAGATTTTTGTTTAGGCATTACAAACAGTTATCCCCATGGGGACACGATTTACCGGGTGGACTCAATTCAACTTGACACTCGGCTTTGTGTGCCGCCATATTTTCGTTGAAATGCAAGATGGGATTCTGAGTGTGTATTGTGATAGAAGCATACAAAAGGAGGAGCATAGAAAGTTCTAAAAATCTCCCAGCCCTAGAAGTGATTGTAGTGGACGCAGTTGCACAAGGCTTGAGTGGACTGACTAGTTTGTATATTCATTGATGTCAGAAAACGTGGCCGCAACACTGCATCCAAACGACTTCATACTTTTATTTAGCGATTGTTTGAAAGTTTGTAACATGTAAAAATAAAGATATTGTGATGTTGAAAAGACTATTTGAGCAGCAGGTTCATTACGACAACCGCTTCAGTCATTATGACAACTGATTTTGCAGGTAAACAGCAGCATGAATGCAGGTCAAACCGGTTTGATCATACGCGTCTGAGCCCAGCCTAGTGTAATCACACCGCTTTGATCGTACTTGCGAAAGTGTTAATTACGATTAATCACAGAAACTGTGTAATTAATCAGTTTTAGAAAATGTAATCGATTCACAGCCCTAGTCAAAATATCAAGGAATGTTTTATTTCTCATGACATGACCCCTTTAAATTACAAAAAGATTATTATTCATGAGGAAATACTGCCTTAAACCACAAGATATAGTTGAACAAAAAAAAGATTCAATAAACCACAAAAGGTCTGCATCCTTGTAATCTAATCACAGGACACTTTTCTCCAAAAGTCACCCACAAAGAAGTCTAGTGCTGTCAATGTGTCACACCATATCATGTCAAAATAGTCCAATATTCTCAGCTCTAACCTCTTAAAAGACGGTATGAATGACATACTCAACCATAAAAGACATTTCAAGTTATTAAAATCAATAGAAATAGTTTCACAAGCAAGTGATCACACACATGCCAAAGCAGGAAAATCTCCAACCCAAACTACTAAGTAAAGTAAAAAATGATTTGAACATGAAGAATAGATAATATAATCAACAACAACAAAAAAAACTTTACTGCATTAGCATCCCTGCAGCCCTGCTGTTGCTTACCCATGCTGATCATGCTCTACAGGGTACTGAAGCATAACCGGCTCCCTCCCAGGGCTGTCACCACCACTACTCGGGACACACGACCCCTCACCCTCAGACCCCTCCGTCCGAGGGTCCGGATCCAGATCGGAGACCTCCATCTAACGGCACACTCCAATTCAGAGCACAGCAGCAGCCTGTCCCAAGGTACCACAGCCAGACTACTTCCCACAGCTGGTCCTCTGACCGAGACGCATTGAGTGCATAGAAATCCCTAGTTAATATTTCAGCAGCCTGGAGCAGGTAGTCACTCACTCACTTACTCACTCATTCATTCATTCATTCCATTAGCCAGTCACAAAGTCAGCCAGTCCCTCATCTCCCCCTCATGTCACACTCTGGCATCAGACATCGGTGGACTCAACAGTGGCTCGGTGACACTAGCAGCTGTGCCGCTGCAGCTACACTGAGAACACACACATACGCTCTGACACACAGCTGACCAGCCCCTCAGGCCAGCCCTCTCTGTGTATACACTTTACACCGCTCCTCCAGGTTGTCATATTATTCGAATGTGCATAATTTTTTCATGTAGAAGGGTGGTGGAGGGACATGGGGTGTTGGCTGGGCACCACCAGACTTGTCAAATTAGACTAAGGTGGATAATTTGCCCGGAAAATTGCCACATGAGTGCCATTAATGCATTATACGGTATGTTTTTGTGATGCATTTTGGATGGCAGTGTTTGTGTAAAACAGCAAGTTACTGTAGATAGGGTAACAATGATCTTGCAGTTCAAAGAAAACCTTGGAGGTAAACAGTCATAGCAATCTATTGTGTTGCCATTAAACAATGATTACTTTGCATTGTATAGGTAATGAGACAATTGACAACAGTAATGTTAATGGTCATTTAAATATACAGTATATAATGTGTGTGTGTGTGTGTGTGTGTGTGTGTGTGTGTGTGTGTGTGTTACATGTTATCCAAACATATATTTTCTAAAACACTACTGTAATTTGAATATGTAGCCTACATATGTGCTCAAATATATGAACAATCATTTAAATCAATTTCAGATTTCTGTATGGGTATTCTTACATGATATTTAAAAGCAGCAATAAGTAAAATTAATAAAATGTATTAAGACATTATCCAAGCCAAGTATCCAAATAAACAGTATTTAGTCATAACTCTCCCACCTAACTGACTCTCATTGAAAATATTAATAGCCTACATTAACACAACAGGTGCAAAACTAAAAAAAAGAAATAAAAAAAACATCCTGCCCCATACATCCTGCTTTATTAAAAACTATCACAGAAATATACTTCAGATATTTGATTTATAAACTCTCAAACACACGCTCTTACCTTTAATGGATGGGCTTTGAAAGTGATCGCTGAAATCCCGTTGATCGGCGCAGATTTCTCTAGAATCCAATTGATCAGAAATCCGCGATCAGAAATTCTTGTTGGTTAATTAGGAGGCAATTCTCCAGCTCTCGACATATTTCGCGATTAAATACACTATTATGTTTAGCCATCAGATGCGATCGAGTGGACAGGGCTCCTTAAATTTTCGAATATTATTATCCGAAAAACACGTCCGACTTGCAGCAAAAAGCAATAAAACCAGTTGGATTTTCCTCGAACTCCAATCAGTTTTAATGACCCCCTGGATTCTGAAGTACTTCCATGGTCTTCAGACAGTTCCAGCTCATAGTTCCCGTTATTAATTCGCGTGGCTGAAAACACCCAAAGCTGCTCATAGATTTTCAACTGCCACACACGCGAGCGTTATAAATCACAGGCAATTCCGCCACAAATAATCAATAAACATCTCTGTCAAATCAGCAGTACAGCTGGATATTGTTTGCCGCGAGCTGTTGGGAAGCATATGAATATGTTGGTTCCTTTGATAAAGAAGCAGAAAGTGTAGACTCCTCACACATACTGCATGAATTAACCCATTGAACACACTCAAAGACAGACTGACGAAGCGATGGAGAGATTAGTCAACTGAGTCCAGCCATTCGTCCGCAGGTGAGATCCAGATAACTGGAACTAGCAGGGCATGTCAGATCATCAAGAAGGCATGCATCCATCCAGGCCACCCATCCATCCATCCAGGGCATCCATCCATCCATCCATCCATCCATCCATCCATCCATCCAGGGAATGCATCCATCCATCCATCCATCCATCCATCCATCCAGGGAATGCATCCATCCATCCATCCATCCATCCATCCATCCAGGGAATGCATCCATCCATCCATCCATCCATCCATCCAGGGAATGCATCCATCCATCCATCCATCCATCCATCTATCCATCCATTCATCCATCCATGGCATGCATCCATTCATCCATCCATCCATCTGAAAATGATTTCTATCAGTTTTTCAAAATTCACGACTGTCCCACAGTTGCGGTGTCATTTCCACTACACACAACAATTTTATACCTTATAAAGTTTTTCAAAAGTTAGTATAGGCCTACTTGTTAACCAAGTTGACAAATATGTAAATGAAGAGCATGCTTGAGATGAAATAAGTGATTAAAGGTACATATCACTTGAGAGCAAAAAGTGTGAAAATATAATTTAAAAGTGTGTATTTAGGATAAATTAATTATTAACTATGAAATAAGCCTTAAAAAGACAAAGGTGTCAGTCTTTTTATAACAAAAACTTAAAAAAATTTAATTTCCATCACCGTCATTTCCACCACAGAATTCTATTAAACACAATACACAGAATTTAAGATGTGGTGGACATGAAACTGTGGTGTGACTTTTCAAAAATGACAGAATTTTTTTTTAAAGAATTCTCCTGTAATGCATGTACATACTGTTTTGGTATTGTTAGTAGAAAAACAAACAAACAAACAAACACATTTTTTTTTAATGAGACTACTTTCAAGACGTCTTCAGTGCTAAATGTGACCGAAGTTGAATAAACACCCGAAAATGAATAAAAAAATCAAAACTGAAAACAGAAATTTTATTTCTACGTTCAAAGGTTATGGGGGTATTTCTTTTAAATTAATCATTAGCTAAGTAGAAACTGTACCTAATCATACACTGTGAATACTAATAGTTGTCTCCCAAAAAAAGGTTACTTACTTAATAATTAAAGGTTACTTAGCTTAATAATTTTTATTTTTTTACTATTCTTACTAGTTTAAATGAAGTTACCGTTACTATCTAAACCCTAAGTTGTCATTTAAGTAGTCCTAATTAAACAGTACTTGAAATATACAATTTTGGAATCATAACTGAAATATTTACGTTCTTTAAACTTTGGCTTTGAGTACTACTAACTCAATATTATCAAGTACAAAATTGAGGCTGAGTGGAATACCCATAAGCACTTGTGCTTGAATCAATTAGGCAGGTTTGATAAAAAAAAAAAGGGAACTTATGTAGAAAAATAAATTCTTAAAAAAAAGGTATATAGTTTTCATTGTTATGACTATTGTTTTTGTTGTTTTAGCTAGTTGTTGATTTGTGTGAAGTCATCATTAAGGTGATTAGTGTTACCTCTGGTGAACTTGGAGTCTGTTTAATTTAATTTATTCTTCTTTACTTAATTGTACTTTACAGAAGTTCAGATTTATTTCCACTAAAATGTACTGAGGAGAATCTAATGTGCCATATGTCTAACCTACAGTTCAGTCATAATTTCCCTTATACTGTAAAATACGTGCTATAACTCAATTTAAATAATTAAATAAAAACAATGATACTTTAATCACAGACAAGATAGGTTTACTTGTAACTAGCTAATGAGTCAAATAAGTAAGTTTACTTAAAAAAGCATGCAAACCAATTGTAACAAAAGGTCAACTAATTTAGTCAAATAATTTTTATTTGTAAAGCGCTTTTCACAACACACATCGTTTCAAATCAGCTTTAAAGGAAATCATGCTTTAACAAAAATAAAAATAAAAATGAAACTGTAATATCTATAATGTCTTACAGTGATCATTGTGTAGTTTGATTCAATTTGATTGTAAAATGTGTATAGATTTTAAATAATTATATAATAATTGTATTAATAACCCCAGTGAGCAAGCCGAAGGCGACTATGGCAAGGAACACAAAACTCCTTAAGATGTTGGTTAAAGGAGAAAAATAACCTTGGGAGAAACCAGAATCACTGTGGAAACCAGTCACCTCTGGCTAACATCATGAATATAATGCCAATATTACTTATGTATAGTGCAAGTCATGGTTTAAAATTATTAAACTAAGTATTAAGGGTCAGTGTTTAAACAAAGATTTTGTAAGAACTGTAAGATTAATGACTAATGTCTTTGAAGTTCATCCTGGATTAACTGCAGAAGTTCACATTGATGCAATTGTCCTTGTTAGTTGGCTGATGAAGGCTTTTACTGGAAATTAATTGATAGTCTATGTATTCCATTTCAAGAATGTAGTCCATCATTAGACCGAGGTGATACAGGCAGAGATCAGTGAGGTGCATCGCAGTTCAACCGGCAGGTCATTTAGGTGAGGTCTATCCTAAGTCCAAGGATCAGGCAGTGGCATATGATGTATCCAATGTCTCACAGTTGGAGTTGGCATCAGTTCATCCTCTGAAGTCCATCGTAATAGACTGAAGTGATGTTTGGCTGGCACCGGCTGCTATTAGTCATCATCACTCAGTGACACGTAGCAGTGGAGTCCAACACAAAGCAGGAATGGAGCTGGATCCAGCCGGTTCTGGTGATCTCAGGATAGGAGTCCTGAGGTTGAGACAGGAATAAAAATAGAATAATATTAGCATAGATGCCATTCAATTTATTGCAGAGTTATAGATAATGATCAATGTTTCTGGTTTCTGATTCCAGCAGACCTAACTAAAGCAGCCTAATTGTGAGTTGAAGGATACATTAGGTGTATGCCTGGCTAAATAGATGAGTCTTTAGTCTAGACTTAAACTGAGGGGGTGTGTCTGCATCTCAAACAGTGTTAGGGAGACTATTCCATAGTTATAGTCAAATACGAAAAGGATCTGCCTCCTTTTGTGGATTTTTATATTCTAGGAAATAGCAACAGGTTAGAATTTTGCGATCGTAATGCGGAGCTAGACCATTCAAAGCTTTGTATGTAGTTACCAGAATTAAAAATTGTATATGAAATTTAACAGGTAGCCAATGTAACGAGGATTAAATTGGGCTAATATGATCATATTTCTTGGTTCTAGTCAGCACTCTAGCTGCTGCATTTTGAACCAATTGAAGTTTATTTATTGATCTTGCTGGACATCCTCCCAGTAATGCATTACAATAATCTAGTCTTGAGGTCATGAACGCATGAATTTGTTTCTCGGCATCAGCAACAGAGAGCATGTGTTGTAATTTAGCAATATTTCTTAGGTGGAAGAATGCTGTTCAACAAACATTGGTAATTTGATTTTCAAAGTACAGATTGGTATCAAATATAACACCGAAGTTCTTCGCTGTTGAAGATGATGTAACAGTACATCCATCGAGAGTCAAATTATATTTTAGCGGCTTATTTTTAGAGGTTTTTGGTCCAATAATTAGTACCTCTGTTTTGTCAGAATTGAGTAGAAGGACATTTCTGGCCATCCAATCTTTGATTTCGTTGACACACTGCTAATATGGAGAATTGTGAAATCTCATCAGGTTTTGAAGGAATATAAAGTTGGGTATTATCACCATAACTGTGGAAATGTATAAAATGATTCCTGATAATATCTCCCAGGGGAAGCATATACAAGGAGAAAAGCAGAGGCCCTAAAACTGATCCCTGTGGCACTCCATACTTAACTTTTGTTTGGTTTGACAATTCCTCATTTACACAGACAAAGTGGTAGCAGTCTGCTAAATAGGACCTAAACCATGCTAATTGTTTAGTCCACAAATGCCAACATAATTCTCTAGCCTATTCAAGAGAATGTCCTGATCTGTTGTGTCGAATGCAGCACTATGATCTAAAAGCACTAGAAGTGAAATGCGGCCGAGATCTGACGATAAGAGCAAGTTATTTGTAACTCAGATAAGTGCAGTCTCTGTACTGTGATGAGACCTAAATCCTGACTGAAACTGCTCATATATACTACTTCTCTGTAGAAATTACCATATTTGGGAGGACGCTATTTTTTTTATAATTTTTTACATAAATGGGACATTTGAAATCAGTCTATAGTTAGCCAGTTCTCCAGGATCAAGTTTTGGCTTCTTAATAAGCGGTTTCATAACTGCCATTTTAAAGTTACTTGGGACATGTTCTAAGGATAGCAAGGAGTTAATAATATTAAGAAGAGGTTCTGAGATTACAGGGAATACTCTTTTAAGAGCTTGGTTGGTATTGGATCTAACATATGTGTTGTGGCTTTTATATTTCGATAAGTTTTGTTAGCTCTTCATGAAACATGACAGCAAAGGATTGAAGTTGCACGTGAAAAAAATTATGAGACACTATTTTCTGAGGTACTGTGACAGATGATTGCATAATTCTATTATTTTTATAGTTTTATTACTGATTATTTAAATTTGATCAGTAAAGAATTTCATGAAATCATTACTATTGTGCTGCAATGAAATATCTGGTTTAGTTGAGGCTTTATTCCTGACTAATTTAGACACTGTACTGAATAAACACCTTGGATTATTGTGGTTATTTTCTAGGAGTTTGCTAAAAAATATGCTGACTTGGCAGCTTTTCTGTAGCTACAGACACTATCCTTCCGCACCGTAAAATACCTCTAATTTTGTATTCTTCCATTGCACTCCATTTTCCAAACTGCTTTCTTGAGAGCATGAGTGTGATTATTGCACCATGGTGCAGGCCTTTTTTCTTTAATCAAAGGGGGGTGACACTATCAAGAGTGCTAGAGAAGACTGCATTTATACTTTCTGTTATTTCATCAAGTTCTTCTAGGCTTTGGGGTTTACTGAGTGTATGAGATAGATCTGGAAGATTATTAGTGAAACTATCTTTAGTGGTCGAAAGAATAGTTCTACCTGAACGATAGCGTGGCTTAGATTGAGTAACATTAGCTGATCACAGCATACAAGTGACAAGGCAATGATCTGAGATGTCATTGCTCTGCAGTAGAATTTTTATAGTATCAACATCGACTCCATATGACAGAATTAAATCTAGCATATGATAATGGCGATGAGTTGTTCCTGTCACATTATTTTCTGACTCCTAGAGAGTTGAGAATATCAATAAAGGCAAATCCCAGTCTTTCATTTTCATTATCTATGTGAATGTTGAAGTCACCAACATTTAAAGCTCTATCTACAGTAACTACAAGATCTGATAAAAAATTTGCAAATTCACCAAGGAAATCAGAATAAGGCCCAGGTGATCTATATACTGTAGCAAGGGCAACAGACAAGTTTTTTTATTTATACCTGATGGTGTAACATTAAGCATTATTAGTTCAGAAGACTTAAACTTATATCCTGTCCTCTGAGTAACACCAAAAACGTATCTGTAAATTGCAGCAACATCTCCTCCTCGACCTTTCAGATGAGGCTTGTGATTATAACAATAGCCTGGGGGAGTAGATTCATTTAAACGAATATATTCATCCGGTTTAAGCCAGGTTTTGTCAAACGGAGTGCATCCAAACTATGATCTGTAATAATTTCATTTACAATTAGTACTTTAGTAGAAAGACATCTAATGTTTAGTAGCCCTACCTTCATATGATATTTATCTTAATTGTTTTGTTTTTTCAAGTTTGGCCTTAATCACATTTTTTCTAAATGATTTAGTGAAAGTTTTGTGTTTGGTAATTTGGGGAACAGACATAGTCTCTATATATGGTATCTAGGTGATACACAGTCTCTATGTGTAGTAGTTTATGTGACCTGTAATTAGATATAACACATACTATGAAGAACAAATAAATATCACAGGGGCATTAGTCTTGTCACTCATTTTATACCAATTAATGAATGCTACATTATTAAAGGGTGGTGCATCAAAACAGCGTTCATTTCCTGTGGCTACAGAAATCTCTTCTATTAAAAAGTGAACACCTGTGGGAATAGTGTACCAACAGAACCTTGAGGGAGTGTGGAAGTGTGAGCAATATTCAGCAACACACACCTCAACCCTGAAAACTTAATGAGGGCTGATTATATATATTAATGAGGGCTGAAATATATATATTATCAGGAAATGGGCAGAAAATAACACCACAACAAACACACAAGGAAATATCTCATTAAAGCAATCAGCACAATGTGAACCCCCTCCCCACACAGCCCAAAAGATTATGTCTTTTCATTCATCAAAGCACACAGACCATGTATCATGCCTAGAATAAAAGAGTGGGCTTCACGAGTCACAGACATGATGGTCAAACTGTGTTGCATTACAAGAACTCTTTTAAGCAGATTACAGAGTTTTGTCTGTGTACAATATCATGTAATGTGCGAAGAACAATTTGAGCATTAATCTATTCTAGTTCACATTCTTCAAGTTGAAGTTCTTCAGTGGTTCTTTGCAGCATTTTTAGTTACGCTTCTTATCAAGAACTATTTTTATTCTTGACATTGAAGTTAAATTGAATTAGTAGGTTTCATAATAGTGATGTTCATTTTCATTGACTGTGAGGATTTGTGAGCCCTGTAAGCTCCCTCTTCACAGTGAGCATCTTAAGCATGTTATGACCCATCACATTGGACCAAATAACAAACGCAACAGAAACCAATTCACTCGATCACATGCAAACTATGTATGAAGTGATAATTAAAATCCCCCTCACTTCTCGGCCTGAGTGTCCTCTAAGTTCTTCCACCAGCTGACACACACACACACACACACACACAGGGGCTAAATCAGTGACTCACACACACTTTCTGGATCATGCTCAGATTTTTTCTTCAGACATCAAGCTGAACTCAAAATAAAGCCTGAAATGCACTCGACAACCAGCTGATATTAATGGAAATTCTCTGAGCAACCTAAAGTTTAGTGATTTCATAATCACAAACAGGGGGAACATTTTTAATGCTGGATTACCTGCCATATTATGCTGCTAAATCAGGAAATGCAGAAGAAAGGTAGTTTATTGCAGCTGAAAAATGACTCCTGTAATGATAAGGAAATCACAATGTTCACAAGTGAAGATTTACTGGCACGTCAGCTGCTCTCGCTCTCCAAACAAACTCACTTTTTAATGTCTCTAATAATATACTAACTGCAGAGTGACTAATAGATTTTTATCTGGTCTACCTCTCATCTCAATTTTGGTTCCCAAAGTGAGTGTGTGCCATGATTGTGAATATGCTTTGAGAGAAATTACTTGAAAAAAAGAGATTCATTCATTCTCATTTGCTAAGTAGGACAGTCTGCTACACTCCAGCTAGCACACATTCCAGGACAAAGTGGTCTGCCTGATTTTTTTTTATGTAACAAATGTTATACTGTATGGTGGTGGCTAAATGTTTTGTTCAATGGTACACCAGAGCACTGGCCCAGTGACCCAGTGGATCCATAGATGCAGCACTCTTCTTCCAAAACATACAGCCCCACCAAAATGTGTTTGTGCACTTAAAAGAATATCACAGGTTCAATACAAGTTAAGCTCAATCGACAGCATTTGTGGCATAATGTTGTTTCATCCCTCTTTTTCTTTGAAAAAGCAGAAATATGGGTTACAGTGAGGCACTTACAATGAAAGTCAATAGGGACAATTTTTGGAAGGTTCAAAGTCAGATATGTGAAGCTTATAATTTTATTAAAGCACTTACATTAATTCTTCTGTTAAAACTCATTTATTATTTGAGCTGTAAAATTGGTTAAATCAATGTGTTTATGGTCATCATGGCAAAATAAAATTAATAGAATTGGATATAATTACACAGAAAAGGTAAGTAAGTAATTTTATCACAAAAAATTAATGTTAACAGGAATATAGTTTATGTCTTGTGGCTATACTTTTGAAACAGTGAGTGTTTTAATGTTTATGGATTGGCCCTATAGACCAATATTAGACCACCTATGTCACAGATGGAACTGGTGGCAAAAAGACTGGCACAAACAGTGAAACAAACTTGTAGTTAGCTGACCCAACAGTTCCTTAAAAAGTTAGCTGTTACCTTTAAATTGTCTGGTTAAGCTAAATGAAAAGTTAAGCTGCACTGTTAGCTGTAAAAAACTCATTGACCAAAACTGAGGGCTTCACTTTTATCGGATTCTGTCAACAAAGCAAACTAAATTGAGGAGATCGTTTCTAATTCAACTTTAACAAGTCTGTGAGTCTTTTCCGACTTCATACATCCATTTATAACGACTTTGACACCAGTTGCTTAAATGTTGCTCTAAAATGGCTCTGAAAAGTGAAGTCATTGCATTGTAGTCAAGCATCCTTTGTTTACAGATGCCAATTGCTTTTGTATTATCATTGCCGGGCCTCCCTTTTCACACATTTCCAGAATTCAGAAGTGTTACACAATTCATAACAGAAGCCTGTTTTTTTATTTTCTGAACTGTACTGAGCATGTTTTTAGCAAATAATGTGATGTTTAGCATGCTAAACGTATAAAATACCAAAATATTTAAAGGTACACTCATTCATTTTTTTTCCTCATTAAAAAAGTTTAACTCCTAAAGAAATTAATTGTAATCTTGCAATATACCTGTATGTTGGAAATCATGACCACTCACATTAAAATGAAGACTCTAGTCATATATACATAAGTATATACAAACATATACATAAATACATAAGCAACCTTATAAAAGCTGTTTTATTCAACATGGAGAGGTTCTGCACATGGGTGCTGGCATATTAGAATCACATGAACAGCTAAATACTACTCACTAAATCTCAGCAACCGTCCTGTTCGATGACATGTAGCAATGACCCAAGGTTAGTTATGTTGACATCTTCGAGTTACAATGAAATGGCCACACAAGTTTTTGCATAGGACTCCCAAAAGACTTATTAAGTGTGACTGAATTGTCCAAATAGTTTTTTGGTGCCACTCTATGACTGTCCAACAGATGAATCCACCATTGGGAACGATGCAAACTAATAGCTTGCAAAATTAAAGGAAACCAAATGGAACATGCTGCCTGCTCGCAGTGAAATCATATTAAAGTATGGATAAAAAGGTTTGCAAGTGAGGGAAGTCTGAATAACAGAATATGGAATATGGCATGTGTTGTGCAGGAGAGATGATAAATGATACAAAGGTGTGATTTAAAGCTCTCCATTTCACACTGGTTAAAAGCTAAAGCTCTGCTCACTGAGGCCTGACCAGTCTCTTGCTGTGGGAGTAAACACATGTTAAAAATATGCTGTATCTTTTTGGTAAAACAAGGCCATCTTACCAGAATCCTTCCCGAAACCGAGTTAATCTTCTGACCCTTCTTCCCGTTAGATGGCTGAAATAAACAAGTAAACAAGTCAACACAAGCCCCAATAAGCAGAGGAAAACTCCTCAAAGCAGATGACACTTCTCTATTTGAATGTAATTTATACATTTAACTAAATAATGATTGGATGAGCCATGTTAGAAGAAGTATCCACAGTTTTCCTGAGCAACAACTGAAGGGGCGCCATGATGATTCTAACTGCCTGTTTTCAGTTTCTGGACTCGAGATGCAATAAACTAACTAAAACAAGCGATTCAGATGGAGAACAACAACCATTTAAGTGTTATTTGGAGTACAAATGAATTTCACACTCAGCAGTTGTTGGCTGTCATAACAACTCAAAGAAGTTAATGACATCAACTCTGACCATCACTTATGCCATCTACTCTGGTGAGGCACTGTAAAAAAAAAAAAAAACTGTCATCTCGACTCTATGAAGTATCGGCGTTATAGATTCACATGTTTTTTGACAACTTCTACAAATGTAATACTTTACCTGCTAAGAATAAACCCTGATGCAGGTGAAAACATTGGAGGCCGGAAACTGAAAACAGGCAAACAGTGGAACACTTCCGCGTTCAGGAAAAAGGTGGAGAGACCATTTCAAGGGCTGTTCGTTGGTGACGTCAAGTGACGTCATTGTTCCGTAAACATTTCCTGCTTGTCAAAACAGAGACAGGCCACTTCTATTAAACTGAATGGAAGAAATTGGAAACAAAAAATACAGCCTCATCACCGCTGCCTTTAAACACCAAGCGTGCCTCTCCTTGAGAGACCTGTCTCTACGTGCTGGCGTCTCCGCAGGTCCAGGAATGGAGTGGTGAGGGTCCGGTGTGAGTTAGATGCGTCGCCAGAACTGCACCGCTTGAGTGAAGCCGGCCCCCATGTGCCTCGGACCAATCAAATTTGACTGTTTATTTGAAATATGTTCTTTTAGCGTAATATTGGCCAACCGTTTTGGGCCGTTCTAATTCATTTGTTTATGTTTACATTCTTGAAATGGTCTATTCACCTTATTCAGCACTACCCCTTTTCAGAGCTCCTCTCTTCTAAATTTTGTCATTTAACTACCTGTTTGTATTGAAGATACTTAGAAGAGTCGATCAAAATGGATTACGTGTGGGAGCACAAGTATTTTTCAAGTATTTTTCACCAAGAGTTGATGGTGTGAGTCTGCAGCACCCCTTTACTATGTGAAAATGCTTGTGAGGTGTTTTTTCTGACACCCATGGAGGAAAAATGGACCAGGCACATTACATTCAGAGAATCTCTAGCAAAAATGGACTTAAATATTGATCTGTTTCTCACCCACACCTATCATATCTCTTCTGAAGACATGGATTTAACCACTGGAGTCACAGGGATTGGGCTAATTTTATGCTGACTTATGTGATTTTTGGAGCTTCAAAATTTCACCCATTCACTTGCATTGTATGAACCAAAAAAGCTGAAATATTCTTCTAAAAATCTTAATTTGTGTTCTGCTGATGAAAGAAAGTCACACACATCTGGGATGGCATAAGGGTGACTAAATAATGAAACAATTTAAAGCCCGATGTGGCCCCTGTACCCATCAACTGCTCTACCACCTCTATTGTGCCAAGTGACCCTGCTTTTTTATTTTTTTACATGTTTTATGCGCAACAATAACTCTATCAGTCGGCATTAAGGGAAATTTGGACCCTGCACATGAACTGATTTTAATGTAATTGTTTCATATTGAAAATAACTTTATCTTTTCATTTCTGTAATCATGTTGCCCTTTTCTTTATTTTTTAAATCAGATTCATGTAGTGTTTACAATATCAAAGATAAGTGATGTATTTTCAAAATTGGCAGTCACAAACCTATTTTATTTATTCTTTCTGGCAAACAGCCATAAAAGGGAATATAAATTACGGTATGTGTGCTACATTTTTAAATTGCAGCATAGATTTCTCAACTCAGTACTCAATACTCATGAGTCCTTTTAAATGAGCTACTCTTTTACACTTACTTGAGTAGTTTTTAGGACAGGTACTTTACTCAAACTACATTTTTTAATAAGTAACAGTACTTTTACTTGAGAATTATTTTTCTGTACTCTTTCCACCCCTGCTATATTCACATATAACAGAGACTTGAGGGTCTTATATTTTCTTAAATGGTTACTACTTGATAAAAATATTAAGGACACAAATTCCATTAAAACATTGTTTTATAAAGCAAAAACATTGTGTGCTAATTTTGCCAAATTAAATTGGTGAAGTGTGTATTTTCTGCATCACTATTTGCATAAAAAAGATTTGCAAAAATAATGCCTCTTTTCAAATAGGTTTCCCCGAACACTCCCCTCATCTCTCATTGGTCAACCAAACAGATAGACCCTCCCCAAACTCATGCCATTGGTTTAGTCAGTGTTGCTATGTTGAACTGGTCGGGACAAACATAGCAGTGTTTTGAAAGCCCCACAGATCCACTGTGTTTATACTTTTTGTGGAAAATCAAAATCAATGGCTTACTGAAGTACTGTGCATATTAAACTGGGATAGGAAAGTGTATTTAAATGTCAAAAATTACACAATTCACCTTTAAGGACTCCCAGTCCCAAGTGTTTCTAAACACAGACTAACTTCAAGACTCTAAGCAACATTTCCAGAAGAGGATAAGCAAACAATAAGCAAAGCAAATGAGGAGATTTTGATCAAGTTAACATGAAATAAATTTGACCCTATTTACTTTCTTAATACACATTTCTGATTAATTAGTGAACGTTAATCCAAAGAGAAAATGTTTATCTTTGTAAACTTTCATCAAAATGTAATAATTTGTTCCGCCTAGGAAACAACATTCCATTTTGGCTGATGCCACCAATCATAATTTTTTCAATCTTGCCCCTCTAACCACCTGTCATATAGACCCCTTTTCACGATCTTATCAAGTACCGATAAATAAAATCAAGTCCCACCTTCCCTTTTTGTCATCACTGAATCATTCACTATGAAATACATCACATTATGGGAGTAAAATGGGTTGCGAATGCTTATAAGGCTATGCGTTATGAGCTTTTATTAATCATTTTTCAGGGCACACAAAATCTGTGTGCCCTGAAAAATGATGGTATTGCCATGGTACTCCAAAGTTATTTAAAGAATACCATGATACTACTACAGTGAGTGTTTTACAAATGGTATTGCCATGGATATTGCTCACACAAAAAAAAACATGGTATTGCCATTTTAAATGTCTAAATAAAGATGGTATTACCATGGTACTCCAAGGTTCTTCAAAGAATACCATGGTACTACTATTAACGTCCAGAAACACATGGTATTGCCATGTTACAAAACAATAAACATATGTATTACATTAGCACTCTATGGTTGTTCAAAGAATACAATGGTACTGCCATGGTACTCCAAGGTTTTTCATAGAATGCCATTTTAAATATCCAATTAAACATGCCACTAACAGGGCACTCCAAGGTTCTTCGAAGAATACCATGGTACTACCAAGGTAAGTGTCCAAAAAACATGGTATGGCCATGGCAAATATCCAAAGAAATACGGTAGTACCATAGTACTTTTTTGTTAGAGTATGCTGTTGTTAAATCTGTTACGTGACTCAATGCAGTTAAAGCTAGTCTTGTATTTGTAGAAAACGTTTACTGTGTGAATGTACAGATATGTACTGGATATCATTTGTAACCTTTCACATTCTGACTGGCTACAAATTAGCCACCTTTCACCAGTCAGAACCCCTGTAATAGCAGGAAGACCAGAGATTGCCACTCAGTTAACCCCTTGCCCAGTAATGGAAGCCAGGTTCTCATTCTAGAGTTCACTTGGCATATTGTTTATGGCATTAAGATGGTTTTTCCGCAGTATGTGGGATACACTGTGATTCATTGCGAGTCATTACGATATTAAGTAGATTTTTTAATTAAAATGCAAATCTCTCTGCAAAGGAAGGCCCATCAGTATGCCAGAACAAACTGTGTTACTTACAGCTGGGCAGTTAACTGACATCAGTTAATAAAAAAAAATGTAACATTGTCTCTGGGCTGATGTTGATTTTACACATAGGGTCTGTAATGATTATGAGTATGCTGAACAGCATGCATCTTTCAAGTTTTATCTCTTAAATTTGACACACTGCTGTGACACCATTATATGCCAATTTTGATAATACCATTGACGCCTACCACTTTGGTCTCTGGATGGTTTGATCTTGCTATAATACCCACAAGATTAGAAAAACTAAGAGATTTAGATTTTTTTTTTTGAAGAAATTGTGAGCAGTGGCTGCCAGGGCATTGCCATGCGGTTGCTAGGGTGTTCTGGGTGGTTGTTGACTGGCCCAAGAAAGCCAACCACTAAGTCTCTATGATATTTTAGATATGGCTCGGGTCACTTAAGTCTATGGAAGCCTGTATTATCGGCAGGCGAATATTGTTAAGTGCAATCGTTTTAAAGAGTAATTTCACACCTCTCTTCTCAACAACCTGCACAATTTGATGCATTATTCTTGGCTGTACCACAAACATGCAGAATGAGTTTCGTACCGCAATTTAACACTTCGGGTTAGCCCTGCTATAAAAAAAAACAAACCATCTAATATTGTTTACTGGTCTTAGCTGGGTTTTAGCAGGTTTTAGATGGTATCAGACTGGCCAAGCTGGTGCTCAATTAACCTGTCAGCAAGCTGATCTACCTAGACAGACCCATTAAAAAGTGTCCAAAACCTCTCTAAACCAGCAAAAAAAACATTGTTTATGTGAATGTGATTATTTCCTGGTTTCTATGGGACCAGAACCCATGTCAAGGAGATTGCTTGTGCATCAATAACACAACAGGGAAAGGTAAACATGCTTGCATGCAGGGTTGGGAGGGTTACCTTTAAAATGCAATATGTTACAAATACTGATAACTTATTAAAAATATAATCAGTAACAACTCAATTACCACAATAAGAAAGCACTGAATTGTCTTGGTTAACATTAATTAAAATCTGACCGGATATACCTCAGATTCAAAAACACTGCAAAGTTTAATTCTGCCATGTAATACACTTAGTGTGTAGACTAACATGCACCATTTATTAACTCATTAGCTGTAATCTGATTACATTGTGTTTTTATGTAACTATAATGGAATACAGTTACATGTTTCTGTATCCTTAGTTTTTGTATCCAAGTATTCTGTTACTCCCCAAACCTGCTTGCTAGAAAAATGTCTGATGAAGGTTGAAACTTGGGTTCGATTTCAGGTACTGTACATGAACATTCAGAAACAGCATGTCGATTTGTGTGATCAAGCTGGTTGTGTTCAACGTCTTATTGAGGACTTAAAAAGTGATTTCTTGAAATATGCTCAAATATAGATCTTAATGTGCCTTTGAGATGTGAAAGTGTTGTAAACCCACCTACTTGGATTAACACATCCAAACAGGATGCCGGCTCAGTGCTATTTCCTCTACGCTTTATGGAAATAATTAGCCTATTGTTAACATATTTCTTTCAAAACACAGGACCTTTGGTTTCAGTCCCTTGAGTAGAAGCAGAAGCTGACAAAGAGATAATGAGACAGGTGACTTGCGCTGTTCCGGTACAGTCTGTCCCTTATCCTTCCCACTCTCCTTTACTAACTGAAGTTGGGACATTCACAGTGATAAATGTATCATTTGTTTAAAGTAAAGCACGTAAAAAAACATTCACTAAAAATGTCCAAATTTAACAATCCATTCAGCATTCTTTTTTTCTCGGCCTCCATAAGCATTGTAGTTTATTCACATAAAAAAAAAAAACAGTTTGTTACTAAACTAGAAATTAACTGTTTTTGTTCTTAGTAAAATATTGTAATAATTAGAGTCATTCAATTAGATTTATGTTCAGAATGGAAAACTATTGGAATGTTTACTTGTTACTGCATTGAATACCCTCCTGAGACCCCACGTCCACGTGCATGGACATTACATTTTGGATTTGCTATAGGCTATGCATAATTTAATTTAATTTAAACTGACTGATCCCAGTTCAGGAGACTCTAGACTGTCATTAAAGGGTTAAATCCATGCACCGAGTCATATGGCAAAACAACATGATGCCAATCTCAGATGAGTTTGTCTTTGGGAGAAACAGCAACAAAACTACATCTGGTAAGAAACCTCATAACATTTTTATATTAAAACTTACTTGAGTCAAAAGAGTATAATCTCTAGTTTCATCCGATATGCCATTTTAAAAATGTGATTGACGTATCACGAAATGGCAATGACAATGTACAATGACTGTATCTATACTGTTTCAGACTATAAAGTTTCAGAGGCTGAATACAGAGATAGGGTGAAAATAAGGTGTATTTCAAACTGTTCTGAGACCAGTGTAGACAACACACTGGATTTTTAGTAATACCCTAATTAGGGAGCAAGGGAAGGACCTAAAGCTTTTCAATGCAGCAAAGTACATTGACTCTTAAGTTTCAGTCTGCAGATTAACCAGGCTGCAGATGTTTAGACCACTCAAAATGTTTGGCAGACATGGGACAATGGTAATCAATATATCATCGACTGTGACTGGATGATGCTGGCCATTAATTTTTTTTATATTGATTCGTACAGATAACAAAGAAAAACAAAACATATATACACTGAATCAACATTTAATGCCCACTATTATTCCTCCTCCTTCCCAATCACCAACCCCGCCCTGACCCGAAATGAACATCCCCGTGGTCACATATTATTATACAAAAAAAATAAAACATAAATAAATATATATATATATAAAACTCAGCAAAAAAAGAAATGTCCCTTTTCCAGGACTCTGTATTTTAAAGATAATTTTAAGAATATCACACCTGCGGGACAGGTACAGGATGGCAACAACAACTGGCCGAGTTACACCAGGAATGCACAATCCCTCCATCAGTGCTCAGACTGTCCGCAATAGGCTGAGAGAGGCTGGACTGAGGGCTTGCAGGCCTGTTGTAAGGCAGGTCCTTACCAGACATCACCGGCAATAATGTCGCCTATGGGCACAAACCCACATTCACTGGACCAGACAGGACTGGCAAAAAGTGCTCTTCACTGACGAGTCGTGGTTTTGTCGCACCAGGAAAGATGGTCTGACTCAAGTTTATCGTCGAAGGAATGAGCGTTACACCGAGGCCTGTACTCTGGAGCGGGATCGATTTGGAGGTGGAAGACCTGTCATGGTCTGAGGCAGTGTGTCACAGCATCATCGGACTAAGCTTGTTGTCATTGCAGGCAATCTCAAAGCTGTGCGTAACAGGGAAGACATCCTCCTCCCTCACTTGGTACTCTTCCTGCAGGCTCATCCTGACATGACCCTCCAGCATGACAATGCCACCAGCCATACTGTTCGTTCTGTGCGTGATTTCCTGCAAGACAGGAATGTCAGTGTTCTGCCATGGCCAGCGAAGAGCCCGGATCTCAATCCCACTGAGCACGACTGGGACCTCTTGGATCGGAGGCTGTAACGATGCACGCCTGGTCCCCAATCAGCCTTATGGGGCACACGAGGGATAAAGTCGGCTGGTGAGGACAGTTTGAGAGAGAAGCAGCTGGCCTGTATGTGTGTGTCTTTTATTTAATTAAATATTATTTATATTGTAAAGCCGGTTTTCGCCTCCACCTTTCCCTTTAACCCGCTTTACAGTGAGGGTAACATCTCAGCAAGAACTGGCAAATGTGGTGCAGTCCATGAGGAGGAGATACACTGCAGAACTTAATGCAGCTGGTGGCCACACCAAATACTGACAGTCCCCTTTGTTCAGGGACACATTATTCAATTTCTGTTAATCACATGTCTGTGAAACTTGTTCAGTTTTTGTCTTAGATGTTGAATCTTTTTATGTTCATACAAATATATACACATGTTAAGTTTGCTGAAAATAAAAGCAGTTGAAAGTGAGAGGACATTTCTATTTTGCTGAGTATATATATATATATATATATATATATATATATATATATATATATATATATATATATAAAAATAGTCATACACATTTAAAACTATTTTTCTCTCTCCACAGCCCCTCCTCGAGAGTCCCCCAAAAATGCCAAATAACTGCCCAATTTCCCATCAAACAAATCCCAGATCCCCAGCCTTCTACATGACACCTCCTCGAAAGCTGCCACCCTCCCCATCTCCGCGCACCACTCCCGAAATGAGGGTGCTCCAGCTGACTTCTGTACCCTTAAAAACCATCTGTCTCCTAGCCCACACTCTCTCCTCCAATACCAAGTTTAAATCCTTCTCCCATAATCTTTTGATAGAAGTTGAAACTCCGTCCCTTAGACTCTGAATTAGCAGGGAATAATACACTGATGCCTCATGACCTTATCCAAAAGCAGTAATCACCATTCCCAGAGTATCTGCTGCTTTAAGGGTGTGTTTGCTACTCACAAAAATAGAACAGAGCAGGTGGCGTAGCTGTACATACCTAAAGGTATTTTGGTATATCTGGGAATCCCAAAATCCATATTTTCAAAGGATCTCAACACTCCACTCTCATATAGGTCACAGAGCGTATTAACCTCTCTCACAATCCACTCTGATCAGCAGAAAGAGGACTTATTAATACATAACTTTGGGTTCAGACATATGCTCGAGGCAATATTTAAATAAATCTTTTAGCGCTTAACCACTTTTGTCCATACAGAGTGCATATGCAAGATAACAGGGTGTAACTTAACTTCTCTGTTTAGTTTTAGGCTTTACAATGGCGAAATAGGGGCAAGAACTTCCTGTTCAATACAAAACCAGGGAGGGGCTCTCTCAGGTGGAAGTGACCAATGAGCCAAATGTCTGAGACCAAATGCATAATAATAAACAAAAGCTTTGGTAGGCTTAGCCCACCTTTGTCTATTGGTCTATGCAATTTACTGACATTTGCCATTCCAAATGAAGGCCTTCGCTATGAGTTATCAATGTTATAAGTTATCGGGCAGTGCACTGTTAGAGCCAAAGCTTCAGATTTAGACCAATTAGCTCTGTATCCTGAGAGCTTAGAAAAGGAATAAATAATTCTATGGAGGCAAGTCATAGATCTAGTAGTGACAGAGATGAACAATAAAATATAATCTGTGTAAAGCAAGAAAATCATCCTCCTTTCTTATTGTGGCTGCTAATGGTTCCAGGGCAAAACAGAACAATAATGGGGTAACAGCGAAACCCTGCCGGGTGCCCCTATCCAGAGTAAAATCATCTCAAATTAATCCATTTGTTTGTACTGAAGCTGTCGATGAAGTAACTTAATCCAACCAATAAAAGTATTCCCAAACCCATACATTTCCAAAATCTTATAAAGATAATCCCATTCTACAATATCAAACACCATTTCAGCGTCAATTGAGATTGCAGCGACTGGAGTATGATAATTTGCCACTGACCTCATAATATTGATAAAACGCCTAATGTTATCAGAAGTGCCCAAATAATCCCCACCTGATTTATATGTATAAGAGATGTCATAACCTTACTTAATTGGTTAGCCAAAATGTCTGACAATATTTTTACATTTAGCTGGATCAGGGAAATTGGACGGCAACTCTTACACTCATGGATCTTTATCCTTTTTAAGAATAGTCTGATCCGAGCTTGCATCATGGTTGGAGGAAGCTTTCTATTCTTTAATGATTTTGTTTAAACTTCTAGCAAATGTGGAGCTAATTCTGTAGTGTAAGATCTAAAAAACTCAGCGGCAAAGTCATCTGGCCCCGGAGCCTTGCCAGTAGGCAAGACCTTAATTACCTCACCAAGCACTTCCAAGGTTATCTCCGAATCAAGAGAATGTTTTTGCTCAGCTGTCAGTTTTGGTTCCACAAAGTTTCTAATACCTTCATCAGTAGACGAAGATGTGGAACTATAGAGATCAAGATAGAATTCTTTTAAAGCATTATTAATATCAATGGTTTCACCATCAGCAGATTTCACTGAGGGAATGGCAAAAAAAGACTCTCTGCTTTATATATCTAGCCAGGAGTTTTCCTGCCTTGTCCCCCGACTCAAAGTATGACTGTCTTGTCCGTGACAAATCTGTATTTTAATCAGGTCAGTTCTCTGAGGTCATCAGGTGACATTCGGTGCTTCAGCTCTGCCTCGGCACATTTAATATTCCTTTCCAACTCTACGAGTTCATGTGCTTTGAATTCTTTGGTGAATGAGGCATACTGTATAAACTGGCCCCTAAGAACTGCCTTAAGTGCCTCCCAAGCCACACCCACAGAGGATACAGAGGACCAGTTGGTCTCCATATAAAAATGTATTTCAGCCTTTAAAATTCATCCACACAACTGTCCCGAAGGAGTGATATTTCACAAAAAAAAACTCCAGCCGGTAGGGGGAACCAGCACAAAAAGAAACGAAAAAGGCGCTTCAATTTCCTCGGACTGTCAAGTGAATGTTCAGTGAGTCAGTCCACTCGGATGCAATGCGAGTAACACAATAACTTACTCCATTGACATTACTTGCTTGGGACAAGTAAATATTTTATGGCCATCCTTTGCACCTATTCTCAATTTGGCCAGGAACATCAATGTAAAAGTAAACTTCAGTTGATGTAAGAGTTTCTTGCATTCCTTGAATCGATCACGTTTCTCTCTTGTTGAATTTGCAAAAGTCTGAGAATATGAAAATGCTGTGGTTCTTCCAAGAAAGCCTTCCATTATTCCTTGCCTCACGTAACACAAGATCTTTATCGGATGATCTCAAAAATGTGGCCATAATTGATCGGGGCCTGCCTCCCTCAACGGATCACTGAGCCAGATCCCTGTGAGCTTGCTTGATTTCCAGCTTATGGCCTGTTATGTCGAGTAGACTCGGAAAGAGCCCATCCAGGAATTTCACCATATCCTGACACTTCGTCTCAGGAATCCCAACAATAATGTAGCCGACGTTAATCTGCCGGCAACCGTTCTCCAAGTCCTCCAACTTCTCCCAGATGCGCTAAAATCCACCTTGGTTGCTAGCGGATAAGCAGCTAATTCCCTCTCCAAAGACTCCAGAGAATCGATCTGTTTCTGGGCATCCCCAACTCTTGTAATCACCTCACTGAATTTCGTCTCCATGGCAGTGATCGATCGACGTATTACAGCAAGATCCTCCAAGTCAGCAATGACCTTTGTCGCCGACATGTACAAAAAAACCTCACTGAATTTTCTGCACCTCCTGGACCAAATCAGCTCCCTGGCTCACGGCCTGGTGCTCAGGGGTATCAGCATGAGCACGTAAGTGTCTTCTAATGTCTCCAGAGCCGAGGACCCCGAATTCTTTGCACATTGTCCTCCTAGAACAGCTATAGAACAGAGTGCATCGAATCCCACCGGTTTATGACATCAACAGTATCAAAACTAGCAAAGTGCGCAGAGCTCGCCGTTCACACATCTGAACCTTGCATGGCATTCATGTTCCCCCACTGGCCATGACTTTGAATCAGAATTAATATAGCTAATTTCTGATGCTATGTCTGTAAAACATGATAACAAACACTCCTGGAAATATAATAAACAATTTGATTAAAAGGAATAAATTACTAACTTCCTATAGCTTGGTATTATTTAACATTTCACAACTTAGTACTGCTGTCCACATATGTGTATATACATTTCTAGGAAATCTATTTGGTCATTTTTGCATGTTTTTAGAAGCTACTAGTTACAAATCAAAAATTGGAATGGAAAATACATAACACTCAGGACTCTAGGAAGGATATGGTACATATTATCCTAATATTATTAAAATATGTGAAACAGTATGCATTGTGCAACATGCTACATTGACACAGTTTGCTGGCCTTAGCTAGTTTAGCTGGTCACACAGCCTGACCAGCAGACAACCAGACAAAAGCCCTCTAAACCAGCAAACCTGACCAGTCTAACTGTCTGAGCTGAAAGACAAGCTAACTGTCTTAGGTTGGTTTAAGCTGTTCCAGCAGTGTTAAAATATCCTTAGGATGAGATTTTAAAAATAGCGGCTAATTCCACACTGTAAATTGGAAACTGTGGATAAAGTATTCCACATAGTGTGGTCTCTTGTACAGTATATCACACATTTTTGGCAAAAGTCATACCGGTATTGTAAACATACAAAAAATAATTGCCATTTTTAACACAATATAGTACACACTGTATATGACAGAAATAGTAAGAGTACAATAGCTGTATGCTATTCTGAGCATAGCTTTAGGCCTAAAATACCTAAAGAATTCAGAATGTCAACTATGATCTATCCTTCTTCCTGAAGTAGACCTGGACCCCCGTGAACCTGAATTGAGGGGTAAAAGTGTGTAGAGCACTGTCACAGCATTATTTCCAGTCTTCATGCATCAAGCACATCTAAGAATCAACTTATTAATGTTTTGTGTTGTTCCAAAAGCAATGTGGTCAGTTAAAACTTTACCCAAATTAAATGCCCACATGGACTACAAAAAGACTTTGGGTGGCAGGTTCCCTCGGGTGATTAAATTAAATTAAATGCACAAGGATGACGGCGTGTCACATTAGTCTGGATCTGTGCGGAACCTTTTCACAGCGATGCAATATAAATATCGCTTCTGCCTTGTCAACAAGAGTGACACATTTCTCTGTTTTGATGGGGTTTAAATGACTAGGAGACAAAACACTTGGATAAAAATTTGTGGCAAACTTTTAGCTTTAATAGCTCTCAGTGGACACAGACTTAATTAATAGGTTAAAAATGAATAGGTAACATGTTGCAATACGGAATTGAGTACACGCGTTTGTGCAAGTCTCCATAAAATTACTTCATTTTACAATTGTTCATGAAAAATGTAACTTCCCTTTTGGGCTGGGCAATATGTAAATTATATTTTAATGATAATTGCATTTAAACTATCACGAGACACGATTATATGGTCAACCCCCAAGGTCAGTGAATATTTTAGTTTTATTGATTTTGCTTTAAATATTAAATTTATTGAAACACAAAAAACGTAAAAGAAATTTCTAAATTCAAATTGCACTTTAAATGAAACGAAAAAAGCAATTAAAATAATTAAGTGATTACAATTTTTTATATATATAACCACCTCCCCAAATACAAACATTTACCATCTCCAATGGCCCCATTTGCCATTACGCAAGTATCCTTCAATGGCAACAGGTGAAAGATTACTAACAGCATACAAATTAAGAACTAAAGACAATTATAAATATAAAGATAATTATAATAATCATCATAATAAATAAGCCTTATAAATTCCATTGTGTTCCCAAAAAATGCTGCCAAATGTGTCTTATCGAATGTGTTTCTATTGCGTTTTGGTTCAGTTTATGCTGCCTAAAGAAAAGAAAATAGAACTCAATTTTAGGTTAATACATGTCTTGTATTACTTTAAAACGTCTTACAGGTCGCCCGCCTATTGCGGGAAGATGAGCAAAATTACTCAGGCATGAAATACATTTGGAAAAGGAGCTCGCCAACTGGATATAGCCTCTTCGCATTTTGCGCGTGGCAGGTGCTTTATCATACCCTGGGTGAACATGAAAAATAAATGTTCATAAAATTGATTGTAGAAAATGCTATTGTTATTGGGAAATGAGGCCCAGAACTCTATGCATGTGCGTGTCTTGGAGAAGCACTTTCATTGCACTGGTGAATATCTGAGCTCACTGCGTGCACATATCAAATAAGATGTGCATCGGCGGCTTTTTTTCGTCTGTTCTTCAAAATATAATCATGCTTGTTTCATCAAACGCATGTCTTTGTGTCTAATTTCTTGTAATATATCAGTCCGAAAAGCCTTACAGGTCACCTTCCACAGTAGCTGGTACATCAGCAAAATCCAAATTTGGCCGGTGTTCATTTAAAACTTGGTGAGACACCCAGCGAGCCACTTGATTTTTAACAAAGAGCTACAGGTTCCCAACCCCTGCCTTAGGCTAATGAGGTCAACCAAAGCTAATTAGAGTCAGAAACTGGCAAACCTGGCATCTAAATAACGAAACAAGATTGTAGGTGTAGGTTAGAGTAACTTTGACTTATAAAAAGCACTAAAAAAAGTTTTAGTTTGCTATTCACTACAAGGATCTGATGTGGACCATGCCTCAAAAGACCTACGATCAAGAACTGTTCCTTTGCATAAAGCTGTAAGTGGCATAGAAGTGGCCGTCCAGCCAATATGACTCAAAGGGCACACCGCAGAATGCTCAATTAGGTAAAAAAGAACCCTAGAGTGACAGCTCAAGAATTGAAGGAATCTCTGGAACTGGTTAACATCTCTGTTCATGAGTCTACTATATGGAAAACATTAAACTGGCATGCTGTCCATGAAAGAAGCCACTGCTTTCCAACAAAAGCATTAGTGCACGCCTGAAGTTTGGCAACAGCCACCTTGACAATCCAAAATGCAACTGGGAAAATGTTTTGTGGACTGATACACTAAGGTTGAATTGTTTGGGAAGAACATGCAGCATTACATATGGAGTAAAAAAGGTCACAAACCAACATGAATACATCATCCCAATGGTGTTTACGATGGAGGGTGCACCATGATTTGGTCTGCTTTGCGGTCTGTACTGCTTGCCATCATTGAGGGAAAATTACTTCCAAGTTTATGAAGATATCCTACAGGATAATATCAGGGTGGCTGGGCGCCAGCTGAAGCGGAGTAGAATTTGGCAGATGCAGCTGATCACTGACCCTAAACATCGAAGTTAATCCACTACAGAATGGCTTAAAAAATAAAGCAAATCAACCTTTTGGAGTGAAAATCAACTGTCCGAGCCCAGACTTTAACCCAATAGAGATGTTGTGGAATGACCTCAAGAGAGCCATTCACACCAGACATCCTAAGAATATGGCTGAGCTGAAGCAGTTCTGTAAGTAGTCCAAAATACCTTCTGAACGTTGTGCAGGTCTAATTCACAGCTACCAGACACGCTTGGTTGAAGTTATTGCTGCCAAAGGAGGATCACCAGTTATTAAATCCAAGGGTTCATTTACTTTTTCCACAGCACTGTGAATGTTTAATAGAATTAAAGATTAGAATTGTTTGTGTGTTGTTAGCTTAAGCACATTGTGTTTGTCTATACTTGTGATATTTTGTCACACAGCAGTTATTATGGTGTTGGTAGTTACTTTTTGAGTTATCAAGACTCTTTACTCTATACAGAGGAAAGCAAGCAGGGACCTCTTTGAGCCTGCTCTAGCCTTAATATTATACCCCTTCATCCTTCACTCAAGACCAAGATTTCAGCTTTGTTCCATAGCAGAGCTCAGGAAATAGCTATGACCTATTTCACCCAGCATCAAGCATATTTTATTCAGTTGCAAAAATGTTCAAATGCCCTTTTCTTACTGGAGTTCATAAAGATGATTTTATTGAGACACCAAAGAAAAAGAAGATACAACAAAAATGAAAATACTAATATGTAACACCCCCTTTATGCACATGAATAAACAAACACACTTTGTAGACACCTTTGCATCCCACAATCCAATAGGACAAACAGCATGTTCACAATTACATTTTAACATCTCTCAAAAGGCAGAATTTCTTTTTTTTTTTTTAATTATAATTATCAAGTGACATTTGACTTCACTGCAATCTGTCAAAGCTGTATAAAAATACCTAAGATGGCTTGTAGAGGACAATGCAGAGTAAAGACGTAAGAACTGCAGTTTTACATTCAGATTTGTATAGGGCAGTTCTGATTCCAAAGAGCTTCCTGCTGTATCATGGACATACATGTAAGAACTACTCGACTGAAAACTTAATCGGACTCGGTTGCCCTCTAGAACTCTAAAAGAACACACAAATCACCGTTTGAGGCAACATTTTCATTAATGTAGGTAACTATAGTCATATATCGTTCTTATTATATTTGTCTGTTCTTGCCTCTTGTGCTCTCTAAATCTAGGGCCTAAGATAGCATGAGTAAATTAGGTCTTAAATTTGACCACAAACCCGTGAAAGACTGACCACTGCCGATAATTACAGTCCTATAAGGTGGATTCAAGGAACAGGTGAGAAAGGGTCACTGGTTCTCCAGGGGATATTTCATCTTGTCCTCTAGTCTGTACATTTAACAGAGCTATTAAATTCAGAGGTCATAGTGAACAGGATCTCAGAGTTAATTTATTACCCTGACCACAAAAAAAGTAACATTTATAAAAACAGCATGACAATTGGAGTTCATTAACAAGAATCTACATATAAAGAACATGAGAGCAAAGGTGCATTTTAGGTGCCATCCAAACTCCAATCAAGCCAATCTCATCAGGCAAACTGAGAGTTAGCTAACATAATAAAAACATTAAAGTCAGACTTTAAAAGGACTTAAGGCACAATTTTTCAACATCAGCACCCTGAAATATCTTTGGTCTTATTCTTTCTCTGGAAACGTGTGTCTGAAGGGTCAAACCCTCTCTCTCTTTCCCCAAAAATGGCCCAGCTGGGGGTCTTGGCCATGTAATCCATCGCTGAGAAGTTCTTGGTGCCTCCGCTCTCCTCGAATTCCTGAATGAGTTCCTGGAAGCGCTCATAGTCAATCCACGTCCACCACTCCCCGTTCACTTTGAACTGCAGACAAACAGGAAAGAGTGGAGGTAAGAAAGACAGCAGGTGATAGAGTGCTCGCTCTGTGATGAATAACTCTCATACATGGCCACTCAGGTGAGGCTTGGAATGGGCCTTGCAGCCTGACAAGTGTTCTCTTTGACTAATGAGGCCTGACAAGCATATACACTGGCAACATGGCAAATTTCTTAAATAGAAATCCAAGACATAACTGAGATGGTGAAAGGAAATGGGCAATGAAAGATGCTTTCAGAGCACACTTTTGTCTTACTTTCAAAGACAATTTACTGTGGCTTTATACTTAACCATTAAGTAATTACGTTCACATAAACAATGGTGAGCATGATTTAGAGGTTGCATTTTCGCCCTACAATAAAATTTTTACTCCACTGATGGTTAGGTTTAGGGTTGGGTTAAGGTTTAATAAAAGTTAATAAAATATGCATTCCTGTTGACTGTATTACATAATCTACAACTAAAAATAAAACACGCTTTTGGTGCCACTCTGTAGACATTTCAACTGGAATCTAGAGCTCATGCATGCCCATATTTTCACAATCTTGTGAACTCATGGACACGCAAAAGTGACGCCATACCAAGTGCACCATTTGAAACCAGGGCCTGTGATGGGTTAAAATGGACAGTAACCGTAAATAACAGTAAACAACATGATTTGGATTAGGCTACTACTAACTGTATTTCAGACGAAAGACACAATTTTACATATTGGTTTCATTGTTAGACTTGTTGTTGCCTTTGTTGAGATGCAGGCCTACAGCCTGACCTTCAAGCATACCTTCTACTTCAACCACACCCAATCTAGACTTTCAAGCTTTGGTTCTGAACAAGGGAGTAGGCACAGCTTTTTTCTTCTTGTTTTCTCATCCCCTTCATTTAATCAATTTCCATCAGTGTCTGCAAACCATTCTCCACCACACGAGAGTAAAGAGTCATAGTGGGGAGCAGCCCTGATTACATTTCACACTGCACTGATGAGACGCTACAGTCTACTGTGATCCAAACTCAGCATGGTGATGCAATCAAGCTATAGTCACTGACTGCAGTTTTCCCTCTCTATCGCTATGTCTTTCTTTCCAAGACCTCCTTATTGCCACAAAATCAATTAAGGTGTAGTATATGTTACAGACCTTTCTGTGTGTGATTGGGTTGTTGGAGGCTGGGGTCAGGAGAATGGTTTTAGGTGTGAGAGACATTTTGCTTTAAGCCCTAAAGTTTCATGACTTAGCATAACTCTTTCAAAAGGGATGTCCTTTGTAGTCTAGACTTGAGGAAAGAAGTCAAAGGAACAAAAAAGGACGGTATATGTTCTTGTTGGTTGGCTCACCTGGAATACTTAAAGGAATAGCTCACCCAAAAATAAAAATTTCCATAAATGATTAACTCTTATGCTGGTCCACCTTTATGGAACACAAAAGGAGATGTTTTAATGAAACATTTTTTGTATTATCAATGCAAATAAAATACGATGCATGAGTCACATGGACTACATTTATAATACTTTTAGCTTTCAACCGCCAACATATGAAAAGATGGACTGCAATTTTAATAAAAAATATTTAGTTTTTTCCACATAAGAAAGTCATAAGGGTTAGAAACAACATGCAATAAATGATAACAGAATTTAGATTTTTTTTTCTCTCTTTTTCCCCACATAAAATTATTTTAACTCAAATAAAATAAACTTGGTACATATCTACTTATGTAATCAGTAGGATAATGAACAGTGTCCCTTCCTTAACTTCTGCAAAGTTGTGGTTTGGATAGAAGAGTCTAAAGAGTAAATTTAGCCACATAAATCTGCTTGTCTCATTGCACGTGTCCAAGAAACAGCTCGAAAGGAGGGCAAAATTCGAGTGGAAGTATAAAAATCCCATACATTTTCTCCATAGGTGAATTGATGTTTAACGATAAAATATTGCCACCCTTGGTAAATATTTCTCACTTTTCACCTTTAATTGAAATAAAACAATTGAAACTGTGGAAATATCTCATTATTAAATATTTTTCTCCAAAACGCACTGGCCATAATTATTGGCACACTTTTATTCAATACTTTTTGCAACCTCTCTTTGCCAAGATAACAGCTCCGTGTCTTCTCTTATAATGCCTAATGTGGTTAGAGATCACCTGGCAAGGGCTCTGAGATCATTCCTCCATAAAGAATCGCTCTAGATCCTTCAGAGGTCTGTTTTGGTGAACTTTCCTCTTCAGTTAACCCCACACATTTTCTGTGGGGTTCAGGTCAGGGGACTGGGGTGGCCATGGCAGAACCTTCATTTTGTGGTCAGTGAACCATTTTTGTGTTGATTTTGATGTTTGTTTTGGAACATTGTCATGCTGGAAGATCCAACCAGGGCCCATTGTGAGCTTTCTGGCAGAGGCAGCCAGGTTTTGATTTTGTATCTGTTGGTATTTGAATCCACGATGCAATGTATCCGAACAAGATGTCCAGGACCTCTGGCAGAAAAACAGTCCCACAGATTTAAGATCCAGCTCCACATTTTAAAGTGGACATTGGGTACTTAATCTCTGTGTATACTAAACCCATCTCTGGTGTTTGCTGCCAAAAAGCTCTTTTTTTGTTTCATCTGACCATAGAACCTGGTTGCATTTGAAGTTCCAGCAGTGTCTGGCAACCTGAAGACACTTGATTTTTTTGTTGGGTGAGAGCAGAGGCTTTTCTTCTTGAAACCCTCCCAAACAACTTGTGGTGATGTAGGTGATGTCTGATATATTTTTTGAGACTCCAGCTGTGATCCTTGGAGATTCTTTGGCCAATTGAACCATCCTCCTCACTGTGTGTGGAGACAATATAGACACGCGTCCTTTTTCAGGCCGATTCTTAATATCTCCAGTTGATTGGAACTTGTTAATTATTGCCCTGATGGTGGAAATGGGCATTTTCAATGCTTAGGCTATTTTCTTATAGCCACTTCCCATTTTGTTAAGCTCAACAACCTTTTGCCACACATCATAACTATATTCTTTAGTCTAACCCACTGTGATTGATGATTAAGGGAATTTGGCCTTTGTGCTACCTCATATACCCTTATACCCCTATATACCATAGAGGCTTTATATGGAGTTAGGATGAAAATAAGGTGCATTTCGAACTGTTCTGAGACCAGTGCAGAAAAACAGCACACTGGAGGTAAAGTCATTCACTAAATAGGGAGCAAGAGAGCATCCTATAGCTTTCCAATGAACCCAAGTGCATTCAATCCAAGCTTCCTATAAAAAGTTCAGTTTCAGGCTGCAGATGATGTCTGGACCACTCAACATGTTTGGCAGACATGGGACAATGATAATCAGTACTTAGATTCAGAAGTTATAATTTTATTTTAACATAGTTGGCAGTGGTTGGATGATGCTGGCCATTAATTTTTATTATGAATATATAAAACAGTTAGTTCCATTCCTCGAATCTGATTGGACGAGAGAAATTCCATGAGCACTGATGGTCTCACACCATCAGCACTCTGACACATCACTGTGTGTATCACTCCGCTTGTGTTCGTGCAGTTCTAAACTAAAGTGTAAGAGCAGTGCAGATGTGTTAAGAGCAACATTATATGTGTCTCTACATGTTTTATTTTCTTCATTACATATGTTAGCCAGCAGGTGGTGGCAAAAGATCATTTTTTGTGTGCAATATGAGCCAGTTGATGAAGTGAATTGAATCCGCATCAGTCAGTGTTTACATAAAACACTATATGATTGCTTGTATTACTACTACTAAAGCTAGGAAATAGCTTTAAATGGCTTTAAACAAACAACTTCAGCATTTCGGCTCATCACAGCTGAGAGACACAACAGACTGATTAATTACAGAACTAAAGGTGCTTACCTCTTACCGGACTTTCCACATTGGAGAGGACGTACTGTTTAAAATGGCAGAGAAGATTGCGGTTTCTATAGTGAAAGACTCTTGTGCACCGGCTACCACAAAATAGAGAAACCCCCGTGTGGACGGCTATTCTTCCACTGAGAAAGTTGACCTTCAGAAAGCTGACAACATCTCTGCTTGGGAGTGGCAACAGGTTATCGCACATTAGTGTTTATTAGGTGCAACTAGTTACAAATCAAAAAGAGAAATGGAAAATGCACACAGCAGTCATGCTTGGGTCTTTAACCTTGGGAGGTTAGGGATAGAGTCCCTAGGGAGACCTACCATGCGCTCAGAGTTTGTTCCTCAATGGAATGTGTCCTCATTATTTATAAAAAAAAAAAAAAATAAAAAAAAATATATATATATGTATATGTGTGTGTGTGTGTGTGTGTGTGTGTGTGTGTGTGTGTGTGTGTGTGTGTGTGTGTGTGTGTGTGTGTTTTTAATAGTGCTATTTCTGTTGAATAACTAAAACACCAATGATCTTGAAGGGAAACGATGCACGAATCAGAGAATCACGGCAAATGAGCCCAGCAGCGACCACACAATTCCACGACGAACGATGCAATCAAGTTGGTCCCCCTGCACTCTCAAACTACTTCTATATTAGTATATATCTGAATATGTTAAAAGGGCCTAGCAATAAACTTACATTTAAACTTAAAATTAAACTTTGTCTTTTTGTCCAATTTCCAAATAATTTTTGCTTCAAATCAAAGTTTGCAATGTTGTGATATACACATTATGGTTGATTTGATCATGGCTTGACACTATTTAATGAAGACAAAAATGAATGGAAAAATATTTTAAAAACAGTGTGGCTGTAAAAGTGTGTACTGTTGTGCTCTATTTTTCCGTATGTAACCCCTCTGTCAAGGCAGGGGCATCAGAAGTTTCAGAATAAAATTTAGGGTGTAATTGAGCAGTTCAGTCCTCTGGGGACATGTCTTTCTCAACTTCATGTTATGATTGCAAAGTAATTTGCTGAGGTGAATCACTCCACAGCCCCTCACAGACACTCAGCAGTCAGTGGATGAGGCCCTGCTCATCTCTGCGGGAAGGCAACGGATCAATTCTCAACCCCTCTTGAGAACTCCATCCCTCCTTGTCATTCTTGCACACAAGCGGTTTGGCTCTGCGCTCTCCCATGGGACTCACATTCCAACAGAAGTGCAGAAAAGTAACTTGAAGAAGCTGAACAATAATGTGCACTTAAGTTCTCCTTGAATGTCCTCTTTCTTACAAATAGCAAAGTAAGTCTGGTTTGTTCAGGATGATTCATTTTAATGAACTGGTAAAAACTAAAACAATGATAAACTGAATCATCTGTGTTCATGGTGGATTCCCTGCATGGCATTATACATCTTTTTTGTAGCGAAATAAACATTTATTTAAGTATTTCTGTTTATAACTTGTTTTTGATAGTTACATGTTGTTTTTATTAGTTGTTTATTATTTTATATGTATTATATATTTATTAACCACATCCTAATTGTCATATCCATTGTTTTTCATCTTTTTTGTATTTCTGTTTATAACTGGTTTTGATTAAGTTACGTGTAGTTTTTAATAGTTGTTTATTACAGTATATATTTATTAACTACATCCAAATTGACATATCCATTGTTTTTTGCCAGATAAATACTGCTTTTATGTGAATTATGTATTCTGAAAATTATTTAATTGAAAATATTATGATAACACTTTACAAGGGTGTATTTATTAACATTAAGTGCATAAGACAACATGAACTAACAATTAACACTTTTACAGCAGCATTTATATATCTTGGTTAATGTTAATTTATGAAAATACAATTGTAAGTTCATGTTAGTTCATACTGCATTAACTAATGTTAATGTATACAACTTCTGATGTTAGAAATGTATTCATGTTAGAAACATTATCCCAGATTAATAAGTGCTGTACATGTATTGTTCCTTGTTTGTTCATGTTAACTATTGAAGTTAACTAATGTTAACAAATAGAACCTTATTGTAAAGTGTTACTGGTTAGATTATATTATACAGATTGTAAAAGGGTGCCTTTTTGACTGCTGTTAGACTACTTTGAAACTGTAGCGAGCCAAGCTGCTCATAATTTAAAGAACATTAGTTTCCCAAACACTGTCCAACACTGAGCAGATAACAGGCTACTGAATTTTAGATGCTGTAAATGAGAAAAGTGGGAAACTGGCAGCTTTTTAATTTTTTTTGCAAGATTATCCATTTCTGCCACACTAACAGATGGCCATGCCATTGACAGTGTGTAATTTTAAGTTCCATTCATTTGTAAAATTGCCGCTGTGCAGCTAACTGGGAACACTAAGCATATGAGGCTAGTAAGAAAGTGTGGTTTGAGGTGGTACATCACCCAAAACAGATTGCAACTCCTAAACACTGTGTACCTCAGTTGAGATTAATGATGATCTGGACAGTATGGTGTGCTATGGGCCCTCTGCAGTCTCTCTAACAAACTTTATTCATCTATAATCTCACACTGGACTGTCAACATATTCTCCACAATATATTATTTCATTTATATATATATATATTTCATATACTCCTTACTTATGGTATTGTATATTGTGTATTGTATATTGTGTGTATTGTTTACTGTACATTGTATATAATTATTGTGTTGTGTAAGTATGTGTACATTTGATTTGTAAATTGTTTTGTGTATGTTGTTTACTGTAATTGGTCATGACTGCTTTGTTGCTCGGAACTGCACACAAGACTTTCACCTACTGTTGCACTTGTGTACATGGTAGTGTGACAATAAAGTGATTTGATTTGATTTGAAACAAAGGACTAAACAATTTGGCATCTGGTGCAGATACTGTGAGACTCCTTATTTTATTTACAAATGTGTGAACTAATGAATATTTAAAATGGTAGCTAAAGATTTCTTTTAAAAAAAAAACATACTGTGTGTTAAAGTTTAACTTTTATGTTGAACTAATTAATACTTAAAATGGTAGCCAGTGTTAATCTCATCATGAAATTTCAAGCAAAATGTTAGTTGACAAAGGGGATTTATTTAGTCAATGATAAGGAAGACGAGATGAAAAAGTCTTCTTGTCTAAACGTGAGGAATTCACAACAGAATTACTTCCAAAAAGTAGCTGATCCTTCAATATATTCTTTATGTGCTATTATTTCAGGAGTTTTCTCACGTTGTTTAATCGTGCATATTAATCGAGCAATATCTAGAGACCAGAATATTGTGAAAGCTTGCTTCATCACAAAAATTGTAAGCTGGAACCCAGTACTAGAAATGTCCTCTTTCAGGGTTGTGTAGACATCTCTCGTGCACTGGAACCCTATGCTTCACTTTTTTGGTCTATACCAAGTCAACCATACGAACTTCAGCTTCACAAAATGGGAACTCCTTTGAACACTTCCATGTTATAGTATTTTTTGCATTATGTGCATTTTTGTTTCTTTCAGTGAAAATTTACAAATGTTTCCACAAGTAAACTGGCTGCCAAAAGTTTGTAATAATGTACAGATTTTGCTCTTATGGAAAGAAATTGGTACTTTAATTCACCAAAGTGGCATTCAACTGATCACAATGTTTAGTCAGGACATAACATGAAAAATGACTATTACAATTTGAAATAAAATGTTCATAACTTAATAACTACAAAGAGTTCTCATTTAAAAATCCTCCACGTGCAGCAATAATAGATTTGCAGATCCTTGACATTCTAGCTGTCAGTTTGTCCAGATACTCAAGTGACATTTCACCCCACAATTCCTGTAGCACTTGCCATAGATGTGTCTGTCTTGTCGGGCACTTCTCACACACCTTACAGTCTAGATGATCCCACAAAAGCTCAATGAGGTTAAGATACATAACACTATTTTCTTATTATCTGTTGACCAATGTCTGTATTTCTATGCCCACTCATACCTTTTCTTTTTGATTTTCTGTTTCAAAAGGGGCTTTTTCCTTTGCAATTCTTCCCATAAGGCTGCACCCCTGAGTCTTCTCTTTACTGTTGTACATGAAACTGGTGTCGAGCGGGTAGAATTCAATGAAGCTGTCAGCTGAGGACATGTGAGGTGTCTATTTCTCAAACTAGAGACTCTGATGTATTATCCTCTTGTTTAGTTGTTCATCTGGACTACCACATCTCTTTCTGTCCTTTGAATAAAATCTTCAGTTTTTTGGCCATTTCAAGCCTTCATTCCTCAAAACATTTATTGACTGATGAGTTTCTAGAGAAAGTGGTTTCTTTTTTTATTGCCATTTTTTTTTTACCTAATATTGACCTTAAGACATGCCAGTCTATTGCATACTGTAGTATCACAAAAACAAACACAAAGACGATGTTAAGCTTCATTTATCGATCCAAATAGCTTTCAACTCTGTTTGATATAATGGCAAAAGATTTTCTAGTACCAAATTAGCAATTTAGCATGATTACTGCGTTTTTTTCCCATCAGTAATGTCCTAACTATACTTTGTGATCAGTTAAATGCCACTTTGGTGAATTAAAGTACCAATTTCCTTCCAAAACAGCAACATATGTTCATTACTCCAAACTTTTGGCCACCAGTGTACATAAAAACAAGTGATATATCCCACGGTCTAACGGGCAAGAGCGCAGTTTTCTAAACAGTGTCTATTGAGACGGCTTGCATTCACTGAGAGCACATGAAACTTATGACTCTTTCTCTCAGCTCACTTTCGTTCTGAAGGCTGAAGCCACTCTCCTCTCCTCCTGCTTGCTCCTCTGTGGCTCCTAAGGAACACTTTCCACACTTAAAGTGTGCAACCACTCATGACCTCTGTAGGCATGTTTGTAGGCAAACACCCACTGGTCTACAAAGTTTTGCATGGTGCGAGACTGCTAAGACCCCATCGACCTACTACAATCCCAGTCTGGGACAAAGCGCTGGTGTTAAATGTACTTAAAGGCTCCTCTTTGTAGACTATGCTGCAACTCGCTTTGGCATCAGTCAAACATGTTGGGAGACTTCAGGCCTTTCGGTCAGCAACTCCTTTTTAGAGTTCGCACCAGGCCTGCCAAGAGAGGGTTCAGTGGAGGCAACCCCCCTTTAGTACTTCGGTTATTACCCTGATGGTTTTCTTCACCTCCCTTTGAGATGGACTAGGCTAAGATACTACTGAACGAGTCAATTCAGAGTGTCTGAATAACTCTTTGTTTGCTTTGGAGGGCATTCACAGGGTTTGGCCATCTCCAAGCAAAATAATTCCCACAGGGTTGTTGTTGCCTGTTTTCTATTTGGCATTTCCCTATCAGTAGTATGCCATTGTGTAAAAGTGACCAAACTTAAAGGGAATGTCTTGGTTACTGGTGTAACATTGGTTCCCTAAATGGAGGGAAGCATACACTACACTGTGTAGTGGAGCCGCACTACAAATGTTTTGCTGTTTAGGTTACGAGAAAAGCATTCTTCCTCCAGTTGAAAAATTCTGATGGTATGGCGCTGGGCTCCAGCTAATATGCATGCAATGATGCAAGCATAGGACAGAGTGCCTAGTGTCACCAGCCAATAAAATTGGTATAGGGTTTCAGTCACTGGCCATAGGAGGAACTCCCACATCATCAGCTACTGACACAGCGTCTCGTTCCCACCTTTCATGGAACCAAGTTTACACCAGTTCACAAGACATTTTCAAGCCTTCTTCTCTTCATTCCTGTAGAAAGTCGAGCTCAAGGGAGTCATTTCAGAACAAGGCAAGTGGGGGAATGCTTTATGAGGACACAGTGCATTAACTTCACTAAGTGGTCACCGCGAGACAGAGAAGAGTTGTAAATTCATACAGAGGTCTTACCTCACCAAGAACACCATGGATAACGGGCAGAATGTTTGCAACTCTGAAGTAAGTGAAAACGAAGGCGGCAGCTAAACAAAGTTAATGCTATGAAAATACTGTTGGTGACCTTCCAAGGTCCTATGTTAAAAATGGCTTCTTATTACAGCAACAATGCACCTTTTTAGTACCCTTGTGAGTCATGGCCGAGCCAAACAGAGGCAGAGTCCCTGTGGTAAGGAATGACGTGGTAAGGAATGATTTTTCACATCAAATTCAATGCCCTTTCATCCATCTGTCAAAAGCAATGCAAAGAAAGTTCTTAAAACCCCAAAGGAAAGCAGCCTTCATCTGCAAGGCTCGGTGGCTGGCTTTGTCACACGGACATTTGAACTTCAACAGCAGCGGGAAAGTCTGATTGGTGAATTTGGTGCACAGGAAGCCACAGCATCAAAATGAAAATAAGAGAACTTAGATAAAATGGGTACACACTCCACCCCAACATTAAAGAAATAGTTCATCCAAGAAACTGAATATTCTGTCACTATTTAATCTCTCATATTGTTCATTCAAATCTGTATGACTGATATTCATGTGAACAAATCTCTAAGACGTTTTGAAACTGGATCAATGAATTCACTGAAAAAGTTCTGACCTGAAAGAACTATTAATTTACATACATTGGTACATACTCTCAGGAACTCTCACACATGCACCAATGAAAGCTAGGGTTAATGTCAAGATTTTCAGTGAATAACTTCTCGGTCCGTTTCTCACCCAAAGATATTGTATGGCTTTAGAACAGTGGTTCACAACCCTGTTCCTGGAGCCCTCCCAACACTGCATATTTTGTAAATCTCACTTTCTGACGCACCCAATTCAGCGCTGTGTCTGAAACCACCCCTATCCACTATGTAGTGTATTATTTCTCTATAGTGTGCATTCGATGTACACTCGATGCTGGTTAATTGCCCATAACCCACCACGGGGAGAGGGAGCACATGCAGAAGAGAGAGAGAGAGTGGGCGAGAGTGTTTACTGCTTCCTTCACTCCTGCAATGTTTTATTTCAGGCTTAATGTATTAAATTACTTTTGACAAATCATTACTGGATTAAAATAACATAATAAAATATAGAGAGGCAAAACATAATTTTTTTTTACAATTTTGCCATTAAGCTGAAAAATTATTTATTTACTAAATAATTCACTTAGGTGTTATTATTTTAACTTAGGAGACATCACACAGTGGATGATCACAGTGGGGCTCCAGGAACAGGGTTGACAACCACTGCTTTAGAAGACTTGTAATATAGTGCACATGCCATATGTTCTACTTTTATGGTGCTTTAGCGTGCTTTCTCAAGCTTAATATCTCCAGTCCACATTCATTCCAAATGCATGAAAAAAAAGTGACCAATACATGCTTCAAAATTTGTCATTTTGTGTTCCATTGAAGAAAATATTTCAGACTGCTAGTCTAAAATGTTATAAGGAACTTGAACTTTTAAAAATGTGTCTGTAAAAGACACCTGCGTTCTATTCTATGCATTGTGCAGTATCTAGCTTTCTTTAGCGCAAGAATGCTTTTGGTGTGAACAGAATCTTAGCCTTTTATTGCTGACATCAACGTCATGCCACTCCTCCCTCTTTGCTTTGGGCTCACAATCAGCCTCCTTTTAGGCTGCCCACAAACAAAACACAACCATCTTCGCCAAAGAGAGGGCAGTGGATAACCAAGCACATTCTTATGCTTGTGTGGGTTTCAGTGAAGGTCTGCTCTGTACACTTACACGGATTAAGATTCTCCACTACTGCAGCTCATTTGGAGCCATCATCTCTGAAGATGTGCATGATGAGACAGGAGAAGAATGGAAATGTTTGGTAGAATGTTAGGGAATGTCTGCCTCAGTCACTATTAACTTTCATTGTATGGAATTAAGATGCAAAGAAAGTGAATGGGGAGTGAGGCTGTCATTCTGCTTAACACCTGTTGCACCCACATAAGAAACAACTTTCCCTTAAAGCACCCATTATGGAAAAAAATTAAATAAAATGTGGCATCAAGAAACTTCTAGATATTTGATGGTACAATATTGAGTTAAATGGGTCTGACAGGGAGAAAAAGATCTATGATGCTTTTAAACAGGAGCTCGTTGAAATAGCTGAAGAAGCAAAACCGATGAGAACAGTGTGCATCCATAACAAGGCTTTGCATTTTTTAGTAAGCAAAACACTCCACTGGGTGCAATTGAGATTTTCAGAAGAGAAAAACTCACCATAGAAACACACTCATAAATTTATGGTACTTGATTAAAGAAAATACAAATAACAAATCATAAAAGGATATTGGAAACCCATTTAAGAATTTTTTTTTGTAAGAGTAGAATGCTGGTAAGGGCTTCCTGCCTACGCAGACCATTAGAGAAGCTGTCACAGGAAACAAATGTAAAATGAGTGTGGCTGTAACAATGACTAGAGCAGTGTCAGGAGATGGCACAAAAGCAAGGTTTAACCCTTCACCTGAATGTCAGTTTAATGCAAGTACCCTTATCAACACTTTCTTTTCAATGACATTTACAGATATGGCAGTGCATCGGCTTTAAGTGGCTTAAGACAGTAAAGGAAATTACAGTACAAGCTCTGTTCCTGTGATACAATTTGCAAGAGTAGAAAAACAATTACCCTCTTTCTACTATTTCGGTGCTTGTTCTCATGCCTACTATTGGCCAACAGTTCAGAGTAATCCATTTTGCAATCGGGTTTATCAATCTTTTTGTGGTTGTGTAAAGGGTCATTCACACTGGTCCTGGTCTTGTATTCCATCTGGGATATGTACTAATTGCTTGTCTAAATCATCTAGTTTTGTGTAAACTAGAGTTGTTGTCATTTGGAAAACTTTACTAAGTGTGGATAGGTGCCAAGCATGTCAGTGGAGTGTTACCTTGTGGTGTGCGAGTAACAGGCAGTTGGAGTGCTCGTGTTCACAGGCGATTTCATAGTCTGGTAGCAGGTTGGCCAACTGCTGCACGAAGTAGATGACCTCCTCGTGCCAGGGCACATTGGCCATGGTCAGGCTACTGGCTGAACTCTCTCCACAGTACGTCACTCCCTAGAGGTAAGGCAAAAAATTAAATATATAAATAAATCATCAAAGCTACAAACGTAGCACAATCAAATCTCATCATAAAAGTAGCCTTATGAAATGGATAGATTCAAATCTATATTCTAAATGGATAAGCTGCGTTTAAAGCCATTGTCAAATGTCAATAGATGCCAACAGATGTTGCAACATTGCTTTTCAACCTTAAACAGCCCTACAGTTACACTGATGAACAATATTACTTAGTGGAAGAACTGTTTATTCTTATTATTATTACTTATAATAAATGCAACTATTGACCATTGCTGTCTTTATCATATTGCTGCCATTTATTAAAAAATAAATAAAAAAACCTGCTCAAGGCTGTGTTTTTGGCTTCACATATTACCTAGGAACACCCTTTACCTGTGGTAAAATCACTGTAATGCATGCAATGGTATGTTTTCTCAAAACAGCAGATTTTTTTCCAAAATCTCATGACTTACTTTCTTCTGTGAAATACAACAGGAGAATATTTAAAGAATTTAATGGTCGCTCTTTACCACGCAATTACAATGAATGGGGACTGGAGTTTTCAAGCTTCAAAAAGTAGTTGTGATTCACTGAAAATCGTGAAGGGATTTGTTCATGAATTTTAAGGAGAACTAGAGCACATAAATTTTGGGCACAAAGTTATCGTATGACTTCAGAAGACAGAATACAACACAATATTTATGAATATTGAAAGCTCCCATCCCGTTCATTATAATTGCATTGTAAAAAGCAGTACCGGTACATTCTTAAAAATTACTCTTTTTGTGTTCCATAGAATAAAGTCATGAGGATGAGTAAATTATGACATCATTCTCATTTTGGGGTGAACTATTCCTTTAAGACACTTTAAAACAGGTGTTGTAGATTTAGCTGTTCCTCACTTTAAAAAGTAGGGACAAAAAAAATGCTCTAAAACATATCAGCACACACACATAGCCCAAGGATACGGCATCACATGGAGGCTCATTTGGTTTTTCTATGGATGATGCAGACAGAGACGGCCAGATCATTTCATTCAACACCCACACATGCACGCACGCACGCACGCACACAATACAATAGTCACATCACACCTCATAGATGCTGCCGTGATCAGGACAAACGTTCAATAAAGGTAGCCTGTGCCACATGCAGGGATGCAAATTCAGCTTACATGATGATAAGAGGAATCAGATATTTACAGTCATGTACTCTGATTGGGTCCTCAAAAAAACAAAACTGTTTGAACCTTCACAAATTATGATAAGTCATTAATATCCTTGGCAACCACAGAAGTGACACATATCACCGCTGGATGAAAACAGGACTCATTTGTGGTGTGGTCACCATTAGTTAATGGGTCTGGTTGTGTGTAGGAGTAGCTTTGCTGTTGAAAAAACATTACTCATCCTGCAATACTGTAAAAGCTCATTCTGCAAGGCTTTATCTCATTTCAGCCCTCATCACTCTGAGCTACTATGAGTCTATTAAGCTGGACAATCGATAGACAAAGGTCTCAAGCCGAGGCTAGAAAGGATAAAGAGAACCATTCACATGCTTTACATCAGGAAGAGATGTGGTCACTGAACACATATCAATTACAGACATCATTCATCAGAGGTTTAAATGAACAAAAGACCACAAAACCAAAAGAATTCAGAAATAATTTCAAAATCAACTTTTTGCTACACTTGCTGGGTGAATTGAGATAATTTGTCTTACCGGCCATGAAACTCCATTTTGCAATATTTTTATTACAAATATATATTTTGTCCTGATGATAGTTATTTCCCTTGAATATTAATGACAGTCAATGCAAATGCTGAGTGCAATCATTTATAAAAACATCAACCTTTAGAGGTATTCAGTAAATACAACCCTGCCTTTATTCAAATATTTCATAACACTGTGGAGAAAAATAAGTTTAAATCCATTTAACAAAATAATTTTATATCTGGGTGACATCAATAACATCAAATAAACCTTTAAGCTCTGAGGGTGTTTTTAAAAATGTCCCATTTTAGTGGCATACCCATAATTAAAGGCTTATAACTCGACAAAAAAAAAAAAAAGGAAAAGAAAAAAAAAGAGGTGTTGATAAAAAAAGTGTTAGGCATAATTTTAAGGAAAACTTTTCAAATGTTTTAAAGATACAGATTATGATAACATTCTGAGACTCATGGCCTAAAAATTGCAAATATTAACTTTTTTCTTATTTTTCTGATTTGACATTATATCTCTCGGGTTGTAAATAAAGTAGCTCAGAAAAACTGCTTTTGTTTTGTTCCCCATCATGTCACCTGTAAAAGAGTAAAAAATTATACTGATTCAACAAAGCAATCAAAAGTAATAGCATTACAAAAATAAATGTATCCTAGTGTCCAAAAACATCTTCAAATGTCCAAAAGCCTCTCCAAACAAATAAAACAATAATTTTACAAAATAACTAATTACACATGCAAATACAACAATGACTAAAGGTTTGCTCTTTCTCCAAAGCATGCAGACATCAGCAACAAGATTCCATTCAGTTCCATTCTGTCATTTTATTTGTGATCACATTTTTATTCACAACTGTAAAGTGTTAATAAACAAACATGCCAAGAGGATTACAGAAGAAATGACATATTGGACAGTGTTTTTTTCTTTGTTGAAACTCCACTGGCCCTCCCCTGGTGACCATGTTACCCTCACTCCCCGTCCACTCACTCTACTCTTTTAATGAGTGTTATTGTGAAAAGTGTGTAACAAAGTAATTAACCCCGCCATACGCAAACTAATAAGAGTGAACAAAAATGACATAGATCTTACAGACAATTGCATATGAGACGCTTAAGGTAATTACATCCCTTGCAACAGCACTTTAATTTGAGAGATGACCCTTGTCCATGCAACAATAGTATTTTGGGTGGCTCCATGTATTCTTGCAACAGACAATTCCATGTGCAGAATGTCTGAGATCGAGAACATCCAATGAAATATGGCCAATGAAGTGGAGGTTGCCAGCATAGGGCAAGCATTTTCTTGGCTGCTGTTAGTCCAGCAAAATAATTTTCTTTTGTATCAGAGAAAAACTGAGGGATTAATCATCATTTAAAAGCAGTAGTTTAAGGCAGCATGGTATATCAATTTAAAGAATCTCTTTTAGAGCTCCAGATATCTGTCTCCAAAAGTTTTAGACATCAGGACAGTCCCAGAACATGAGTATAAGTGCCCATGGATCCACCGGAGCAAAAGTTGCAATTCAGAGAGGAGGAGAGTTTCATCAAATATTTCCTGGGGGTAAAATGCATCCTATGAACCATCTTATAATGGATTATTTGGTGATTGGGATTTTTAGAGACATGCCTGAGATTGGTCCATAGAGATTCCCAGCAAACATCGCATCCATCGGTTTCTGTCCCTGTGTTACACAAATCTCTATGCCAAATGTTTGTAATTGGTAGCCGTTTATAACAGGCTTCCAGAAACAACATATATAATGTGGACACTATATTCCTTGTCCCTTCTTTTGCTACTAGAATGTTATGCATAGTAAGACAGGGGATATCGGTATCCCATGGAACACCATATGCTCGCATGGCATATATTAAACGTAGATAAAAGAAAAGGGAAGACCCTGGTAAAATGTATTCTCTTCTGGGATCATTACAAATCCGTAGGCCATCTTTCCCCTATATGCCAGCTAAAATATGAATACCTCTATCACTCCACTCTGAAAATACAAAAGGTTTATTATCTGTGAGAATTTTATCATTACTAAACAACAGGGAATTAGAATGCCATATAGAGTCATTATGAGAAAGCTTTGATGTGCCACACCAAATAGACAGAATGTAGGCTATTATAGGTCCAAATCATAATTTTGCGTTCTTCAATGGTAGGCCAGAGTATATCAAATCCTGTAACCTGTCGCCAAAAGACCAAAGACTCAGGGTTCAGCCAGACTGTTCAGGGATGCAAAATGAATGCCCAATGATATTATAAAAAATTTGGTGAGGCAAGGCCTCCAGCATCTTTGTTCCACTTCAGTGTTGTTTATTTTAGTCGAGAGGGTTTGCTGTTCCTAACAAACTTGGAAGGTAACTTTTGAAGTTTTGCTCAATAGTCTGTAGTGGGTGATAATGGCATCATAGAAGAAGACTTGAGCTAGCAAGGATAACGGTAATGCAGACTAATGAGTTAGATCCATCTCTATATGATTGTATATTCTTTGAAAGTTTTTAAAGCTATGGTATGCAAAGACGGATAAATCTCGACATCCAGATATTTGAAACTAGATACTATTGGGATACAGGTGGGTAGACCAGATTGGGAAGTTGAGTTATTTAAATGCATCAATGCTGATTTATTCCAGTTGATTTTATAACCAGATAAAGAACTAAATAAATTAAATATAGAAAGAAAATGTGGTAGAGTTATTAGTGTCAATAACATATAGCAAAATATCGTCCACATACAGAGAAATCCAATGTGACGTATTACAAATAGTAATTACAAATTGCAGCAAATAACAGAGGGGAGAGGGGACACCCCGGCGAGTCCTGCATGAGTTCCCTTGGACTCAAGATGGCGTCGAGTATGGCTGCTGCATTGCGAGCTCCGTTACAACACTGCGGTTTATTGTTTGTTTTGTTTACAGTTCTTAGTTTTTTTGTCTTGGATGTTGTCTGCCTTATTGTTTACGACAGACAAACGCTTTTGGACATTGGTTCTACAATTACACATCGAAAACCGGACTTCAAATTCCTTAATGCCGACCCGCTGTTTACAAACACGCCGGCGGAGCCCTTTGTCTGGGCTGCCCGGCCGCGGAAACACAGAAGGAAAAGAGGAAAACGAGCCGGTGTTCTCATCAGAGTAAGACGTCGTGCAAATCGACCCCCGCTACCCAGTATACTACTGGCAAATGTTCAGTCTCTGGACAACAAGCTCTGCGAGCTGAGAGCGCGGATCTCTTTCCAACGAGAGACGAGAGATTGCTGTGTTATCTGCCTTACAGAAACCTGGCTGGCTGCGGAGATTCCAGACTCGGCCATCGAAATCACGGGCTTTTCAACACACGAGGGGACCGGGTTTTAGACCATTGTTACTCTCCTTTCCGGGATGGCTACAAATCCCTCCCCCATCCCCCATCGCCCATTTGGCAAATCTGACCATTCTTCCATTCTACTTCTACCTGCTTACAGGCAGAAACTAAAACGGGAAGCACCCACCCTCAGAACGATCCAGTGCTGGTCAGGCCAATCAGACTCTGCGCTACAAGACTGTTTTGATCACGCGGACTGGGAGATGTTCCGGTCCGCCTCTGATGACGACATCGAGGTTTACGCTGACAGCGTAACGTGTTTCATCAGGAAGTGCGTAGAGGACGTTGTTCCGACCAAAACTATATGGATATACCCCAACCAGAAACCACGGCTTAACGGCGATGTTCGCGCGACACTCACTGCGCGAACCTCCGCTTTTAATTCTTCTAACAAGGAGGAGCATAAACAAGCCAGTTATGCCCTCCGTAACACTATCAGTGAAACCAAACGCCAGTACAGGCACAAACTTGAAGGTCAGTTCAACACCACTGACTCCAGAAGTATGTGGCAGGGAATTAACACAATCACGGACTACAAACGGAATAAAGTTTCCGCCATGAACACCGCTGCATCTCTCCCGGACGAACTTAATACATTTTATGCTCGTTTCGAGGACTACACCACCGCCCTCGCGGAGAGAGCACTCGCGGCTGACGCTACAGAGGTTGGTTCACTCTCCGTCTCTGTTGTGGATGTAACCCGATCCTTCCGACGGGTGAACATCCGTAAAGCTGCGGGTCCAGACGGCATTCCGGGCCGCGTCATCAGAGCGTGCGCGAATCAACTGGCTGGTGTTTTTACGGACATTTTCAATCTGTCCCTCCTCCCTGTCTGTAGTCCCCACATGCTTTAAAACATCAACCATTGTGCCTGTACCAAAGCAAGCCACAATCACTTGCTTAAATGACTGGCGTCCTGTTGCTCTGACCCCCATCATCAGCAAATGCTTCGAGAGGTTAAACAGAGATCACATCTGCTCTGTTCTGCCCCCCTCTTTGGACCCATTGCAGTTTGCCTACCGCAACAACCGCTCCACCGATGATGCCATTGCATCTACAATACACACTGCTCTCTCCCATCTGGAAAAAAGGAACACATATGTGAGAATGCTGTTTGTAGACTACAGCTCAGCATTCAACACCATAGTGCCCTCCAAGCTTGATGAGAAACTCCGGGCTCTGGGCTTAAACAGCTCACTGTGCAGCTGGATCCTGGATTTCCTGTCAGGCAGACGTCAGGTGGTTAGAATGGGCAGCAACACCTCGTCATCACTGACCCTCAACACTGGAGCCCCACAGGGCTGTGTTCTCAGCCCACTCCTGTATTCCCTGTACACACATGACTGTGTGGCAACACATAGCTCCAATGTCATCATTAAGTTTGCTGACGATCACGACGGTGGTAGGTCTGATCACTGACAATGATGAAAGAGCCTACAGAGAGGAGGTGCACACTCTGACACGCTGGTGTCAAGAGCACAACCTCTCCCTCAACGTCAGTAAAACCAAGGAGCTTGTTGTGGACTTCAGGAAGAAAGATGGAGAACACAGCCCCATCACCATCAATGGAGTACCGGTGGAGAGAGTCAGCAGCTTCAAGTTCCTCGGTGTCCACATCACTGAAGAACTCACATGGTCCATCCACACTGAGGCCGTTGTGAAGAAGGCTCACCAGTGCCTCTTCTTCCTGAGACGGCTGAGGAAGTTTGGAATGAACCAACACATCCTCACACGGTTCTACACCAGCACTGTAGAGAGCATCCTGACTGGCTGCATCACTGCCTGGTATGGCAATAGCACACACGCACAACTGCAAAGCCCTGCAAAGGGTGGTGCTGAACTGCCAGGAACATCATCGGAGGTGAGCTTCCCTCCCTCCAGGACATATATACCAGGCGGTGTGTGAAAAAGCTCGGAGGATCATCAGAGACTCCAGTCACCCGAGTCATGGGCTGTTCTCACTGCTACCATCAGGCAGGCGGTATCGCAGCATCAGGACCCGCACCAGCCGACTACATGATAGCTTTTTCCCCAAGCAATCAGACTGTTGAACACTTGATCTATCAGGATCAATAATCAGCACTGCACTTTATTCAGCTGTAATCTCACACTGGACTGTCAACATATTCTCCTCAATATACTACTTCATATATATATATATATATATATATATATATATATATATATATTTCATATACTCCTTACTTATTGTATTGCATATTGTGTATTCTATATTGTATTCTATATTGTGTGTAATGTATATAATTATCATGTTGTGTAAGTATGTGTACATTTGATATGTAAATTGTGTTGTGTAAGTATGTTGTTTATTGTAATTGGTATATGTCTCGTCACTGTCATGACTGCTATGTTGCTCGGAACTGCACACAAGAATTTTACCTACTGTTGCACTTGTGTACATGGTAGTGTGACAATAAAGTGATTTGATTTGATTACAACAGCAAAGAGCAGATGCATCCTGTTGTGACCATCGCAGAGAGATTAACGTATAAAACTCACATTGATAAGCTCTCTGCCAAGCCGTAAACGCTCTAGTACTGTCCAGGGGTATCGCCAATCCAACCTATCAAAAGGCTTTTTCGGCATCTAGGGACAGTATAGGACATGGTGAGTCAATATCGCTGGCCACATAGATGATATGTAGTAGTCGGCGCACATTATAAACTGCCCGGCATGATTTGATAAACCCAGTTTGATCGGTATGTACTAATTTAGACATAAAACGGTCAAGGTGAGAGGCTAACACTTTAGCATACAATTTGACATCACTGTTCAGAAGGGATAGTGGTCTATAATTTCTGCATTGCGTTAAGTCTTTATCAGGCTTTGGAAGTAGAGTAATAATGGCCATGTTGGCACTATTATTAAAGGAGCCCACTCGAATAGAATGATGAATCATATTTAGTAACGTTTGCCCCAATTCATCACAAAAGAGGAGGTATAATTCAGGAGGGATACCATCCCATCCTGGTGATTTCCCCTTCTTCATGACTGTAAGAGCCTCCTTAAGCTCTTCTAAAGAGATTGGGGCATTCAACATTGCTGCTGCTTCCTCTGAGAGATACACCTTGAAAAAGTTAGTGCAAGTGGTATCATCAAAGACTACATCCGACTAGTATAATGACTGATATAAAAGTTTAAATTCTTCATTAATACCCTTGGGTTCACTAATCAGGCCATCAGTGGTTTGAATTGCCATGATGTTAGAGTACTTTTCATTGCTCTTCAGCCTAAGTGCCAAAAGGTGGCTTGGTTTTGCCCCATTAAAATAATAGGTTATCCTGGTTTCGTTTATCAGAAACTCAGCTCTGCACCACAGCAAAGAGCTGCTCTGTGCGTGTTATAGTTATTTCTTGTTGGTTTCTGTCAGAATATGATTTCTGTTGAAGGCCCTCAAGCCAGCTCAGTTCTGTCTCCAGAGTGCCTATCAAATTTAATCTAGTTTTATTTAAATGAGTTGCAAATGAGATTGAGAAATCCTGTATGCACCCCTTTACAGCATCCCAGAGAAAGCGGGGATCGTCTACCGAACAGGTATTCACCTCTAGGAACCACCATAATTTCTCTTTCAGTGCTGCGCAAAACACTTTGTCCTTAAGCAACGTGTTGTTAAAGCACCAGCATGCAGCCTCTGTTGGTGTAGATGTAAGAGAAATTGTGAAACATCAGCCACCATATTCATATCAGCACCAATGATAAGAAAACAGTCCAGAATTTGCAGATGGGTTGTAGTTAAAGTAGGAAAAAATCTTTATCAAAATGTATCTGAGCATAAATCAAAATAAAAGTAAAATTATGGCCTGCGATGTGAGCTTCAATGTATGACACTCTGCCAACCTCATCAATATACCTTTCCTAAATATTAAAAGGAAGTCTTCGTCTCAATACCACAAGTAAAACTCGTGATTTACTATCTAGGCAGGCTGATGCGACAACGTGATAGAATTTGTTAGAAAACCTCTGTATATCACTTTTCTCCAAATGAGTCTACGACTCTCAAATGCTGTATACGTAGATAGTCCAGGCACATGGCTCTCTTAATAGGGCTGTTCAATCAGCTAACATTCAAGCTGATTATATTAAGGCTCCTGTATTCATTTTTATGATTGCAAGATAGATTATTCCAATAGACAAACACAATACTGCTAAAGGAGAGAAACCCACCCACCATGGTCGCCACACCGCCCACAAACACCCTACAACCCAAAAAACTAAGAACAAAACTACCAGAGAAGAACCACTCCCAGGAAATAAAAACAAAATACAAAAAAACAACCGTTGGACAACGTGGCCCTGAGAAAGGTGGCAGACAAACAGGAACCGCTTTTGTCCCCCCCATCTGTCAAAATACTAATACTGAAAATGGCACAAATATTATCAGAGGCCCTCAATGAAAAATAAATGGTAACGTTGCGATTTACAATAATAACTGAACCGATTATCCAAAGACAGTCCTTTTGGTGGTATCTGGGATGACACCTTAAACCATCTGCAACATTCTGTGCACCCAGACCACCCAAAAAGTCCTCGACCGCCAATGGAGATTTGAAGATGTGCTGTGTCGTGCCTCAAGTCAGTTTAAGCTGTGCCGGATACATCAGAAAAGTTTGAAAGCTCAATTTCTGTGACTTGCATGGTGGGGGTTTACTGCGCGCGCATTGTAATCCGTGGTGAATCTGATGTTCCTCCCATCAACTTTGAGTGGAGATTTCCTGGCAGCCCTGAGAATCAGATCGTGGTCGGTTAAATGCAGCATCTTCATGATGACTGTTCGGGGCCTAACCAAATTGTTTGAGGGGCCTATACGGTGCACTCTCATAATCTCCGGTTTTGCCTCAGCCAGCATGAACAACCCTCTCTACCCATATTTGGATTACTTTTACCTCTGGTTGCAGTGATCTGAATCCTAATTCCTAATAGTCAACAGACAAATCACCCTGCAGCTCTTGCCTGGTTGCCCACTAAAGCTAAACAGGGTTGAGCCAGGCCAGTCCCTGGATGGAAGACCTCCTGGGTAAAACTAAGGTTGCAGCTGGAAGAGGTATTAGGGAGGCCAGCAGGGGGTGCTCACCCTGTGATCTGTGTGGGTTCTAATGCCCCAGTATAGTGGCGGGGACATTATTTAGCTTGCATATGTCCTTATGCAGGAAGATTGTGAATCGCCAAAAACAAAAAAAGAATGTGAAAGTTGCGATTTTATAAAAAATTTAACCACTAGAGTCTTATGGATAACTATTATGTTGTCCATAAGCATGTAACTTTTTGGAGCTTCAGAGTTTTGGTACCCATTCACTTGCATTGTATGGACCAACAGAGATTAGAAATTCTTCCAAAAATCTGCGTTCAGCTGAAGAAAGTCATACACATCTTGGATGGCATGAGGGTGAACTATTCCTTTAAACAACAATGAAAAACCTCTGATATCTGACAGCATGAGTAAATATGGTGTGTACCTACTGAATACATCATACGTGTATTGAGAAATGTATAAGGTGTTGAGAAATGTGAATATAAGAAGCAGCTGTTGGGTGCAGTAATTATCAGAGGGGTGAGCTGCACTCAGCCAAAACAGCTGGAGGGGCAAAACAGCTCCATAACTCATAGAAACACATCAAACTACCACTGAAATTCATTACACTCCATATAAATCACCACTCTGTTCCACATCCACAAAAGTGGCCAAATATACACAAGACAATATACTGCCATTGCTGGTGATTTGATGACTGGCTCACTAGAGCCCAACAGAAGAAAATTAGATGTCAATACATCTGATGATTGGCTATACATAAACATGACTAATGGCTGGGAGAAACCAGTCATCTGATTTCATATGAACAAAGCATAATTTGTCTAAATAAATAAGAGTAAAGAAATGGAAGTATTGAAAAGGATGACTTGTAAAGTTTAAAAGATAAGGATTCTGGATTAATTGCTAAAAGTTGGTGCATTGGATGGAATGAGTTGTGGTTGTTTATTTGCTGTGTTACATTGGAAGTGACCAATGATGCATTTTGACATATCAGGCCACAACACCTTAAAAGAAGCTGCATGTCATCTTGCAATATTCACTAATACGGACCAATCATCTGTTAGCTCTTAGTACTTTGCATGGGTTATAATAGAAGTGCACAATAATTTTACAGATGGTTAAATTCAAAAGGTAATATAAATTAGTAGGCTAGTCTAGACTAGAAAGATTTATTGGTCAGCCAATATTATTTGCCAATATTAGCATTTCATAGATATATCGGTATGGCGTATAGGTTTTCTGATATGCACAGATATGAAAACTTTTTTTTTTCATAACATATAATGCAGAAAACAATGCTTGGGGTGATTTAGAGTTTGTCCAGCAGTATGCGCTCCAACTCCACTATTTACAGAGCTGAGCTGACGGTGACTCTGCAGACAGGGCGGAGTTAAGCGGTGTCTTTATGGTAAGTTGTAAACTAGTTTGTGAAATACATATTGGAAAGTTTTTAAACAATGACCCCATCATTTTTCCTTTTCAATATGACTTCTATAACGTTAACCCTGTCCCTGACAACCATGTCACTCATGTTTATCTCATGTTTGTTATGTTAGCCAGCTATAGTTTGTCAGTGCAGTATGTAACGCAGCAGATTGAAAGGTAAGCATCAGAGCTTTTTGCTGCTCAACAGACAACGGTGCGGTGGTGGATTGTGTCTGTTGAGTGTTGATTTTAAGCTACATTGTTACCTATTTGGTGAGATGCAATGCTGGAAAGTAAATAAACAACGTCCATCTTTTACTCTCCATGACAACGAGTTTATAGCCAACCACGTAGCTACTTTCATTGCATGTCAGCTGAGTGGAAGCTAATGTGTAAACATGTATTCACCAAACTGTTTTGTTCAGGATTCACAGTTCATCCGAACAATTCCAGTCATTGCATTTACAAAATGTAATATTTAAAAGTCTGGTTTTCCACCATTCAAAGTTTCCCCTGAACTTGCGTTGCAGAATAAGGCGTAACACCGCTGCTTATCTCTTCATTCGACAGGTGTAAATGCTTCTTGTTTTACAACCTGCCCCTAATTGACTGGCAGTATTAAAATAGTCAGCATTTGATTGATACTAAACAGTACTGATGGTTATTTAGCCATTTAATTTATTTAAATGTATTCTTTATTTAAATGGTCAGCAATTGACTGACACTAAACATACAGCACTGATTTTTATTTAGCTATTTATTGTATTTTTATTTATTCTTTATTTTCTCAGTGTTCATTTCTAGAACTGGTTGACAATGTATAATAATAATGTAAAATATTCTTTGATAAAAATGTTTAAGAAAGCAGCCTTTTGAGTACCTTTGCATAGTCATATCAGTGCAAAATCAGTGCACAATCCACAAAGAAATGGTCCGTTTTCATTCCAGCTCAAAACATAACTATTTCAGCCACTATATTGGAAATCTGTGAAATACCCCCTCTAAAATCGGTATCAGTCTCAAAAATCCAATATCGGTCGTGCTCAAATCTAGACACCAGAATCATCTTGAGCAAGCTTTGATGTAATGGTCATAAGTTATTTTAATCCATAACAATATACATTCTTAGCACTCACCCCCTAACTCACTAGGTCAGAGTTGCTCTGCAGCATGTTAGCTAATTAACAAAGATGGTTGCAATTGCACTGAAGAACATCAACTAACTAACATGGTTGAAGTTGCCCTAACTATTTAACTTAATAGCTTTATGACTAAATAGCTAATGCTGTTGGAGTTGCTTTGTAGCGGGTAACTAACGTAGTTAGAGTTGCTCTGTAGCACGTTAACTAATGAACAAACAAACAAACTAAACATGGTTGGAGTGGCTCTGCAGCCATGTCAACTAACTAACTAGCTGACTAACTAGCTAACATCGTAGAGTTGCTCTGCAGCATATTAACTAACGTACAATAAAATTAACTAACTAACTAAATTAACTTACCAATGTTGTTTCTCTGCAGAACATCAAAACAGAAACGGTGCCCTTTAAATTAAGACTAATTGTGATGTTCTGTAACAAATGCTTCCAGTGTAGACGGTTTCACTGATTATAATTGGAGCAATTTTCATTTCGAAAGTCAGTGTAGGCACACAAATTAATAAAAACATAACATTTTGTGAATCAGCAAACATGTTATGTTTGCATTGGGCCAACCAGAGTAAGCAAAACATTAAAGACAAACATTCCAGATGATTAGTGGCACTATTTGGAAAGGTTAGATGCACACCTGCTTGCCCAGTGCAATCATTAAAATCAAAGTGACACCATTAGGGCAAATGTCTTCTAGAAATCGTTGAAATCTCACTATTGGATCTAGTGTGTAATCAAACAATTTAAGTTTTTATGAGACTACGCCTTAATGATAGAGCTCAATTGTAAACGAAAATAAAAGCAAACAGCAAAAGTGTAATTTGACATTTGTAATATTAATCCAGGAGGTGACAACTATTAAAAAGGCAGGCTTAGAGTTTCAGACAGCCAGCCTCTGTTTGGGTAAATTCAGCAATATGTTCTCACACTTTTGCATGGCCTTTATTTTATCCCACTGAAGGCGGTGTAAATCCTTGCCTTCTGCAGTCTATCAAAGTGGGCGATTATTGTTGCTAGGTAACAGGATGTCACAGTTGAAGTTGGCTTTACTTTGGAGTGGCTATGCATTGAATGTGAATGTGTTGAGGCAGGCTTACTATAGGGCAGGTGTGCTCACAGTTCACATGATTGGCTGTTGACTCGTAATGAGATTATAGCCAGTTTATTGAATCTTTACATATGAACAAGGAAAGATTAGAAACAAGGGTGAATAAAATAGTAGTGAAAGATCGTCTATCTTCCTGGATGAAATGCAGAAACTGTCCTTTAACACAAGCCACGGTTTCTCTTTCTTGCTTAGATGTTAACAAACATGAAATTTAACTGTAATCAGCTATCAATTGCTAATTACTCAAGTATAAACTACATGTAAAAAATACTTATTATCAACTGACAGATATGGTTAGTTGCATTTTATTATTTGCATTTAGCACTGGTTTCAGTCCGCTGTTTGTGACTTTATCAGCACAAACCGCATCAGAACGACCCACTTATTAAAACCAAGTTTAAGATCAGTTAAGTGCTGCAGATGAAGCTTTACAATTTATGAACGACAGTGTAATTACACAAGTCAAAACACACCAAACACATTAAGGCAAATACAAAAACTCAGTAACTGGTTGAGATGCGGAGAGATTTAATCTATTTAGTATATGTTGGGGACAGATTGATTAAGTAGGACAAAAATCTTTGAATCTGAATTTAAAGAGATAGTTCACCCGAAAACTCTCATCATATACTCACCCTTATGCCATTCTGGATGTGTATGACTTCCTTTTTTCAACAGAACACAAACTAAGATTTTTGGAAGAATTTCTCAGCTGGTCCATACAATGCAGGAGAATGGGTGCCAATATTCTGTAGCTCCAAATATCACATAGGTCAACATAACATTTATCAGTTTGACTCCAGTTGTTAAATCAATGTCTTCTGAAGCAATTTGATAGGTGTGGGTGAGAAACAGCACAATATTATATAGTCAGTTTTTACTATAAATTCTCCTCCCTGCTCAGTCAATCTCCACTTAACCTTTCACTTCCACATTCTTCTTCTTGTGTTTTTGGTGTCTCCTGGGAAGGGAGTAGAATTTATAGCAAAAATCTGTTTCTCTCCCACACCTGTCATATCACTTCTGAAGTCATGGATTTAACCACTGGAGTCTTACTACTTCTATGTGATTTCTGGAGCATCAAAATTTTGGCACCCATTCACTTTCATTGTATGGACCCACAGAGCAGAAATGTTCTTCTAAAAACCTTAATTTGTGTTCTGCAGAAGAAAGAAAGTCATATCACATCTGCGATGGTATGAGAGTGAGTAAATGATTATAGAATTTAAAATTTTGAGTGAACTATTCCTTTAAAACTTGCATTTCATTAAAAAGTCATTAAAGCCACTAGATGACAACTTAAAAGTTTCATGAAACCCCAAAACCATTTTTTCCCATCCCCTTTTCTCCCCAGTTTGGAATGCCCAATTTACAATGTAGTGAATCTCAGTTGCCTCTACATCTGAGAGCATCAATCTGCGCATCTTATCACGTGGCTTGTTAAGCGCATTACAGTGGAGACATAGTGCGTGTGGAGGCTTCACTCTATTCTCTGCGGCATCTACATGCATCATGCCCCCACAGAGAGTGAAAACCACATTATAGTGACCACGAGGATGTTACCCATTTGACTCTACCCTCCATAGCAATTGGGCCAATTTGGTTGCTTAGGAGACCTGGCTGGAGTCACACAGCATGCCCTGGATTCAAACTCACGACTCCAGGGGTGGTAGTCAGCATCAATACTCGCTGAGCTACCCAGCCCCCCCCCCCTAATTATTTTAAGATAAGTAATGTGTTAATTACATTGTTTTATTTGAGTTTTATAGAATCTGTTATCCATTACTGTGTTGTGGTATGGTTTAATAGTATTACACTGACCAGTAAAAACAGGCAGACAAAGCTTGTTAAAACTGCTTCCAAGGTGAATGGAGTGCAAAAAGATCAGCTTAAGGAAATCTATAACAAATGAGCAATAGAGCAAGTGTCCTCATTACTCGATTGCCCTGATCATCCACTTTCATAAAAAAATGTATTTCCTGCCTTCAGGCCATAGATATAAAATGCTTGGGGGAAGAACAAAAAGATTTAGAAACTTGTTATGATTGGTAGGACAGTACACATGTACGTCAGTAGATCCTGAGCGTTTCTCCACATTATTCATAAGAAGGAACACTTCCATCCAATTACAGCACTGCCTCATGCTTGAGCTGGCATTACAACAGAGAATGTAATCTCATTTGGACGTAACTATCACAAATATGCACATTTCAAAAAAATATATTACAAATATGTAATTAATTTAACTTCAAAATAATTGATAAAGACACTCAATGCATCAATTCCAAGTACATACATTTAACCCTGTAAGTTTGGATGACCCGTCGATAATTTTTTTTTAATAAAAATATTAATAACTGCAGTCTTTACAAGCACAAAATAGGTACTGTTTTAAAGCTTAGAAGCTGTATTTTACAATGCATGTAGGAATTATGACCAAAACTGGACAAGTGCTTTGAAATTAGCAGACAAATCAGAAGTGTTCTGTTTTGATAATTTGTTAATAATTATTGTAATGTATGATGTAAATCATCAAACTGATCAAATAGACATATGCAGTATGTCATTAAAAAGAAAGCGATCAAAGAGTAGAATACAACCAGCTCATCTGTTTTACTCTCAGACAAAAATATAGGGAGTAATAGCGGAGTATATGTCTTTGACATACATGTTACGTGTAAACAGGTGTTTCTTTTAAGCTACTTTTCCACTTATAACTTCAAGAATAATAAACAGAACATAAAATTTCACATACCATTAGATGCATAGATCATTAGAAAATACACAAGCAGCACACAGCAAATAATGTACTATCTGGCTAAAAACACATTAGCTTTCCTGGATCAGATGACTTAATCGGCAATTATGTAGTGCATTGTCCAGCATCATGAAATGCAAAACCAATCATATTAGGATTCAGATCGTTGCAACAAGAGGTGGAAGTCATCCAAATATGGGCAGACAGGATTGTTCCAACACTAATTGCATATGGCCACCAGGAGATGGCATCAAGTACATGACTCAGACTCAATGATGGCTCAAATGACACAGAATGGAACTGAATGAGATCTCGTTACTCAAGCCTGCATGCTTTGAAGAAAGAGCATACCTTTAGTCATTGTTGTATTTGCATGTGAAATTATTTTTTTATGTACAAGTTTGGACACTAGGATAAATTATATTTGTAATGCTATAACTTTTGATTGCTTTGTAGAAATAGAAATAGATTGTGATTTTTCAGCAGTTTCTTAGGCTGAGAGTTTCATAATTTATCCATTTATAGCATAGAACATTTTTAAAGTTTTCTTTAAAATTATACAAAAACAATTACCCTCTTTGGTTTTCTTTGTAGAGTTATAAGCCTTTAATTTTGGGTATACCACTGCTAAAGGAAAACTTTAAAAACACCTTCAGAGCTAAAAGGTTTAAAGCTGAAAAATGTGAAAAAATGAAAAATGACACAAGTGTACCGAACACTTCCTCTATCCTCAATTGATCAGACAACAGATAGCCCCACCCCAAACTCGCACCAATGGTTGAGTCAGTGTTGCTGTTTTGGGCTGGTTGGGTCACTCAAACAAAACAAAACTTTTTCACAGCACCACAAAGTTAGTGTATACTCTTTTCGGAGAACTCAACAAATGGCTTACTAATAGTATCTGAATATTAAGCTGTGAAATGAAAAAGTATTTTAACATAATAAAACACTTATGTTTTAACCTTTATAAATTTGCATTCAAACTCATATTGTTGCAGCATAGGGCTTCCAGATATTCCTCCTGAAAACACAAGTTAATCTTATCTGAGATAAAAATCAGTCTTCAGGATCCTGCTTAATTTGCTCTCAGTGAATTCATTAGGACAGAGAATTAATTTAATGAGCCTGGTCATTACCTTGTTTTCTGCAAAAAGGATTAGAAGAAAATTTGTGGGATTCCAGCAATAGCTTATTAAACCGTCGCCTATTAAACCCAAAAGGGTTCACAGACCTGCATTAGACGCTAATGCAGTAAATTAGGCAGAAGAAAGCATACCTTGACCTCGATGAAATCTGGTTGTCCGAGGGCAATGAGATCCGAGTAGGCCTTCAGCTCATCCACATTCCAGGCCTTCACCAGGGTCAGTCTGTACACCGTACGTTGTTGCTGGAGGGGAAACATAAAGAGAAGCAGTGAAATTACAGCCTAAAGAAATAAACAAACCTGGTTTGAGGTTTGTATATTGTGACATTCACAACCAATAATGAAGGTCATAATATGCAATATTTCCAAGTAAAACAGTATATTCAACGAGAATTCGTTTTTTTTTTTTATTAATTGGGAATTGATTGGATCGTAAAAAGTGTACATTCTCTAACACAGCAGGCATTCATTGGTTGAAGCTATTATATTTACACTTTTAAAATACATTTATAGAATGTAAAAAAAATGTCTTAGCCTTTCCTTACTATGATGGGCACAGACGTAGATGCTACAAGAGTCAAAATGAATACAATCCCTGATGCAGATTATGGTTCATCCAAAATCCTAATTATAACAAAGAGAAATGAAGATTAGGTGCATAACGCTGGACTTTTAACTGTAAAAATGCCTGAAACACATCAGTGACTCTTATTTTGAAACAACGGAGACTTGGCTCTATTACATTGCTCTATAATTAAGTATTTACCAAATTAAGCTTTTTATAGACTACTGTATATATTCACTATACACTTTTGACTTTATAGGGTAATGAAACCCCACATTTTTTTTTTAAATGTTAGCAGGTTGCACATAATTGAAAACCATGATAGAACTCATTGTTTATAGTTAATGGGAAAATGGTTGTTTTTTTGTTTTATTGAGCCATTTCATTCTTCTGGTTTAAAAACGAAAATTTAAGCAACTTTGAAAAATATGAGGTATACACGTAAACTCTCAGTTGTGGTTGGTTGTAGAGAAGACTACATCATTCGATTCAGAGCGTTTCTCATTATTCATGAAAAGGAACGCTCCCATCCAACCGCAGCACTACCTCATGCAGGAGTTCTTATTACAAGTGGAGAATTCAGACTCATTCACAGACGTAACAGTGGTTCTGGGCAGGCTTCAACAACACTCGTGGAACAGAAATGAGAGTGACTTTTACATGAAACACCACGGTGAGATCTAAATCACTCGTCAGAATGGACAACAGCCTATAATGGCACCAAAGTGAGCATGTTTGGCCGGCAGCATGTCTGCATTTAGTGATTCAAACATGAAGCAGCTGTTTATGAGGGGAGGATGTTCTGCTTAGACAGAGCACATTTCCATCACGTCTTTCCAGTGCGTCTGATCATGGACAGGATGACATGACGGCTTGTTCAAAAACAGAAGACAATGATGAAACGCCAAAGTCAAAGCTCTCTATTGTATCTATTACATTGTGCAAATACTACGAGGATTTAAGTCTACATGGTTTCCTGCATTACATCATCATGACAATAGAGTTGAGACACTGGATAACTTCACATAGACAAGGTTACATCTTGCATTTCTACAAACAGTTCTATCGTCTGCCCTTTTCACACTTTTGTCCCATGAATGACATACAGTAATGTCCTTAAAAGACTTTTGTGTTTTCATCTCCACTCCTAATGTGATGTGCAACAATCTCTAAACAATCTATCTTTACATATAATGGTTGTTATGCCACAGCATAAGAAACTGTATCTTCTTCAACAAGCCAAACAGACACTAGTGCACTTGCTAAGACCAACAGAAATCTCTTTAGAGCTTTCTGAAGTGTGGAATGTTACATTTCTAGCCATTGTGTCTTGCTGACGATGCTTAATTCCATCACTGTTGACAAGACTGACAAGGTGAACATTGACAAAAGGAGAAGACTTTTTTCTAACTTCTCAAGCTTGGAGTGTCTACCCTGGAGTAAGAACCGCTCTAGCTCACATCATTTAGAGAACCCTCACATACAGAGGCTCAGGGGAGAACATCTCACCAAACAAACTGAGTGATAATGGACACAGATCCCTCCAATGCCTGTTTTTACACTCTGTCAATCAAACACTCTGAGGTTGTGTCACAGACTGACATTCCTTAGAATAACCACGCCTGTCCCTATAGGCTGCCTGTCTTTGCAGGGTTGGTTGGTTGCTGTGGAAGTACAGATGTCAGCACCATCATTATTGTGCCAGATTCATGCTCACTAGAGGACTTGCAAGGCAGGGAAGGATGAGGAAATGGGAGCCAGTGGCTGTGTCTGAAAGCTGAAAAACGCTGCTAGAAAGCCAACAAGGCACGTCCAAATCAAATGTTTGCGTAACATCCTGTTTAAGAAGATCTACCTTCACCTGGTCAATTTTTTAAAGGCAGCACAAATGCTGCCTTTACTGATAGTCCACAATCCTGTGTGTGTTTGTGTGGTTTGGTGGATGGTGGAATGAATAAAATTGATGTCTGATTTCAAAAATGACAAAATTCCTAAATGCCCACGCTTTCATTTGTATTCAATAAATAAATAAATATATAAACTTTGAAGTCAATAAATAATTACTTTGTTATTTCTAAAGATCACCTGAATTTGTTCAAGCTCATTAGACATGACATTATAGTGCCTTAGAAGCCATTGTGAAACCAGTTTCAAATGCTGTCTGTATAAACTGTGCGCTGCCTACTGTTAACAATAATGGCATTATAAGTGAAACAGTAGGTATTATTCCTTGATAAACATTTCAAACAATAACATGCTACTTCATGTTTCATCATCCAGTTTTAATCCATTTTGTGCACAAATGTCTTAACTTCTGGCTGTTTGATCAAGTAATCAATCAATCATATTTATTTCTATAGTACATTAAAGTGCTTTACAAAAAGGAAACATAAATCATGCACATTCAGAAAACATAAAATGCTAAAACCAATAAATGTATTTACACAAACTAGACACAGTCACAAGCAAGAGAGAAGAGGTGAGTCTTCAAATGATATTTAAAAACATCAGCTATGGTACAGGATCTGATATGGAGAGGCAAACTATTCCAAAAGGCGCGGAGCAATAACAGAAAAGGCACGATCTCCTTTCGATTTTAAACTAGACTTAGGAATGTTTAAACGAAGACTCTGTGATGACCTTAGAGGTATAGAAGTAGTATATTGCTGAAGGAGTTCTGCAATGTAAGGAGGTGCCAAGCCATTAAGACTGAATTCTGTATTAAACTAGGAACCAGTGGAGAGAAGCCAACACAGGTGATATATTAGCATGCTTCCTAGTTCTAGTCAGAAGCCTAGCAGCAGCATTTTGAACTAACTGCAGACGTGACAACGAAGCATGAGAAATACCATAATACAATGAGTTACAGTAATCCAGTCTGGAAGAATTAAAAGCATGAATAACAACCTCCAGATCCTTAATAGACAGAAAAGGTTTCAATTTCGCAATGGCCCATAGTTGGAAGAAGCCACCTTTACCACAGAATTTATGTTTATCAAACTTTAAATCAGAATCTAAAGTCACGCCAAGATTTTTTTCTAACGAGTCAAGAAAGATATTAAAAATCATAGTTGATATTATTTCCAGATATCCATTATTCTGGAAATGGAAGGTAAGGTTGAGTGCATGCCATTGAGGGATACAATATTCCATGCAGTAAGCTCTGTTGTATACAGGATATTTTGGCAAATTTAGTAGGTCCTCTGTGTATTCTATGCATAAGAAAAATGTGTATACTGTGCACTTTTTACACTGATGAGCCAAATCATTATGACCACCTGCCTAATATGCTGTTGGTCTTCCACATGCCACCAAAACAGCAAGACCCGCCAAGGTGTGGACTCTACAAGACCTCTGAAGGTGTCCTGTGGTATTTGGAACCAAAACATGAGCAGCAGATTCCTCAAGTCCTGTATGTTGCAAGGTGGAGTTGCCGTGGATCGGACTTGTTGGTCCAGCACATCCCACAGATGCTCAAATCGGATTGAGATCTGAGGAATTTGGAGGCCAGTGCAACACATAGAACTGTTCATCATGTTCCTAAAACCATTCCCAAACAATGTGTGCATTGTGGCAGGACACATTACCCTGCTAAAAGAGGCCACTGCTATCAGGGAATGCATTGCAATGAAGGGGTGTACCTGGCCTGCAACAATGTTTATGTAGGTGGCACATGTCAAATTGATGTCCATATGAATGTCCAGACCCAGGGTTTCCCAGTAGAGCATTGCCCAGAGCATCACTTCCCCATGTAAACAGTGCATGTGTACACGCCCATCCACGTGATGTAAAGTGGCTTGTCCCTAAACTGACCACTGTCAGTAGGTACTCACCACTGCTGACCGGGAGCACCCCACAAGCCTTGCTGTTTCAGAGATGCTCTGACCCAGTCGTCTGGCCATAACAATTTGGCCCTTGTCAAAGTCGCTCAGGTCTTTCCTTCTGCATTCAACACATTGACTTCGAGAACTGATTGTTCGCTTTCCCACTAATATTATAAATATTGTACGCTTCAAAATGTGCAACACATTCTCAATTGGAGATGGTCAGGACTGCAGGCAGGCCATTCTAGCACCAGCACTCTCCACTTATGCGGCCAGTATGGGGTTTGAAGTTGTCCTACTGAAAATTCTGGGACATCCATGGAAAAGACGGTGCTTGATGGCAGTATATGCTGCTCCAAAAATGTTACATATGTGTCTGCATTAATGGTGCCCACAAAGATGTGCAAGTTACCCATGCTGTGGGCACTGACACAGCCCTGGCCCATAGAGAAGCTGGCTTTTGGACCTGAAGCTGATATCAGCTTGGATGGTCCTTTTACTCTTTAGCCCGGAGAACACGACGGCTGTGTTTTTCAAAAACTCTATGAAATGTGGACACATCAGACCAAAAAACACTGTTTCACTGTTCTACTTTCCATCTAAGATGAGACCGAGCCCAGAGAAGTCGGCAGTGCTTCTGGGCGGTGTTGCTGTAAGGCTTCTGCTTTGCAGAGTAAAATCTTATCTTGCATTCGTGGATGCAGCAGCGAATGGTGTTGACTAACAAAGGTTTACTAAAGTTATCCCAAACCCATGTTCATGATATCCATTACAGATGAATTATATTTTTTAACACAGTGATATCTGAGGGATCAGAGATCACGTGCATTAAGTGGTTTTCGTCTTGCCCTTTACGCACCCAGTCTCAAGGACACAGTCAAACACAGACAACACGATCATTTCAGTCTTTGACTTCAAATCAAACAGGAAGAATCCACTTAATACCAAAAAATACAATAAAAAAATGAGGGTGCTAATAGTTTCTATTGAAGTAACATCTAATACTGCTTTTTGGCTGGAATGCTCGCAGAATATCATTGCACAAACTATCATTTAAATTCCACTCTCGGCAATTTTGTAAAAGTGTCTGAGAGACCTACTATTGGTGTTATGAGTTCCCTGTGACTGGTTTTATGGCAAAGCTCGTTTTAAAGTTCATTAAGCCAGACAGCAGAGCATTCCTCTAGTGGTGCACTTTCATGGAATCTGCTAATAAAAGAAACAGAATTATTTCAGAGATTGTCAGGGTTCTGCCCTTAGTTTTGTCTTCCTGACTTTTGTGGCAGAGCCCTGACACTCTTGTCTTGTTAGTCTCTGTCTTGTGTCTGGATTCAGCCACATCAGTTCATGTTTTGTCTGGTCTGTGTCTTGTGTGGAGAATAGATGGCTTGCCTTTTGGTTTTATCATGTGTTCTCTTGTGTTGTTGTCTTGCATGAGTGCATTTTGCTCTTGTGTCATTCTGGCAGCATGCACTCATGTCTACTCTTTGTATCTGTCGTTTGTGTGAGTGCGTGGTTTTGTTTTGGTTTCTTTGCCACGCACTCCTCTGTCTTGAGTGATAACCCACCCCCTTGTTTGCCTTATTTTGTTAATAAAAGCCCTTTATTCACAATCCTGAATTTGGGTCCTCTCTCCTCGCCCCTGGCGATCCGTGACAGTGATATTTAAGAATGCCTATATTTAGCTCTGAACAGGGCTCCGGACAAACATTTGAGAGTCGTAGCACCAATGCAGCCAAGACCCAGCACCAGCACCTGATTTGGTAGCACCTGTGGGGGTAGGGGTTGGGGGCTATAAAATAAAAAAATATTCCATATCTTCAAAAGCAATGTGATTGGTGTGGGTGAGAAACAGATTCATTTTTAAGTGATTCTTTACTAAAAATCAACAATTTCACTTTACATGTGAAAGACACATGTAGCATCTTTTTAGTTTCACTTTCACATCTGAAAGTGAAAGTGGAGATTTATAGTAAAAAAGGTGTTAAATATTGATCTGGTTCTCATCCACACCTATCATATCACTTCTGAAGGTATGGATTTAACCACGTAAGTCTTATGGATTACATCTACAGTATGCTGCTTTTATCTGCTTTTTAGACACTATTCACTTGCATTAAAAGGACCAAAAGAGCTGAAATATTTTTTTTTAAATCTTTGTGTTCTGCATAAGAAAGAAAGACATACACATCTAGGATGGTATGAGGGTGAGTAAATTACAAAAATTAACTTTTTGGGTGAAATATCCCTTTAAGGCCATGTCAACGCTAATATGATTTTGTTAAAATGCCTCGATTTTGCTAGGTTTACATTCTTCAACTGAAAACTAAGACTTTTAAATATTGTCTCTAGAAGAGGTCACCCGATAGTGGATTTTTACAATAAGGCCAATAACCGATTAATCGGCCAATAGTTTTTAAAATCGATTTATAGAGTTTTTAAAAACCTTCTTAGCTTTTCCTTACTATGTCAGGCACACAAGCAGTTTATTGGGAAACCAGAAATAAAGAAGATTTGGAGCATATCGCATGGCTATGAACAAGCCCGAAATACATTTACTTATTTCAGGACTCTAATTTTGAAATGATGGAGATTGGCCTCTGTTGCAATGCTTTACATATAGAACTATTTACCAAATTAAGCTTTTTAAAGCATAAATATTCACCATATGTGCTTCTTTAATATTATGCATAAGATATGAAGTTGGAGACAATGTATGTGTTGACAGAGCACACTTCTATACAGTTGTATTTTTCTTTTCATATCATCACTTTAATTTGGAACACTTAATTTATCTAATCAAAATAACAAAATTTGCATTGAAATAAGGATAAAAATTTGGATGAATATTGCCTGTCAGTGGTGTTTTTATTTAATCTCTAGAGGCTGCTGTTATATTGTAAAACCACGTTGTTTTAGAATCCTCCAGCCCCGACCATAGAGGAACACACATCGAACATAATCGATCTGCATAGATGTTTGACGATAATGATAGTTCCAAAAAGCAACTATCGGCACAGATTAATTGGTAAAACCGAAATATATGTTGTTTACCTCTACTCTCTAGTTCTGCATAGTTTGAAAATCAATGACATTAAAAAACAGAAAACTGCATTTTTAACAAAAAAAATGTAAGTTTAGACGTGGCCTAAATTTTGGTCTATTCTTCAAAGAAAGCTATCGCACGGCATTATCATATGTATCACTTTTATGGTGTATTTCATCCTTTTTAGGGGATGACAGATATGGTCTTCTATGAACTGCCGTTGTATGGAATTTTAATTTTTTTATTTTATCCCCAATTTGGCATGCCCAATTCCCAATGCGCTCTAGGTCCTCATGGTGGCGTAGTGACTCACCTTAATCTGGGTGGCGGAGGATGAATCTCAGTTGCTTCCACGTCTGAGACTGTCAATCTGTGCATCTTATCACGTGGTTTGTTGAGTGTGTTTGCGGAGACTTAGCGCATGTGGAGCCTCACGCTATTCTCCGGAGCATCCACACACAACTCACCACGTGCCCCACCGAGAGCAAGAACCACATTATAGCGACCACGAGAAGGCTAACCCAATGTGACTCTACCCACCCTACCAACCGGGCCAATTGGTTGCTTAGGAATCCTGACTGGAGTCACTCAGCACGGCCTGGAATCGAACTTGCGACTCCAGGTGTGGTAGTCAGCATTTTTACTTGTTGAGCAACCCAGGCCCAAGATTCTTAAAAAATAAAGTAATTTCTAAGAGCTTTGTAATTTTGAAGACTTTGACAGTGCATTCAGAAGGTATTCAGACCCCTTTTTTTCAAATCAATCTACATTCCATACGCCATAATGACAAAGCAAAAAAAAAAAATTTTTGATAACTTTGCAAATTTATTGAGAGAAAAAAATGAAATATCACATTGCTAAATATTCAGACTCTTAACTCCATACATGGTTGAAGCACCTTTGGCAGCGATTACTGCCTCAAGTTGTTTCGGGTATGATGTGACAACCATTGCACACATGGATTTGGGAATTTTCTGCCGTTCTTCTTTTCAGATCCTCTAAAGCTCTGTAAGGTTGGATGATACCTTCAGTGGACAGCCCTATTCAGATCTCTACAGAGATGTTCGGTTGGGTTCAAGTACAGGATCTGGCTAGGGCACTCAAGGACATTCACAGAGTTGTCCCTAAACCACACTTGTATTGTCTTGGCTGTATGCTTAGGGTCATTGTCCTGTTGGAAGGTGAACCTTCTGCCCAGTCCTGTGTGAGGTCTTGTGTGCTCTGGACAATTTTTTCTTTAAAGGGTAACTAAACACCTGCTCAGAGTCAGACTCCACCCACTAGAAATATTTGAAAATGCTGGAAAAGTGGGCAGACCCCGGCGGGGATAGAGGGAACGAACCGAGTGCGGGCTGAGCGGGGGTGGGGGGCACCTGAGACTCGTAGTGACGGATTAATTGACAGCTGCTGTCAGACTCTATGTTATTATTATTCCTCACACGTTCGCAAGACGAAATGTACATGAATCTGGCGTGTTGAGCTGGAACCTGCTTACGTCAGCTGTCACCGCTTACGTCACGAAGTACCGCAACAGCCAATAGGAAAATTCAACTGCAGTAGCCACCGTTCAACCTGAAGAGGGCAGCACTCAGACGTTTTTACACCATATATTGTAGAATTAAAACACTTTATACACAAATGTCAAAAAAATTACTTGAATCAATGACCAGTACTAATAAAGCCCCATGCTTACAGATCATTAACTAAAAAAAGTTGGTTTAGGGTTTAGTTACCCTTTAAGGATATCTCTGTATTTAGTCATTTAGGTGCTTTTTCGTGTGTCTTGCACTGAGGAGAGGCTTTTGTCTGGCCACTCTGCCATAAAGCCCAGATCAGTGGTGTGTTACAGTGATGGTTGTCCTTCTGCAAGTTTCTCCCATCTCCGCATATGATCACTGGAGCTCAAACAGAGTGACCATCAGGTTCTTGGTCACCTCTCTTACCAAGGCCCTTCTCCACCGATTGCTCAGCTCTAGGAAGAGTTCTGGTTGTTCCAAACTTCTTCCATTTAAGAATTATGTAGGCCAATGTGCTCTTGGGAACCTTCAATGCAGCTGAAATTGTTTTTGTAGCGTCCCCAAATCTGTGCCTCGACACAATACTGTCTCTGAGCTCTGCAGGCAGTTCCTTTGACCGCATGGCTTGATTTTTGCTCTGATATGCATTTTCAGCTGTGAGACCTTATATAGACATGTGTGCTTTTCCAAATTATTTCCAATCAATTGAATTTGCCACAGGTGGACTCCAATCAAAGTGTAGAAACATCTCAAAGATAATCCAGAGAAATGGGATGCACCTGAGCTTAATTTCAAGTGTCACTGCAAAAGGGTCTGAATACTTATGTCAATGTGTCATTACAGTTTTTTATTTTTAATAAATTAGCAAATTTGTTAAAATCTGGCTTTTGCTTTGTCATTATGGGGTACGGAGTGTAGATTTATGTGAAAAAAATTATTTAAAGCATTTTAGAATAAGGCTGCAACATAACAAAATATGAAAGAAATGAAGGGGTCAGAAAACTTTCTGAAAGCACTGTATGAAGGCATTTAGCATTTAATTTTCCTACCAATGAAACATATAAAAGTTTATCATGGAAACTAAGCCTCATTTCTTTGATCAGACTACTTGGAATAGTGGTTGCTTACTCAGTCTGTATTAGAATACCTCAACTTGAAATGAATGAATAATCACTGCACACAGGATTACAAACAAAATTGACCGTGATTGTAATTACTGCATCATACTTTCGGGAATCTATTTATACTAACATGCATACCTAAATAATGTACTTTATTAATGACCAAGAAATAAATTTGAAACAAGAAACACATTTTCAGTACATTCTCTATAAGTATGCAAATTCAGAGGCAGCTTAGGTCTTCAGAATTACTTGAAAATGTCAAGCGGGTGTGTTTCATTAGGGTTGGAACTTAAATACGCTGGAGGAGCAGAGTTGTTTATCCCTGCTGTACATAATGCATAACAGAGTACATTTCAGAGACATTCTAGGCGTGGCCATTTCTATGCCTGCTGGACTGTACCAGCTGAAGCATCTACATATCCATCAGTGAGTAGTTTTCTTTAGACAATAAGCAGTTGAGGCACAGTAGGTGATCTCAACTTCTTAGAAAAGTGTCTTCCTCTTTGTGACTCAGAAATGCACATTTGCACAAACACACACACACACACACCAAGTATTCTGTAAATCCAGGGAAGTCATTACAAAAATTTAGCACATGGGCGCAGTGAATCATTGCGGAATTATGGCACTAAAAATAATAAGGCAGTAATGCCAAGGCCTCTATGGAATCAACTGCCTTTGTAATCTCAGCATGCCGATCCTTGAGAGAGAGTTGTTGAGGGACAGCACCTACGCTTCCACTTTATTAAGCTGGCATTTTTAACTTAAGATCTTCACTGCAACAATGCAGTTAAGCATTTGAGAAGCATCCAGCAGCTTTTATTCAAAAAAGCTCTTCTTACATAAAAAAAACAGTGTGACAATGTTAGAGGCAGACAACACATCTGTACTTAAAGGGATAGTTCACCGAAAATGACTGTTTGACTTGCTTTCTTACGTGGAACACAAAAGGAGATGTTAGGCATAATGTTAGCGTCAGTCACATTAACTTTAATTGCATCGTTTTGCATACAATGAAAGTAGATGGTGACTAAGGCGCTCATTTTACCTAACATCGCCTTTTGTGTTCCATGGAAGCAAGCAAGTCATACAGGTTTGGAACAACCTGAGGGTTAGTAAATAATGACAGAATTTTCATTAACTGGAGATTTGCTGAACTCTCTCTTTAAGATGGCATGTTGATTTGCTGTCATGATGACTTGCACAGTTTGGAATTTACATAATCGATAGCAGTTATTTTCATAACAGTGTTTTATACAGGCTTGATATAAATTATGGAAAAAAAATATGAGTGAAGAGAAGCGAGAGCAAAGCAGCTTTTGGCAATTAAACAATCATTTTTAGAACCAGCAACAATTTTGTTTAATTTGCAAAAATCCACAACAGAAATATTGACCTTGTAAATACTTTATAAATGATGAGTTTAGCAACTACTGACACTTAAATCATTCAGAACAAATATCACACAGGCTTTCTGTCTAAATTAGAGGGCCATTGCAAAGATATGTAATGATTATTAGGGTCAATATACAGTATGAGTTGTTTGATGCATATGGTATTGATGTTCAAGGTCTTGTTGATTCATTAAGATCCATACACTATTAAAAGACTAATAACACACAGTCTTACAAAAGGTTTGCACTCTATATAATTAATTCTATCTGCTTCTCTTGCCAAGCAAGGGTCCATGTCTCAGGCCGTTAACAACCGTAGGTCCTAAAGTAGAACTGAGCTTCTTTCAGGCTAAAAACGTGCAAGATTCGTTACTTTTCTCCTTAAATCAATGTGCCTGGTTCAAGTTCTATTCAACAAGCTCTTTGTGGCATTCTGTTTATTACCACAGAAAATAATTTAGACTTGTCCTTCAGTTTGTAAAAAACAAACAAAAATCATGTTTAGAGTAATGTATTTTCAATGGAAGCAAGGCTTTGGGGCAAGGCACTGCACAGATAAACATTACAATTCAAACTAATTCAAAATTACAGCCACAAGACTTAAACATTATACATGTTGACTGGATACGTAGATTTGCATCAACTTTATCATGACTAGCTTGTAAACATGGTCACCTTCAACATGGTACACTGTTCATAACCAATGAAGAGCACAATTCGGAGGTTTCATTTTCACTTGGGATGTGAACGAGTAATTTTCGGCACCAGCTAGTCGACTTTTAAAAACACTACTCGAATATTGCGAATTGATTTGTGAGCAATGCTGAATACTGTACTTTCCCTCTGAATCTCTGTTACAACTGAGTCCACTGGGGAGCGCTGTGGATGTGTGTCATTGAGGTGCTGGATGAGAGAAGAAGATACAACACATGATGGCTTCAGTGCTGTCTGTGCTTTTGAAATTAAAGCTGTGTTGCACTAGAAATACTTATAATATTTTGATTCTTACTGAATTCTATTTTGTTGGTATTCAAATCTTGTTAGAATCATGCAAACCAACTAGGGTTGCAGCGGTATACCAGTTTCACGGTATACCACGGTATGAAAATTGACGGTTATCATACCATGTACATTTGCTTATCTACGGTATTGAGAAAAAAAAAATGCAACCGGACAGAGAATCTCACATGCGCATTACAGATTCGTAAACTTGCGTCTCTCTCGCATGCACGCACGCACGGAAGAGAAAATGTCAGAGAGAAGTGAGGTGAGGGGGTTTGACATAACATCTCAAAGATAATCCAGAGAAATAGGATGCACCTGAGCTAAATTTCAAGTGTCACTGCAAAGGGTCTGAATACTTATGTCAATGTGTCATTACAGTTTTTTATTTTTAATAAATTAGCAAATTTGTTAAAATCTGGCTTTTGCTTTGTCATTATGGGGTACGGAGTGTAGATTTATGTGAAAAAAATTATTTAAAGCATTTTAGAATAAGGCTGCAACATAACAAAATATGAAAGAAATGAAGGGGTCAGAAAACTTTCTGAAAGCACTGTATGAAGGCATTTAGCATTTAATTTTCCTACCAATGAAACATATAAAAGTTTATCATGGAAACTAAGCCTCATTTCTTTGATCAGACTACTTGGAATAGTGGTTGCTTACTCAGTCTGTATTAGAATACCTCAACTTGAAATGAATGAATAATCACTGCACACAGGATTACAAACAAAATTGACCGTGATTGTAATTACTGCATCATACTTTCGGGAATCTATTTATACTAACATGCATACCTAAATAATGTACTTTATTAATGACCAAGAAATACATTTTTCATCAAATTCAGTACATTCTCTATAAGTATGCAAATTCAGAGGCAGCTTAGGTCTTCAGAATTACTTGAAAATGTCAAGCGGGTGTGTTTCATTAGGGTTGGAACTTAAATACGCTGGAAGAGCAGAGTTGTTTATCCCTGCTGTACATAATGCATAACAGAGTACATTTCAGAGACATTCTAGGCGTGGCCATTTCTATGCCTGCTGGGTTTCAGATGAGTGTGTGAGTTAAAGCAGTGTTTCTCAACTGGTCTATTCAGACTGGGTCGCGAACAGCAGGGAAAGAGCAATGCCACGATTCTCCCATTGAAGATACTTTGGCAGCCGTCCAAGTGATAGACTATTTAGGACTGCTGAGGCAGATTTAATGATAATCTCACAGCTAAAGGCTTCTCGCACTAGTGTAGCGATCTCACGATCATGATCCGCTCCTCTATGGCGAGCGCGTGCAACAACTGGGCTTCCCTCGATATTGCGGAGCACAGACCTCAAAACTAATGTGACCAATTTCAATTCCAGGGAGACTTTTCTAGTATAAAGCGTTCCAGAGGTCCAGAGCACTGTGCTATGCACCAAATTTGTTTTTTTAAATGATCAACTTTACAAATTTATTTCACGATTTTACATGAGTAAAAGTTAACTTATATTTTGACAAAATGTTATAGTTTCATATGAAGTAATCTAAAGGTAGAATCTATTAGACCTCATTTTATATCAAAAGTGGCAGTTGTAGTTAAAGTTTCAAGATGTATTTCAGCTAGTATTTATTTTTCATAAATACATTAATTTATTATTATTATTATTATTACTACTATTATTTAAGACTAGCACACTGACCATGGTAATGAGGAGCAGTTCCTCCTGTGTAATATGTATGTTCTGTTTGAATGATGTTTGAAATTAGGAAACAAACAGGATAATAATTTACTCATAAGTAAATCTGTTCTTCAATTTTTAAAAGGGGGAGAGAAAACTTCCTGTAGATTTTGTTGTTGATGTCAACAACAAAAATAATGTCACTTGCTGCAGGTCCTTGTACTGGAAAACCATGAACAAAACTATGCAATATAAAAGGAAATGCAACCCAGGATACATTAAATACAGGTTATGTTTAATCTATGGCAGGTCACCACTTGACGTCCAATGTAAAATCTGTCCTGAAGCAAAACCAGTTGAGAAGCACTGAGATAAAGGGACAGACACGAGCAGTCTGGCTGTGCTGTCGCACTCCTACATTATATGTTAATTATTAATAATCATAGGACATTACTTTAAAAGCTCAGACAGCTGATGATATTTTTCATTTAGAAGTTAATTTAACATCTTATGCTAACATGTAAACTAACATGCTTTAGTTATACAACATGTTATAGTTACATGATATTTTTTATCATGTTTATAATTCAGTTTATTATAATTCTGTTAGCTTTCTTATTTTTTCTATTTCAAAAGGGAAACAATTTGTTTTACACATACTTCAATAAAATGGTTTCATGTTTCAATTATAATAAACAAAATTATTACAAATAAATAAATAAAATAACCCTTCTGTTTTCACTGATAACTGTAATTGTGTAATACCATGATACCATGAAACCGTGATATTTTCTGAGACGTTATCATACCGTGAATATCTCATACCGTTGCAACGCTAAAACCAAAGGACAAGGATCTGCTTTTATGAGGGAAAGATACTCGAAGAGGTACAAGAAACTCAAAGGCTTATCAGACCAGTAATGTTTTACACTTTTTTTGTATTTTTTATCAAGACTAGATAAGACTATTAAAACTATGTGACCAATGCGGAGTTCACTTTCATACACAGTAAATTGCATAAATGATGACACTAAAATTTATTGTAGAGGGCAATCAATTCAATTTCTTTCTCTCAGGCCAATAGTGTTTAACACTGGTGATTTCTTGCTGCATTATGGGCCATTAACAGGTGGTGTTCTCGTGATAGAGCTTTAGTGGAGCGCTTTTGGTGTGAGAGAAAACGATGCTTTGACGCTCTTCGCTCCAGGCAAAATCATGCCACTCTGCTCACATATTCTGGTACGCACAAACCGATTTCACCTTAAGAACTTTCGACCTACTGTCTGTATTAAACGCAGAACACCTTAAAAATATATATTTTTTTAAAATGTCCATAATATGTCTGTTTTACTTGGAGCACATGACCAGTTCTAGAAGAGTCAAGACCTCGGCATTATGTGGACAGTGCACTGACCTTTTCACCCAGAGCTCTCAGACTGTCCTGGAAGCGCTGCCAGAAGTCTTTGAAAAGTGGACGATCAATTTTCTTCAGACTGTCCTTAGTGCTGGCATCCACGCTGACATAGAGTTGTGTTACAGGCACTAGACTCCTACAGATGGAGGAGAAACAAATACTGAGTTAAAGTGAAATTTAGCTTACATCATGTCAACATCTACCAAAATCCTTACTTTTACATATTAAAGGTACACACAGTAATTTTTTGTCTTGAACTTATACTGACATCTAGCACCTTGGATGCAGTAGTAAAAACAAATAGTTTTTTGATGCTGTTTTAGGATTGTGCAGTCAGACATGATTAATTTATTCAGCGAGTAAGAGTGTCCGATAATAGGGGGTATACCAAGATAAAGTGAGAAATATTTGCCTGGTCATGTGATCTCAACATGGCGGCCCCATGCCATAAGACAGCCCACATTCATGTAAAATAAAAAAGCTTCGATTGACTGGAATTACTGGATTGTTCCTCTCACATGAGTGTACATTATTTTAAACATATGTTCCAAAGATACTATTTATTTCTTTATGGGTTCATCTTATTAAAAGAGGGATAAATTACTGTGTGCAACTTTAACAAGACAAAAGAGTACTAGATAGTGTAACACTCAGGATCTAAACCATTTCCTTTGCCAGTAAGAGCAGGTGGCTCTATTGTACTGTATTATATTTACTCTGCATGTTTATAATCATAAACAATAAAGCAACAGGCAGCTGAGTGTGTTTGCGTGATGAAACCTGGAGTTCAGCTAGGAGTGGGTAAAGTCTATGTTCAGACAATGTGCTGAAGTCACCTGCCAAAATGACAACACTTCCTTACAGGAACGAGGGTAAATATGCCAGCCGGGCACATGCAGAGCATTGTGCATACAGTAAAAACAGAGTCTGCATACTTTGTATTGCATGTTTCTATTTGTGTGTTTTTGAGTGAGTGATATATTGTAAATATTAATAATATACCATAGCCTCCCATTCCTTTATACTTATTGAGCAAATTCTCTAAAAATACAGAAATTACAAAAAGGCCTTTATATCATAGGTTATTTTGAGTTGTTTGACTTTAGTTGAGCCTTTTGTACTTGTGTCCCAATTTACCCTTGAAATGAAAAAAAATATATATTGATTTGAGCAAAGCAGCTGTTCCAGACATCATTATAATGCAATATGAGCAAACATTTGTTAGATGGGGGGCTCTGTGCTGGGGCCCTCTTTGAATATCAATTCTGTGATTTGTATATTATGCAGGAGAGAAATGTCTCAGCATGGTAACCTGACAAAGCTTACAACCATGAGATAAACACTAAAACTATTGACAAGCATTTGCCCCATATTCCAGTGGTTAAGGTGACAGACCTCAACATGAGATACCAACCCTGATCTGTCCGAGGGTTTGGTGCGCAGTGGCCAGCTAAATGAGATGATAATGTATTCTGCATTAAGATTGGTAACAGAATGAGATGGACCGCTAAAAGCTTTTCGGCTGCTCCCGAAAACTCATGTATTGAGCAAAAGCTGGCAGAATCGGAAGAGCTGGGAGTGGAAGAGGCTGTGATTTGCAATTCTGCACCTGATTACGGCTTATCAGTCCAGTTCCAGCCCGCGTGAGACTTCAAAGACTGAGGTATTTCAAGCTGGAGGATGCTTGGTAGTTATAACACATATACAGAGATATAAAGAGAATGAATGCACACAGAAACACTGTTTTCTGAAACACTGGATCAGAATGACTTAAGCACTGAATGGCAGAGTAAGAGATAAAACAAACTATTTTTAACCCATAATAGATGTGAACCTAATGTTTAAAGGACAATTTACACGAATTATTGTGCATTTTCTTGCTGAGTCAAAATGTTAAAACAATACAGCAAAATAACAAAATAAAAAACCTATCCGACCAATAAAGGAGCCTACACACTAACGTTTAAGCCAGGTAAGAGAACACAGTGAACTAACTTAACGCAAGGGCATAGAGGAAAAACGAGAGGGTTTGCAAAATGTTCCGTCAAGAGAACATTTTGTGTTCCAGTAAGGCACTTACAATGGAAGTGAATGGGGCCAACCCGTAAAGGTAAAAAATCATTTTCAAAGTATAGCCACGAGACATAAACAATGTGCATGGTAACATGATTTTAGTTTGATAAAATCACTTACTAATCTTTTCTGTGTTAAGTTATAGCCAATTTCACAACATTGTTGCCATGATGATGTAATGTCAACAAACCCAAACCTATAAAATGACTGTAAAAACGACCATATAAACAACTTTACAAATAAGCTCAAATGATACATTAATTAAGGTTAGAAATGTATTCTGTAAATCTGTTGTCATCATTCCACGCCAGGAGGTTTTGCATTAAAGCATGTAAAAACTTTTATCAGATGAGTTTTATTTTGCATTAAAGGGGACCTATTATGCAAAATTCACTTTTAAATGAAGTTTGAACATAATGTGTGTTGGCAGTGTGTGTGCACAACCACCCTATAATGATAAAAATCCACCCAGTCCTTTTTTTTTAATCCCCATTAATCATAAGCACTGTCTCAGAACAAGCCGTTTGCAGATTCTGTACAAAGTGACGTCACTTTGTACAGGCCCCGCCCACGACTGATGATGGACACTGCCGCACAGTCTCTCCCTCATCAGTGACTGACTCTGGTTCAAACATATATGTCTGAACACCACTATTTTCACTGCAAGTCATATTGTTTATGATGTCTATTTATCGGAAGCAGAGATGTCAAAAGTCCCCCCTATTCTGGATATGGGGCGGGAGCACCAGTTCATTTGCATTTAAAGACACACACTCGTTTTTATTCCCACCCAAAAATTGGCATTTTCAACATGGTACAATATATGATCTGTAGGGTATTTTGAGCTGAAACTTCACAGACACATTCTGGAGACACCAACGATATTTTTCTTGTGAAAAGGGGCATAAAAGGTGCCCTTAAAGCATGTGTATGGTTGTAGTATATTTGGCTGTTGTTCAGGTATACAAAATGTTTTTCAGAGATCCATGAAAATAAGGCTTACTCTGCGTGAATAGTTTTGAACAGTACACCCTGTAGCCCACCTGATCTCCTTGGGGAACTGGGCATTGGTGACCAGGAAGCTGGATATGTGCTGCTGGTGAAGGAGTCGTAGGAAGGTGTTGATCTCGGGATACATGATGGGCTCGCCCACTAGAGATAGAGCACAGTGCTTCACGCTGAGACCCTCTTCAAAACGTTCGGGACGAACGCCTGGAACACCTGTCACATTTTAAAACATAGCACATGCTTAAAACAAAAAGAGTAAAGTTTGAGACGGCATGAGGGCGAGTAAGTGATGAGAGAAATGTCATTTACGGGGTGAATTAGCACTTTAAGACCACCTGTAAACTTCAGGAAACTTTGAAAGAGATAAAGAAGCTAGGCGATACAAGCGGGGGGAAAAAAAAAGAACAAACTGTATTCTAATCGCAGGTTTTGCAACCAGGGGTCAATGGACCACATTGGGTCAGAGGTACTTTAACTGATATGTAAATATGCTGTATATTTCAAAGATCATTTCTAAATGTGTTTAATATTTTCTATAGGTTTTTTTTAATCAAAATAATCAACCTGTATTGTAGTCTTTGGTTGATTTGATTGCTTCTATGGACTGAACAACTGTACATTTACAAAAAAACTTTCTCTGTCGGACAAAACTGTCAGCACTATTTCAGAATCATGTAATAGCATGTGATAAAGTTATTATATATTTTATATAAAATCCCCAAGACAACCTGGCATTGTTAATATTAGGGGGTGTCTGGGTCAGAATAGGTAGACAAAACAGACAAATTCCATAATTTTTTTTATAGAAACTGTGACAGAACATGTTTAAGTAAAAGATCTCAAATCTTTTACCAAGACCAAGAGGAGTCTGGTGTCGATTTTTGTGCTCTGTACCCTCAGCACAGTGTGCTGCCTGGCCTTTCGTCTGCTCTGTGTGATCACTTGTTAGTGTGTTTATTTACTCAGCCCTGGGTCATCATGGCTCACTTCTGCTACATGGAGCAATGATGTCACTGCTAAATGTCAACCACACTACCAAGCCAGAGAGGATGCTGAGAGTAAGACGACGGAGCGGAGGTGGTTCAGAACACATGCACATACACACTCACACATACACACACATCTGGCAGTAACTCAAGACACTGGATCAAGACCTGCAGTCTCCATCCGGAGCTCTCAATTTCTCTGGCTGATGTATCTACAGTGCCCAATTTTGTTCATTTAAATCCTTTTTTTGGCCCAAGAGGACACACTGCTCTATCATCACAGACCTTGTGCATTTCTTGAGTCTTGACACACATGAAAAAAGAAAAATAGATGGGGCTAAACAACAAACAATTGCTGCTTGGTTAAGTTTAAGGAATAGTTCACCGACAAATGAAAATTCTCTCATCATTTACTCACCCTCATGCCATCCCAAATGTGAGTGACTTTCTTCTGCTGAAGACTGCTGAACACAAAGACTTTTAGAAGAATATTTCAGCTGTGTAGGTTCATACAATGCAAGTGAATGGTGACCAGGACTTTAAAGCTCCAAAAAGAAAACAAAGGCAGCATAAAAGTAATTATGACTCCAGTGGTTAAATTTGTGTTTAGAAGTGATATGAAAGGAGTGGAAACAGAAAGAGATCAATATTTAAGTCCTTCTTTTATTATAAATCTCCACTTTCACTTTCTTTGTTTGCTTTTGGCGATTCATTTTCTCTGTGCATATCACCACCTATTGGGCAGGGGGATTAAAAAATAGCTTAAAATATTAAAAATTTTCTCACCCATACCCATCAAATCTCTTCAAAAGGTATAGGTTTAACCTCTGGATCCTTATGGATTACTTTTATGCTGTGTTTATGTGCTTTTTGAAGCTTCAAAACTTTGGTCACCATTCACTTGAATTGAATGGACCAACAGAGAGGAGATAAATCTTTGTTTTTGTTCAGCAGAAAGAAGTCATACACATCTGGGATGGCATGAGGGTGAGTAAATTATGAGAAAATTGTCATTTTTGGGTGAACTATCCTTTAAAGAAAACCCTTTAAATTATTTTTAAGGTCATTAGATACATTTTGTTCCCCATTTGTGAATCTGTTTCTGTTTCAAATATGTTTGGATATGAAGACCATTAAAAATTGTATTGAAATTACTTAAAACTACAGAATAAAATTATATATGGAAACAACACGACTGTACATGGGCTGAATTGACATATACTGTATATATTAATTTATATTTACTGTCCAAAGACAAACAGAACAGCCGTGATATTAATTATTTATATTTGATTAATTGATTTATTCATAATTTGGTGATTACATTTTTCTCTCCATTTATGTTTTTATTTATTAATTCAAAGCACTCAATTACGTACAGTATATGAATATAAATGAACTAATATATTACATATTATGTATGTGCATGTAACTAGACAACCTGATGTTCAACCCTTGCTGGGGGAAATGTAATAAATAGATCAAATAATAATAAAAAAAATAATAATTATAATAATATATATATACATATTCTACAACCACAGGCCATGAGCAATGCTCATTTTAGAAAATATAAAAGTTTGAGAACTTTACAGAAACTAGATTAGATGAATAAAAAATGACAGATGTCTTGAGTTTCGAAAAGCAGAAACCTTATTTCTTGATCAAAAAAACATTGCCTTTAAATTCACTTTGGGTTTGTGTGAGCAGATAATATCAGCAAACCCGCTCTGTTAGCTGCAGATCACTAGACATCTCTGATTAATTTTTCAGACTACTGCAAACAGAGAAAAAAACACATCAAAAGGCCTTCAAATCCCCCTGTATTATGGAGTGTTCTGAGATGAATGCGGTATGGTAAAACAACACCAGTGATGGGGAACTGCTTAAAATGCTGAGAAAGAGCACAGAGGATTAAGTTCCCCCTTAAGGTCCATGAATCCCTTCCTTCAAAAACCATCTGGTCAGTCCAGAAGAAGTCATATCGCTTGCTATAAATGCAAGATAGATACAGATATCCAACAAAGTATTGAGATGCACGTTAAAAAGGTAGTTAAACAAAAAAGAAGTTCTGTCTTTATTAACTCTAAATCCATAAGATTTTCTTCCTTGGAACACAAAAGGTGAATTTTTGAGAATATCCAGGCCGCTCTGTTCCATATAATGAAAGTGAATGACTATTAAAGATGGGAGGAAAAAATAGATTCCCAGATGAATCACGATTCTTTCTCCAAAACAAATTCAATTTCTACTGCAACAGCACAGTGGCATTTATGTGCGTGCCAGAGACAGAGTGAGATGCTTAAAATTAAATGTTCAGACGCGCATGTACTAAAACCAAGTACGCACTACAGAACTGATCGCAGACTGGATGTATCAACCACACGACTATCATCCCCGACTGAAACCACGATCCTGAAATTCATTCACAAACTCAAGCACATATCAACAGGAGATTTTATTTGTGATAAAACGTGAACAAACACCATGAAAGACAGCCTTGTGCACGTTATTGCACTGATTTGCACAGAAAAAGAAAAAACTGCTGAAAATAATGATAAGACAACGGTTCGGGAGACGTGGATGATGTTTTTATTTTCTAATAATTTTTTGTCTCCTGCTTCCCAATGCCTTTCTCTCTTCTTGCGCTCTCTGTTTCTTTGGCAGTTGCTAATTGCCGGTCTTTCGCTAACTGGAACAGTTTGCATATGAGATGCTTGATTGATTTCTTAAGTAGAAATCCCACTGTTTGTGTCACTTCACTATCTCCTGTGGTGTGGAAAGGAGAAGCTGACATCTGCACTTTCACAGAAGCAGATATCTCATGTAGCCATCCTGGACCAGCAACTGTTAGTTGTGGTTATAGAGGCAGGCAAGTATTAATCATTTAATACTATTTAATAACAAGTATGTGTACTGATAAAAAACTAATTGGAGCACAATATGCATCATGATGTAGCGAGAATAATTTTGTAATAAAATCTCTACCCTTTGATTAATAATCTAATCGAACCGTGAGGCCAGTGAAGATTCACACCACTAATGACTTTCATTAAGTTTCATTATATGCATAAGAGTGGCCTTGATGTTCAAATTCTGTGTTCCACAGAAGAAAGGTATACGGGTTTGAAACGATATGATGGGGTGAGTTAGTAATGACAGAATATCATTTTTGGGTGAACTCTCTCTTTAAATTGGACTAAGGCACTGAATTCACAACCCATTACGTCACCTGATGATCTAAAGACACATAAAGAAGATTTGCTGGCATTAAGATTTGTTTTTATGACAGAGTATTGATATGGTATTGCAAAAAATAGATCTGAAAATGGGAAACATAATTTTCAGCCATTACTGACCTAAATAACAAAGAATTTGAAAGCAAAACACAGCCATAACATTTTGCTTGATAAAAGCAGCATCATCCATTCCACTAATTTACTATTTAGTCATTTAACTGATTCTTTAATTCAAATGATTTTAAGTACACTTTATTTATACAGGAACAGTCCAGATGGAGCAACCTAAGTGCCTTATTCAAGTGCACAATGGTGATGGTTCATTTATCATACTTTGAGGGGTTTTAACCTACAAGCTTTGAGCTAAAGCCTTTTAAAGCCTTTTAAAGACTCGTGCCTTTTAGGGATGAGTTTATCTACAAAATTGCTATCATAATAATAGGTGATATTCAAATAATTGCAAAGCAGTGACGATCTTTTAATGGCTATAAAGAATATTGTACACTGAAAAAAATTTATGGAATGTGCATATTACTTTCACTGTTTAGTGAAGTCTGAGAAGCAGATTTAAGAGGAAACATTGAAGACACCAAAATAAATTAATAGATCTGTGTACACATTTTGACATTTAAATACGACATCCATGCATCTTGAAAAGCATTTAATTATTTTCATAAAAAAAACTGTATTGTGTGTGTCACCTCACAGCTCTGTATGGTCAAACGGGAATGATGCAAATTAAAACTCTGAACTGTTGCTGTCCTTCAGCAAATGTAGTCACAGCATGATGCACAGTTCCTCTGATCTCTGCCTGTCAAACTAATTCAAATCGTAAAACTCGCCTCCTTAATGCTGCTGATTGCTGATGGATCCACCACTGATCTGATGCAGCAAAGGCGAGGAAAGTGACAGTGTGCAAATTAATAAATTAGACCCAGTAGAACAGCACTTAAGAGCCTGTCAGAGCCTGTCCTGTTATTGCCTTCTGCAAACCGTAGTGACAGCTAAATATACACCACCAATGTGTCGGACAATATTAGTTGTAGAAATTGGTCTAACAATTGTAGAATTGTCCAATTTGTGTTGTACCCCACAATATTTTTTTCATATGATCCTACTGGACTTTTGCCTCTAAGGAAAAACGAATTGTGAGAAGCTTGTGGAAGGCTACCCAAAATGTTTTACCCAAGTTAATCAATTTAAAGGCAATGCTACCAAATACTAACAAATTGTATGTAAACGTCTGACTCACTCGGTATGTGATGAAAGAAATAAAAGCTGAAAGAAATATTTCTCTCTACTATTACTCTGACATTTCACATGCTTAAAATAAAGTAGTAAGACAGGGAATGTTTTCTATGATTAAATGTCAGAAATTGTCATTTTATTTTATTTATTTGGCTAAGGTGTATGTACACTTACTGTGTGTGTACATATACATACATATGTGTATATATAGTGTATATATATATATATATATATATATATATATATATATATATATATATATATATATATATATATATATATATATATACACACACATACACACATACACACACATACACCAGTAAATATATATTTGACAGAAAAACTTGATTCTGATTGGCTGTGGCATTCTGCAGTCAAATATTTGGGTGTAATGAGCGCTAAATGTGTAATAAACCTGGAAATCAATATCCTACTCTGTGCTAGTTTCATGTCCTTCATATATCATTGTGTGGTCTCTTTGTGCTCACAGAAGTAGATAGGAGCTGTACTTGTCTGCCTTAATAGTATACAGATGCCCGGAGATGTTACCAAGATGGTAACAGAGTAAATTAACTTGCCTTAAAGGGATTTTGGTTAAATGGTAGATATAGAACTAGCATTAAATGACTCCAATTCCATGCTTTTTGTTTGAAAGCAGAAAGAAAGGTTAATCAGACAGCGATGCTTTGGAGAGCCCTTACCCCTGAACTGCCTGATCATGTTCCTGTGGTTCTCTACAGCCTCCTGCAGGATCTTCTCAGCTGGGTCCATTTTCCAGCGCCACTCCGTGCCCACTGGATTTGTGTGGTGTCTGTACAGAGACAATAAGAGAAGACAGCCCCTGTCAGCACAGTACCATCACAGCATCACAAGCCCTGGATTGCTGCCTCATTCCCTAGAAAGGAGCACCTGTACACCCACTGCCCCGCAAATTAGCGCCCGTTGACCCTCACAGAACAGCTCTCACATCACAGAAAAGGGCATAAATGCCAGGCAATGTGGCTTTACTTCCACTCCCCTGCTATAAAACACAACAGTAGATGTGCTGAATTTGACACTATGTCGCTTGTTTAACCAATAATGTCTTAAAATTACCAGTAGAAGAGCCTATTCCTATTACGATGAGGTAAAAAAAAAAAAACAAGTTGCTGAGATTTATGCCACAACCACAATAATCCAATTTATTTTGATACATTTTGAGTTCCAGTTACCTAATGTCTTCGCTTTTCAAAGTATGCATTATGGAGAATGTTTAAGAAAGTCTCAAGACTGAAGACAATGTATTAGGGTATATATACATATATACAGTATATGTGTGTTTACTGGCCCAAGTCAAAAGGCCCAGCCCTTAGTCTCTTTGGTATTCTGGTTAGGGATGTTATTGATTCATCTACAATCGATTGTCGTTAATAGCTTAAGCTTATTGATAGGCGATTAATTCATTTCAGGACAAATGTGTTCAGTAATCATGCCAGCAGACATTATAAAGGCTGTCTATACAGACATCTGCTGCTAGAGGGCGCTTGTGCACTGCATGTCACGTCTTCTCCACATTACAGAAGAATATGCACAGGTGAAGATGGTACATTTACCTCACCATAACCAGAGAAGCGGTATGTTATGTACAGTGTTTACGCAGCATGCTATTATTTCACATAAAATATTTATATTTATTATGAAAATGTACACCCCTAATTCTAGTCAATGTAAATCTATGATTTTCTTTCTCACATTTTATTGTCTGCCAGGCAAAATCATAAATCTGATATCTTTGATACGTAAAAGCACACCTCTCCTTAAAAAGCTGCATGATTTGAGTTATGTTTAATGTTCATAGTACAAATGTTATTGGATCAAAATTAAGTAAAATTTACATCAGTGGTTCTGAACTGGTTTTGCTTCAGGACATTGGGCATAAAGTGGTGAACCAGTACAAGAACACTGTTTATTACACTCATCTCTGGAATACTCCATTCTGATTGGTCAATGGTGCCATGAGCGGTCTGATTTTCTGAATAATGTAATTTCAGAAATATGTGTGACCCAAGTAATGTAGTAATTACCTAAATTGAAAGTCAGTAACTGTAATCTGATTACAAGAATTTTAAATGTAATGTGTTACAAATAAATCTGCAATATTCATTGGCAAGGCTGCTGGTAGATTTTGAAACTGACACAAGAGGAAAGCGGAAACTACCGCTTCAGTTAATCAGTCATGGTTTAGGGCCCGTGCCGATAATCTAAAATCTGGACAAATATCAGCCTATTATTCTGAATTGCTGATATATCGGTCTATAAATACTTTGTAGTATATAAAAACCCACAAAAAATTATGATGTGCAACACAATAATATACCTAGAGTATAGCAATTCCTTGCCTACAGTATGGAGTGAAAATGAGCTTCTGGGCCAAATGTTTGAGATTAGAGAAGTTGATTTAAAGCTTTTCCTCTAATGTCTTTACTCTGTTTTTAAGACAGAGAAAAAGCAATAAGGCCTGAAATATCCAGCCCATCTACACAACGAGGACACTTCAGACTCTGTGAATGACACTTTTAACCAAATTAGCCCCCTTACGTGAAGTTCAATAATTCCCTCAAAGCAGAGAACTAATCTATTTTTGCATTTCTTAAGTACATTTATTTGCATTATGTCATTAACTACTATGAGGCACTTGAGGATATGCGCAGCGGGTGGCAATGAAACGGATGAAAAACTCAATTATAGGAACGCTAGGAGTCACACTGGCGCGATACAAAACTCTACCCACGATGCTCACAACTAGATCCAATGCACCGCTCTCTTACACAACGGCATGAAAATAGAGCTCACTGTCAGTCTCAAGACAACCATTCTTCGTCATAATGTCCCTTAGCCTGTCATTAACTACTTTTCAGACTTATACACAAACTCCAGACACAGGAGTTTGATTTTGTGCATTGAAGGCTCTCACAGAATGCCCATGTCTATGAATGTGCAAAACTACATATTTTCGAAATCGTCTTTTCAATGGGTTACTACCTAAATGACTACTCGAACAATTAGTATTAAGAAAGTCCTGTTCAATTAGGCCTGTTTCGGGATCATCAGAACCTGGTGGGAAGTTCTAGCGTTGAAAAACAGTCCAAAATGGAAAACGCTACTTACATATTACATCATAGGCTGTGGTAACTGAAAATCCCAATTTTGGGGGGAAATAATAAAACCATTGATGGATAATTTTAAAGTCAGGTTTTTTTCCTTTCATTTAAAAATTTTTGCCGGCCAAAGTTCAATTTCGGTTCTCATATAAAACGCACAAGTGACTCCTGGTTTCACGTGTTTGTTGCGCGAGCGTGATTATAAAAGAGGAGAGAGAAGAGATTAAGTGGGGATTTTAGGAGAGAAACAAGATTTTCCAAGTGCATTTCAATAGAATAATTCACGGGATATTGTTCATGCAGTGTCTGTAGTATTCTTCACATTGCAATGCCAGAATAAACAGAAAAAAAGTGATCATGATTGCAATCCGAGCACAATGCATCTTGGGTGCATTTACACCTGGCATTTAAAGTGGTCAAGTGCACAAACATCGATCCGGTCACTGAAAACGCATGTTAATTCAATTTGTAAATAGGGCCTGTGTGTCACATACAGGCATTCTCAGTCTGGTCCATTTCAGTCATTCATTGCTTTTCCGCCGTGCGGGACTATATCATATCATAAAGGCGACTAGGCCATGTTTACACAAATACATTTTGATTTGATAACTTTTTCTCTACGTTTTGGCCTTCCATTTCACGTTTTGACAGCGAAAATTTAGCTTTTGCAAAACGCTCTCTCAAAAGAATACATTTGAATATGCCATCTTCATCTTTTAGTGTGGACAGGAAATATCTGAAAACTGTGTCGTATTTGTTGTCATGTGAAGCAGCCATGTGATCCACTCAACCCAAAACAATCAAGATGACGACCCATGTTGTAGTGGCATTGTTCTGCCTGCTATTTACATTGATAGTGTTGTTAAAGATCAATGTTACTTTGTGCAACCTTCACTTGCATTCCTTCAAAGGTGATGGGAAGTTTACGAGGACTGGGAAACACGAGGACATTCGCCTTTCAGACCGTACATGGAACGCCAATTGTTTTCACATGTGCAGAAAGTGGATGTTAAGAGTTTTCGTACGTGTCAGTGTGTATAAGAAACATTTGGAATACGCTTGAAAATAGCAGTGTGGAAGGAGAGCATTTCAGAAATGAAAACTCCGTTTTCAAATGTATCCAGATTAATGTGGACGTAGCCTGAGAATCACTTGTGGTGGAACTCATCCCAGATCCAGTCTTCAAAAGAGTTGTGCTGATTCTCACCGACAGCCCTTTTTATTTTTTGGCCACAAAAACCTAAATTTCCAACAGCAGGAACATTGAATGCTACACTCTTTTCACAAGTGTCACTATGAATCAGCATTGCTGCATCTACCACTACACTTCCAGTTCATTCAGATGTACATCAGAGCTGTTTGCTCTGGCATCGCATTAATTTTTGAATAGATTTTTGAAAAATATGATTGGAGGGCATTGGTGGACTCTAGATTAAATCATGTCCTGCTTGTGAGCAGTTCAACTTGGAAAAGTTACATTCAATAAGACACGTGCATTTAGCAGATGCTGTTAACCAAAGCAACTTACAGGGCATTCAAGCTATGCTTTTTTTAGTACATGCATTCCCTAGGAATCGAACGCATGACCTTGGTGCTGTTTGCACCATGCAATAACAGCTGAGCTACAGGAATGTGAGTGTTTCTAACAGCTGAAAAAACAGTGAGACACGACGCAACGTTCAAAGAAGTCCCTCTTACACATGTTTAAATACACCGATCAGCCACAACATTAAAACCACATGCCTAATATTGAGTAGATCCCCCCTTGTGCCGCCAAAACAGCACCAACCCGCATCTCAGAAAAGCATACTGAGATTATATTCTTCTCACCACAATTGTAAAGTGCTGATATCTGAGAGTTTAGAAGTTACAGAAATACTCAAACCAGCCCATCAGGCACCAATAATCAATCATGCGTTTATCTAATCAGCCAATCATGTGGCAGCATGGCAGTGCATAAAATCATTCCGATACGGGTCAGGAGCTTCCGAAAATTTTCACATCAACCATCAGAATGGTGAAAAAATGTGATCTCAGCAATTTGGACCGTGGCATGTTTGTTGGTGCCAGACGGGCTGGTTTGAGTATTTCTGTAACTGTTGATCTCCTGGGATTTTCACACACAACAGTTTCTAGAATTTACTCAGAATGGTGAAAAAAACAAAAAACATCCAGTGAGCAGCAGTTCTGTGGATGGAAATGAGAAAGGTCAAATGAGAATGGCCAGACTGGTTGGAACTGAAAAAGTCTACAGTAACCACTCTGTACAATTGTGGTGAGAAGAATAAAATCTCAGAATGCTATTTTGATGCGGGTTGATGCAGTTTTAGTGGCACAAGGGGAACTACACAATGTTAGTCAGACGGTTTTAATGTTGTGGCTGATCGGTGTATGTATAAAAACTATTAAAAAGATGCCTGTGTGAATGAACCATTGTGCTTAACTTAGAAAGTCCTATTAAAATTCACACTTCATACAATGGATTAAAAAGGATTTTTAAAATTAATTATACAACTTGCTCTTACCTCCAGCAGAAAACACACTTGTTGGCACAAGCCAGGCTTGGCGTGGTCTCCATACAACGGTGTGATTCAATCCCGTAGAAAGTGTGCTTATAGCAACCTCCTCTTCCTCTCAGCATCGACTAACAAAAGAGGAGCAACATTTGTTACATTGATTCTAAGAAAAACTCTGCTGTTTCTGGAATAAAAATAAAAAATAAATAACACTGTGGTTGCTAAACAGCCCTGACAAAAAAATCAATTGGAGGAAAGGACCTACCTTTGTCCAGCGGCAAAGTTTTACACCAGAATGACTTCCTATCAGTTTGTACCCTACAGACCACAAAGAAAACAGAAAAGACAAAGACAAGGTGGTTATGAAGGGATTAGCAATTTTCCTAAGAGAGTTCACTGTTCCACGACAACAAAACAGCATCTCAACCTGTCTTCGGGCTGCAGCAAACTTCCAAGAGGGCGCAAGATGACTCAATATTTTTTAAATACTTTTTATTAAAATAATCTAAATAAATACAAATCCTAAGAATGACTGCTCTAGGCCCATTGTTTACAACTGGTTTAGCTTCAGGACCCAGATCTTACATTGGACATCAACTGGCAAACCAACCACAGTACCAGATTATCGGATTGAATTTTACCCTCTGCAGCCAATAATTTGCCGCAAAAAAAGTTGCACGTTTATCCTCACTGCAAGCTAACTTGTATTTTAATGTTTGATGCATTTTGATGAGCTCTGGATCATAGGGTAATAATACTAATATGGTAGGTCTAATTTTAACAGAAATTAATCACTGTGTTAAACTGATATGAAACTGTCCCATTAGATGAAAGGATTATGACTCAGTCATAATTTTTGCACAGCCTTTTGGCAGCCTCTCATTGCTGGGATTTATACTCTGTTTTCTCTTACAAACTTCCTCAGAAAACTCCTCTGATGTCAACTCAAACAGAACATATATTTTAAGCCATCACCACCATTTTCAGTCCTAGACTATATGCATTAAAAAGGGAAACGATATACCTTGAACACAAACCTCCATCGCCAGTCCACCCAAAACATTATTAAAAATTAAGCAGAGAAAACTTTTCATTAATACATATGCATGTTATATGCCAGAAGGAAGGTGAAGGAGGGTGATTATCATGAAACCTGTCAAGAAAATGTCCTGGTCATATTTAAACCCTAATCAATTGCAAGAAAGTCATAGACATCTCGGATGGCATTTCTTTTTGGGTGAACTATTCCTTTAAGCACATTTATCCCCAATTGGCATTACTGTTACATATCCGGATGTTTTACTTTTACTTCTTCCATTGTGAAGGCTCATAATTCTTATTACTAAAGTACAGTATTAAAGTAAAAAAGATGCTGTTGTACAATAATTTTATAACATTGAAATACTTAAATACTATGAAGTATTCATTTAAAAAACATTTCAATAATGATAAATTAAAAAAAAATTCACGTTGCAGTAATGAGAACATCAATGAACATCTTTTTTCTGCGGTCATGAGAATTGGAGGGTAAAATTAACAAAACTGTCATGAAAATAATGTCAAAATGTTCAAAAGAAAATCTTACGTGGCCATAAAAACAGGATAACTAACTAAATAAAACACTATGGAATAAAAGAAATGAAACTATGGGAATTATGTTACGACAACTTTGTTTTTTAAATAAATCAAAACTATGTTATATTTTGGCATATTCAAAGTAGCCACCTAGAATTTGCAGAAATGTACTCCTGGCATCCAATCACCCTAGGATGCTTTTTAAACAGTATTGAAGGAGTTCCCATCTATGTTGGACACTTATTGGCTGCTTTTCTTTATTATTCGGTCCAAGTCATCCATTTCAACGTTTTTTGAACTTCAGGTTTTTTTTTTATGCAATATTAGTTTTATAATGAGATAAATTAATATGGTGGCACAATTATATTTTTGTCTACAAAAATCATTTCAAACATTTAAGCATATATCTTCAAATCAAAAGGTTTTTACGATCATGAGAAATATTTCAGTCAAGTGTTTCAAAACTTTTGAATGGTAGGGTACAGTGGGTACGGAAAGTATTCAGACCCCCTTAAATTTTTCACTCTTTGTTATATTGCAGCCATTTGCTAAAATCGTTTAAGTTCATTTTTTTTCCTCATTATTGTACACACAGCACCCCATATTGACAGAAAAACACAGAATTGTTGACATTTTTGCACATTTATTAAAAAAGAAAAACTGAAATATCACATGGTCCTAAGTATTCAGACCCTTTGCTGTGACACTCATATATTTAACTCAGGTGCTGTCCATTTCTTCTGATCATCCTTGAGATGGTTCTACACCTTCAATTGAGTCCAGCTGTGTTTGATTATACTGATTGGACTTGATTAGGAAAGCCACACACCTGTCTATATAAGACCTTACAGCTCACAGTGCATATCAGAGCAAATGAGAATTATGAGGTCAAAGGAACTGCCTGAAGAGCTCAGAGACAGAATTGTGGCAAGGCACAGATCTGGACAAGGTTACAAAAAATTTCTGCTGCCCTTAAGGTTCATAAGAGCACAGTGGCCTCCATAATCCTTAAATGGAAGGCGTTTGGGACGACCAGAACCCTTCCTAGAGCTGGCCGTCCGGCCAAACTGAGCTATCGGGGGAGAAGAGCCTTGGTGAGAGAGGTAAAGAAGAACCCAAAGATCACTGTGGCTGAGCTCCAGAGATGCAGTCGGGAGATGGGAGAAAGTTGTAGTAAGTCAACCATCACTGCAGCCATCCACCAGTCGGGGCTTTATGGCAGAGTGGCCCGACGGAAGCCTCTTCTCAGTGCAAGACACATGAAAGCCTGCATGGAGTTTGCTAAAAAACACCTGAAGGACTCCAAGATGGTGATAAATAAGATTCTCTGGTCTGATGAGTCCAAGATAGAACTTTTTGGCCTTAATTCTAAGCGGTATGTGTAGAGAAAACCAGGAACTGCTCATCACCTGTCCAATACAGTCTCAACAGTGAAGCATGGTGGTGGCAGCATCATGCTGTGGGGGTGTTTTTCAGCTGCAGGGACAGGACGACTGGTTGCAATTCGAGGGAAAGATGAATGCGGCCAAGTACAGGGATATCCTGGATGAAAACCTTCTCCAGAGTGCTCTGGACCTCAGACTGGGCCGAAGGTTCACCTTCCAACAAGACAATGACCCTAAGCACACCGCTAAAATAACGAAGGAGTGGCTTCACAACAACTCCGTGACTGTTCTTGAATGGCCCAGCCAGAGCCCTGACTTAAACCCAATTGAGCATCTCTGGAGAGACCTGAAAATGGCTGTCCACCAACGTTTACCATCCAACCTGACAGAACTGGAGAGGATCTGCAAGGAGGAATGGCAGAGGATACCCAAATCCAGATGTGAAAAACTTGTTGCATCTTTCCCAAAAAGACTCATGGCTGTATTAGATCAAAAGGGTGCTTCTACTAAATACTGAACAAAGGGTCTGAATACTTTCCGTACCCACTGTATATGCAAAACATAATTTCTTATTTGCTTCCTTCGATTTTGGCATAAAAACAGCACCAGGACATTTTCTTTACAGATTTTGTGAAAATCACCCAGGTCTGTTTCCTTAAAGAATTATTCCAGGTTCAATCAATTTAAAGCCAATATTACAACTTCGTTGCCATGGTGATGTAATGTCAATAAACCCTAAAACGACTGTAAAAATTACAATTTAACATATAGCGTGAGAAAAGGGGGAAATTTTTACTCTCTATAAGCCTGGTTAGATGAATTATAAAGCTCTATAATTCATCTAACCAGGCTGTAAGGCCTTTGTGTTTAAGTCTAACCATGAAAGCGTTTCCCATTAAGCACTTCAAGTCTGCCCATTTCTAAGTCCACAGCCCCTTTCTCCCACAACTGCACTGCATCCTCTGGGGAATCTGACTCAATTTAGGCTTTAATCCACACATAAGGGCCATCACTAGGGCAACCATCACTTCAGAAGCTTAATAAAGCGGCAGTATATAAGGCATCACTTTGTGCTGAAAGGGCCGATGGAGTTCACATCATCGCTAAACACCATATAAATGGAGATTCAAATCTCTCCTTAAAACCTTCAGTGTCACTCAGCACTCCGTTAATTTGAACCCTTAAAGCAGGGGTGTCAAACTCAGTGCCTTGAGGGCCGCAGCCCTGCAGAGTTTAGTTCCAGCCTTGCTCCAAAATGCCTCCTTGTAATCTTCAAACACTCCTGAAGACCTTGATTAGCTGCTTTAGGTGTTTTATTAGGGTTGGAGCTAAACTCTGCTGGACTGTGGCCCTCCAGATACTCAGTTTGAGAGCCCTGCCTTAAAGGAATAGTTACCATAAAAATGAAACTCATGTCATCATTTACACACCCTCATGCACTCCAAACCAGCATGATGTTATGTTTTCCATAGAAAGCAGAAGAAATTTTCAACTTTTCCATACATCAACCGTTAAAAAAGCATTTAAAGTGTCTAAAAAGCAGTCCATACCCCGTTTGCACAGTTTTCCAAGTCTTCTGAAGCCATACAAGAGCTTTGTGTGAGGAACCGACCAAAAGGTAAGTCGTTATTCACTGATAATGTTGCCCTCTTTGCTTCTTGCTAACAGCTCGCATCTAGCCCACATTTGTGTCCAGACTTAAAAAAATGGTGTATCACATTTGCATAATATACACACAGAAACCAATGCTGTAGGCGCACAACTTTTTGAATCAAGATGTGGACTAGACAAAAGCTTCAGCAAAGATGAAGACAATCAGTTAATACCGTTTAAAATTTCAGTTGGTTCCTCACACAAATCTATCGAAAATTAAGAAGACTTGGAAAATAGCACACGAGTTGCATGGCCAACTTTCGTATGACTTTTATGCATGTTCTTTTTTTAATCCTTTTTGGATCCTGATATCCCCTGGTCACTATGAACGTTATGTAAATGTCGTTGTATGGCAAGAGCTCCATAACGATTTTCAAAATGTTTTACTCGTTTTAGCGTTTTGTTACACTAAAAATATAACAGTATATAGGTTTGAAACATCATGAGGGTTAGTAAATAATGACTGAATTTTTACTTTGGGGGCAACTTTGCTTTTAGGGACTATAAGGAGCCCCCGTTTGCTTTTCTCTCCAACAATCTCTCTCTCCCACCTCAAACTGTGTAAGTGACATGAAAGAGGAAGAGGGAGAGAAACCTGTGACTTCATACCAATCATCCCAATCTGGAGTCTCCCTCCATGTTCATTAGTCAATTCCATATCAAACACATGCTCCTGTCTTTTATGTCTGCATATAGCTCACAGGGACTGAGGCGGTGGGAGAGGTGCTCGCTCAACTCTCTCAGAAGGAAAGCATCTGTTTGGATAGAGCCGGGCATTAGAAATAGTCACTTCCAGAGAAATTATATCCACTGTGACTCTTTTATTAATAAAATACGGTTTAGAGCACACAGACAAAACTGTCAATTATGTTTTTTTATGTGCTTTTTTGAGATTTCATTCACATCTCGGTCCTTCCATCCTGCAGTTTTTATGTGATATCCCAAAATGTGCATAAAAATATGTGAATGGAAACTCAGCTAACCTGCATCCAAGTATGCACCCTAAAATCAGCAAGTGTAATTTTATCATTCTTACAATTCAACCAACCACGTACACTACAGAGGATTTCTCGTTTAATTTTAAGAAAGAAATGTAAGAAAACAAAATACCAGAGCCAGTTCCTAAACAAAAACAGTGTTAAAAACCGCGCACTTGCCTTAACCCAAATCAATACAGTAAGCCTACGGTAATTTACCTTCAGAGCTCTCTGGTTCAGTTTGGCAACTTCAGGAAAATATAGTTCACCCAAAAATGAAAATTCTCTCATCATTTACTCACTCTAATGCCATCCCAGATGTGTATGACTTTCTTTCTTCTGCAGAACACAAATGAAGATTTTTAGAATATAGGAGTTCTGTAGGTTCTACAATGCAAGTCAACAGGGTCCAACATTTTGAAGCTCAAAAAAGCACATAAAGGCAGCATAAAAGTAATCCATAAGACTCCATTACTAAAATCCATGTCATCTGAAGTGATATGATAGGTTTCTGTGAGAAATAGATCAATACTCAATAAGTCCTTTTTGGCTACAAATTCTCCTCTCTGAACAGTATGTGGTGATATGCACAAAGAAGGCAAATCCATTTGGAGAGAAAAGCACTTACAAGGGCTGTTTAAAAGTTAAAATTTATTGTAAAAAAAGACTTTGATATTGATCTGTTTCTAACCCACGCCCATCACATCGCTTATGAAGATCTAGATTTAACCACTGGAGTCGTATTGATTACTTTTATGCTGCCTTTATGTGCTTTTTTGAGTTCCAAAGTTTTGGACCCTGTTGACTTGCATTGTATGGACCTACAGAACTGGAATATTCTTCTAAAAATCTTTGTGTTCAGCAGAAGAAAGAAAGTTGAACACATCTGGGATGGCATGAGGGTGAGCAAATGATGAGAGAATTTTCATTTTTGGGTGAACTACCCCTTTAAGCAAAGAGAAGAAAAGAAAAAATTTAAAACTAACTTTATCAACAAGTTGCTAGAATTCCACGGTGTACCTTTACTAAAGTTCATAACAGTTTTATTTACCCATCAAAGCTAAGCACATATGGTGCAAATAGAGTATTAATTCTGATACCTGCCTACAACTTCCCAAAACCCTGCTTAAAAAAAGGGACAAATGATAATACACCCATGAAGATGAGTACTGCCCTTCTAAATATGTTTTATCTGTCATAGTTGACCGGACGTTAACAAGGGCACAGGAGAGCTGGCCAGCCACCGGATATGCAGTGTCCTCACAGTTTGTTCTATCTCTGGACTGCAGAGAGCTTACAGGAACAGCAAATGTCATATTAATGACGAATGGCACCAAAATAGGATTCAATATCACTGATGCTCTGGAATGATATTATTCTCATTACTTCAAGTTTCCATTCCAAGCTCTTTTACTTCTACTGTGAGGTAAATAAAGAGGCCATCAAAGCATAAAAAATGTATGCTGTCTAATTCCATCAGCCTGCATCAATCTCATCAAATGCTGCTTGCTTTTTTTTTCTGCTCCAACTCTGAATTTTTCTGCTTTTATTTAAAGGAAGTGTCTTGAAGCAATCTCAGTGTTCCTCTGCTCTCTCTCACTCTCCTTTAAATCTTCGCTAATAACGCCTGAGGGAATCATTTCAGTTTATTATTAAAAGAGCAAAAATAAGGATGCACAAGAGGCGGATACACGCTAGCCCCTTAGGAAGCAAGTGTTCTATAATCTCACATCAGTGTCTTCTCTAGACTGCAGGCTGGCACTGCAGAATTACACACATTTGTTTGTGCCTGTACAGTTCACAACTCAACATGTGAAAACAGCCCAGCGCGAGGTTACCCCGGGTGAAGTTATGTGGAGAAATGTGCTCTTCCACACCAATGAGAAATCTACACTGACTGATCACTTTATTAGGAACAGTATGGTCCTAATAAAGTGTCCCACGTGGTCTTCTGCTGTTGTAGCCCATCCGCCTCAATGTTCAACATGTTCGACAGCATTCTGCTCACTACAATTGTACAGAGTGGTTATCTGAGTTACCATAGCCTTTCTGTTAGCTCAAACCAATCTGGCCAATCTCTGTTGACCTCTCTAATCAAAAAGACTTTTCCGTCCACATAACTGCCGCTCACATGATGTGTTTTGTTTTTGGCACCATAAAAGTAAACTCTAGAGACTGTTGTGCGTGAAAATCCCAGGATATCATCAGTTACAGCAATACTCAAACCAGCCCGTCTGGCACCAACAATTATGCCACAGTTGAAATCACTGAGATCACATTTTCCCCATTCTGATGGTTGATGTGAACATTAACTGAAGCTCCTGACCTGTATCTGGATGATTTGTATCATTGCACTACAGCCACACGACTGGCTGATAAGATAATCACATGAATAGGTGTACAGGTGTTCCTAATAAATGCTCAGTGAGTATACATTCATTATACTGTATAAATTGACATCACTTTTTAGGATATTTTTCATTTCCATAACTTTTCCAGACTTAGAAATAAAAATTTTTTTATTTCATTATGTTTTCATGACCATAAAGCACACATTCTTCCCATGAATTTTCATTAATGTAATGCAAAATAATCTTATAATTTTATTAATTTTATAATCTTATACTGTAATACATGAGATTATTTTTTACATTACATTGATGAAATTTAGAGGAAACGTGCATAATTGTCATGAAAATAATGCCACAATTCAAAATCAAAATGGCCACAAAACTAGGATTTACTTTATTTATTTACATTTATGCATTTGGCAGATGCTTTTATCAAAAGCGACTTACAGTGCACTTATTACAGGGACAATCCCCCTGGAGCAACCTGGAGTTAAGTGCCTTGCTCAAGGACACAACGGTGGTGGCTGTGGGGCTCGAACCGGCAAACTTCTGCTTACCATTTATGTGCTTTAGCCCACTATGACTCAAACATGTTCTTCACAGGTTTCGGGAGATTCATCCATTAACACACTGTCACACCAGTAATCCTGAAACGTATCGGTTACCTAACGTAACCTCGGTTCTCTCTAGATGAGGGAACGAGTATTGCGTAAGCTAGTTTACGCTACGGGAAAGATTCATCTTTTCTGAGATATTGAAGCCAAAAAATTATCCTTAATTTTTGTATCCATTGTCAACGCAGTGCGGCAGCTGCAGACCTTGAGCGGGCTAGCTAGCGAGCTCATAGGTTGCTCTGCGGCAACTGCTGCAGCCTATAGACGAGCTTGGGCGAACTTCGCATCCAATGAGAGGCGTCCGGCGCTCACTGCATCAAAGCCCGCCAAAATGGGCGTGACTAGAGTGCATATAAGCGTAGTTCGTAGACTGGAACCCTGGTTTTCATTGACTGAAGCGAAAAGTCGCTCGTGGCGCGAAGCACGGCCGGCTACGCAATACTCGTTCCCTCATCTAGAGAGAACCGAGGTTACGTTAGGTAACCGTACGTTCTTCAGAGGTTCATTGCGTAAGCTAGCTTACGCTACAGGAACCCATTGTCAACGCCGTGCGCGCCAAGCATCCACTCTATGAGCCCCAGGGAATTAAGGGGGACCCGGGGAGCCCTTATGAGTGGGGAAATAATATTTGGCCGGCAAGAATGCGGGTCATTGATTGTGTAATACATAAGCACATAGTGGGAAGGGAACGACAGAGCGGCGGTGCCGGTCTGTGTGGAATGTGTCCCATCTGTGCAGCTCACCAGGGGAGCTGTAGCGTATTAAACCGCTAGTAGTTTTGCCTGCAGAGCGGGCACTTCCATATTGTAAAATCTGACAAAGGTGGAGGGGGAAGTCCATCCCGCTGCCACACATATGTCGTGAATGGAAATCCCGCTGGACCATGCCCACGAGGACGCCATGCCTCTAGTGGAGTGAGCCCTAATGCCCAACGGGCATGGCAGGTCTTTTGACACGTATGCAGCAGCAATAGCGTCCACTATCCATCTAGATAGTCTGTTTCGAGGCGGTGAGACCTTTGGTGCGCCCTCCGAACGAAACGAAAAGCTGCTCAGAGCGTCTGAAAGCGGCGGAGCGCGCAGTATACAATCTCAGTGCTCTGACCGGGCAAAGGAGATTGGCGTCACGTTCGCTATCGGGTGCTGGCAGCGCCAATAGGGAAATGACCTGTGCTCTGAAAGGAGTACCGATCACCTTGGGAACATAGCAGTGTCTAGGCTTTAAAATGACCTTGGAGTCACTTGGTCCAAACTCAAGACACGCAGCGCTGACAGACAGCGCGTGAAGGTCTCCCACACGTTTGACTGATGACAGGGCAGTCAGAAAAGCGGTTTTGAGTGAAAGGTATTTCAAATCCACGGATTGAAGTGGTTCGAAAGGGGGCTTTCATAGTTTCGAGAACTATAGAAAGATCCCAGATAGGAACCGATGGGGGGCGCGGGGGGTTCATCCTTCTAGCTCCCCTGAGGAAGCAGATGACCAGCTCGTTTTTACCCCATGACTGGCCGTGCAGGGGTTCAGCGAACACCGCAACGGCCGCCACATACACTTTGAGCGTGGATGGGGGATCTGCCCTTATCCAGCAGCTCTTGTAGAAATACGAGCAGCGACGACACCCCACATGTCCGCATGTCCAGGTCTCTGTCGGTGCACCATTTTGAGAACACAGACCATTTTGACACATAGAGTCTTCTCGTGGAAGGGGCTCTAGCGTGTATGATGGTGTTTATTACTCATTCTGGCAGAGCGACGGGTAGTCGTTGATCACCCACGCATGCAGCGCCCAGCGCTCTGGGTGGGGATGTCAGATTGTGCCGCGAGCTTGAGAGAGGAGATCTGCTCTCACTGGGATGGGCCACGGCGCTGTCAGTGACAGCTGCGTAAGCTCCGGGAACCATGTCTGATTCTCCCAACGCGGGGCTATGAGGAGCACAGAGTGACGCGTTTCCCTGATCCTCTGCATTACCTGTGGCAATAGTGAGACGGGAGGGAAGGCGTAAAGCAGGCGTCTGGGCCAGTCCTGGGCCAGTGCGTCCTCGCTTTCGAGAAAAATATTGGGCAGTGAGAGTTCTCTTTGGACGCAAAGAGGTCTATCTCTGCTCCGCCGAATAGGTGCCATAACGTCTGGACTGTTTGAGCGTGCAGGGACCATTCCCCTGGGGGAATATTGTCTCTGGACAGTCTGTCCGGGCCGTCGTTCAGGTGGCCTGGCACGTGCGTCGCCCTCAGCGAGCGCAGGTGGCACTGGGACCAACTCAGTATGCGTTTCGTCAGATGGAAGAGGTTCCTGGATCTGACACCGCCCTGACGGTTTAGGTAGGATACCACAGATCTGTTGTCCGAACGGACCAGGATGTGGTGACCCTGAATGACCAGGAGAAAGTGCACGAGCGCGTACTCGACCGCTATCATTTCCAGACAATTTATGTGAAGGAGCTTTCCTGAACTGACCATAGGCCGAAAACCGGAGAGCCCTCGCAGGCCGCGCCCCAACCAGTGTTGGACGCGTCTGTCGAGATGACTTTTCGGCGAGATACAGCTCCCATTGTCACTCCCTGCTGATACCATTCAGCCACTGTCCAGGGCTGCAGAGCTGAAATACAGGTCTGAGTCACCTTGATGGGCTGGCGGCCTGTGGCCCAAGCCCGGCGAGACGCGCAGGTGTTTAGCCAATGCTGAAGCGGGCGCATGTGCAGTAAACCCAGCTGAAGTACTGCTGCGGCTGAGGCCATGTAACCTAGCACTCTCTGGAATTTCTTCAGAGGCGTGAGGCTGTTCATCTGAAAAGATGCGGCTAGTCAGCTGAACATGGCGCAGCTGTGTAGATAAGCGAGCCGTCATTGCCACGGAGTCTAGTTCTATTCCAAGGAAGGAAATTGTCTGACTGGGCTGTAGTGAGCTCTTGGTCCGATTGACTGCAAGACCCAAACTGTTCAGATGGCTGAGGAGAACTGCTCTGTGAGACAGAAGCTCCATATGTGACTGTGCCATAATCAGCCAGTCGTCCAAATAGTTCAAAATTCGCAAACCCTGACTCCGCAGGGGTGCGAGCGCCGCATCCATGCACTTCGTGAAAGTACGGGTGCTAAGGACAGGCCGAACAGGAGGACGGTGTATTGATAAACCTGGCCGTCGGGCGAATCTCAAGAATGGCCTGTGACGGGATTTATCTGAATCTGAAAGTATGCATCTTTCAGATCGAGAGAAATAAACCAGTCCCCTGGCGCACATGCGCGAGGAGTTTCCTGATTGTAAGCATTTTGAATGGTCTTTTTGCAAGCACCTTGTTCAAAACCCTGAGATCTAATATGGGTCTGAGGCCGCCGTCTTTCTTGGGAACAAGAAAATAACGGCTGCAAAGCCCCGACTCAGCTCAGAGAGGGTGGCACTTTCTCTATGGCCCTTTTGCACAGAAGGCTTGCTATTTCTGAACGAAGCATGCACGCTGCTTCCGTGTTCACAGTGGTTTCGAGCCAGCTCTGAAGCGAGGAGGGCGGCGATCGAACTGTAGCAAATAGCCCTGTTGTATTGTGCTTAACACCCACTTGGATATCCCTGGAATAGCTTCCCACGCTTTGAAGCGTAACGCTAGAAGGTGAATGGCCAATTCGCTCTGATTGCCGCACACAGAGCGCTGAACAAAATGTGTGAGCGCGTTTAGTGTGTTTATGCATGATTGCTCGCAGACAGCATGAACAGGCTGTTTTGTGAGTGACTTCCCGATTGCAATGAATGGGGAAAGAGTCACATCTGTTACTTGATGCGCAAGCATAGTCATGGGCACGGGACTTACACACAGAGGAATGTTTGCTGGCCAGCTGCGGTGGCTGTCTGAGCGCGATCGAGGGCGGCCGCCCTGTCGACGCTGAGAAGTCTGGCTTTGTTGAGCTGGGCGCTGTGAAGAGGCTCGTGCAGGAGGCTCACGTGGGCGGCCTGCAGAGGAGCTAAGCCGACGAGGCAGAAAGAGATTCATGGCTTGTGTGGCTTTTTGGACCTCTGAAAACCGGTCAATGATACCACTCACCGCGGAGCCGAAGAGACCGGATGGAGAGAGCGGTGCGTTGAGGAACGTAGAGCGCTCTGCTTCTCCCATGTCGGCTAGCGTTAGCCACAGATGTCTCTCGGTCACAGTCAGCGCGGCCATGCACTTCCCTATAGCTTGGGCTGCAGCTTTGGTAGCGCGGAGGGCGAGGTCCGTAGCACTCCGTATGTCTGCAACCGCCTCTGGATGCCTGCTTTCCTCATCCTACTCCCGCAGAAGGTCCGCTTGGAGGATCTGTAGGACGGCCATAGAGTGCAGAGCAGATGCAGCTTGGCCGGCGGCGGAATAGGCGCGGCCAACACAGGCGGAAGTTGTTCTGCAGGCCTTAGACGGGAGCACTGGTTTAGACCGCCATCTCGCGGAGGGCGGGCAAAGGTGTGCTGCTACCACATCCTCGACCGGAGGGATGGAAGCGTAGCCCTTCTCAGTGGCGCCGTCCACCGAAGCAAGAGAGGTGGAGACGTGGGATCGGACCCTGGCCGAGAAAGGCGCGTTCCATGATTTGGAAAGCTCGGCGTGGAGTTCCGGCAGGAAGGGAGCGGCCCGGGTAGCGGGTGCTGCGCGGCGGCGGCTCTGTAGAAAGCAGCCGTCAAGTCTGTTGGGTGCCTGCTCAAGGGGCGGTGACCACTCGAGCCCGAGGCGGTCGACGGCCTGTGTGAGGAGGCGTGTTAGTTCCCCTTCGACTCCGGCGCGGGTCCTGCTGGATTCCTGGGCTGAGGAGGAGGCGTGTGAGCCTGACCACTCCTCGCTGTCCGAAGCCATGATGGAACAGCCCTTATCCTCCGCTTCTTCGTCCGAGATGGCAGCAGAGCAGCCGCTCGGCGGCAACTGCGCATCCCGGGTGGGCGGGGATGGTGAAGGCGATGCTCGAGGGATGGGCTCCGGCGAGGCAATCACTCCTACCACTGTTTCCAGCAGCCTTTGAGAGCGGCGCTTTTTTCTGCGCGGCTGTTCGGTCCTGAGTGCTTCGAGTCGAGCCCGCAGGGTCGACATCAGCAGCTCCTCACAGAGATCGCATCCGCCTTCAGCGAGGATCCGCCGGATGGCGTAGCTCGCAGGACGGCTGAAGGTGGCGAAGGCGGCTGGCTTCTTCGAGCGCTGTCCACGCTTGCTTGATGCACCTCGAACGGTGACGCGGCTTCCGGTTCAGTGATGCGAAGAGCTTCGCTGAAGAGATGAAAATCAGGGTTCCAGCCTACGAACTACGCTTATATGCTCTCTAGTCACGCCCATTTTGGCGGGCTTTGATGCAGTGAGCGTGCGGACGCCTCTCATTGGATGCGAGTTCGCCCAAGCTCGACTATAGGCTGCAGCAGTTGCCGCAGAGCAACCTATGAGCTCGCTAGCTAGCCCGCTCAAGGTCTGCAGCTGCCGCACTGCGTTGACAATGGATACAAAAATTAAGGATAATTTTTTGGCTTCAATATCTCAGAAAAGATGAATCTTTCCCGTAGCGTAAGCTAGCTTACTCAATACGAGAGAACCTCTCGTAAGAGAACTAACAGGATGTCATCAGAGATGGGCCACTTCTATTAAAATAATTTGGAGACATTGGAATGCCCAATGATCAACGGATGTAAAAAAGGAAGTCCCACCTTACAGGAAATAGTGCCAATCACATTTTAGATACAGACATTGCCTGTCAATCAACTCGAGAAAGCACATGCGCATTAGCTAAACAAGCCGGAACATTTTGTTTTTATTTTAGAATAATCTGAGGTAAAGAAGCCCATTTTATGATACCAGTGTTCAAAATCCTCAACAGATGCTGTCCGCACACTAAACAAAGAGCAGACTAAGAAGGTCTATCAAAAATATTTGTTCATTTAGACTTGAATAGTGAAAAAGTGCAAAGTGCAGCAAGTTAAAAACAGACCAGTAAGCAAATGTTTCAGCCCATAGCTTTCTTCAGTGCAATGATTCCAGAGTTTTCAGATTTAACTGCCGATTTGAAAAATTTTCTTTGATCGTAATCTTGACCAACCAGTTTGGAGATTTCTGTCTTTCACTATTCAAGTAGATAGGAGCTGCTTTTGCATGCCACTTGTTTACATTGAAAAATAGCTGACCGCGAGCATTCCAAAGATGGCCACCCAGTGGACTGACTTGCAAGAAAGACTTTGATGATATCCACTCAATGGTAAAACATTTTGGAGCATGTGCCTCAAACTGTGGAGAGCTGGTCTCTGTTGCGTTTGAGTTTACTATCTTGAGCATGTTAAACAACATGATCCAAGGTGATGCGCCTTGCTGAAGCACCGTGTTCCATTATGGAGAGTGATCGGTAGCACACACTGTTCCCTTGGGGAAAGTACGAGAACCGCCCAGTCTCTGGTGTGTATGAGCCTGTGTGTGCAGGAGGCAGAGTGAGCTAAAGACAGGTGTTGAGCTGGAAACTCTTTGGAACACTGGCAGCAGGAGAGGAGTAATTGGGCTTTGCTGCATCATTAAGCTCGGTTTCACAGTCACACCATCATAGTCTCCATCAAACCCCAGCCACACAAAATTTGTAACAGACAATAGGAGAAAAGTTGCAGCTAGGAATCCAGTTTATTCATAACACATAAGAAAAAATGCTTAAGAGATGGGAAATAATGAGAAATAATTCTAACTGAAAATTAGGTTTATTGTAACTCGTGTGACACTCAGCCAGCACCACAACCCTGGTATCCGGTTTTAAAAGATTTTAAAAAAACTATATCTCAGACATATTCAATCAATCAATGCAGCTGGCAAGGCAGGAAACAACTGTCAATCATCAGGGAAATGGGAAGCAACAGTAATCAGTGAGGTGTTTGTGTAGCTAATTTGCTTCAATGTAGAAAGGTCATTTAAAACTAGCTGTCAAACGGTACAATGAATTTCATTTTGAATACACAAAGCTTGTTTTTTCTCAGTGGCACTTGCTAAGGAAAGCATAATTATTACTATTGGTCACAGTTAAAGCTAGGGTATACTTTGGTAGAGTGCTCTAACCTTTCCAAGAATCCTCTTTTGACCACGGGCCAATATGGACGTGTTCGACACATGCACGCTACAACTGCTTTGTTATACTCTTTTAGAACTGTCAACGGCAGGCGCATGCACAGATGACTGGGCTGCAAGTGGAAAATACACAGGTATTGTGCTCCAGACAAAATTTACGTCCCGTGCACTGTGATACATAGTGCTGAAAATCGAAATATACTTTGGTCTTTAGGGTTAGGTGTTTGAACAAACCATTTGTGCATTGGGCATGAATGATAACACAAACTGTGTGTTAAAGTAGAGGTTTGATTTTTCAGCAGCTAGGGGAGGGTAAAAATATAGATTTTTCGATGCATCGCAATCTTCATTTTAACAATCTCGATATCAATTCTTAAATCCCAAAATTAATCTTTAACTCTTTGCGCAACCCTCAACACAATGAGAGGAAATTTACACTTGCAACCAAATTTCACGCTATCCGACTAAAATGTATATATTTGGCAACTGGCTGGTAAATGTTTGTGTTTTACTCTGTAGTTTAGTGGTGGAGTACTCAGCAGTGAGATCATTTCACTGCATGTTCAGAGTAAAAGTTGTTCTGCGTGTCCAAAGACAATATCCACGCACCGATTTGTCATTGAATAATGTCTCTTTTAATACCCTATCTACAGTCAGTTGTTGATCAAAAACAAAAAACATTTAATTCTAATCATGCGTGGCACAGATGAGATAAAGCCAGTCGAGTCGCTCTCGTTAACATGCACTAATTTCTTTACAGAAATGCTTTTTTTTTTTTAAGAAAATACTGGTTTTAACACGTGTTCAACAAATCAATATAAATACTCGTAAATAGTAAAAACTATGCAATTAAACAATAAACATGTAACAAAAAATTATATATGAAATATACTATCTTATTTATTGATTGAATACATGGATTTGTTCATTTTTTTTTTTTATACCCTTTTCTCCCAATTTGGAATGCCCAATTCCCACTACTTAGTAGGTCCTCGTGGTGGTGCGGTTACTTGCCTCAATCCGGGTGGTGGAGGACAAGTCTCAGTTGCCTCTGCTTCTGAGACAGTCAATCCAAACATTGTGTCATGTGGCTCATTGTGCATGACTCCACAGAGACTCATCCTGTGGAGGCTCATGCTACCCTCAGTGATCCACGCACAAACTACCACACGACCCATTGAGAGCGAGAACCACTAATTGCGGCCACGAGGAGGTTACCCCATGTGACTTTACCCTCCCTAGCAACCGGGCCAATTTGGTTGCTTAGGAGACCTGGCTGGAGTCACTCAGCACACCCTGGATTCGAACTCTTGACTCCAGTGGTGGTAATCAGCATCAATAATCGCTGAGCTACCCAGGCCCCCAGATCTGTTCGTTTTTTTTTTTTTTTAAGCCAAAATGTGACAATTAATGAAAAACTAAATCAAATATAATTAGTACAATTCATATTTTCATAATGTACCTAGTAAGAAGATCCCCTGTGTAATTAACAGCATTAGCTGGGAGAGAATTTCTTTCATATGCAAGAAAAAGGGACATTATAACTAAAATATTCCCACATATGAATAGGAATCAAATAGAATTTGGAAATCTGTATTAATACCAAGCCCTACTAGCAACATCCTAGCAACAACCCAGAACACTATGGCATGTTGGTGGCAAGTTCTGTATGTGCAAGCAAAACACTTTCTTCAGAAAATTTAAAAATCTAGTTGTAAATATAACACTCAGAGAGAATGTGCAAGCCCACTGAATGCATCAAGCATATGCATTTGTACAGATGTACGCTGTGTAGAGGCTTTCATTTCTGTCACAAACATCTCTGTTTGAGAGAGTGAATAACAGAGATGGGTTAAGGCAGGGCTGCACCTTGTTTAGTGAGTGCATCTCTCAAGGCTGGAGTGATCATCTCTCTCCTATCTTCCTCTGCCTCGCTCTTCCTCACTCCATTCTGCTTTGACAGCTTCACCCTTTGTGAGTCGTCTTTATTGTCCTCCATCATCTGCAGCACACACAATCACAAAAAAACAGTCACATACCAATAAGAGACAACATTTATTCATATTTCTTAATCTAGGGACATACATTGACAACCCCTAGCCACCACAGAGCTACAGAAAGCTTCAAAATACCTGTATAACCTTTCACAATATTTCTAGTGAACAAACACCTGAGGAAACAATGCATTTGGAAAATTAAACATTATTAAGAAATTTTTATACACCCTCATGTCGTTCCAAATGTGTATTTCAGACTTTCATAAATTTGGATTTGTTCCTCAGATAAAGCTCTTGTATGACTTAAGAATATTTTCATTATAATGTCTTATTCATAATTTAAATTGTCCTTTTGTGTTAGACAGAAGAAAAGTCAGTTCTGCGGGTTTGGAACAACATGAGGGTGAGAGTAAAACGTACATTTTTGGGTGAACTATTGCTTTAAGCCGGTGCAAACTATTTAAATGGACTGTACTTCTGTCTCTCAAAGCGTTGTTTTCATTCATTTCAAAATTAAATATGACATCTACCCTGGCAAAGTTTTGTGGACATTAGTGTTTGACCGATATAACACAGAGGCCGATAAAGCATACAATATTCAGAATTTTGTAATTATCGGATGATAAATTTGGTCGATTTGTTTCGTAAATCACGAGAGCACAGAGAATCGCTTGCTAGCATGTGGAGGAGTCATCTGATACATGTAAACAACCAATCACAATTAATTTTGTTATTACATGTCATTGTGTTACTACAGTTATAGACCGGCATGCAACAACTCCTCATTAAAACGGTCCCACATACCAAAGCCACGACAGATGAGAATGAGTTTGTGATGTCATTCCCCCGTCTCTCCTCAACAGTTCCCTGTAACTTTTAACTGTCTTGTCTAATGGTAAAAAGGCAAATATGAATAAAACTTCTAAAATATCCCATCTGCAAAAAAATACCTAGTTTAAACAGATGTAATTAACGAACTTCACAATACTTGCACAAATCCAGCATCCTGTGGAGCACGTTTTCAATCACCCTCTCCTCGGTAGATTTTTTTCTTTATCACCTTCAGTCACAAAATGCAGATCTGAAATGTAGGTGGCGCTATAACAGTTTTTTTTTTTTTTTTATTCCCTTTTCTACCTAATTTGGCATGCCCAATTCCCAGTGCACTATAATTCCTTGTGGTGGCGCTGTGACTTGCCTCGATCCATCTGGCGGAGGACGAATCTCAATGGCCTCTGCTTCTGAGACATTCTGCCCGCGCATCTTATCACGTGTCTTGCTGAGCAGGTTACCGTGGAGACGTAGGGCGGGTGGAGGCTCACGCTATTCACAGCGGCATACACGCACAACTCAACACGCACCCACAGAGTGGGAGAACCACATTATTTTTATTTTTTATTTTGTGCAACATAAATGCAGAAGTGATGGTTATCCTAGAAACGTTCAGATTGTACCCTTTAAAACAATACCACATGTGCCTGACTTACAGTATGTATCCGGAAAACGAAACAATTTTAAGCGTTAACTTTTTGTGACATAGCACCACCTTTTGAACCCACCGGTGGGTCCACAGAGTTGAAGACGCCAATGATAAAAAGGCAAATATCAATACAACTTCTATTATATAGGCTACTGTCTGCAAATATGTGGATATCTCATTGAAACAGATTCACGAATCTTGCACAAATCCAGCATTTTTTTTCTTCCTGTGGAGCACTCATACATCTTCCTCTGAAGTGCATAAGTGCAAAAGATCCGCAAAATCAATGAGAAGGTTCCCTTTCTGCAGTTTTTAACTGCCTGACAGACAGGCAGAGTTTAATTTCATATTGCACAGCAATTGATTTCATAAATCAACAAAAGCTATGAAACAGATGCTGCTTTGAAAATTATAACACCGATTGGGAGTGCCTAAATGGGACTGACACTTATGGCCATATGGTTCTGATGAGCCATGCTGGTGGAGGTCTTGGACTAGCATCACTGACCTTCAACACTGGGCCGGTCTTATCCGAACAGACTGCATTAAACTTTATAACAATTCCAGGCTGCACAAGTTCCAAAATATAAAAACACATGGAAATCAAAGCTAAATCAAGTCTGACTTATAGTTCCTGCTTCAGTTCTCTAAATGTTATTTTTCCATATTTTTTGCCCAACTACATACTACATTGGTATTTGCAATTTTATTTCCCACACCAAAAGGTCAAGAGACAGCCTGGCTTTCGAATTCAGAGACTGGGAGTCAAAGGTGCAGTGCTGTAAACAACAGCATGCAGCTAGCTGGGCTCCATGGTCACACTGAGTATTATGGTGCTTTTTTCTTTGTCGTTTTTGGAGCTTGACAAACCCTGCTGGTCACTATACAGCCACATACATATATCTGCCACAGTGTTAAAACTACCTGCCTAATATTGTGTAGGTCCCCCAACGTGCCGCCAAAACAGTGCCAACACGCATCTCAGAATAGCATTCTGAGATGACATTCTTTTCACCACCATTATCTGAGTTACTGTAGACTTTGTCAGTTTGAAGCAGTCTGGCCATTCTCTGTTGACCTCCCTCAACAACAAGGTGTTTCCATCCACAGAACTGCTTCTCACTGGATGTTTTTTTGTTATTAGCCCCATTCTGAGTAAATTCTAGAGATCAACAGTTACAGAAATACTCAAACCAGCTCATCTGGCACTAACAATCATCCATGCCATTATCTAAACAGCCAATTGTGTGGTAGCAATGCAATGCATAAAATAATGCAGCTAAAGGTCAGGAGCTTCAGTTAACAATCAGAATGGGGAAACAATGTGATCTTAGTGATTTGGACCAAGGCATGATTGTTGGTGCCAGATGGGCTGGTTTGAGTATTTCTGTAACTGCTGATCTCCTGGGATTTTCACACATAACAGTCTCTAGAATTTACTCAGAAATTAGCAAAAAAAACTATAAATATCCAGTGTGTGGCAGTTCTGTGGACGGAAATACCTTGTTGATGAGAGAGGTTAATTATCTTCTTGGTTCTAAGAAAGTCATGCATGCAGTGGCGGTTCTAGCTTGTATGGCGCCCTGGGTGAACCCCCCTTCAGCACCCCTTAACCCCCACCAAACAAAAACCCTTGAAATTGATTTCAGAAATTACACAGAGCCGAGACCCCTGCATTTTGTTGCAGAACGCATCTAAAGGTAATGCCTCTCAGCCATACCATACAGGACTGCCTTATGACTGAATGCTCAGTCATGAAACTCATCCAATAGATAATTTAGAAAATATGTAAGTTAAGTGAATGAGACCCATTGTACTCTGTAAGGTCTTTCCGTATCCAAACTCTTTCTCAGGGTTGACAGACCAGTCCCTGTGTTTCTCCTCTAAATGTTTCAGTGTTTCTGTGACTTTATTCATGTGTTCCAGAGTACACAATGTCCCTTGAGCGAAATCCAACCACAAACAGTGCGGGTGGAAGCTACCGGGTGGGGTTAGATCGGCAAGCGGACATTGTGGCCATTAACAGTGTGATCTGTCGTGAAACTGCCACATGAAATGCAGAGTTGATAAGCCTGCAATCTGTCACCTAGGCTTAATTTTGCCATCTCCACACTTTCGTCCTCCAATCTTCTCTACGGCAGCACGGCTCTGCTCCGAACACTCCCCTTCAGACTGACAGAACCAGAGCAGCTCTCTTCATCTGGAAACACTCCATTTTCCACAAACCACCCATGCAAGTGACAGCACTGATGCAGGCAGTGGCCCCACAGAGCTCAAGCTGAGCAGCTGATACATTCAGACTGACAGCCAGCCAAAACGACGACGAGGTGCTCCGGCTGCCAACCCGTCCCACGTGCAGCAATGTGGCCACAGGTAAATCCCTGTCCGTGAGCGGTTATCTAAATTTCCACCTTACTAATACCAGTGCACTGAAAATACTGCCTCAATCCACACCTATAGTGAACCTAAACCTAAATTTTGCCATTATTTACAGTAGCATTTCAAACCCATTCAACTTTCTTCTGTGGAAAATCCTGGCCAATGTATTACATAAATTGAGGACCGAGACTGTCATTCTGCAAAATCCTATTTTTTTCAATAAAGTAATAAAGTAATCTGATTACACTTGTATAGTAATAGTTGTAGTGGATTATTGTTTTAGTAACTTACCCAACACACATACAGTTCACAGCTTTACTAGTTTCCAGAAATGTACCAGACTCATAAAGATTGCTGAAAAAATGTCTACGTTTCTTAAAACACTTATTAAACGATTCTTGACAAACACATAGCTATTGTTCATCAGCACAAGACCACCCAAACAGACCACCACAATGCAATTTATGTGTCCCGAACAAAGCTGCTAGAGGCGCCGCTAGTTTGTGTAGTGATGACTGAAGCGGTCAATGCAGACTATGATTTAAAATGCAGCATTTTGCGTTTTAGTATTTCGTGCAAGGCCATATAGTATTAATTCAATCAATAATGCTGCCTTGATGGATATCATACCAATGTCTTAGAAGTCAAAATTTGCAGGTTTTGGATGACTTTGGATGACATCATGTACAGTAAGTGCCTCTTTCACAACTTTCACGCTGGTTTTTCCACATTAATGTGAAAATGACAATGAATAAAAATTCTATATTACATATTCTTAGGAGTGCTAACTCCTCTTCTTTTTGTGGCTAGTATTATTTCTGGATTGTGCATTTAAATTCACAGAGTTTTTACAGAGAGTGTTCTCTTTCCTGATCTAAATGCAGAAACAATGTTGTCTAGACTGAACAATTTCTACTGTCTGGAAAGTATCTTCAGGGTTTTATGATAACACATACAAATGGTTCAATATACTGGCAATGAGTACTTCATATGTGAAGTTAAATTTTCAGTGTAATTACCACGTCAGTAACGCTGGAACTGCCCTTTAACAATAGCCCTTTAAATTTGTATCCTGTCAGCAACAGTGGCAATGGTTCAAACCCATTTTACAGCCAAACATTTAATTTCTCTTAATTGACTGAATTGAAAATCTGTAGGCTCCATCTAGTGTGCTAAACAAGTATGTGCATGATGCAGAAGCAACAGTGGCATCATCCGAGGGAAGGTTGTCATCAAGAACACTTGTTTGGGTGAAAAGTGCTTGTCGAGAATGCACAAGACAGAGCATTCTTGATAAGATGTTCCACCCGCCAACAGAATCCTCAACAGGATCTTTAATGTGAAAGGTAAGTGGGTCTGAGACAGTGACTGTTATTTTTGGGAAGGGAGAAAGTTCTATGGGAGTAATACAATTATAAACCTCTTGAAAATGGAAACTCTATGAGCCCCAACTAGAGGAGCTAGTACGAAACACGTGCACTACAACAGGAGAACTATTAAAGCCATGAGTCCAATTTCTGCGCCACAATAGTCACTAAGTGAAGCCTGATTTCAAACAGGTTTCCCAAATATTCCACCTTTGGTCAGTCAAACACAATGTCCCGCCTCAATCTCATGCAATCGGTTGAGTGAACGGTGCCGTGTCTGGCTAAATGGGATGCTCAAACAAACAGGGCAATGCTGAACACGCCAATGCTAGTCTCACAGTGTTTGCACTTTACAGGGAAATCACCCTACTTATAGTAGGCTTATAATTGACTGCATATTAAGCAGAGATAGACAAATGTATTTAAAAAAAAATAATTAAATCATCACCTATAAGGTCAGAACTACATAAGGTTTACAAAATAAAGAAATGCCGAATTTGAGTTAGAATATAAGATGTGTATATTTGTATCTCAAACATAAATCTAGACTGTTCAAAGCAGTGCAGTTTATGCCATAATGCAAGGTCAGGATATTGTGGCAGCAAAGACAAGATCCAATATGTCTCTGATGCCATCTGGAGCCAAAACGGAGTAATTTTTCACAGTCAAGTTAGACCCAGATCTGCACAAGCTAGACACTGAATTTCAGAACAGTTTTCATTATTCAAATTTCTTCAGTATCACAAGTGTCATAAATTAATAATTCCATTTTGCTTAGAACGGAATGGAAATTATTAGTCATGTGTCCAGTGACGTCTTGCATATTATCTAAACAGCTGGGAGAGAAAATAACATTTATGGCAAGAACCATTTCAAAACATATTTACTTGATTTCAAACCAACCAAGAATTAGATACACAATCAAAGAGTGATCAGAGCAAATGATTACAAAGGTGACTGACTAATGCAGCATGTCACCCGAGCATTAAAGAAGCAGCAGTGCATGTCTCCTCTGAGAGTCAAGGCGAGATCTCCTTCATGCTCATGTCCCAGGAGAAGATGAAGGTAAAATAGCATGAAGTTACAGCTGTACAAACCAGTTACATGAGAGCAGTCAACGGCATGGTGTCTGCTGTCCAAAAGGGCTGTTAGATGCTTGTAATTTTGGTAGAGCATGAAGCAGAACACTCACACAAACACAAGAGGATAGGCACCAACATCCTGTAAATAATGTGCAGTGGCCTGAGCGCATCCTCGCTTTTGTGGACGCGTCATATAAACCATGATTGACTGGATCGAGTAGAGCGGCCAAACAGCAGACCACAAAACTTGTAAGACTCATTCAAATTAAACAAAGATTTTTCTACTTTGAAGCATGATGGAGAACGTCAAACATCTTTTAATATCGAACAGCTCTGACATTAAACAACACTGATGAGGAAAAGACTAGAAAACAGATTTTACACAGGAGGAAATCTGATAGCTTGGAATTAACACAGGTTTTTACAATGATGGCTCATCATCAAGTTGGTCAATGTAACTATGTTTTCTAAACAGCACTCTAAACACATTTAGAATCTATAACTATAATTGCCTTCATAGTAATACAAAGGGAATAGACTTCTCCTTATTCAGTTTTAAAATTAGTCTTTTCATTTTCTGTTCTGTTCAAATGCTCTCTGATAGTATGTTTTCCATCAGATATTCAAAGATATGACTTAAATCAACACTTAAGCACAGCTAAACTGACTATCGTCTGCCTTCAGAAACTTGGAATATGACGCACAAGGAGCACGAGGACTCCTTTTATGATACTTTTGGCTCCTTTTTAAGCTTCAAAGTGAATCATTAGCACCTGCTATTGTAATGAAAAGATGGACCAGGATGTTCATAAAAAATTATGTTTTTGAGTTAAGAAAGTAAGTCATACGGGTTTGGAACAACATGAGGGTGAATTTTCATTTGCATTTTTAAGTGAACTATTCCTTTCACATTTTTCCCTGGGCACACAGCCTTGGTTACATTAGCAGAAAAGATGCAGATTTTGTTTTTTTACAATTTCTCTTTAAAATAATGTGAATTGATAAATGGTCCACAATTTAACCTCGGACAATTTTATCTATGCTATCTTTAAATGTAAAAATTAAAACGCAGATAAATCCATCACATTTTTCATAACCCTATTTGCTCTCTCCTGTAATTAGCTGCCATCAGACAGCAGCTGACACAAAGCATTTGGGATATTCTTTGATCGGATTATTTGGAACATCAAAAGACGCTGATTGCTTGAGCTGCAAACCATATTTCCAAAAACCTCTGTAAAGCCATCATCTCAAACGGTTTAAACATGCATCTGATCCTGGTGGCATCCATTAAGTGCTTTTACTGGACTAAAGTGGGGTACACTAAATTTCAGCACTCACAGCCTCTCTGTTATGATAAAGATGTAAGTGTGTGTGTGTGTGTGTGTGTGTGTGTGTGTGTGTGTGGAAAGATCTGTCTGTGCTTCTGTGTCATGAATCACTGCTGCGCACAGGCCTGTGAAGTGGGCGTCAGTGATCACAGTTCACAGTTATGAAAGTACTCCTAGCGCCTGCTGGAGCTGCTGTCTGCTGTAGCAAACCATCTGCCACTCGGTCTCCATCAATGGAGCCACTGCCTGTTTCTTCCCAGCACTTTGGCCTTTTAAAGGAATACTACTCCCAAAAATAAAATTCTGTCATTATTTACTCATCCTTAAGTTCACGTTCCAAACCAATATGATGCTTCGTTTTTGGTTGGGGGTGTTCTGGATATGAAAGCTAAAACTTTTGAAGAATCTATACGCAGCTTTAGTTATAGGTGTTCACAGTGACCATGGCTGACAAGCCCAAACATTTTTTTTAAATCTCCATAAGACCAACATAAAAGCAGTCAAACCATCTTGCGCGCTACATTCCAAGTCTTCTAGAGTCATACGATAGCTTTGTGTGAGGAACAGGCTGAAATTTAGGTCATTATTCAAAAGAAAATTTCCCCCTGTGCCAAAGCTTGTTCAAGTCTGTATTTGTGTCTAGATTCAAAAAGTGATGTGTCAAAACGTTCTAGATGCAAATGTGGGCTAGACATAAGCTTCAGATGAGGGGAAGATTATCAGTGGAAACCTTTTCAAGTTCGGTCTGTTCCAATGATTTGGAAGACTTGAATTGCGATATTAATAATTTATAAAAAATCTATTGAAAAATTGGACATACTGTATATCTCTATAATTATGTAATAGCTCTGAAATGGTTTAAATTAGTTTTTTTAAATCAGAGCCAAACCATCCTTTTATCCAAACAGCCATTGTAGGAAAGAAAATTCAATATTTTTAAGGCATTTAATTAAAATCTATTTAAAAATAATTAAGGCATGTTTCTTGCAGTTTCTCACTACATGAACACAATGGAGAATGATATTTGATCACTTTCTTAGACATCTACTTTTATATTTATATTTTATATACAATGATACGTTGTAGCTTAATAAAAAGCATTATTTACCTGCATATACAGTGAGGAAAATAAGTATTTGAACACCCTGCTATTTTGCAAGTTCTCCCACTTAGAAATCATGGAGGGGTCTGAAATTGTCATCATAGGTGCATGTCCACTGTGAGAGACATAATCTAAAAAATAAAATCCAGAAATCACAATGTATGATTTTTTATCTATTTATTTGTATGATACAGCTGCAAATAAGTATTTGAACACCTGTCTATAGGCTAGAATTCTGACCCTCAAAGACCTGTTAGTCTGCCTTTAAAATGTCCACCTCCACTCCATTTATTATCCTAAATTAGATGCACCTGTTTGAGGTCGTTAGCTGCATAAAGACACCTGTCCACCCCATACAATCAGTAAGAATCCAACTACTAACATGGCCAAGACCAAAGAGCTGTCCAAAGACACTAGAGACAAAATTGTACACCTCCACAAGGCTGGAAAGGGCTACGGGAAATTGCCAAGCAGCTTGGTGAAAAAAGGTCCACTGTTGGAGCAATCATTAGAAAATGGAAGAAGCTAAACATGACTGTCAATCTCCCTCGGACTGGGGCTCCATGCAAGATCTCACCTCGTGGGGTCTCAATGATCCTAAGAAAGGTGAGAAATCAGCCCAGAACTACACGGGAGGAGCTGGTCAATGACCTGAAAAGAGCTGGGACCACCGTTTCCAAGGTTACTGTTGGTAATACACTAAGACGTCATGGTTTGAAATCATGCATGGCACGGAAGGTTCCCCTGCTTAAACCAGCACATGTCAAGGCCCGTCTTAAGTTTGCCAATGACCATTTGGATGATCCAGAGGAGTCATGGGAGAAAGTCATGTGGTCAGATGAGACCAAAATAGAACTTTTTGGTCATAATTCCACTAACCGTGTTTGGAGGAAGAAGAATGATGAGTACCATCCCAAGAACACCATCCCTACTGTGAAGCATGGGGGTGGTAGCATCATGCTTTGGGGGTGTTTTTCTGCACATGGGACAGGGCTGACTGCACTGTATTAAGGAGAGGATGACTGGGGCCATGTATTGCGAGATTTTGGGGAACAACCTCCTTCCCTCAGTTAGAGCATTGAAGATGGGTTGAGGCTGGGTCTTCCAACATGACAATGACCCGAAGCACACAGCCAGGATAACCAAGGAGTGGCTCTGTAAGAAGCATATCAAGGTTCTGGCGTGGCCTAGCCACTCTCCAGACCTAAACCCAATAGAGAATCTTTGGAGGGAGCTCAAACTCCGTGTTTCTCAGCGACAGCCCAGAAACCTGACTGATCTAGAGAAGATCTGTGTGGAGGAGTGGGCCAAAATCCCTCCTGCAGTGTGTGCAAACCTGGTGAAAAACTACAGGAAACGTTTGACCTCTGTAATTGCAAACAAAGGCTACTGTACCAAATATTAACACTGATTTTCTCAGGTGTTCAAATACTTATTTGCAGCTGTATCATACAAATAAATAGTTAAAAAATCATACATTGTGATTTCTGGATTTTTTTTTTTTAGATTATGTCTCTCACAGTGGACATGCACCTACGATGACAATTTCAGACCCCTCCATGATTTCCAAGTGGGAGAACTTGCAAAATAGCAGGGTGTTCAAATACTTATTTTCCTCACTGTATATATTTTAATAAAACATTTTATATGAATAAACAATGTGTGCAAAAACTGCTCAATATATAATAATATAACACTGAATTATAATAATTTTTTTAGGATTAGACTGGTTTAATATACAAGTAATATATGTTATAATCTATTAGATGGATAGTTCCCTCAAAAAAACATTTCTCTCTTCTGCTGAACACAAACAAAGGTTTTTAGGAGAATATTTCAGCTCAGTATGTCCACACAATGCAAGTGAATGGTGGCCAGAACTCAGATGACATGGATTTGACCACTGGATTCATATGGATTACTTTTATGCTGCCTTTATGTGCTTTATGGACCTTCAATGTTCTGGCCACCATTCACTTGCATTGACTGGACCTACAGAAATATTCTTCTAAAAACCATTGTTTGTGTTCAGCAGAAGAAATAAAGTTATACACATCAGGAATGGGATGAGGATGGGTAAATGATGAGAGAATTTTTGGGTGACCTTTCCCTTTAACTTCACCTTCACATGGGGCTTTTATTTTGAAAATGAAAGTGACAGAGTGTGAAAGTTTACAATATTCCGCTTCTGGTGAAACACCATCATCTCCTTTCCTCTTATACTGTCAGTGTTTGTAGATTTCTATTATAACTTGTAATGATTACTAATGTTTGGAATTGCATGAAAGCTTGAACCTGCAAGTGAACTGTTCTAGTGCTAAAGTGCTAAAAACAATGATCCATAAGCGCCACACGTGCACAGAACAGCGTGTCATCCGATTATTCCCATTCCCATCGCAATTATAACATGTATATTCAATATATCGACCAGCCTTTTAGTGCAACAGTTATCTTGACTATTATGATACTTGAATGGCACTCTTCTTGTGTTTGTTCTGTTCTTTTGCACACGGTCACTATGAGCTGTTGTATAGAAAACAAAAATTGCCCTAAGATTCTTTAAAAAAACATATATTTCAAAAACTGTTACACAGAAAAATAAAAGCATACAGGTTTGGAACAACATAAGTGTGAGTAAATAATTACATCATTTTCATTTTTGGGTGAACTATTCCTTTAAAATACCCACCAGAGCCCATCTCTGTAGAGCATAAAGCACTAGTAAACATTCAAGTGGAGCTGGTTCTTTTTTTTACCTTGGCTTTCTTCAAGCGGTTCATCACATTCCCCAGGTCTTCCAGGTCAATAACAGAGCGATGAGACTCGTCTTCCTCCGCTGAAGACTCTGCATCACTGCTGGACTCCATCAGCTCCTCCTAAAAAACAGAGAACTTTGAGCAAAACCTGTTACAACCTGCCCAAAATTACACCTCTCACCTCAGAGATCATGATTAGGGGTGGCTAAAAATATAGATTTTCATTTAAACAATCTTGATATAATTTCTTAAATCTCAAGATCGATCTTTTACTCTATGCGCAACGCTCCAACTACAATGAGAGGAAATCACTTGCATTTGCACTACGTGACTAAAATGTATATTCCGTACACAAATGAGCCAAAACATTATGATCACCTGTCCAACATGTTGTAGATTCTCCGCGTGCTGCCAATACAGCACCGACACGCTGAGGCATGGATTCTACAAGACCCCTGAATGTGTCCTGTGGTATCTGGCACCAAGACACTAGCAACAGATCCTTCAAGTCCTGTAAGTTGCAAGGTGGAGCTGCCATGGATCTGACTTGTTGGTCCAGCACATCCCACAGATTCTCAATTGGACTGAGATCTGGGGAATTTGGAAGCCCGGGCAACACCTTGAACTCTTCATCATGTTCCTCAAACAATTCCCAACAATGTGTGCAGTGTGGCAGTGCACATTATGCTGCTGAAAGAGGCCACTGCTATCAGGAAATATTATTGCAATGAAGGGGTGTACCTGGTCTGCAACAATGTTTAGGTAGGTGGCACATGTTACACTGATGTCCACATGAATGGACCCAGGGTTTCCCAACAGAACATTGCCCAGAACATCACACTCCCTCCACTGGCTTGTTGTCCTCCCACAGTGCATCCTGGTGCCATCACTTCCCCAGGTAACAGCACACACTTGCATGGCCTTCCACGTTATGTAAATGAAAACGGGACTCATCGGACCAGGCGGCATTCTTCCACTGCTCCATGGTCCAGTTCCGAGGCTTGTGAGCCCATTGTAGGCACTTTCGATATTGGACAGGGGTCATCATGGGCACTCTGACCAGTCAGCGGCTACACAGCCCAATAAGCAGCAGTGTTGTGAAATAAGCAGCGATGCACTGTGTGTTGTGAAATAGTCATCCCGTAACTATTATTACAATTTTCTGTGACTTGTGCCTCAGTAGACTTTCTGTCGGTTCAGACCAGACGAGATAGCCTTCGTTGCCCTCGCACATCGATGAGCCTTGGGCGCCCAATATCCTGTCGCCGGTTTGTGGTTTGTCCCTCCTTGGACCTCTGTCAGTAGGTACTCACCACTGCTGACCGGGAGCACCCCACAAGTTTTGCTGTTTCAGAGATGCTCTGACCCAGTCATCTGGCCATAATAATTTGGCCCTTGTGAAAGTCGTTCAGGTCTTTACTCCTGCACATTTCTCCTACATTCAACACAATGACTATGAGAACTGATTGTTCGCTAACATCTAATCTATCCAGACCTTGACATGTGGCCTTGTTAGGAGATGGTAAACGTTATTCGCTTCAACTGTGAGCGGTCTTGATGTTTTGGCTCATCAGTGTATATGGCAACTGGCTGGTAAATGTTGAGATTTCACTCACCAGTGATTGTGTATTACAGTGAAATATTTTGCAGCAAGATCTTTTCACTGCGTTTTGAGAGTAAAAGTTGTTCCATGTAATGTGTGTGAGCAATTGGAGTCTCTCTTGTTAACAAGAACTCATTTACAAATGCTTTTTACAGCAATGCGGTCTCTCTTAAAGACACAGTAACACGTGTTCAACAAATCAATGTAAATGCCTGTAAATAGTACAAATAATGCAATTAAACAGAAAACATGTAACAAAACCTTATACATGCAATTAAATATCATATTTATTGATTATAAAAACATTATAAACGTTCTACCCCTAAAGTGATGTACACTCACATGAGACAAGGACTATGGGAGAAAAGATGCAATGAAAGTGAATAGAGACTGAGGCTAAAATACTGCCAAACAACTCCTTTTATGTTTCACAGAAGAAAGAAATTATACGGATTTGCAACAATATGAGGGTGAGCATATAATGACAGAATTATCATTTTGGGGTCAACTATCCCTTTAAAGAGTATTAACTTAATTGGAATGCTATACCCTAAAAGTGTTTCAATAAAATATATGAGAGAACATTTAAAACAGACCATCTAAGAGAGTAAGTCTGTAATGTCACCCCTGCTATTCCGATCAAATTTACATGAGTGCACCACAGACTGCAGAGGAACAAACTGCTCTCTGGGTGTGCAGTGCGAGAGCTGTTACCATGACTACACATGTTTAAAGACATCAGAGAGAAGGACTGGCTTGCCTCAGAGTTGCTCTTCTCAGCGAGCGAGAGATTGTCCTCTGCCTCCTCCTTATGTTTCTTCTTATTTTTGCAGTTGCCATTCTTGCACTTGCCAGAGCAGGCTTTCTTCTCACCCTTGACCAGGGCTTGTAAACGGCTCAGGAACTTTGATTTCCAGGCCTGGAAGTCAGCCTGCACACTGCCGTGGCAGCTCTTCACCACGTTGCAGTCGCCCTCTCCTCTGGTCATGATCCGGGCAGCGCTCAGCATCCATAACCACTTATCTAAGTTCTTGCTGACCTGTGATTATTTTCAGAAAAGTGACCAAAACGGTGTGAGTAATTTTATATCACGATTTATTACAAGGTTCTCTGGAATACTTGATTCTGATTAATTTATAGTTGCATTCAGCAAAACATTTCTGAATAATGACTGTTGTCCATAGCTACAGTACACTGTATAACTGACCATTCATTCGGGCAATATATTTTTCCTACATAACATTTCTCGTATCACTCTGTGTATTCTACAAGTAAGCTAAAAAAATTTCTTCAACTCATATCAGTATTACTTGTCAAGGTATTTATTTATTTGATAAGTAGCCATGTAATAAATGGGATAATGTCATTATCACCCCTCCACTTCACATTTGGGTCCTAATCACCCTACCAGGGTTTATTTTACGATGATGACTGGTTCAGTGTATATCATCCCTTATTATCACTTATTTTTGCTGGAATTTCAACCCAAAATATTCTATTTTATAACCTTATTATGTAGTAATGCCTATTTTTGGATAATCCCTTTAATTAAATACTTTACAAATTAAAGGTACTTTATCAAATTTAACATTATAATATTATTGAATGTGTAAAGTGCAAAGCCATGGTAAAACAGCTTTCACGGTGAACAATTGAATTCTCTATTAATGATTATTCTATATAAACGTTGTAATGTTATTTGGCAACCATAAACTACCTACAGTTATACCATGGTAAACATTGTTCAGTATAATCTTTACAGGTTGACACATTTCTACTGACCATCGGTGGGTAATGTACAGAGATCAACCAATAGTGGATTTTACAGATAACTAAGGTGGAGGTAAAGGCTGATAACAATTAATCATCTGATATTTTTTTTTTTTTTTTTTTTTACAATCGATGGACACTTATTTTGGGACTCTTATTTTGAAATGGAGACTTGTCTCCATTATAACCAGATTGTGTTTATACTGTACAAACTGAATTTAAAAAAAACGTATCTGGTGAAAAAAATATATATATACGTGTGTGCGTGTGTGTGTGTGTATAGTATAATTGTTTCACCAGATGAGATTTTCTATTATTATTTACAAGATATGAAGATATGCATCTAATAAAAAAAATATATATATATTTGCCCTCAATTTAGAACACTTGATTATCTAATTAAAAAATATATATGCATTGAAGTGAAGATAAAAATCTGGATGAATACCGTCAGTGATAAAAGATTTAAATAGAAAATCCCCATGAGATATCAGTGAGGCTGCTGTTATACTGTAGAATCAAGCCGGGAAATCTGAGAAAAAAACCCCAAAACAAACTATCAGCATAGATTTTTGCCATTAACCGATAGTTCCAAAAAGCAATTATTTGCACTGATTAATCAGTAAAACCGATATATCAGTCTACCTCTAGTACTGTATATACCAGCGCTAATAAAAGCATGCGGCCCTTGAGCCATTTTTTGTGGCCAGCGTCATCCTCAAAAATATATTATTCAATATAAAATGTGTATGAATTGTGAGATGTCTATTCTGGAGAGTATTAACAGTAGTTTTTTGTATCGCTGAAATGCTGTACAGTTAGAGAGGGAAATAAACTGCAAAAGCATGAAATAAATTAAATAAACAATTAGAAAGAATATCTTAGCGTAGCATTACACAAGAGGTCAGTGTACGTGCACATTCATAACATGCGTGCACGCGCAATCTGTCACTCAAACATGCCCGCTCGCAATTTCACTTTAGAGTCACTCATTACACAGAGAGAGATAGTCTATTGTGATACTGCATTGTGGACCCTGAGCTTTCCGAAGTTGAGTAACTGCTATATGCTGTCCATAAAATGGACATACATTTAACATTTATTCAAATTGTTATGCAGATCATGTCAGAATTATAATGTCTGTAACTTTTATACAACAAAATCTATAACGAAACGGAGACCGAAAAAACTTAAGTGTGTCTCACAGTGTTGTAATGGCCGATGTAAACGGAGTTGCCCAGCCCAAAGACAGCGTATCTCATTCCCTTCAAGTAAGTTTTCCCATATCGAAAGTCAGTGGATGCCTCCTCAAGCCATTTACAGAACCATTCAGCATTCTCAGTGGGCTGTCCATCAGTGTATGTGGCCACAAGGAACACACAGATCATCTTGCTTGTGCACTAAAGAAGGACACAAATAAAGATTTCAATTATGTGCATGAAGACATTAGAGGCTCATCTGGTAGATGGAGGACAGAAATTCATTTGCTAGACACAAAGCTATATTCAAAACAAAAACAACACTGCAAATAAAATGTAATACATTGAGAAAAAATACTTTAAGAAAACAAATTATTATAAGAAACTGAAAAATAAAATGTACTTTCAGTTTTTAATATTCTTTTCCTTTTGTTAAATACATAACATTTCTTCAATATTTGTTGGTTGTGAGCTGAAAGGCTGATACATCTTTTAACAAACTGGAACAGGGTGTCATTTATTTTAAAGCTACAAGTTAATTTTAGGGGTGTAAAAATTCATTGATTTGAAAATGAAAATTCAATGCATCGATTAAAATTGCATTTATTATATATATGTATATATGAAAGAAATTCTCTCCCAGCTAATGCTGTTAATTATACAGGGGATCTTCTAACTAGGTACATTACGAAAACTGGGTTTTAACAGGCAGAGTTTTTAAAATCAAATGTAATACTTTTTAAGACATTTTTCAAGACCTGAACAAAAACAAATTAGAGATCGACCGATATTGGATTGTGCTGATATGCTCATGTGTTGAAAAGCAATTCATCTGCAAATAGTTTTTTAAAATTAGTGGCCTATATTAAATGTCCTTCCTGTGATGGGAGGGCCAGACAGAGGCTACAAGAGATCAAACTGAATTAAATTCCAGATGGAGTTTATGGTACACCCAGAATACCTATAACTAGTGGGAAAATGTAAAGATTTGATTCATATTGCAAAGCTTTTCACTTCAAAGGCTGCAATACACCAGGGACTCTTATTTTGAAATGTTTGCACTTCACTGCTTCCAGTTGCTCATTCAAACAAATAAGGGATATAAAATGTGCACTCCTACAATAATCTACAACTGTATTCGGATAGAACTGGGTGTGGGCGGGGCTTAAACCGGAAGTATGTCAAAACTAAGTGAAACGCCCATTTTTAAATGTTACTCATACATTTATAGTTTCTATTAATAAAATATGCCTTGTTTATGCCTATTCATAATCACAGCCTAATAATAATTTTATTATTATTATTTTGATTATTATTATTATTGGCCCAATAGACCAATTATTATTTAAAATATATATTCTTTTTATATATTTTATTTACCAGATGAAGCTGAATTTGTAGGCTACATTAACTGTGGAATATGTTGTGGTTTCTCCTGATATTTCAGATATTAATATCTGCATTAAACAGAATTTTCATTTGTTTGTGCTTGTACAAAAAGGTGTCAAGCAAAATGTCAAGCACACATTTTGCAGTGAATAATAAATACATTAATACATTAAAAGAAATGAAAATAAAATCAATATAGCCAACAACCAGGTTAAAGTCCTGTAAATCTAACAGGAATTTTTACGATAGGACACCATTAATTAGTTAAATAATAATAATGTCACATTTATATAGCACCTTTCCAGTTCAAGAACACTTAACTGTCAAATTTAGCACAGTTTAAAGAAGAAGAAAAAATCCCCCAGAGCAACCTGAATGGTGCCTTGCTCAAGGACACAATGGTGGTGGCCGTGGGGATCGAACATCACGCTCAGGTTTAGCAATAAATAAATGAATACATGCGAGTCACAAGTAAATTGTGTGATACATTAATATAGACATTTCAAGAAGTGTAAAATATATATGATGTTGTATCTTAGTTAATGTTACACTTGATAAGCTCCAGATGCACACAATTAACAACAGTCTCTAGAGTTTACTGCGAATGGTGCCAAAAACAAAACATCCCGTGAGCTGCAGTTCTGCAGATGGAAATGACTTGTTGATGAGAGAGGTCAACAGAGAATGGCCAGACTGGTTCAAACTGGACAAAGTCTACAGTATCTCAGATAACCACTCTGTACAATCGTGGTGAGAAGAATAAAAACTCAGAATGCTATTCTGAGATGCGGGTAAGCGCTGTTTTGGTGGCACAAGGGGGACCTACACAATATTAGGCAGGTGGGATAATATTATTTAATGGGGTTTACTGGATGGGCAAGGAAAAGGTGGGAACCGGCAGAACAGTCAAAATAATTTTAATGACATAACTGAACTTAAACTATCATAAACACTCAGACACACACATAGCGGTTGTGTGTGTCCCTCTCTCTTTATGCCACTCCCGGCTGATTAGTACAATTCATCATCAGGCATGCATCCTCATGGCCAGGCCATGCCCTCCTCCTCGTCACACTATCCAACACACCAGCAAGCAATTGTCCATCTCCCATGTGATTCTGCAGCACAACCCATGTTTGTGATGTGAATGAAATTATTAATCCTGCTAAACTGAGATTCAGTTTAATTGCATTACCTTTCAGCAACCCAAATGCAACATGCTAAATCAGCTTCTTAGACAGTCTTTGACTCACCTCCTCTGCCAATCTGTCATCTGGGTCATATTCTTTCATGTCTATAACCTCACACTGGAGCCCCTGAGCCCTGACGTCTTCAGCAAGCTCTTTGGCAAATTCCTGTGTAGTTAGAAATTGTTAATTTACAACAACATAACATATACGCATGTAATATTTTAACACTCCTGACAGTATTATTTGCAGCTTCAAACACAAACCTTTGCAGTTCCAGTCTGTGATCCATAAAAGACTTTGACCCCAGCAACATGAATAACTTGCATTGTTTCAGGTGACAATTCCTGATTTTCCAAAGATCTTTGAGGCCACAGACTTATCATTTTTATATTTTTTTTCTACAAGAGAAACAGAAATTCCATTAAGCCATCATGGGCAACTATAACAGAGGGAAAAGAAAAGCTGCAACTAACAATGGCAGTCAGGTGATGGAAGGCCTTTCAGAATAAACAAACAATTCATTACCTTCTTGAAAGAAAAGTTCACAGTAAACCAGATTCCTATGAGAATGGCAAAAGTGGTGTACACATATAACCTGTTCTGCCACACAGTCAGCAGGTAACTCGCAGTGTAATCCCAAACATCATTTAAAGCACCTGTGAATGAATGTCAATAGAGTGTGTATATGGTAATACAGGTACCTCACACATACAGTACTGTGCAAAGGTTTTAGGCACTTTTGAAACATGTTGCATAGTGAGGATGTCTTCAAAAATAATGCCATAAACAGTTTTAATTTATCAAATAATGTCATACAAAGTCCAGTAAACATAACAAAAAAAAAAGCTAAATCAATATTTGATGTGATCACCTTTGCCTTCAAAACAGCACCAATCCTTTTAGGTAAACATTGACACAGTTTTCTTTGTTGTTGGCAGATAAGATGTTTCAAGCTTCTTGGGAGAACTCACCACAGTTCTTTCATTTGATCAGTGCAAAAAAAACTGTTTCAATTGATTTTATTTATTCATTTAATCCCAGACTGACATGATGTTCAGTAGGGGATCTGTGGGGGACATACTGTCTGTTGCTGGGCTATCTTCTATTCTAATCTTTTCTATTTACAAAAGTAATGTTTGGGAGTCTAAAATTTAAATTTCCTATTGACACAGTAATGCTGAAGTTATACCTAATTATCTTAAGAGAATTGTTATTGCGAAACATCTTTTTTTGCACAGACATTTTTTTACAAACAAGACTTTTGCACAGTACAGTATATATTATGTTAATGTGTCTCTTTCACTGATATACAAAATTTTTCACATATTTGCACATATGTGCAAAATATAGCCTATTTCAAAATACAACAACAATTGTCGTTATATATATATATATATATATATATATATATATATATATATATACGTAGCATTAATTTCAACAAATATATATAAACATTTATGACTCATACATTTCTATGAATTCCTACACATATATGGAAACTTATAGAATGCATTAGTGAAAACCATGTTCTCCACATTTATTACTTCGTACAAAGTCGTAAAAAGTATTATTATCATATGTTGACACGTTAGGGATGAATACACTTTTATGTACGTATAGTCGTTTAATATGTACGTATAGTCGATACATTATATTACATATAATGTATCTACACTGGTGAGTGTTTATATAAAGCACTTCTCTGTTGTTTATGCTAGTTGCAAATAGGCGCGTGTAGAATTAAACCCACCTGAGATCTCACCGCCGACTGCAGAATGCATAAAATCGAAAAGCATAGCTAAAAACATCTTTAACGCTCTAGAAAACAAAATTACAATTTATATGAATCTATAACAATAAAAAGGCATGGATTTAATTTGACTGTGAGGTATGTAAATGACTAGCTAACTTCACGAGAACATCTCAAAGGACGCCGCCATATTGTTATGGTAGGAATGCTGGGAAATGAGGTCATCTCAGGTCATAGAACGCTCTACGCAGAGCCATATAAAGAGAGAGTTGCGACAACTCCATTGACTCCAATGGAACGTTTTTTTTTTACAGCAATGGCAGCTCGTGGAGCCTCTCAATAGTTCCCGGAAGTAGCAGCAAACACCGTAGAGATGCATCAGAACAAACCGTTTGCGACGCACTTTTAAAAGGTGAGACGTTTAAAGAATAATATTTTCTTATTCTGTATATTATCAGTACATCTAAATAAAAATAACTTGTAAATTAAAACCTTATAGTTGAGTATTACTCATTAAATTAGGAGATAAGGGATGTTATCGGAAAACTAACAGATTAGGCAAGGATTGGAGCTGGATAAAGTTAGTAACGAACACCCTATTAATTGTAAAATCTTTGCAAATACCTCACACATTTTTTTGTTGTTGTAATTTTTATTTATATTTAGATTGCTCCTGCTGACTTGAGCCAACCATTTTTTCCTCCTCTCCATGTCAGTGGGGAAGCCATACATTCGCACACCTTTCTCTGAGCTGATTGGAGCATCCCCATGCAGCACAGCAAACCATGGTGAAAACTATGCAACGACAACATGAAAGAAAGGACACATACAAAATGCTTGGCATGCTATTTAATTTATTAGAAATGTATTCATGAATTGCTGTAAATAGTTATTGCATTTATTTGAATAAAAATACAAAAAAGTAATATCAGTAATATATTATTACAATTTAAAATAACTGTTTTCTATTTTAATGTATTTTAAAATGTAATTTACTCCTGTGATGCCAAGCTGAATTTTCAGCCTCATTACTTTTGAACGGCAGTTTATATACGAGTATGCTTAAGTTGTTTTAAAGCTGAATATATTGTGTATATGAATAAGTATTGTAAGAATTATACATTATAAAATATTTATAATACATAAATAATTATATTACTATATATAGAATTGTAAACAATAAGCTTCATTTCACTAAATTTTACATTTACGTAACTGCTGCTAATGGTTAATAGTTCATTGACCCATTGTGCGGTGCGAGCTGGAAATCACCTGTCACCAGACTGTCTCTGTACTATCTGAAAAGTCATAAATATGACATTAGTTACCATGAGATTAGTGAAAACAATGAACATGCGGTAACATAAAAAGGCAACAGAAACCCTAGCCTGAAATAAGTTGAGGCAAATAACGGTAAGCGAACACTAATCCTCAAATATTAGCTGATTTGATCTTTAAAAAACAACATCGCTGTAACAACATACTCATGCTACATACATATGTCGGTGTGTTACATAAATATATAAAATAAATGCATTTATTGACTACTAATTACCAGAAATCGCAGTTCTGTCACTAACAGTTTGGAATGACCGCAAAAGCACTTCCTGGAACTATCTGAAGTCTACGTGAATCACTTGACGATCAAGCATTTAGAACTTCCGTTGTCGCAACTCTCTCTTTATATGGCTCTGGCTCTACATAGTTAATAATAATAATAATAATAATAATAATACTTTACAATAAGGTACATTAGTTAATATTAACAAAAAATAAAGTGAAACATTTCGCTAATGCATTTGAAAAAGAACATAAATTAATGGAATGTTCAACCTAAAATTTAAATTCTCTAATCATTTACTCATCCTCATGCCATCCCAGAGGCGTATGACTTTTTTCTTCTACTGAACACAAACGAAGATTTTTAGAAGAATATTTCAGCTCTGTAGGTTCATACAATGCAAGTGAATGTGACCAAAATGTTGTAGCTCCAAAAATCACATAAAGGAAACATGAAAGTAATTGACAAAACTCCAGTTGTTTAATCCATATCTTCGGAATATGGATTTTAAGAAATGTATTATAATAACAGTACAAATGTTAGAAACATTTTTAATTTTATTAGAAACTATTGTTATGATGGTGTTACAATAATGTTCTATTTATTAACATTATTTAATGCATATTATGAACTAACAATAAACAAAATAAAAAACATTTTACCTTCACTGAAAGTGAAAGTGGAGATTTAGAGTAAAAAAAGGACTAACATTTTGATCACATCGCTTCTGGAGATATGGATTTAACCACTGGATTCATATGGATTTAAATAATGTTTCTTTTATGTGATTTTCAGAACTACAAAGGTCTGGTCACCATTCACTTTCATTGTAAGGACCTACAGAGCTGAGATATTCTTAATTTGTCAGTAGAACACAAATTAAATCTTAATTTGTGTTCTACTGAAGAAAGAAAGTTATACACATCTGGGATGGCATAAGGGTGAGTAAATGATGAGAGAATTAAAAATTTTGGGAGAACTAACCATTTAATGCATAATGAACTAACATTAAATAACAATGGACACTTGTGTTTTTTATAAACCAACAATAGCCAAGATTTCAAAATGTTGTTGTAACAGATAAAGGATGGGCAAGGAGGAGGCGGTTTGTTGAGAAACTCAACATAAAACAAACATAAACACAGACACACATGCAACATGGCCACATGGGTCACTCTGTCTCCCAAACCGGCACCTCAGGCTCCTCTTTATGCATCGTCACGGCCTGGCCACAGCCTTCTTGTCACAGTTGTTTATATTGTTTATAGTTCGTGATATGCATAATATAAATACAGTATGTTAATAAATAAAACCTTATTGTAACACCGTCATAACAGTTTTTTTTTTTCTTACATTAGTTCTGTTATTATAATGCATTTCTTAAGTGATCATAAAGTTGAGTTTACTCAAGGTTATACATTCCACTAAGTTATAGGCCAACAAAACACAAAGTTATTTTATTATCTTTTATTGCCCAAAAAAAAATCGATTTGCCTGCCTCTGCTCCACAGGGGACCTCCATCCCTACAACTCTCTACAACTCCCATGTTGGCTCGTTGGCCATGGCCATGGCAGATATGGGCTCATTAGCAATGACGTGGGATGCTGGCTTGGCAGCCATGACGTGAAAATCTATGTCGTGGAACTCTGGCTCGGCGGCAGCCATGTCGTGGAACTCTGGCTCGGTATCCGCCTCCCCCACAGTGAACATGGAACCAATGATCTGCAGGGCAAGGTCGATATATTGGGCCAGATTGAGGGGACTGCGACTGCCAGGCATCAAGGAGGAGATGGGCTCACTAAGTCTGACCCGAAAAATGTCCTTGAGGGTGAGCTCACCTGACAGGCTAGGGCACAAAAATCCTTGACGTAATCTTCCAGAGGGTGAGCTCACCTGACAGGCTAGGGCACAAAAATCCTTGACGTAATCTTCCAGAGGACAACTCCCCTGACAGAGGCTCAGAAGCTGAACTGCTGGGTCCATTGTGTGGTCGAGTATTCTGTAACATTTAGGCAGGCAGGACACAGGAGCAGATGAAGACGAGGACGACGACGACAACGACAACAACAACAACAACGACGATGATGATGATGATGATGATGATGATGAAGTGAACCCAAGTGCAGTTTATTAAAAGTGGTATCTAAGTGCAGAACATAACAAACAGAAACACAAGGCTACACAAACTGGACAATGGTAAACATGAGGGCATAAATACATGACATGGGGGAACATAAACTAATGATCAAACAGAACACTAAACAAGATAACAAGAAAATTTAACTAAACCAATGACAAACTAGAACTGATAACAACCTAATGAAACAATAAACCAATGAAAACAAGACACATGAACATGGAGAGCAAACAGGGCATCATCACATGACTAGGGAACCACATGACATGAAACAGGAACACATCTAAACATGACAAATGAGGTATAAATGATTATATTTTATGTGGAAATTAACATTATGCCACAAATAGTGAGCTTAACTTGTACTGAACCCGGAATATTCTTTAAAAACTTTAATATTATACTGACACGCCATTCTTTACTCAGTGAGCTGAGCCATTCTGAAAAGGGATACTGTTCCAAAGAACTGTTCCAGAATTGTAACACATAGAACAGTAAGAGTTGACCAGCACATTTAGTAAATTATCACTTTAAATGTGACAGAAAAAGGATAATTATATACTGTATGCTCTGATTGGTCCATTTTAAAAAAAATAATTCATCAAGAGTTATCTGATCCTCCATGGCAAATCATGATAATTTGTCAGGAATTCAGGAAAGACAAATATTTACTTGACCCAAGAAAAGAAAGGGAAGAAGAAATGTCAGTCCCCTCCTCATCCAAGACTGAAATCCCTCTATGTAAACACAAAGACAGTCAAATCCAAGTTGTGCCTTTCTCCTTGTGCTTTTAAGTCTATAGAGACATACACTTTGATAGTAGTACTGAAGTAATTGTACAAAGCCTGCCAGACAAAGCCACACATTCACTTTAGAATTGTTACCTGGAGTGCAACCATGTTTTCTGCCACAAAAGATGCATTAAAAGGCAGAGTTTCATGTTGCTTTGATAAAAAATAGGTCAGAAATTGGTTGCTGACTGATATGGTTCACCATCTGGCCTAAATACAAAAGAATTGTTGTTTGATTAGTCATTCATTAATAACATGTGCAACAGTTTTGGTTGCATCACCCAAAAATGGAAATTCTCTCATCATTTACTCCCCCTCATGCCATCCCAAATGTGCATGACTTTCTTTCTTCAGCTAAACACTTTTGTGTTCTGCAGAAGAAAGAAAGTCATACACATCCGGGATGCCTTGAGGGGGAGTAAATGATGAGAGAATTTCCATTTTTGGGTGAACTATCACTTTAATAGAAAAACGTATTCGGTGAGTTAATGGGCACACTAACCATTATTAAAAAACATTTCTTGACATTTCTCACCAGGTAAGCATGACCCCAGACAGAAAGGTGAAAATGTAGTGATGGATAACCCACCAGCCCTTAATTCTGAAAATGCAAAGCATGCACATGAGTGTTGAGATGGACAAGTAAAGAGGATCAGGGCTATGTTAAAACTTACAAAATCCAGTATTCCTAACTTTGATTCTCCAAACATTAAAAGTTTTATAACTTGTTTCTATTGACAGATCGTGACCTGGATCCATTGCTGATAAGGATGCGTAAATGGATATTCAGGGTGCAATAGGACCAACCAACAGGAAGTTAAGAAGGGCATCCACAACTCTACAGAAACAACAAAGGCAAACTTGTGAAGTATTTGAATATGAAATGAGGCAAGGCTTGTCAGAGAGTTATGCTTGAACCCGGTCTTACCTGTAACTAATGAAGAAGGTCAGCAGAAACAGAATCATGGTTACAGCTTGAACCTTTCATATTCATCTTTATATTCAGCTCTACAGTAAAGGAGTAAAGGTAAATGATACAGTTTAAAATATGAGCCAATTAGAAAAAAGTTAGCTATTTCTCGTAGTGTTCATTTAAAGGTGCACTCAGTAACTTTTGCATTTGTGTCATCTTGAATGTACAGTGACACCTAGTGGCTTGGATGCAGCATCATTGAAAATCAATAATTTTTAGTTACAGATGCAATTGTCGAAATTCACTATTCACAGTCAGCCATGATAAATTTAATACAGGAGTGAAAGTGTCCAATAATCTAGGCGGTTACTGGGATTAAGCGAATAGTATTTGACTGGTCATGTGATTCTAATATGGCAGACCCCATGTGGGGACCCTCTCTATGTAGACTATAACAGCTTTTATAAGGTCATTATCTAATGTGATTGATCATGATGTTATACCTATGTTTCAAAATTACTATTAATTTCTTTAGGAAACTATGATACACTGGGACAGTACTTGACCTTTATGCTAATGTCTGGACATAAATGTATTGGCATGTACAGAATAAGTGGCCTGTATAAATAATTGGACTCTTTGTTAAGGAGGTTGACATTCACACTGCCAAGGACAAGGCTAAGATAGATCCTTGGAAAGAGAAGAAAATGTGACATACAAACTTCTGTTTGCAAAGCTTAAAAATCATCTTAAAATTGTAATAATCTTTCAGTACCCATTTTTCTTAGGAAGAAATGCTTCCATTTGAAAAAAAACATTCGGCATATCCTGGATCTGACCTTTGACCTCCTCTACAGTATTCTTCACCTCCTCTATAATTCCTTTACTGAATCTATTATTGGGTGCAGAAAAACTATATTAATGACCGAGAGTAACTGCTATTGTCTGTAAAGCCTCTGGTGGCTTTTAAGACAAAAAAACACTTTTGTGACCCACTTCTTCAAAAACTTGGATGTCTCCTTTAAATTCTTTCTCTGTCGAGCTATGGAGATAGCAAAGTTTTTTTGAAGTTTGAGACTTTTGAGACTTCATCTAACTTCTGCAAGTAGAGTCGATGGGTCTCCTAGGCACACAAAGTTTTGTTCACACAGAAAAGTTTAATTGCTGAGTATGGGCATTGTAAGATCATTTAAGTAAAAGTAATAAATGTTGATAAAGTAATAAAGTCCACTTTGAAAGGTTTGATCATTCCTGAAGCTTCTGGAATTCTTTCTCTTGAATCTCCCATTCTTGAAGGGCTGTTGTGAGTGCTGTCGACATGTGTGACTTTATCAGTAACAACTAATCAGTTTAACTAATCAGGTTCCTTTTTCTTCTATAATCGGTGAATGCAGTAAAAATGGATGCAAACAAATGTCTAAATTGGCTATTGCGAATTCAGTGGGGTATTTGAAGTGAGCTTCCGTAAAAAGCATTTCAATTGTCAATCTTCTTCGGATCTCTTATTTAGGGATTGTGGTTAGACTGGGTTGAACTTTGTAATGAACTTTGGCAGACTAGCTTGGCTGACCTATGACACACTTGTTTGCCTTGACTTTATGGGAAGTTTTGAGTGTAATAGTATGAACTAAGACGAACATAAATAAATGAAACAGAGTAAGAAAGTGAAAATTGTTAATCACAGAAATTACATTGCACATCTAAAGAGATTATTACACTAGCACATGTACAAGTCTAGACATTCACACTCTATTGTCTTGTGCCCTAGTTGCATAATCCAATAATCCCTCATAAATTCCATTCATGTAAAAGAACATGAGGACTATGTTCTATGTGAAAATGAGGGCATGAGAGATGAAACAATGAGAATTAGTTGTGTTGGTGTAACCTAATGTATTCAAGTTGATTCGGTGATGTGAAATAACATATTTGACTTCAATAAAACCAGTTCATTTAGATGTTACCTCAAGAATAATCCTTTTTTTTTTTTTTTTTAGGTTAAAGTAATATTCTGGGTTCAATACAAGTTAAGCTCAATTGACTGCATTTGTGGCATAATATTGATTACCAAAAAAGCAAACATCTGGGTTACAGTTAGGCACTTACAATGGAAGTGAATGGGGCGCAATCTGTAAACATTAAAATACTCACATTTTCTAAAGTATAGCCACAAGAAATAAAGAATATGCATGTTAACATGATTTTATTGTGATAAACTCTCTGACTAACCTTTTCTGTTTAAAGTTAGAGCCAATTTTACTAATTTGTTGCCATGAGGCTATAATGTTACCAAACACTAAAACCATAAAATGACTATAAAAATGACATCTTTTTACGGAACTTTACAGCTCAAATAATACACGAGTTTTAACAGAAGAATTAATGTAAGGGCTTTTATAAAATTATAAGATTCACATTTCTGACTTTAAACCCTACAAAAATTGGCCCCATTCACTTCCATTTATAAGTAACTCACTGTAAACCAGATGTGTGCTTTTTTTTTAATTGACGAGTCAAAATAATTTTTTGTGGTCATCAGCATTATGCCACAAATGTGGTTGATTGAGCTCAACTTGTATTGAACCCAGAAAATCCTTTTTTTCAGTGTACCACCTTATTCAGGTAAAATAAACAAATAAGACAATAAACAACATCAACAATCATCTCCCAGTATATATCATTTACATTTTCTCTGTTTTTTTTTTTTTTTCGTTTTTTTTTTTTTCATGTTTAGTGGACAACTTATAGGAAATAACATTATATTATGGAAAAAAGTCATGAGAATCTACAATTTTTTTTCATATTATTCATTAAAAAATTTCAAAATAGTTTTAATATTCAGTTTACGAAATACTGCTTTGGTCAGAAGTTTCACCAATATCTGTCATGTTATTTTATCACTCGTAGAACGGTAGAAGCCAAAGCAGTTTATTTATTTCCGTTTGATCTGAGCATAATTTCAGGTGTCTTGCGAAGGGCGGCAACATGGCTTCAGCGCGCATGCGCACTCTTGCGTTCGTAGTGTTTTTATTGACTGGAGCAATATCAGAACTGCGCAGTGCGATGGCCTGTCAAGAATTATTGAACTGTAAGCTCATGGATGGGTTTACGGAGACATGCTTGACGGTGCACTAAAAGCAGGGTCTAAGCTCTTACATTTACAGCCTTAAAGCTTTTTTCTGATCGCAGATAAAGAGCGGGAGTGGTGGCTGGCCAGCGGTGCTGCTACTGCTGCATGAAACACCGGCCGGTGTGTTGGCATTTAGTAAAGACATTTTTCTATGAACTTGTTGCCATATAGTGATTTATTAGACTAAGTTGCTTCGGCGTGGACGTGTAAGTGTAAAAATGAGCGCAGTGGTTTATGTTTTATCCACGTTTACCGGTTACGTGCTTACATCGGCTTTACTGCTGAAGTGTCCGTCTCTTCTGCATCGGAGAAAGAGAGAAGCCTTTCGGAGCAGACACATCTCACACCGCGGCGGTGAGTGGAGACCAGCTGATCCAAATATATTTTCACTTTAATCAACTGTACAGCTGGCATCTGGGGCTTTAAAAACAATTCAAGGTGTATCAAATCCATTTATGACTCAACATGCCCTCTTTTCACTGTAGCATATCATTAAGTGCAGGTGAAATCCATACCAATATCAGTACCTGTACACGTGTCTGAAACCCTTGGTAGGAATTCACTAGGTTTTGAAACTTCTGGGGATACACTCGAGAATTGTGTAGGTTTTCATGCATGGTCTGCAACTGAATGGATAGCCTATTTGATCTGAATGTCATATGTCCTGATGTTTTGCTCAACGTGTTAGACAAGTTTTGGCCTCATACCTAACATGTTTAAATGGTTCATAATTGACTAGATACTGGTCTTTATAGACAAGACACTCGTGTGTGGACTTTGAACCCTGAAGCACATAAGGCTGCTTAGGCTATGTACTGTTTCTCCTAAAATCACCTAAAGTCATTTGTTGACATCAGGGCCATAACCAGGGATTAATAATTAGGTCTGGGGTGGGTGTCCAGAAATGTACATTTTTGACAGTACACTATCTGTTCTGTCTGTTTTCTGTGGGGGATGGACATTGTTAAATTAGACCTTGTTAATTGCGTCACAATTTGTTCATAGTTTATATGGGCTAGGTGTGGATAATTAATATATTTACTTATTATTCATGCAACAATACTTATTAATATTTTTCATATTAATGAATTGCTGAATGAATAATAAGTAATAAGAACATTGACCAAAGTGAGGTGCTCACACCTCCATTGAATGAGATCTTTTCCATCATGTTAATATAGGAAGATCTGCCAAGCACAATTTAAATAGGCCTACAATGTGAGCAGTGTAATAGATAATATAGTTCCAGTAAAGTTTCAGTAGTCCATACCAATATGAATTTAATGATCCTCTTGACCATTTTTGATACTACAACAAAAACTAATTTGTTAAGTACATTTTTTTTCGAGTTCTCAAGTAATTATTAAAGACAATAATTCTCAGTAATAATAAGTCAAACAGTCAGTAATAAAATGAGAACAAATTACAAGCAATAAAAACAATAGAACAAAGAAATACAAATTAAGAGAACAGTGCTTGAAGCTTTTCACATAGTAAATTCAGGATTGATTGTAGTGAACTGTAACATAAAACTACTTGTATTACTGGACTTTAGTGTATAATTAATATATTATGTAAGGAATAATGGATATGCACTATTAAATTATTGAACAATAATGCACACCCAAGGTGGTAATGCGGCCATGATGCGCAGCAAAGACAACCATGCTTTTATTTTATTTTTTAAGAAAAGGAGGGGCAAGTCAAAATAAAGTTTTGTGGTAATCAATATTATGCCATAAATGCTTTCGATTGAGCTTAACTTGTATTGAACACTGAATATTCCTTCAAGATTCTCGTTTATTGTGAGGTTTCTCTCTCTGCTCTTTCTCTTTTTGACCCTTTATTGAGATTGACACAGCAGGCACTAAACAATCTAGCCAACTGTCTTAACTGAATTATACATGCAGAAACTAAAATACATTTTTAACTACTGATTTTACATTCAGTTGTTTATAGCTTAATTTTTTTTTATATATATATTTTTATACCTCAGCTGGTTACGGCCATGGTTGTCATTCAAATATGTCTTTTTGAGTAAACCTTTTGTCCTAATACATTGTTTTTCTTCATGTCCAGGTGCTGGTGAAAACTTGGAGAACACAATGGCGGCCTTTAGGCAGTGAGACACCAATTATTACTTGTATTTGCATTGATGTGTTTGACTACTGCAAAACCTAATGTGCTTAGTCAACTAAGAAGCCTAAGTAGCAGTAGTTTTTCTATTTTCTGAAGATGTTTCACCATTTATCCTAGTGGCTTCATCAGATGAAAGCATTTTACAATGACTTGGATGACTGAGAATCTTCATGTTCACATAATGAACAAATGGAGCCTTGCTTAATTTGTATTTCCTGTCTCTTCTGCCACTCAGCGCCGTTCAACTGGGCACAGACATGTTGGAATTGGACTGTCACTTGACCAAGGATGAGCAGGTGGTCGTATTGCATGATTCCAACCTGAAGAGGTCGACTGGCCTTAACTCGTACATTTCTGACGTTGCCTACGCTGTGAGTGGAGAAAATGTTTAACTCTCGCTGTCCAAATGTTCAAGTCTAGACTGAACGTCGTAGTTGGCATTAAGTAAACCCCTTATACCAATGTGCAAATATATGCTGTGTTGTAAAGTGTTTGTGAAAGAATATGTGTGTTTGCATTCTCAGGATCTTCCACCTTACCTTTGTAAGCTTGGGGTGAGTTTCAAGCGAGGTGAGTGTTTGTGTCCAGTTCAAGTAATTCCCATGTGTCTCTAGTATGTTATACTGTATATATGTATACATATACAGTTGAAGTCAGAAGTTTACATAAACCTTAGCCAAATACATTTAATCTCAGTTTTTCACAAGTCAAGGCATTGAATCATAGAAAACATTCTGTCTTAGGTCAGTTCAAGAATAAGAAATGCCAGGGGGCCTGGGTAGCTCAGTGGTAACTATGCTGGCTACCACTCCTGGAGTTCGTGAATTTGTATCCCAGGGCGTGCTGAGTGACTCCAGCCATGTCTCCTAAGCAACTAAATTGGCCCAGTTGCTAGGGAGGGTAGAGTACATGGGGCAACCTCCTCGTGAACGCTGTAATGTGGATTGCTCTCGTTGGGGGCGCGTGGTGAGTTGTGCATAGCTGCCATGGTGGATTGTATGGGTATGTCTCTGTGATAACGTGCTCAACGAGCTGCATGATGAGATGCATGGATTGACGGTCTCAGACATGGAGGCATTTTAGGTTCGTCTTCCACCATCTGGATTGAGGCGAGTCAATATGCCACCATGAGGACTGAGGAGAAAAAGGGGAGAAAATACAAAATTGTAAATAAAAGAATGTGAAATGTCAGAATAATTGTAGAGATAATTATTTCTTTCAGCTTTTATTTCTTTCATCACATTATACATTATACACTTTAATAGTATTTTGTAGCATTGCCTTTACATTTTTTTACTTGGGTCAAATGTTTTGGGTAACCTTCCACAAGCAATAAGTTGCTGGAATTTTGTCCCATTCCTTCTGACAGAACTGGTGTAGTGGAGTCCGGTTTGTAGGCCTCCTTGCTCACACAAGCTTTTACAGTTCTGCCCACAAATGATTGAGGTCAGGGCTTTGTTATGGCCACTCCAATACCTTGAGTTTGTCCTTTGTTGAGCTACTGCTCAGGTAAAAAGATGAGCAACCTGGTGGTTCTCTCACAGAGAAGAAGAATCCCCCTCCTTGACACCCGATGGTCTCTTTGGCAACACTGTGGAAGACTTTTCAGAGCGCTTCATCGAAGTGCAAAAGCAGTCTCAGTCTATGAAATACATTCTGCCAAAGACAAATAGCACTGGGAAAGGCCCTAGCACGCTCCCGATCTGATTTCGGTCAGCGGAAAATGAACTGTGTGCGTGTCAGGAATTAGCCAGACTATTGGTTATTACTAGTCCAATCAGAGGCACAACTGAGTGAATGCTAAGACTTGCTGCTTTGCCATTTGATAAACCTGGTTCTGAATGTCAACTGGGTGAAAAGCTCACTTTTCCCCAGGCAGAAAATCTCCTTTTTAAGGGTTCGTCTCGACTCTGTGAGCATGCACGCGCTCCACACGAATGAGCGCGTACAGACCATTCTTTGGTGTCTGTCTGAGTTCAAACTGGGGAAAACATTGCCACTGAAGTAATTTCAGAGAATACTGGGTTTTATGGTGGCAGTATCCACCATCATACCATTAGGTCTGTTACACATTAGACTCTCCAGTACTGGCTCAAGCAACATGCACCACAGCGTGCCTGGAGCCACGAGTCTTCTACCAACAGAGTGTTATGCTAGGTCAAATTTTCAGAAGGAAAGTGGTGACCACAGACGTATCCAACACAGGTTAAGGTGCGATGGACTCCTGACTTTCAGTACCTAGACAGGTGCGAAAAGAATGTGGCACATAAACTGCCTAGAACAACTGGTCTGACTTTCTAGCATTGAGAGCTTTTCATTCCAACATTGTGTATCACCACATTCTGATTTGTTCGGACAACACAACAGTTGTGGTGTACATAAGTCACCAGGGCGGACTCCGATCTCCACAATAAATGAGCTTGTCACAGTGCCTCCTCCAATGGAGCAGGTGTCATCTCCTCTCACTGCGTGTGATACATGTCCCAGGCCGCCTGAATTACGGAGTGCATCTGTTGTCACGCCAAGGAGCATTACCAAGGGAATAGAGAATTAATTCTCAGACGGTGATGAGAGTTTGGGAAGTATCCGGCAAAGTGGAAGTCAACCTATTCGCCACCATGGAGAATGCCCCTGTCACCTTTGGTACTCCATGTCCAAAGCCCCACTAGGCATTGTGGCGAAATGTAAGTATGCATTTCCCTTGGTGTGCCGCCTCCATTCTGTCATCAGCAAAGTCCGAGTGGACATGGAAACAGTTCCGTTAAATGGCCCATTCAGTCCTGGTTTCTGGAGATGATAGAAATACTAGATGGCCCTCCATGGGAAATACCACTTGGGACCTCCTCTCTCAAGCACAAGGCACATTTTGGCATCCCCAGCCGGAGCTGTGGAACCTACACATGTGGCCCCTGAATGGAGCACATCGGATGAGCCAGAATTGGCTAAGTCAGTGATGAACACCATTTTACAGGCTAAAGCACCATCCACGAGACGCCTCAATGCACTTAAATGGCATGTGTTTGCATATTGGTGCTCTTCACGTGGGAAATACCTGGTGACTTTCCCCTTAGCTGAGATTTTGACATTTCTTCAAGAGCGGCTGGACACTGGCCTTACCCCGTCAACGCTCAAGGTTTCTGTAGTGACTATCTCTGCATACCACACCCCAGAGGCTGGCTCCTTGATAGGCAAACATGAACTAGTCATAAAGTTCCTTTGGGGAGTGAGATGTTTGAACCCCCTTGCCCTGCTATGGTGCCAATTTAGGACTTAAATCCTGGAACTGAAGGCACTCAAACTCACATTCGAGCCATTGGAATCTGTTGAGCTGTGGGTGCGTTCCTTACTGCATTGTGTTTGGCCTCATTTAAACAGGTGGGTGACATGCAGGTGCTGACAACTGACAGCTCATGCCTGGAGTTTGGTCCAGATTTGTCAAAAGCCACCATTAAACCTAGAAAAGGCAATGTGCCTTTAAGGTTTTATCAATGCCTTTCAGGGCTCAGGTGGTTCGTTTGCAAGCCTTCTTTCCCTACCATTTAATTCTTATGAGGAGCAGACTATGCATATGTTAATCCCAGTGAGGGCATTGCATACATATGTCGAGCACACATGTTAGTTTAGGCTGTCGGATCAGCTCTTTATTTGTTATGGAGTATGCACAAAAGGAATATCCATCTCCAAACAAAGACTCTCTCACTGGATCATTGATGCAATCGCACTCACTTATGAATCACAGGGCGCAAATTGCCCAATTGGTGTCAGCACATTCAACCAGAGGCATGGCCTCTTTATGGGATTGGACAAACGGTGTGTCCTTACTGGATATATGTTTGGCAGCAGGATGGTCCTTACAAAACATTTATGCAAGGTTTTATAACCTGGATGTGGTGTCCATCTCCTCACAAGTCCTCTCTGTATAGAGCGTTTCTTGCATTCAGCGGGTGAGTCCAAGCCCTTATTATGGGTGGGCTACTGACTATAATCCACATACTGTAGGCACCTGCTTATATGCAGTTAAAGTGCCCCTTTAAAAGTCCCATTCAATGATGTTGTGAAAGGGTTAATAAACCATACTGTGTATATCTATATTGTTCATATAGATCCCTGACTACATAATTTCCATATGGAGTCCACCACATGGGACTATTCATATATGCTTAAATATGTCTTATAAGTCATCAGTCTGTGGGCTGTGTGATGACATGTAGTGCGGAGTGATGGGATATCATTCCCCATAAGTGCTTACAGCAATGTTGAGTGAACTGAATCAAAAGGGAACGTCTCCGGTTACACATGTAGCCTCGGTTCCGTGAGTTGTAGGGAACGAGACATTGCAAAAGCTGGCCGCACTACTACTTCAGTTTCATAATACAAGTGACTCATTCTTGTCCCTCAGTCAGAAATGGTGATTGAGCGGCTGCTTATATAGGCCAACTGCATGCCTAAAGCTAAGACGCTGTTGCCAATCAGAAAATTGACATGATTTTATAAGGGTTTCAACAAGGGTGTCTAAGAAGGACTCTCCATAAGTGCTTACAGCAGTGTCTTGTTCCCTTCATCTCAGGGAACCAAGGATACATGTGTAACCGGAGATGTTATCCTGACTCGTGTAAGCATTAACGGTGTGCATGAATTATTGTGGATAGCATAGCACGTGGAAAATATCAGACCCATATGTGTTTTTTACAAGTTGGAAGGATCCATTCCACCAGTTAATTTTATCTTCATATTTATCTTCTCATAACATCTTTGTGAAATATTAACCAATGTATCTATATACACTTTATATACATGATTTTCGCAGTCTCAGTGTTACGAATTCCTTTATTTATTTTGTTGGAACCAGAGAAATGCAGTGCTTTGTTTACCAGTGTCTCCATCCATCATGGTTGTGGGGGCGTGTTTTACGATGTAATTGAATACTATCTATATATATATATAGAGAGAGAGAGTCTGTGTTTGTGTGCGTCTTAATCATACAAACTCAATCATATATGTATGTTAATGTACCATTTAGTTGGACACATGTTATTTCTTATCCATTTTAGAATGCTTCTGTGAAGGTGGTGATGACAAACGCATCCCTCTGCTGAAAGACGTGTTTGAAGCTTTCCCAAACACCCCTGTAAACATTGACATCAAGGTCAACAATGACACCCTCATCAAGAAGGTGTGCCTGCTGCCCGGTCTTATTTCACTTCCTTGAATCCTTTGTGTATGCAGCTGTTTGTCACTGCAAAAATGTCTTATGGTCAGCAAAATGAGTTTCCCAAGCAAATTGTTTAACTGATAAGAGATTTACCTTCTCTTTCAGGTGTCCGAGATGGTCATCCAACACAACAGGGAGCATCTGACCGTCTGGGGAAACTCCAGCAATGAAATCATTAAGAAATGTTACAAACAGGTGAAAGCCATTGATGCACTGATGAATTAGTCTTTCTAAACTACATTGTTTTACTGTCAGAATAAATTGTTAGAAACATGCAAAAATGGCCTTTGCTGATGACTGATTTCTTTCGTAGAATCCACGGATCCCACTCTTATTCAGCTTGCACAGAGTGCTGTTGTTATTGGGTCTTTTCTACACAGGGCTTTTGCCTTTTGTCCCACTCAAAGAGCAGTTCCTGGAGATCCCCATGCCTTCAATCATTTCTAAGTGAGGAACATTTCACATAGGTTTCGCTCAAATGTTGTTTAGTCACACATATGCTCCTAGTTCTTACCTCTTCCGAGTTTTCAATTTCTTATAATTTACTAAAATGATAAGTAACAGCTTCTAAAAAGATGTGCTCAACATTGCAGTCTCAGAGTCTAGTCCTAATCTTAGCTGTTGCAATATAGTTGTTAGTTAGATGTTTGCTTTAAAAGTGATAAAGAATTTGTGCTTCTTCTTTTAGACTCAGAGACCCTGATCGTCAGACACGGAGTCAACGGTTCATAACATGGCTGGCAGACACGTGAGTTTATTTACACACTAGCCTCAGTTACACCTTTCACCCAAATGGTTTATGTGTATCATATAGAAAAGTAGGCAATACTGCTTTATGTTTTTCTTGTCTCATTTGGCTTTGGGCCAAATTATGCACAGAGACATAATGATAATAACACGCATAAAGAACTGCTCAATAAACATACACCTCATTGAGTGTTTACTTAAATGTGTTTAGAGGAAACTGTGGCTAGTTCTCACAAGGGCGATCTCTGTAACGATAATATTTGGAGTCAAATGTCCAATTGTGCAAATACGAAGTAGAGGTTTTGTATGTTGGTTTGAAACACCTAGTTCAAAACCCTCTTACATTAGAATAATCTTTGTGAATTCTACCCTTCAAGTAAATTTCCACTGTCATATTATTTTTGTAACAGCTTTTGTGTAAACACGCAAACGTAATCCATTCACACTGGCATACATTCAGGCAAGGGTCAACTACTGTACAGTATATTCTGAAGGCAGATATTTACAGAAAGGTTTAAATGTGTTCTTTGGACAGAAGTATTTTTCATGAAAGTCAGGCCTTTGTTGTCACATTTTTTTTTTAACAGGGAAGGTTGTTACATGTGATTTAAATAGTGATGAACTGAAATAAAAATTCTTGGCTGAAACAGAAACCGAAAATGTTTTACACAGTGGCCTGAAAACCGAAACTAATAAACTAAAATGATAATTTAATTTAACAAATTTTTTATGTTATATTACATCGTATTATATTACAATATAATAATATATGTATCATCTATGCAGAAATGGTAAGTATGGTAGTATGCAAATCCAAACTCACCAACTTGCACAACAGCGCTTCCCTGTCAGTGATAAAATGGAGAAAGGACCTCTTAATGCTATTTGTTGTACAAAACAAGTACAACAGCCTATTTCAGCCTATTTAAGGTGCATTTTAATGCACATAGACACGCCAAGTCTTAACTATCAACAAAATGCAGAATGAGACATTTTTGTCTGCAAGCGCTTTCATGTTGAGTTCAAAGCGGCACTGCTACTGACACACTGACGCAAATCATGAACGCAGCTTCACAATTGCTGTAGGAAAGCGGATAGCCACAGTCTACTGGCAGATTAATATTGTGGAGGATGAGAGTTTAAGAGATTTAATGCCCTTTGCAATGAGCATGAAATCTATGTTGGGACTAGTTCTTTTAGCTAGTTCTTCCCACTTAGTCTTTGGGAAATGTTTAATTTTATTTGAATTGGTGCAATTTTTGTGCATTTCTATCTTTTATACTGTTGAAGTCTTTGTTTGTAAAATGTTAATAAAGCATTATTTTGTTAAAAATATATATATATTTCCTAAAAAGGAAATAAATGCATTTTGACAGAAAAATATATCTATATATTATTGAATTTCAGCATTTTTAAAATCTGCGATTAACTACAAACAATTATGCGATTAATCACGATTTAAAAAAAAATAATTATTGACTTACAGCACTAATTATAATTAATATATATAATTATTTTAAGTGATTCCATTTAGAAAACACACATTATACTACCATAATATTTAGGCTCATATAAGCAAAATGGCAAAATAGTTTAGACTGAATTCAGCAACATTTCGGCAGTGAGTATGGCCCACATACCACATTACCCTACAAAGTGCTAATAAACTGCCTAAGAATACACAACAAAGGACAAATGTCAATTTCTAATAGTTTTCTTGTATCTGTCCATCATTAATTTTTTGCCATGATAGCAGGAAATAACTGGGTTTCTCATAGATCCATTTTCAGATGAAAAGTGCAAATTTGGAGGTATGTGCAAGACTGCAAGTGCCAGATGTAGAGTGACTGGAACAGTAGGTGGGGATATTTTAGCACTGTGTTTAGTGTTGTGACATCATAACAAAACAGCCTCCCAGCCTCGACACATGCATGGGAAACGCTCTTTGTTAATGTGGTTAAGAGAGCAATTGCTTCATTACTTTTGGGGATGTGGATCAAATACTAACTGAATGCATACCAAAGAATGCATTAATAATGGATAGCATGTTGGCCAAGGCAATGTTTTTGTATTATACATGAAAAAAATTTGTTTAATGTATTGTTTTGCACTTTTTTACTTTTGAAATTTTGCTGAAAAGCCTATAATAGACTATTGGCATGTTTCCACAATATATGTCAATATAAATGATATTTAATGAGAACTTAAACCAAAAGCATGCACAAACGCACACATGACGGACATGCCTGTAATTCTCTCTCTCTCGAACCATCGTCACCGGCCGCCTTTATCCCTCGCGCGCCTCATCAGGCCGATTGGGGACCGGGCGCGCGATATCCCGCCCCGGCCCCCTCCGCTCCACACTCTTCCCGGCGTTATCTCAGGCCGGGGTCCCACCGGCATGACGTACACCCCCCCATCCCTGGGGCGTGGTGTATCTTGCGTCCCGCGTGGTCATCCCCGCCTTCCTCGCCCTGGGAGGAGACAGGAGGGGAAAAAAACAACAACAAAATAGGCGAGGGAAAAGGCCAACACGGTGTGAAAGGGAGAGAGAGAGGAAAAGCTCACTCACCGGTTCTCCGATGTACCATCGCGTGGTCCTCGAACACTCCTCCACACTCAGGCGGACGGCAGCCGCTCCAACCCCGGGCGAACCGGAGTCAAACCTTCGACCCCCAGCGGGCAGAATGCCCCTCCGCTTCTCCGGGCGGTCGCAGGGGCGAAAATTTCATCAAAATATTGGGGGGAACAATTTTCAAGAGCAGTTTTTGAAGGGGACACCAAGGGGTTTTTTGTTGTTGCCCCGTTTGCATTTGTATCATTTTATGTCTTAAACAATTTATTTAAGAATATATCATTATATTATTTACAATACACATATTTTAATGATATTTTAGGGGGGGGACAACCCTCAGATAGGGCTGAGACACTTCTCGTTAATCACTAACGAGAGGAACGTCTGCAGCTCGTTTATTGATCTCTGCATGGTTTTGCGCACAGCCATTTCTTTTTACAATTCAAAAGTCGTGTGAACAAATGATACTGCTATCACTGTAGCTAACTTTAAAACTAGCAGGTTGATGTCCTGTGTGGCAAATCAAGTGATGCTGGTAGTGACTATTCTCTCTGACAATCAGTGATTTCAGGGTTTTGACATCACATTTAGTATCGGCTCGGCTTGCTTGGAACCTTGACCACGGTGGTACTAAAAAAAGTACCAGGTATCCGAAGTGGAAAACTCCCAAAAGTTGAGTCGAGTTGTACCGTGCAGTGGAAAAGCCCCATATTTAATGCATTGATTTTGTGTTGATTTTGGCATACATTTTTTTTTTATGGTGTGGACATGTTCCCCTGGCACCCCTCAATTTGAACAGAAAACCTACACCACTGGCTAAGTGGCAAAATCCATTGTGACAACTTTTCGACCTGTCACTCCATATCGTGTGACAATATATTCCCTCATTGGGGCACGTTGTCACAAAAGGTCACCATGTGTTCAGAGAACTGTATCTTTTGTCCTGGGCAAGAAAGGTGAGAATTTTCAATAGCTTTTTTGTAGCCAAGACTTCAAGGTATCTGGCTATGCAGAAATTGGCTTTCAAAAATAAACCTATTGAAAAATTCACTGGAGTAAAAAAACGTGACCACTTGTCCCACTCTCCCCAATATATTTTAAAGGATTTAAATGTAACTAAATATGTGGGTTTATTTTCAGGCTTCTCATGAGAAAAGCTCTATTTGATCATCTGACAGACAGAGGAATACAGGCGAGTAAAAATCTACAAACCATATTTCGTTCACGCAACACATAGGCCTTATGAGTAACCATAGCTTCAGAGTGCTATGATGTGCATGAGCAGATGGCAGGAGCTTTGTATGGAATTTCTCTCTTGACTAGAACGCCATCATGTGACATTGCCACTGTTTTGTTTTCCAGGTATATGTCTGGGTGTTGAACGATGAGGAGGACTTTAAACGTGCATTTGACCTTGGGGCCACAGGGATTATGACAGACTATCCCACCAAGCTGAAGGCGTTCATGGAGAAAAAACAATTATGCCACCAAACTTAAATAAGACATGTCGATCAGAGTAAACAATCAGTATGCTTTTTCACAGATCTTTGGACTATTTGGTTCAGAAAAGGCATCTTAATTACCCAACATTTTAATGTGTATGTCCATGAATGTAGAATTGGCAGCTATCAGTTCTGCTTACTTTAGAGCCATTTTATAGCAAATCCGATATCATTGCTTTAACGTATCCATAGCAATACACATTATCCATAGTAAAGCCGGAGGATTCATGAGAGGCTATTGCTGTGATGCATTATACGTGGTTTTAGGGTGCTGTTGTGATTGTCGTGATATTTCTGTGAAGTTTACATGTGAATGGTTTTAACATGGGCACATATCATACAGTACATTATTAACTGATAGTGGATTTTCCCATTACAATGTGAGGATGTGAATCCTAATTGTAATAGCTGTTTCCTCATTTGCATCAGTTTCTGTGGTAACACTGAACTCACTAAAGAGCTTCAAGCTTTACTGATGTTTTTCCAAGGTACTGAAAATAAAAACTAGTTTAAATGAATATTCTAGGTTCAATGCAAATAAAGCTCAATCGACAGCATTTGTGTCATTTTCTTGATTACCACAAAAATTTATTTTGACCTGTCCCTCCTTTTCTTTAAAAAAAGATTAAATCTGGGTTACACTGAGACACTTACAATGAAGTCAATGGGGCCAGTCCGTAAACATTAAAATACTAATTTCCACAAGACATAAACAATATGTGTGTGTTAACATGATTTTAGTGCAATAAAATCACTTACCCTTTCCGTGTAACGTTATTGCCAATTTTACAACTCCATTACCATGATGACTGTAAACTTATTATTTAAACAACTTTACAGCTCAAGTTTTAAGAGAATAATTAATGTAAGTGCTTTTCTAAAATTATAAGCTTCAAATATCTGCCTTTAAACCCTACAAAAATTGACTAACATTCACTTCCATTTTAAGTGCCTCACTGTAAGCTTGATTCTTTTTTAAAGAAAAAAAAACAGAGTGAGTCACAATTAAATTTTGTTAATTGAGCTTGACTTGTATTGAAACCAGAATATTCCTTTAAAGGTATATTATGGGATCATTGAAAGACCAATACTCAAGAGTATATTAGAGCTGGTTTTGTATGTTTATTGCTATACTCTGTGGTTTGATTGATTACCTGATTATATATATATATATATACACACACACACAGCTCTGGATAAAATAAAGAGACCACTGCAAAATTACCCTTTTCTATTTCTAACTATTTATAGGTATATGTTTGAGTAAAATTAACATTTTTGTTTTATTCTATAAAGTACTGACAAGATTTCTCCCAAAAAAAAAAGATTGTTATTTAGAGCATTTATTTGCAGAAAATGACAACTGGTCAAAATAACATATAATAAAATAATGCAAAGAAAACACGTTCATATTCATTTTTAAACAACACAATAATTTTAACTTAGGAAGAGTTCAGAAATCAATTTTTGGTGGAATAACCCTGATTTACGTGGCTCTCAACCTGTCTTTCACATTGCTGTTGGGAGACTTTATGCCACTCCTGGCACAAAAATTCAAGCGGTCAGCTTTGTTTGCTGGCTTGGGGCCATCTATCTTCCTCTTGATCAAATGCCAGAGGTTTTCAATGGGGTTCAGGTCTGGAGATTGGGTTGGCCATAACCGGGTCTTGATGTAGATTGATTCATGCATCCTTTGGATCAGTGATGATCTGGGGGTGCTTCAGCAATTCTGGAATCGGCAGATTCATTTTTTGGAACTTTTCCACTGCACGTTAAGTTTTGACTTGTCTCTGCTGGCTTGACTTTTCTGAGCTTGCTTTTCCGCTGCTGTTTAGTGCCGCCTCAACATAGGTGGGATTATAGGCTGATCATCATATTTGCGCCACCTCTACTGCCGTGAAATCATCTTAAACGAGATACAAACATTACTAACCAATAACAAACAATAACACGACCGCTAGCTGTTAGCTACTAGCTCATTGTGCTGCATAAAGCAGTTGTTGCATGGTGATATTACACAAGGCCTGGTTGTTTTAGAAGCAAGCTTTCCAGTAGCTGGTCAACTAAATAAAGTGAAGCTTTCAAGCAGCATATAGAGTTAACGTACCATCCTCCATCGTGGACTCCAACAACACCGTGGCCGAGTTCTGGGCACTCTCCCTCCCATTGCTCACCGGTCTATTGCCATAGATAGCGTCCATTTGGTCGAACCACTTCCACTTTCTTTTGTTTGAACCACTCCAGCTGTTGTGGTCCATGATGGTTCTGTTGTCCATTAAAATTTTCCCTACACTGTTGGTAGGTTCGGTGGTAGCCGAGACACTTCCTGAAAGATGTTTCGTGTGTCGCTAACTAAAGGAAAATCTGCACCTTGTTTATTGACCACGGCATGGTTTTGCACACAGCCATTTCTTTTTACAATTCAAAAGTCACGTAAACAAATAAGCAAATCCAGTTACGCTTATATTGACGATTCTCTCTGACAATCAGTTCTGCAGGGTTTTGACGTCTCATTTAGTATTTGCTCGGCTCACTTGGAACCTCGACCGAGGTGGTACTAAAAAAATTACCAGGTTCTATCCACAGTGGAAAACCCCCAAAAAGCGAGCAGTCAAGTCGAGCTGTAGCGTGCAGTGGAAAAGCCCCATTTATGAAGGAATGAATCAAGTCACGTACAAGGATATCCTGGAAGAAAACTTACATCCTTCTGCTCTGAAAACTTTCCAAAACTTTGAGGATTCGATTTTCCAGCAGGACAATACTCCATGCCACACGGTCTAGTCAATCAAGGTGTGGATGGAGGACCACCAGCTCAAAACTCTGTCATTGCCAGCCAAATCACCAGACCTGAACCCCACTGAAAACCTCTGGAATGTGATAAAGAGGAAGATGGATGGCCACAAGCCATCAAAAAAAGATTTTTGCAACAAAAAGTCACCCAACAGCAATGTGAAAGACTGGTAGAGAGCATGGCAAGACACATGAAAACTGATTGAAAATCAGGGTTATTCCACCAAATATTGATTTCTGAACTCTTCCTAAGTGAAAACAATAGTATTGTGTTGTTTAAAATGAACTTGTTTTCATTAGATTATTGGAAATATCTGAAAACTTTGCATATTTGTTTTGTTATCTTGACCAGTTGTCCTTTTCTGCAAATAAATGCTCTAAATGAAAATATTTTTGGGAAACATGTTGTCAGTACTTTATAGCTTAAATCAAAAATGTTAATTTTACTCAAACACATACCTATAAATAGTAAATCCAGAGAAATGGATAATTTTTTTTCAGAGCTGCACATATATATATATACAGTTGCGGCCAAACGTTTGGAATAATGTACAGATTTTGCTGTTTTGGAAAGAAATTGGCTTTTTTCACCAAAGCGGCATTCAACTGATCACAAAATATAGTCAGGACATTACTGAAAAAGGAAACAGCACCATCACTATTTGAAAAAAGTCATATTTGATCAAATTTAGACAGGCCCCATTTCCAGCAGCCATCACTCCAAAACCTTATCCTTGAGTAATCATGCTAAATTGCTAATCTGGTACTAGAAAATCACCTGTCATTATATCAGACACAGCTGAAAGCTCTTTCGTTTGTTAAATGAAGCTTAACATTGTCTTTGTGTTTGTTTTTGAGTTGCCACAGTATGCAATAGACTGGCATGTCTTAAGGTCAATATTAGGTCAAAAATGGCAAAAATAGAAACTGCTTTCTCCTATAGAAACTCATCAGTCAGTCATTGGTTTGAGGAACGAACGCGATACAATGCTTGAAATTGCAAAAACTGAAGATTTCATACAAACTGGCTCTAACATGGACAGAAAGAGATGTGGTAGTCCAGATGTACAACTAAACACTGGATGTGTTTTGTTATTAGCACCATTCTGAGTAAATTGTAGAGACTGTTGTGTGTGAAAATCCAGCCCGTCTGGCACTAACAATCATCCATGCGATTATTGTGTGGCTGCAGTGCATAAAATTATGCAGATACGGGTCAGGAACTACAGTTAGTGTTCACATCAACCATCAGAATGGGGAAAAAATGTGATTTCAGTGATTTGAACCATGGCATGATAGTTGGTGCCAGATGGGCTGGTTTGAGTATTTCTGTAACTGTTGATCTCCTGGGATTTTCACACACAACAGTCTCTAGAATTTACTCAGAATGGTGCTAATAACAAAAAACATCCAGTGAGCAGCAGTTATGTGGATGGAAATGCCTTGTTGATGAGAGAGATCAACAGAGAATGGCCAGACAGGTTCAACCTGACAACGTCTACGGTATCTCAGATAACCGCTCTGTACAATTGTGGTGAGAAGTATAGAATATCAGAATGCTATTCTGAGATGCGGGTTGGCGCTGTTTTGGTGACACGAGGAGGACCTACACAATATTAGGCAGGTGGTTTTAATGTTGTGGCTGATCAATGTATATATTCTGTATTTTGTATTTTTTTTTTCCAAAGCTATGTTGTGACTTTCATGATGACTCATGATTGCTTGATGTTTATGGTCTAATGCACTACTAGTCAAAAGTAGTTTGAATACTCTTTATTTATTACTTTTTTCGACCTTTTAAAATAATAAATGTCATCAAAACAATGGGGGAAAAAAAATCACATTATTTTGTAACCAAAACAAAAGTATTGAATGCGTTCCGATATACAGAATGTTAGCTACTTTTTCTTCTTGTGGTCCAACTCTAACTTCATTGTAGTTTTGTAAAAACATGTGAAACATAAATTCAGTCAGGTTTGTCCATACTTATTATGACTAGTAGTGTAATGTCAAAATGTTTTAACACAGTTTGATGAAAGAGGTTGTATAGTGGAATGAAACTGGGTCACAAACCAAAAAGAGTTAACTTAATGGATGGAGTGTTAAAATGTTGTGTTTAGTGGTGATGCCCTTCTGCTGAGGACAGGAACAGATTTTGGTTACACTTTATAATAGGTGTCTAACTACTATGTACTAACATTAAAATACATACAATATAATGCACTTATTTTGAAACTACATGATGTCCTGCAAAATTCTCTCAAGATTCACATTTGCTGCTACTGAGGTTGAGGTACTGGTAGGTTTAGGGTTGGGTTAGGTTTAGTGATTAGGTGTAAGGTAAAGATTGTAACTACAGCTGTAATTAAATGCAGGTACTTTAAATGTAAGTATAATGCACCAACACATGTTCATTGCATCACATGCTTAAGTACATATTAGATAAAGACACCTAATATAAAATTGGTCCCAGATTTTAAATGTGCAATTCTCCTTCCAAGAAGTATCATAGTTAGACTTCTGAATACATAAAACATTGGTTTACTGAAAGGTTTGGATGTTTTGTGAAACTCGTATAGGGACACATGGCTAGTTGCTCCTTAGCCTTCTTGTGCTGTCATTGATTTTTCTGTTTCATTCATTTTTTTTTTTTTTACCTAACAACGTCTTATTTAAAAAAATAAAAAATAAATAAAACTTCTGTATGAACTTGGTGTAGTGTTTAATTATCAATGATAGTACTGTAATTCAAAGTTATTTAGTTATTAAAGAAGGTATTTGGTTTTGCCACTGAATTTCATCAGCAAATTTGTGTTTTGATTTGCAAATATACTGCCGTTGAATATATTTTTAAATGAATTTGAATTCATCTATTATTGCATTTGTATTGCTATTTTGTGTGCACATGCTTTCAAACAATTAAACGCCCCACAAAAGATTCCAGTCCAACAAATCTATAGCTGCCCATAAAGTGTTGTTTTATAATAAAATACCTTCTATACCAGTTTAAAGGGATATTGCACTTTCAATACAAGCTCAATCGACAGAATTTGTGGTATAATATTAGTTACCACAAAAAATTATTTCCACCTGTCCCTTCTTTTCTTTAAAAGCCCAAATCTGGGTTATAGGCACTTACAATGTAAGTGAATGGGGCCAATCTGTAAACATTAAAATACTGACTATTTCACAAGTATAGCCACAAGACATAAACAATGTGTTTCAACATGATTTAAGTGAGATAAAATCACTTATTAACCTTTTCTGTGTAAATCATGGCCAATTTTACTACTACGTTGCCATGAGGATGTAATATCAACAAACCTTATAATTACAATTTAAACAACTTTAAAGCTCAAATAATGCTTAAGTATTAACAGAGGAATTAATTAAAGTTACATGTTATTAAATTATAAGCTTCACATTTCTGCATTTAAACCCTCCTTTTTTAAGAAAAGGAGGGTCGAGTAAATTTGTATTTATTTATTTATTGGAAATCAATATTATGCCAGAAATGCTGTTGATTGAGCCTAACTTGTACTGAACCCCCACATCTTCCTTTAAGTGCAGAGACAACTACAGTATAAGAAAGTGTAAATAAGGTGGAAATTGCGCAGACATTATACAGTATTCTCCCCCCTTAAATTATCCAAATACTTTTTAAGGCCACTGTATAATACAATTTTGACCAGTAGATGACGCTCTAACATAAAGACCAGAAATCTGCCTCAGGCCACAAAAAATGACAAAACATTTTGGTGATGAAATATAATTTCTGTTTGAATGTAAGTTTACACAAGTACTTAGAAATAACTGTAGGCCTAACAAAAGGCAAGCTTTGACTACTCGTCATGGCGGTTTTCTGTTTACTGCTGTCGCTACATTGGTAATTAATCTCGCTTCCCACTGGTCAAACACAAGATGTTTTCTGTATTTCAGTTGAAGCTGCAGGTAGATAACAGCGCCGATTATGATTGGCTGTTTTTGTGCTCTCTGACCAATCAGCGTAGTGTTGCCGTGCCTCTGCGTCTCAGTGATTGGTGGATGCAGCTGTCTCTCTCCTTTAGTTGACGTTATAATCGTGCCCAGACAAAACTTGCTTCATGCGCTGGTCTATATACACCACGTCCATATCTACTGCAAGAGGAGAGAAGACTTTTTCCGTGATACACACGTAAAGTTGGCTGTAAACACTAATTCACTATAACGGAAGACGAGGACGTATACCTTCATCTCACAACCTCGTTTTCTTCTTTTCAAAGGTAAATGCGGGTGATGCTTTCTAAAAGTAACAAAATATGAAACTTTGTAGAGTCATATGCTTAATGTAAATACAGTGCAGTTATGCACCGACATTGACCTTTTTTGGTGCATCAGGTCTCCATTAAGGTTTTGTATTTTAGTTTCCTTTGAGAGATGCTCTGTGATGTGTGTTTTGGATGGTGTGATCTGATGCAGGTCCGCAGTGGTGCTGCTGATGCTTGTTTATCTCACACCTCCACGATCATCCACGCGCGTCTCTGCGCCACCAGCTTCACTGCAGTATCAGAGCGCTTCAACAGTGACACATGCATCTTCATATTAACATGTATATAACGTATATGCATGCATATATAGAGAATATGCTTCTAAGTATAAAAGACATTTGGACATGTCTAAACACCCACACAGTATTTTGGGGTATCATTGGTTCCTCAAAATGCTGTTTAGGTTGGCAAGCACAGCTATTGGGTTGAGAGAGCTTGATGATTGCAGCATTGAAAAGTTAATTTGGTTTCTAGTCTTCTTGTTTACGTGGGATGTTGAAGATGATCTCATTTTGACAAGTCACACATTTCAATGTCAGATCATTTGAAGATTTGGTTTGGTATTTTATTAATGTTGTTTATGGCTCTGTTGTCACATTTGAACACATACTTGGGCTGCCATATGGAAGCAATGCCAACAGTGCAGTGGCGTCTCAGGCTCAGTACTTTTGGTGGGGCACAAACAAATACTTAACCCAACATGTAAGGGTTGTGTTAACCGAAATATGTATAAAAACAGTGATGGATAATTGTATATTCTGCTACATTTTGACAGGTTAAAAAAAACTAGAAATTAATTTTAACCTAGTGCATCAATTTTGACTTCAACCTCTCTCTCTCTCTCTCTCTCTCTCTCTCTCTCTCTCTCTCTCTCTCTCTCTCTCTCTCTCACACACACACACACACACTCACACACACACACACACATACATACATACACATTCCCACTGTGTCTATGTGTCCTGTTTATTCCCCAATATTAATATGCATATTAACAGGCACCATCACCATTTACTCCTGGTAATATGCATCTCTTTTGACCAATTGTGTTTGCATTTCACAAAGAGGATCTCTGATTTCATGACTGCATACATCAATCATTACGTCAGAGTATTAATGCATGATAATAAAGCACAAAAAAGTATTCTAAAAGAAAAAAAAAGCACGAAAAAAGCAGTTCATAATTTCTGCCAAGTATACTTGCATTTAATATAAGAGCAAATATGATGTTAATAGGAGATTTGTCAGTTATTGTAGTGGAGTACCTCTATTAACTGAGCTTCAGAGATTTTTTCTTCTCAACTGTGACACTTTATGTTGATATCAGACACACACTGAAAGGTTCAGTGAACTTGTGCATGTTTGTATGCCCTTTAATCAACAAAGTTTAAAAACCTTGTTTTATCGCAGTGGTTGATTGAAAGTTAGAACTTAGCCCTATAACTCATTGGTTTCACTGGGCTCAAGCATGAGAAGTCTGAAAATCTATCATATAAGCCTGTCCACTGTAATGTATATGCCATTAAAATGGATGCTACACCCTTGAATGTAGCCCTACTTATAAAATGAAAACAAGTATGATGGATAAAAATAGATCATGATATTACAACTCAGTGCGTCAGAGTGACTGAGATTTTTTCTAGTGCAACCTCTGAACATGTTGCCGTGCTCAAGCATCCCCAGTAATTTAATCTCAGCACAAAAAAACTTGTTCAAAAGCTCAAGTGACCGTGAAAGCAAACCAGATAAAGGAAAATCGTCAAAGACGGTCCATATTATATCATTAGCAACTGATCCAACCAGCAACACATTAGAATAAAATTAGCTTTTAAAACTTACCGTTAAAGTTCACTACGCAGGTCTGCTCTCTAGAGTGGTAACTTCCACCATGTCAGCTTGACACATATGATCAAAGCCTTCAATTGGCTCAGGGGCAAAGGCAAACGTGCTCCTCAAGCTATCATTGGCCCTTTCCCAAAAGGCTTTCAAAGCCCTTGTGGTCCTCCTCTGAGTCCGGACTTTGGTGACGTAATCGAGTACAGACCAATATATAAAGTGTAAAGGAAATATTAAATATTTAGAGAGCAAATAAACATAACATGGACACCTAAATGGTTGTAAGCATGTGCTTTGAACACAGTCAAATGTAAAGAAAGGCGAACATACAGTAACTCTCACACAATGCCATAGGTCACAAAAATCATTATATTTATATACACAGCCACACTTCTGCAGGTATCTACACTCACTGAGAACTTAACACTATGGTCCTAATAAAGTTCCCAACGTGGTCTTCTGCTGTTGTAGCCAATCCGATGTGCATTCTGAGATGCTATTCTGCTCACTAAAAATGTAGTTCTTAGCAAAAGTTCGGGAGGAGCATATTCATTTAATTAAACTAATCAAAACTGGAGTAAGCATATATAAACCGCCACTTACATTACCTCTATCCGGTGACAGTTCTTCTGGCATTTGGGCCCACCCACTTACCTAGGTCAGGTCCATGCAACAGATGACCTACTATGCGTGAAGCATTTGCCCTCATCAGATAGGCTCACATTTTCAAAAAAGCTGCCACAGCAGCTCACTATTTCTTATTTTCGTGGCAACAGCGCCTGCCAATTTAACTTTCTTTCTTTCTAAGCTTTCCTCAATGAAGCAGACTCTGGCATTGAAGCTGCCTCAGCAAGTGGCCACTGCTTTGCTGTATACCTGTAGTACAGCTCAATATGGCTGTATACAGGTCCTCTCATCTTACCTCCATGGTACCTCCATGATTGGATGCTGCTCTGGCTTCACGACACTTGAGCTCCATCACAGCATTAATTTGAGGCAATGGAATCAAAGATCAGCATTGATTTCAGACTTTTTCCAACACACTCCAGTTTCAAACCGGTTCTCCTGCTCAGGTATTTAATTCCTCTCAGCCCTGTTTACATTGCTGTGCAGCCTGTTGTAGGGTGTGTTCCATTCAGTAGCGATTATCCCTATGCCCTATTCCCTTCGAAGACCTTTCACTGTGAGGCTAAACGACGTGGGGCTTTCGGAACTCTCCTTTTAAGCCTTTTATTGGAATTTTTGTTCAAATTTATTTCAACATGACTTTCATGAATGTTCTCCCTTCAAAATGCCATTCGGAGGGTGATTTATTCCTTTCGGAACGCAGGGCCAATCATGCAACAAACAAACTTCCTTTCAAACGACTGCTACTCTAAATTATAACTACCTCTCCAAACCAGTGCGACCTTTTAGCATGAGCTCACTGCCGCAGCAGCATCTACTCTGTCCAGGCTACAGCTTCCTACAGCTGCATACAGCTTCTGTGCGAGCAGACGCGAGCCGAGCTCAGCTCCGCAAGCGGCGTGTCGCGTTCCGCGTCTCAGCTTCATTCAGCAACCTGTTTCGCCTCCTCGCAGTACTTGCGATCACCTTGCCACGCAGCTCTGATAAGCTTTATCTTAAAATAATGTGTTGAAATCAGCGGCGGATGATTCGGCCTCGCATTTTGCTTTTATCCTCAGACTATTTCAGTTATTTTGTAGTATTTATTCAGCACTACTGCAAGTGGTGTCCATAGTGTAATTTTAAATCAAATTTTCATGCACAAACTCCAAACAATTTTATATGTCCCCATCATAACGAGACCTCGTCCCAATATAATACAGAAATAATTAGAGAGAGTAATCTACTAAACTCCAAACCATACGTATAAGCTAAATAATATCAAACCATGGACAGTCATCCTGTCACGTTTATGTGTTTTGTTCTTGTTTTCATGTCTTTTATTTTCAAGTTTATTTCTGGTTCATGTCATGATTTCCTGTTCCCTCATGTGATCTTGTCATGTGTTTCCCCTGTTCATGTGTCTTGTTTTCATTGGTTCATTGTTTGATTACTTTGTTATTCGTCTTGTCTTTTCAATGGTTAAAGTTAATTTAGTCTTGTATCTTGTTTATAGTTAGGTCATCTTTGTCATGTGTTCTCCCATGTCCAAGTATTTAAGCCTTCATGTTTTCCAATGTCCTTTGTCAGGAATTGTGAATGTAACTTTGTTGGATAGTTCATGTCAAATTTGTCAAGTATATGTTTTATTTATGTTTGTAGTTAGGGTTTTGGATATCACGTTTGTTAATAAAATTGCACTTGGGTTCTTCACATCATCATCTCTTCGTTTACCTCATTTCTCAGCACTTTAGTACTTTAGTTTCAAACCTTCTAATTAAATAACAAATCATCATTTTAAATTATGTTGCATGTATGCACATACAAAGTATGCTTCACAAATGATTCAGAAATGTTAATCCAGCAAATAAATTTAAGTTTGTCTATACATCATCTTACCCTGCTTACAATTGTAAGGAAATGAGGGTACTAAATAAGCTTCCTTTATTCACCCGCTTGGACCTAACGATCACCATTATGGCTGCTCATGCACTTCTATTACACAACTGTTTAAATGTTATTCCCTCTATGGCCTGCAGGCCTCTGATGGCTGTTATTTAAGCTTAAATAAGAAAAACTGACCTAGTTAATTTGCCGCGACCTGCAAATCAGTATGGTGCCCTTGAACTACTTGCTAGACTTTCTTCACCCATGACGTTCGAATGCAACCCGGGCTCTTCCATTCAAAATGCAACTAGGCTGCTCCCATTCGAAGGCTGTATGAGCAGACTCACTTTTATTTGTATCGTGGGCTCAACCCCTCCCGTTCAAACCCTCTCCCATTTGCACCCCAAGCTCCCATTCGGATTGGAGCACTAGCCCTCCCTTTTGAACGGTCCACATCTGGAGATAAACTGTAGGCAAGCGCACTCACAAATGCATCCCCTGCCATCAAACATCTATCGATTCAATGCACTTGCTAGACTTTCTTCACCCATGACGTTCGAATGCAACCCGGGCTCTTCCATTCAAAATGCAACTAGGCTGCTCCCATTCGAAGGCTGTATGAGCAAACTCACTTTTATTTGTATCGTGGGCTCAACCCCTCCCGTTCAAACCCTGTCCCATTTGCACCCCGAGCTCCCGTTCGGATTGGAGCACTAGCCCTCCCTTTTGAACGGTCCACATCTGGAGATAAACTGTAGGCAAGCGCACTCACAAATGCATCCCCTGCCATCAAACATCTATCGATTCAATGCACACAATTTGCAATTGCAAATACAATTGCAAATTGTATTTGCAATTGTGTTTTCAATTTGTGGACGCATAAAATGTGACATAATCCAAACGCAATTGCAAATCGCGCATTACGGTTTGCATTTTCGTTTAAGCGAACGCACAGTGACTGCCAAATTTCAAATGGAAAAGCAAAGTCCGTTTGCAACTGTGTTTCCCATATCTTACGAGTTTTGGCCCTGTCATATTTAAATAGCAATTTCAGTTTCCACGTCTGCTTTTTCACTTTCTCAGCGTCGCGTATGTAGCCAGCCAAAACTCAAATGGAATACTATTTTTTTTTTTTTTTATTGCAATATTAACAAACAGAACAAGACGATACATACAAGAAATATAAACAATCTTTCAAAACAAAAGAGAAACGTCTAGGTTACGTATGTAACCTCCGTTCCCCGATGGAGGGAACGAGACGTTGTGTCAGAGAAGCGACACTAGGGGTCTCTCTTGAGCGCCGATATCCACCTCTGATCTATGAAAAAAGGCCAATGAGATTTGGCAACCAGTATTTGCATGTCCCGCCCCCGGACATACGGGTATTTAAGCGGCGCAAATACGGGAGTTCATTCAGGATTTTTCTGAGGAGCCACAACAGGGGCTCGGCTCAGCGACGTGGCAGGGGAGACACAACGTCTCGTTCCCTCCATCGGGGAACGGAGGTTACATACGTAACCTAGATGTTCCCCTTCTGTCGCTCTCTCCACGTTGTGTCAGAGAAGCGACACTAGGGGTCCACTTAAAAAGAGCCATGCGCTGAGCCGTGATGCGTGATCTGCTGATACAGGAGCGAGCAGGTATTCCTACGTGCAGAACGACCAACTGTATCAGGCTGCACGTACCCTTCCCCAATGCCCCATTTAAGCCATCAGGATTCTTTATCGTTACCCTGGAGGGGAACAAGGTGACGACGCCAACATGGGAACGGGCCAGCCTGGCTGGGCCTCTTTTCTCTCTATGTTTCTCGCATAGAGCAACTACGCCGGGGCCCTTACACGCATTGAAGGAAGGGGGTCTTAGCCCTTAGTAGGGCGGAGAAGACCCTCGTGGAGGCCACACCTACCCGGGAGGGAGGCAAATTTTGAGTGGCAAATACATCGCATGGCCTATACTTAGGTCTTATGCGGAACAGTAGTGCGGTGGTAGATCCAGCCTCGCAGAGGGGGGAAGCATACAGCACGGCACCCGAGGCAGCTGTAACTGCCTAAGGAAAACACGGAGTCAACTCTCGTGAGGGGACAGAACCGTGGTTTTACACACAGGGGAGTCCAAACAGGAGGCCTTACCTGTGGGGCACCTATACCAGTACAGGGTAGCTAGTGGTACCCGCAGTGGTTTGGGTCGGCGAGTTCCTCCATGAGAACTGCGACCCACGAGGGCTAGGGAGGAGTCAACCAGTGTCCCAAACCTGGGATCTCCTGGGAAAGAAGGTGCACTGTTTCCCCTGGTTAGGGGAAGGGCTGGGTGCAAGCGATTCACCCGGTCAGATCGTGGGCGTGCCACCGAGTTCTACGGGCTCGGTACCTGAGAGAAAACGGGACGATACTGACTCAACTCGGAGATTGTAGAATCTCGCAAAAGTGTTAGGTGTTGCCCAGCCCGCTGCTCTACAAATGTCTGCTAGGGCAGTGCCCCTAGCCAGTGCCCACGAGGACGCAACACCCCTGGTGGAGTGGGATCGGACCCGCAAAGGGGGGGGCACAGCCTGGGTGTGATAAGCCAGGGAAATGGCGTCGACAACCCAGTGGGCGAGTCTCTGCTTGGAGACAGCATTTCCTTTCTGCTGTCCCCCAAAGCAGACGAAGAGCTGCTCGGAGCGTCTGGTGCTCTGTGTGCGGTCCAGGTAAATACGTAAGGCACGTACTGGACACAGCAGTGAAAGGGCTGGGTCTGCCTCCTCCCGGGGCAGCGCTTGCAGGTTCACCACCTGATCCCTGAAGGGTGTGGTAGGAACCTTGGGCACGTAGCCCGGTCGCGGTCTTAGGATCACGAAAGTGTCTGCCGGACCGAACTCCAGGCAAGCGTCGCTAACAGAGAACGCATGCAGGTCCCCGACCCTCTTGATGGAAGCGAGCCGATCAGCAGGGCGGTCTTGAGAGAGGGCCCTGAGTCCAACTGAGTCAAGCGGCTCGAAGGGGGTCTCCGGATTCCCATAAGGACGACCGAGAGATCCCAGGAGGGAAACAGGTTAGGCCGGGAGGGAGTCATCCTCCGGGCACCTTTTAGGAACCTGACGATTAAGTCGTGCTTACCAAGAGACTTGCCGTCTACCGTGTTGTGGTGGGCGCGATAAGCGCAACATACACCTTGAGGGTGGAGGGGACAGCCTCCTCTCCAGCCTCTCCTGAAGAAACACGAGCACTGACCTAACTGCGCACTTCTGCGGGTCTTCGGCTCGGGAAGAACACCAGTCCATGAACAGACGCCACTTCAGGGCGTAAAGATGCCTGGTCGAAGGGGCTCTGGCTTGGTTAATAGTGTCTACGACGGCCGAAGGTAGGCCGGCTAGATCCTCCGCGTCCCGTCCAGGGACCAGACGTGGAGATTCCAGAGGTCTGGATGCGGATGCCAGAGCGTGCCCCGTCCCTGAGAAAGAAGGTCCTTCCTCAGGGGAATTCGCTAGGGAGGGGCTGTCATGAGGAGTGTGAGATCCAAAAACCACGTCCGGTTGGGCCAGTAGGGGGCCACCAGAGTGACATGCTCCTTGTCCTCCCTGACCTTGCATAGCACCTGTGCAAGAAGGCTCACTGCTGGAAAAGCGTACTTGCGCAGCCCCGCGGGCCAGCTGTGCGCCAGAGCATGTGTCCCAAGGGGAGCCTCTGTGAGGGCATACCAGAGCGGACAGTGGGAGGTTTCCTGGGAGGCAAACAGGTCTACCTGGGCCTTGCCGAACCTGTCCCAAATCAGCTGGACCGATTGGGGGTGGAGCCTCCACTCTCCGCCGGGCAAGGTTTGTCTTGACAGCGCATCCGCTATCACATTGAGGTTGCCGGGGATGTGAGTGGCGCGCAGTGACTTCAGTCGCTGCTGACTCCAAAGGAGGAGACGACGGGCGAGCTGTGACATGTGGAGGGAGCGTACTCCGCCTTGGCGGTTTATATAGGCCACCACCGTGGTGCTGTCTGTCCTGACTAGGACATGCTTGCCACGAATCAACGGAAGAAATTTCTTCAGGGCAAGAAGAACGGCCAGCAGCTCTAGGCAGTTGATGTGCCAGCGCAGCGGGCCTCGGTTCCACCGGCCTGCGACTGCTTGCGCCCGTTACACGGCGCCCCAACCCAACTTGGAGGCGTCGGTTGTAACCAGAACGCGACGGGACACCTGCTGCAAGGGTACTCCTGCCCGTAGAAAGCAGAGGTCTGTCCAGGGTTTGAAGGTTTGGAGGCAGGCAGTGGTAACTTCTACGCCGTGCGTGCCGTGGCGCCATGCTCGTCTCGGGACTCGAGTCTGGAGCCAATGCTGAAGTGGTCTCATATGCATCAACCCCAGTGGCGCGGCCGCCGCAGAGGATGCCATATGCCCCAGGAGCCGTTGGAAACGTTTCAAAGGGACCACGGTGCCTGGTTCGAAAGAAGCGAGGCATTCCAGCACTGACTGAGCACGCTCGTTGGAGAGACGTGCTGTCATTGAGACTGAGTCTAACTCCAAACCGAGAAAAGAGATGCTCTGGACCGGGGTGAGCTTGCTCTTTTCCCAGTTGACCTGAAACCCTAAACGGCCAAGGTGCTCGAGCACCTGGTCTCTGTGTGCACGTAGTAATTCCTGCGAGGAGGCCAGAATGAGCCAATCGTCGAGGTAATTAGGTTGGGGCGGAGCAGAAGGTCTTCTGGCCGCGGGAGGACGCCCTCGGCGAGCAGGTGGGGCCTGGGCCGTGGCGGCAAGCTTGCGGCGCGGCATGATGTGCGAAATGGCCTCCGTCTGCTTCTTCACCAGGGAGAACTGCTGGGCAAAGTCCTCAACGGTGTCGCCGAAGAGGCCGAACTGGGAGACAGGGGCGTTGAGGAAGCGAGTCTTGTCGGCTTCACGCATCTCAACCAAGTCCAGCCATTGCTGACGTTCCTGGACCACCAGGGTGGCCATCGCCTGCCCGAGAGCCTGCGCTGTGACCTTCGTCGCTCTCAGGGCGAGGTCGGCCGCTGAGCGCAGTTCCTGCAGCATGTCGGGATCAGGGCCACCCCCGTGCATGTTGCGAAGTGCCTTGGCTTGGTGGACCTGCAGGAGAGCCATGGCATGCAGGGCGGAAGCGGCGCGTCCGGTAGCTTGCGGTGAGCGAGGATGTTGCTCTACAGGACCGGGAAGGGAGTACAGGGCGGCCCCGCCAGGTGGCAGTGCTTCCGGGACATAAGTGGAGCGCAACAGCTCTATCCACCTGGGGGATCTCCGTGTACCCGTGGCGCGCTCCGCCGTTGAGGGTGGCGAGGGCGGATGAGCAGGTGGCGGTGCGACGAGTGGAGAGGGGTGCTCTCCACGAAGACGTCAGCTCATCATGCACCTCCAGGAAGAAAGGAACCGGGGGGGGCGAGGCTGTGAGCGGTGCCCCACGCCCAAGAACCAATCGTCCAGCCGTGATAGCTGTGGGGAGGATGGAGGGTTCCAATCCAGGCCCACGCTGTTGGCTGCCCGGGAAAGCATATCGGACATCTGCGCGTCGGCCTCCTCCTGGGCGTGCAAGCCCAAAGGCGGCAGCCCAGAGGAGCCCTCAGCGTCAGAGCCCACGCCCTCCGATGTCGCGGCGAACTCATCTGCTTCCATCGCAAGAGGGTAGGCAGACTGGCTGTGAGGCGAGTCGCCGCCACCTCGAAGGGGACGGGAGTCAACGAGCGTGCCGGGTGCGGGTGGTCCGAGGGGCGTACCCAGCGGAGCTGCACCGCTGCCATCCTCGGATCGCCTCCATCGCCAGCCGCATCGCCCTCAATCCCGTGGGAAGAAGGAGCGACGCGGGGGGCGGCTGGAGTGGCTTGCTTACGGTTATAAGCAAGCCGCGACCGCAACGTTGTCATGGTCATGTTCTCGCAATGAGAACATGAACCATCCACAAACGCAGCCTCGGTGTGATCGCTGCCCAGACACACGAGACAACGCCTGTGGCCGTCGGAAGCGGAGAGTACTCTACCGCATCCAGAAACAACACAGGGGCGGAAAGGCATCTTTAAAAAGACACGTCCTTAAAAGAAATTACTCTTTTAAATAAAATCATTCTTTTATGAATGAAAGACTCGTGAGAGATCTTTCTTATCTGCAACTGTCGATGCGCTCAGGGGCAGGAAGTGCACAGCCGTGCAAACAGGAGAAAGCCGCTGTTGTGCGCCGTAGAATCCAACAGCATGCAGCAGAGGATAGCAGGAACTCGGTGTGTAATACGCAGCAGTCTGCAAACACGACCATCGGCTCCGAAGAAATTTTCTGAATGAACTCCCATATTTGCGCCGCTTAAATACCCGTATGTCCGGGGGCGGGACATGCAAATACTGGTTGCCAACTCTCATTGGCCTTTTTTCATAGATCAGAGGTGGATATCGGCGCTCAAGAGAGACCCCTAGTGTTGCTTCTCTGACACAACGTGGAGAGAGCGACAGAAGGGGAATTATGGTTCAGAATACATTAAGAGAGGAAATGTGAAAGAAATTTAAATATATTCAACAATAGTCTAAAAAGAAAAGAGAGTAAGAGAAGAAAGAAAAAAAAAGAAGAAGAGGGCACAAAAGAAAAAAACATTAAGAGGGAATATTAAACATGGCACTAATTCTGGATGTTTTCATTGCTTTCTTGTTAACAGAAGTTGAAATTGTATTTAAATACATCTTCAAGTCTTCTTTGAAAAAGCTAAAGTGGGGTTTACTTTTCATATATTTACATTTATGGATATGAAACTTTCCAATATATAAAAGAAGGTTTATACAAAAACATGCATTAATTAGATTCTTGTCTTTAACATAAAATCCAAAAAGAATGTGTCTATATGATAAAGAAAAGTTACATAAAACCTTTTGGACAATCAGAGCATCAATATTGTTCCAGAAAGACCGAGTAAAAAGACATTCCCAAAACAAATGATCAACAGTTTCAGAGGAGGCTTCACAAAAAGAGCAGGAAGTATCAATATCATTTCTAAATTTCTTTAAAAAGTATTTAACTGGATAAAATCTATGAATAATTTTCAGGGCATCACCTCTTGACCGTCGACTGTGAGTGATGTCACTTCCCAAGACAAACACGTCCCATAGCATAATCCCACCCTTGACCCTGATTGACAGGTTTCCGTGTAAGGCATCGGAAATGGAAATACTAAGGGAATTAGTATTCCATTTGAGTTTTGGCTGGCTACATACGCGACGCTGAGAAAGTGAAAAAGCAGACGTGGTAATTAAAATTGCTATTTAAATATGACAGGGCCAAAGCTCTTAAGATATGGGAAACACAGTTGCAAACGGACTTTGCTTTTCCATTTGAAATTTGGCAGTCACTGTGCGTTCGCTTAAACGAAAATGCAAACCGTAATGCGCGATTTGCAATTGCGTTTGGATTATGTCACATTTTATGCGTCCACAAATTGAAAACGCAATTGCAAATACAATTTACAATTCCTTTTGAATAATGTCCGGAATATCATTCCATAGCCCTCACTGCTTCTATTCTTTAAATACTTCCTAATACTTTTAGCGAGGGTCAGTCTTATAAAAAAAAAAAACAGTAGGTGCAATCCACAGTATCTCTTTAAACCTACCATATTCCTGACTCACTGTCCCAGTCATTATCCACGTTAGCAATCGACATTGTCAGCAGTTTTGGGGGGTACCTCGGGCTTGTGTCGAGTCTCAAGCTTGAGCCCTCCAATATTGACAGCGAGCCACATATTCAAAGATTACATGAACATGTTAACTCATGAAATGGAGTTCTTAACAAAAGTTTGGGAAGAGCATTTTCATTTAATCCAACCAATCATCACTAGAGTAAACTTATATATACCACCGCTTACAGTACCTCTATCCGGAGACAGTTCTTCCGGAATCCCTCCACCACCCAAACTCCAATTTCATGGCTAGTTACCACTAGACAACGTCAGACAAGGAAGTCCAGGGGGGGTACCTTGGGTTCGGGTCAAGTCTCGAGCCCCCCATTATGGACAGCAAGGAAAAAATGTGTGGCTTCTCTTCATTGAATGATTACATGAACATCTGAACTCATGAATTGTACAGAGTGGTTATCTGAGTTACCGTAGCCTTTCTGTCAGCTCGAACAACAGAGTGGCCATTTTCCGTTGTCCTCTCTCATCAACAGCCAATTTCCATCTGCAGAACTGCAGCTCACTGGATGATTTTAGGTTTTCCATTCTGAGTGAACTCTGGAGTGAATCTCAGGAGATCAGCAGTTACAGAAATATACAAACCAGCCCGTCTGGCACCAGTAATCATGCCACGGTCGAGATAAAAAAATTCCACATTCTGATGGTTGATGTGAACATTAAGCTCCTGACCCATATCTGCATGATTTTATGCACTGCACTGCTGCCACACGATTGGCTGATTAGATAATCGCATGAAAAAGTAGGTGTACAGGTCTTCCTAATAAAGTGCTCAATGAGTGTATATCACTGTTAGACTGAACGTTTCTATTTAAATAAATATAAGCAATCTTTCAAGCTATAGCTATGTACACGAAAGTATTCTCTCCTGTGCTGATATTTTAGAATTCTAAACTCCTTTTTGAAACAATGATAACAAAGGTTTTGTGTTAAGTTATTTACTTATATGAACATAAAACTTCCCAAGGAAAACTATTCTATAAAAACTGAACAGGATTAATATATAATATAATATATAATATATCTATGGAAAACTATATAAAACATAGTTTTGAACCTATTATACATATCAGGCTAAAAAGTTATTATAAATACACTAGTAAAGCAAATGATCCGTCGTTGTTAATCAGGAAGAAACGATTATTGAAATTGACATCCGCAATTGACATCGCCTCATACGTCATTATTTTTCCTCCAGCACAGAAACTCCACTCTGCTTTGATTGGTCATGAGGATCAGCTGCAGGGACTGTTGGGTAGTAGATCTCTGGGAGCTCGCTCTTGTCCTGCAAGACTACCACAAGTTGCACCCCTTCAAATAACAGGCAAATGCTGAAGTATTGCAACCAACAGTTGGATGTCACATTCATACACTGTGTTTTTTGTGTTTATTTGGAGACCTAAACCCATACCAATCCCTACCCCTAAACCTAACCCTAAGCACAATGATTAAAGATGGAATTTAAAAATGACTTGAAGGATCTGCTGCTAATGTCTTGGTGCCAGATACCACAGGATACGCACAGGGTTGTTGTAGAGTCCATGCCTCGGTGGGTCAGTGCTGTTTTGGCGGCATGCAGAGGATCAACATCATATTAGGCAGGTGGTCATAATGTTTTGGCACATCAGTGTATACAGTAATTTAAAAGTTATTCTTTGTCATATTTACATAATTAAGACATGAATCATACAGCAATTGCATTAGATTTTAAATGTTCTTTCAGCCAATAGAATCAATTTGTGGATCCAAAGGGGATATTACTCGGAGTGGGCCTTTTGTGTAGTGGGTGTTCCTTATCATCTTGCGGTACGCAGACAGATACTCTTGGGCACCGTTGTGGTCTCAGCCGAAGGGCTCACCGAGGTCGCAAATGAGGCGCTTGTGAGCTCCCTTCTGAGCAGTAAAATGGGACACCCTACGGTCTCCTGCGGTGGGTCCGAATATCCATACTTCACTACTATAGTATGCCAAAAACAGAATGACAATGGAGTAGTATATCAGAATTCACAGTATTCATGAAGCGGTAAGCAAGAAATACCCAGATGATCTACTATTGCTATTTATTTGCAAAACACTGCAATTCCAAATTGGGGAGGAAAAGGGGAGGAAAAAAAACTATTTAATGGAACAGCGGTGAATCACGAGACGTATGCCTCTTCTTAACTGCAAGTGCTATATATACAAAGATAATTGTTCCTTTTTCTTGAATGGTGTTTCTTGAACAAAACTAAAGTAAATATTTTTCGTGGGTCTTGTTATTACGTTGTGGTAGGGTGGAGGGCGGTGATGCTACACACCCGACCCCTAATCAGGCTAATCAAGCCTCCGAGCGGGATAAAGGCCGTCTGGAGACGACAGTGCGACAGAGAGAGAGAGAGATTTACGGGCAGCGGCCGACACCTGTTTTTGGGTCAGTTTATTATTACTTATTAATTAGTATTATTAAACTATTATTTATATTGTCAAGCCGTTTCTCGCCTCCTCCTTTCCATTAACCCATTTACATACGATGTCAATGTCCCTGGATAAAGTATGTCGAAATCTATTCATACTACTCGCATGCATACCTAAAAAATGTACTGTTTTGTAGGCAGATAAGTGCATCCTTCATTAAATACAGTATGTACTTTGACAATATGCGGTTTCGGACGCATCAGTGGACTTCGGTAGGGTTTCCGTTACCAGTTTTTAACCATTAAAATGTCCGAATGACAGAAAGTTCAAACATTGTTGGACACAATGTCTCGTGAAAATATTAATATGATGCATTAGCAAACCCCTTTAGTTAATGCCTCAAGTATACAGTGTGATACCATCCCAATGATAACAGCACTTCGCTGCCATGAAGGTTTAAACTTTCCCAAAGCTTGCGGAGTCCTAAACCGTGACTACGTACAGCGTGTTGTATCACCCACACTGGCAAAAGCAGCCTGCGTTATATGCGTGTGCCCACAGTGAGAAGCTTCATTAAAACAGCCTTGTGTTGCCGTCTTCTGGAGAGAAGGACACCAGGCTTATGTGAATCTCAAGTTATAGAGAAATACTGGACATTTCTTTACTTCACTTTGGCAGCAAAACATTTATGCTATGAACAATCGGAGGAAAATGGTAATAAAAATAAAGAGACAATTATATTATTTATTTAAATACATTTATGATTATGCCACTTATTAAGCACAACAGTGCCCCACCTGCCCCTTATGTAGAAACGCCACTGGCAGTGTGGCTGAAATCCTGCCCCACATACGGTCTGTTATCAGTGCATCAGTTTTAGTAGAGCTAAGCTCTCAAGTTTACATTTACAATTGCATAAAGATAAGAATAGGCTATCTCTCGCTATCTCTTACATGACCAGTGGACAAATCCATTCAGAGAACTTGAATGCTGGCAAGTAATTTCAGGAGCACACTGTCAAATCCAATCCATTCTGCAGAGACACCATGGGAAAAAGTGTCAGTCTTTGTGTCACTGGAGTTATGATCATCAGATACATGAGAAAGGGATAAGCATGAAAAGCAGAAGATTTTCATGACCACTCAGAAAATTGCACGAGGCTGTTTAATCGTTTGCGGTTACGTAAAACAGTATTACACCATTTCACCAATTTATATGCTATCATTAAAAAGTATGAAAGCCATGACAGAAATGCAGATTAGAAATCCTGTCTCAAAGTAATTACAGTTAGAGGGATAGATTTTTTTTATTTTTGAAGGAACAGATCAAAACAAATGTGTATTCCTGTAATCAGAAAACTCACCCTCATGTTGTTCCAATTCCAAACCTGTATGACTTCTTCCATGGAACACAAAAGGACATGATAGCAGGCAGAATGTAATCCTCACCATTCACTTTCATTGCATCTTTTTCCATACAGTGAAAGTCATTGGTGACTGAGGCTAATATCTAACATGTTTCAGAAAGAAAGAAAGTCATATACACTGATCAGCCACAACATTAAAACACCTGCCTAAAATTGTGTAGGTTCCCTCGTGCCGCCAAAACAGCACCTACCTGCATCTCAGAATAACATTCAGTGATCATATTCTTCTCAACACAATTATACGGTTATCTGAGATACTGTAGACTTTGTCAGTTTGAACCAGTCTGGCCATTCTCTGTTGAACTCTCTCATCAACCAGGTGTTTCTGTCTACAGAATTGCCCCTCACTGGATGTTTTTGGTACCATTCAGAGTAAATTCTAGAGACTGTTTGTGTGTGAAAATCCCAGGAGTTCAACAGTTACAGAAATACTCAAACCAGCCTGTCTTGCACCAACAATCATGCCATGCTGCAAATCACTGATATACAATTTTCCCCATTCTGATGGTTGATGTGAACATTAACTGTAGCTCCTGACCTGTATCTGCATGATGTTATGCACTGCACAGTTGCCATATGATTAGATGATAATCTCATGGATGATTGTCGGTGCCAGGTGGGCTGGTTTGAGTATTTCTGTAACTGTTGATCTCCTGGGATTTTCACACACAACAGTTTCTAGAATTTACTCTGAATGGTGCCAAAAACAAAAAACATCCAGAGAGAGATCAACAGAGAATGGCCAGACAGGTTCAACATGACAACGACTACGGTAACTCAGATAACCACTCAGTATGCTATTCTGAGATGCGGTTTGGTGCTGTTTTGGCAGCATGAGGGGACCTACACAATATTAGACATGTGATTTTAATGTTGTGGCTGATCGGAGTAGGCTGGGAACAAAACAAGGTTGAGTAAATTATGACAGAATTTGTACATTTGATAAAAATGTTTATGTAATATTTCAGGGACATGTAAACATCCTTTAAAAAAATTTGGTCCAGACTCAATACTCTGTCGACTCGTAACTATGGGAAATTTGGCTGCTTGCTGAATGAATGACAAAAAAATTATAATCAACCATCTCTAAATGGACCTTTTAGTGCTCTGTAATCTTTTCTCCAACCAATTCATGGATTTTGTGTTTGTATGCCTGCTTGTCAGAGAGCTGCAAATTTAATCCAGGTCTCATATTGCAATAACAGGAAGATCAATACAACCAAAGGGAGAGAGATTCAGTATGGTTTCATCATGCAGACAAAACACAACAGTGGCCCTCTGACCTGTGTGCACTGATCCAACACGTTAACTGTACCACAGATCACACAAGGGAACACACTCCAAAAACAAGAACTTTTTGAGTGGTTATTAAAGGCAACAAAAGTTTTTTTCAAAAGAGAATCTATGAGTCTAATAAAGAGACAACACACAGTAACAAAAGCTGTGTTGTTCATCAATGTCATATCACAGAAGACATATGGAAATTGGCTGCTGAATGGACCTTATTCACAGTAGTGCCATCTTTAATTTTTTATGGGAATGGCAACAAGGCTGTTAGGGATAGACTTACAGTCTCTTGAATGGGTTGTACTGTTGTTCAAACTGTTTTGGATCGTTCTGCTGAAGAAATATTGAAAAAAACATATTTCCAAGAAATGTTAGTTTACAAAAAACTTCAGAAAACATCAGTTGTGGAAAATGAGACTTGATCTATGAGCTTTATACAGTGGATGCCATTGAAGAGACTGTAAGTCTGTCCCACAGAGCCTCGTTTTCATTCTCGTCAAAAATCAAAGATGGCTGTGAATAAGACTTATTACTATTCCTCATCCTTAAGGTTAGGGTTTTTAACAAACCCCTTGCCATCATAGACTAACATTATAGGTGGGACCAAGAATATCATAGAGACATGGGGATGGGCTCTTTTGTACCAATAAGCAACCACTAGGTCTGTTTCTGAGCTTATGGGGGCACTAAGCGAATTCCTATTTTGTTAATGAATTTTTTTTTTTATTTAGTCTGCAATCATTATGTGAATGAATGAAAATCGATTAATAATTAACAATAAAATTAATAAACTTTGAACAGCTTAAAAATAAAAAATACAAGATGTATATTTTTTTCTATCAAGCTTTTCAGACCTTACTTTTGTATTTGAAATTCAGTTAAATGACACTCTGTGTGCTGCCCTCTCTATAACACTTGATTATCTAATCAAAGAAATATCCTAGCTGTACTCAGGGGGAAGGGCCGTCGGCCACCCAGCCCCGCCCCGCCCCGGTCCTTCTAAAAGGAAGGCTCAAAAACATAGCGCGGCGAGACGTGCTCCCCCTCGTAGAGACTGGGGACCGGCTCGTCGCTCTCAGCAGCCCCCAAAGCAAGATCTCAGGGCAGTCATTTTTAGGAGGAAAAACCCCTGAGGGTCTTGCTCCCAACCTTGTGGGGGTAGCCCCCCTCGGGACAGGGCTTGTGTATCATCCACTTCTACCCTCCCGATACCCCCTATTTAAATCAGCGCAGCAACTTGTTTAATGTGCCCTCTTCACAGCCCTCTAAGATAAAGAAAACTTAAATTCACAAATGGATACCTGCAATAAGACAATAACTTCATTTTCTCAGTGTTTGTGCAAGTTCAATTTCATACTCATTCCAGAATCATCTCTGGGGGTCTGGGATGCTAAAGATCAAAAACTAGCATAAAACATAAATACCAGCATTCATTTAGTTTAATTCCCCCCTAATGTCTCCTAGAGGGGTTGCTAAGTTCTGTGATGCATTCATTGTGACAGAGTGGGCTGTAGCACTTATCATTTCAAGGCCTGTGCACCACAAGGACCTTCCTGATGTAAGCGGAGCAGCGCTGATGGGGATAATAGTGCTGTGCTCCATCCTTCACTGGTTGCCCAGAATCTATAACCTTATTTAACCATCTTTTTGATGGTACATTAATAACAATTTTAGCTGTTTAAAGAACCTTGGTGTCTTTTATCATATTTTGCTGCTGTTTTATAAAAGTTATCGAGTTTTCATGTTGGGAGGAGACATAATCTTTCAAAATGGCGGAGGAGAGGACATTTACTGTAGAAACAGCTTAATAGTAGCGCTTGCCGTTTTGGTCATATTCATTTATATACATCATTAGCAACCATTTGATGCATGTTGTACATTTACACTGTGAAAATAACTTGTATTTGACCATATTTCCATTATCGTCAGCTTTCTGAATAATAAGTATTATGGTGTCAAAATAAAAGTTCCTCAAGAACCTGGCGCCATCCATCTTTCCTATTCTTTCCTACAAAGCTCTTGAATGTGACATACTTGTAATCAGGGTTGGGAGGGTTACTTTTTAAAAGTATTCCACCACAGATTACAGAAAACCTGCTGAAATATTTTGATTACTCAAGGTTGGTAACATAATCTAAATACTTTTGATTACTTCTTCAGTACTGGCAGATGTTTTAACTTGTTTGGTCTATAAATAAGTTTCAAGTTGAAAAAAAGCTGCCGGTACAGTAAGACATATTAAAAACACTTAATCTGAAAAAAGCCTAAATATCTTATGCAGTGTTGATTAAAATGTATCTTGTTTTAAGGATTTTCTGATATTTTTAAAGGAAAACAATAGAAAATAATCATCAATGGCCTAATAACAAATGTCTTAGTAGAGAACATTTTTTTTATCTAATGTGGATTTTCTTGATTGAAATGTAAAATATATTGGTAGGAGTGTAGGTGAAGGCAGACGAGGATCTACTTGCAGCGGTCTTTATTAATAAAACCAGAAATGAAGACTAGACAGACACAAAACCGGAACAAAGGAAATGCCCGCAATGGGGAAACAAAACAAAAACTCGGAAGGCATACATAGGGTTAACAGGCGGGATAAACACTGACCGAAGGCATGGAAAACAGGCATCCACATACATCAAAGACCGACAAGGGAATGGAGAAACAAACGGGGTTAAATACAACGACACATGAAGATAACAAACGACATTCAGGTGCGGACAATAACGCTGTGGCAGTGGTGATGAGGGCCGGGAACCATGGGAAATGTAGTTTTATACACCGACAGTGAAACACAGGGCGGACAACAAGGAAAACGTGACATGGAACGTGATAAGTGACATGTGAAACAAAAAAACACAGGGCAGACAACACGGGAACGTAACATATATAATTGTGCCTGGTAACAGGTGCATGTAAAAGGACTAGAAATAGCATTTTTTCTTAGCATAAAGCTAAATGTTCACATGACAATTTACACAAGGTTTACTATTTCTGCTGCTATATTTGTAAGTATTCACCAAATTAAGATTTTTATAGTTTTTATTATAAATAATATTTACAAGATATGAAGTTGTGTGCACAATGTATGTAAATAGCTGTAAATATTTGCCACAGAGGAACACAAAGGAATAATAAAAGAAAAAAATCTATCTGCATCTGATTTTTGCTGATAAACGATAGTTCCAAAAGCAACTTCAGGCATTGTTTATTAGGTAAAACCGATATATCAGTCAACCCCTAGATCTGACCACATGTAATGGTAAAATCACCCTTACTCTGCTTTGCATCATGCTGAAAATCATTGTAATGCACTCTTATGGCTTATTGCCTTAATATTCTACTCTTAATAAAATTATAAACATAAGTTTGGGAGGAACTTGTTCATCTAGGCCTGCCAATCATATCACAAGGATATGTAAGTGGCTGCTTGCCTAGTACCAGTGATGATTCTTCCAGCATCCCCCGCACCTCTCCATCTCCAACTTTAGATTTCATAACACCTATACCATTTATATTAGAATAGTTTTTCTATTTCTGATACTCCCGGGGGAATGCTCAAGCCGCTCTAATATGGACAGCACGCTAAATCCATTTACCTTAATGTGATCCAAGACTGTATGGACCAGTGAACTTGTGAACCACAAATTGATTTTTCCATACAACACATTCTTACATTTCAGTTTAAATACAATATGAAGATGGAACCAGTATTAACTTTGAACAAATAAAAACCACTTAGTCTAGAAACTGTGTTTGTGTGAAAGAACAAGAAATCCATTATCTCATCTAATATGCAGTTATCACAGCAGTGCCACAAAATGCATCGTTTGGTTGACAGTAAACTGTCAGAAAATACCACAGGGTTTTTTCAGCATTACATCCTGAGCAAACTTTAGAGCTCACTGAGTCCTAAAATACACTTAAGTTCAGGGTGTGGATATGGGGCGAGAGCAGGTCACCAGTATGCAAGAGAGTTTATTTGTGGACATGTCACAGTGCTAGTGTGCATCCGCCTATGGTTGTGTGTTCGTGTGGGTAAACGCTTTCGTCTATCAGTAGACTCTTTATTCCCCAGCCCCACGCTTTGGCGAGCAAACAATAGACAGAACATAAAAGCTGCTTTTTGCTCTGGACTAGACGTGCAATCCCCTTCCTCAACAAAGCTTTCTAACTGAAGGAAGCAATGCAAGAAAAGATTAGCACATCTGATTAGCATACAAACATGCTCAGACTTTTTAAAGGTGAACTGGGTAACTACACCACTAATGGCACCAAAAGGAACTGCAAATATTGTTATTTGTTCTAAAGAAAATGTGAAATGTGCTTGTCTGTGCATGCAAGTCACCGCTATGATACTAGGGTGTTGTTGGTGGTTGCTAGGGAATTGCTATGCTGTTGCTAAGGTGTTTTTAGTTATTTTTAGCATGCTGATATGCAGTTGTTATGGTAGGGTGGTCTGGGTAGCTATATGGTTGCTGAATATTTTAAGTGCGCAAGCGTTAAGCACAGTGCAATGCCTTAAAGGGTTAGTTCACCCAAAAATGAAAATTATCCCATAATTTACTCACCCTCAAGCCATCCTAGGTGTATGTGACTTTCTACTTTCTGCCAAACACAATCAGAGTTATATTAAAAAAATATCCTGGCTCTTCCAAGCTTTATAATGGAAATTAATGGTACCTTAGATTTTCAAGCCCAAAAAAGCACATCCATTCATCCAAAAAGTAATCCATACGGATCCAGGGGGTTAATAAAGGCCTTCTGAAGCGAAGCGATGCATTTTTGTAAGAAAAATATCCATATTTATAACTTTATAAACTATAATCACTGGCTTCCAGTAACGGCCGTCCGCACGTTCACAAGAGAGTCCAGTTCCGGCATATGACGTAGGCGTAGCGTAAGCGCCCTTCTGACGAACACGACTCGGCTAACAAGTAAGTCACACAGGTTTGGACTGGCTTGAAGGAAAGTAAATTAATTTTCATTTTTGGGTGAACTATTTATTTAACGTTACATCAACCTATTACAAAAGTGGAATCTATGAAACTTCAAACCGGCCATGATCACATCCCTACCATCTCCGCGTATTTCTCTGTGTGAGCAGGTGTATACCTCCCACCCATCCCCACCACGGCCCTCACCTGTGTGTTGCGGTGCTTCCCCTGTGAGCCGACCTGGGCCGGCAGCCCCTTCTTGCACCGCCCGCCAACCCGGCCCATGGTCACCATGACGCGCTCCAAAACCTTCCAGGCCTACCTGCCCAGCTGCCATCGCACCTACAGCTGCATCCACTGCAGGGCACACCTTGCCAACCACGATGAGCTCATCTCCAAGGTAATTAACAAGCTGAGAGTTAATGACCTGACAACAGGAGCAATAACACGGCAGGAACAAACATGTTTGTTAACTTTACGAAGCTTACACATTGAATGATCAACATCCTGTTTGATGTCATGACAGTTCTGCTTAGCTACAGTAGATACAACAAATATCTTCAAATTAACATTTCAAAGTGATGTCATATGCTATTCTGGTATTCTCATAGGAGTTTTTCTCTTTTTTCCTCTAGTCTTTTCAAGGAAGTCAGGGTAGAGCATATCTGTTCAACTCTGTGTAAGTTGTCTCTGTACATTTACAGTACATTTATGCATTTGACAGATGTTTTGTATCCAACTTACACTGCATTAAAAGTTTACATTTTTGCCTGTATATGCAAATTTGATTTGTGGAATCAAACTCACAATCTTGACGTTGCTACGCTCATGCTCTACCAGTTGAGATACAGGAACATTTAGCTTAACTCTGTATGAGTTGCCATCTCATTATCTCTTCCCTGGGTATTTATGTGTACATTTATTTATTTTAAGCAGTTTGACATGAATAGACTTTATGTATATCAGTCATGTTCTCTATACTTCCTCAGTCCTAATTGTAACTTCCTGTGCATGGTTGTGTCTCATTCCTCAGGGTGAACGTGGGATGTGGTCCTGCAGAGGAGAGGGTTCTGCTCACAGGGCTCCATGCAGTGGCAGACATCTACTGTGAAAACTGCAAAACTACACTGGGGTGGAAATATGTAAGAATACACTCACAGACACAATGAAAGCGAAGTACAGTACATTTGTTCCCTCCCCAGTGTGTTCAGACCATTTATGGAAGTGCTAATCTGCAAACACATCATTCAGAATATATAGATATATATTTTGCACTAATATTGGGGGAAAATCTGTGGAATGGATTTTAAAAATCAGGGATCCCTCAGACTTGAAAACAACTGTAAATATCAGAGAATTTTAAGGGATAGTTCACTCAAAAATGAAAATTATCTCATCATTTACTCACCCTCATGCCATCCCAGATGTGTGTGACTTTCTTCTGCAGAACACAATATCTCAGATCTGTAGGTCCATACAATGGAAGTGAATGGTGACAAGACCTTTGAAGCTCTAAAATACTAAAAAGTCAGCAGTAATCCATAAGACTCTTGTGGTTTAATATTTGTCTTCTGAAGCGATGCAGTCTCTTTGGGTGAGAAGCAGATAAATATTTAAGTCATTTTTCTATAAATCTCCACTTTCACTTTCAAAATGTGAAAGAATGTGAAAGTGGAGATTTATAGAAAAATTTAATTAAATATTTATCTGCTTCTCACCCAAAGAGACTGCAGAAGACAAATATTAAACCACTGGAGTCTTATGGATTACTTTGCTGACTTAGTAATTTTAGAGCTTCAAAGGTCTGGTCACCATTCACTTCCATTGTAAGTGCCTCACTGGAACCAAGACTTTTGCTTTTTTTATTATTAAAGGACGGGCAATTCAAAATATTTTTTTGTGGTAAACAACATAATGCCACAAATGCTGTCGGTTGAGCTTAACTTGTATAGAACTCTGAATTTTCTTTTAAAACATTTATGCCTATAAACTCTCTTTATATTAACTGAACAAAGTCAAAAACACAATTGCACTTTACAGGAGATATTAGCACATTGGTAATATGCACTGCTTTGCGAGTGTAAGCTTGCTCATAGAGGCTTGTCTAAGCAGTACACATTCCTGACATGTGTCCATTTTTAATTTAGCAGCTGTGCTGCATGCCGATTGTTTTTTTTTTCCTCATATCAGCACTACTGGATTTCCGGTCGTCCTTGCCAGTTGAGTTATTGGGAGTCTTGACCGTCACAAACACAGGCACACCAATAAGCCTACACACAAATATATGCTGTACATTTCCATCACGCCCTTGGTGGCCCAGTTATTTATAAGCACGTCAGATATTTTTGTCTGAACCGGTGGTGTGAATGCCTGTGTTGCAGAGTAGCAAGAACGATTGACCCAGTGCCCTTCTACAGAAATTTGATGAGAGCTCCCTGCTGCCTGCATCCATCAGCTATAAAAAGACAAGACAAACAGGATATTAGATGCTGTAGTGCAGCTCAGCCTTTAGGAGCAGCAGAGATGTTTCATATCGGGCAGGAGTGTTTCGTATCTGTACAAGAAACACTAAGATGTGTGTTTTATTTGTGTGAGTATTGAAACAAAATAGATTTTGACATTTTCTAAACAAAATAAGAGTGGTGTTTGCCTGTGCAAAACTCGTCGCCACAATGCTAGGGTGTGGTGGATGGGTTCCAGGGCATCTGAGGTGATCTGAGTGTTTTTAGTACGTTGCTATACGGTTACTACTACTAATTTGGAATTAAAAGCAAAATAGCCCCAAATCATGATGCTCCCTCCACCGTAATTCATCGTTAGGATGATGTTTTCCTTGTGGTATGCGGTGCCCTTTTTATGCCATATGTAGTGCTGCGCGTTATTCCCAAACAATTAAACCTTAGTTTCGTTAGTCCCAAAACATTTTCCCAGTAGCTTTGTGGAGTGTCAAGGTGGTCTTTTGCAAACTTCAGGCGTGCATTTATGTTTTTGTTGGAAAGTAGCGGCTTCCTCCATGCTGTCCTGCCTTAGACCGAATGCCTGTTTAATGTTTTCTGTATAGTAGACTCATGAACAGAGATGTTCACCAGTTCCAGTGATTCCTTCTTGTCTTTAGCTGTCACTCTAGGGTTCTTCTTTACCTCATTGAGCATTCTGCTGTGTGTCCTTTGAGTCATCTTGGCTGGACGGCCACTTCTAGGGAGAGTAGCCACAGGACTAAATCATCTCCATTTATAGGCAGTTTGTCTAACTGTGGACAGATGAATAGCTGAGTTCTTCGAGATAACTTTGTAACCCTTTCCAGCTTTATGCAAAGCAATAATTCTTGATCATAGGCCTTCTGAGATCTCTTTTTTGTGAGGCATGGTCTAGGTCAAAACTCAAAATGTTTGAGTGCTTTTTATAAGTCAAAGTACCTCAAACCCACACCTCCAATCTCGTTTCATTAATTTGATGCCTGGTTTGTCAACTCCTGACTCTATTTAGCTTTTGTTGTTGTAATTAACCTAGGGGTTCACATAATTTTTCCATTCTACACTGTGAATTTTTGAATGATGTATTTAATATGTACAAGAACAATACAATGATTTGTGTGTTATTAGTATGTTATTATTTTAAGTTAGATAAGTGATTAAACCAAATTTTAAGACATAAATGCAGATATTTCCAAAGGGTTCACACACTTATTCTTGCCACTGTATGTGTTTTCCATAAAAAAAATAAAATAAAAAAAGAACTGTTTATGTGTTACACAGATATTTACATACCGCAATATAGATGTATAAAAAACATCTCTACCTGTTGACACTTTATTCCGTCGCCACAATAAATATTATTATTATACCACCCAGCCCTACCGCCTCCACAACAACACATCAACACCTACTTTACCTTATCACTTCTTTAGCGCACCCAGTAGCAGTGAGCCGTGAGAAGGCAATGGGAGAGAGCAGGTCAGTCAAGAGCAGAGAGCCAATCATAACAGTAGGTATTTACTATCAAGTCTTAAAGGAGAAGTGGCACCAAAACTGTGTTTCTGACAGAGGGTCAGAATTAGGGTGGAAAATGATCATGTTTTACAAATATATGACTGTTTTTGTGCAAAAACTTAATTGATATTATAAGTGAACCTCAAGGAACATATTAAAATAATAAAAAAAAATGCATGTCAATACCTCTTTAAGGGTGAGAAAAAATGGGGAATTGGGTCGAAAATGCCTCAGAAATTCTAAGTGTGAGACTTCAATTGACCACCCTTAATGAATTCCCATTATTTTCTTGTAACAAGGTTATAAACATCAAATAAAATTAGCTGATGTTGATTTTTATAGGTAACTGCCTGTACAGTTATTCAGATAGTTCACCCCAAAATGAAAATGATGTCACTATTTACACACCTTTACTTGTGTTGTTCTAAATTGGGGCTGGGTAAATAAAAATAAAAGGGATTTTCAGATTAATGCACTCTTCATTTGAACAATCTCGATATTGATTCTTAAAATCACATGGTGGTATCGAAATTGGTTTCGAGAATCATCACATTACTTTCATCTGTTAGCAAAATGGACATACTAACTTAAATATATATCGAATCGAGAGATTGTGAATCAGAATCAAATCAAAAAATGTGTATCAACACCCAGCCCTTAAAGTCAAATGGGTTTAGAACATTATGAGGGTGAGTAAATAATGACAGATTTTTCATTTTTGTGACTTACCCCAAAATATACCTTTTATAAAGTGAATTTCTGAGACTGATTTGGGTTTTGTTCCAATCCTAATACTAAGTAAGAGTAATAGTGACACACTTATAATATGCATTTACACAATGTTCTGAGGTAAATATCATGCTTGCTCACAATTCTCTTGCTCCCCTGATAGGAACATGCCTTTGAGAGCAGTCAGAAGTACAAGGAGGGCAAATTCATCATCGAGCTCGCCCACATGATCAAGGACAACGGCTGGGACTGAGCGAGTGTCCAGGCGAGACGAAGTGGATGACGGGTGGATGGTGAATGTGTGGGTGAATGACTGACTTTGGTTTGCCATTACCCTCTTAAACCCTGTTCTACCCTGTTCTCCTGCTGACACACACACCCCTTGTCCTGGGGATCAAGAGAGGAGGCCTTCCCAGGGGGTTTTGTGTGTCTGGAAGAGAGCGTGAGCATGTGTGTGGCCACCACCGGTCCACGGGAGCACACTGAGATACATGAAAGCATACACAAGGTGTACAGACATACATGTGTACAGACAACAGCACACATGCATACACTAGGGCTTGCACGACTACTCGTTTTTACTAGTCGACTAGTATGCAGGTCAGTGTTTACCTCATGTAATCATGCACAGTGCAGCATCTGTGGTCTTTGCTGTGTAGAGAAACTGTCCACACAGCTGATATGATGTGGGTGAGAAAGCAAGCTTATCCAATGTGCCCAATTGGTGTGTACATGCCCAGTTGTCATGTAAACCTGGTTGTTTCTTATGTTGTCAGGTTTGGTAAATAAGCTGATTGTTGATACTAGTTATTAGAGTATCGGTGTGCATGTAAATGCACTCACTCTCATCAAAAGTGCAAAAAATGTTTGTCAAAAATAATGCAATTTCCCACATAATTTCTGTCAGCCTTTGGCTGCAGATTAATTTGTTTCAGGGTAGTTCGCAAGAACTTTGTCTTGTATTTTATCTTGCACTCTAAATGGACACATACCATCTCAGATGTCAACTTGTAAGGTGCTTTGTGAATGCAAAATGCTTTTTTATGTATTTTTATTTTTTATATTTTCAAATAAACAGGATTCCTGTGGTCATGGAAGACCTGGAAATATCAGGGAATTTAAGGATTCTCTTTTGCAGGCCTAGAAAAATCATGGAAATATTTTCTTCATTTTGCTCTTTGGCTGAGTAAAACTTGCTTGTGAGACAAACTCTAGTCATTTCAAGTCATTTTTATTTGTACAACGCTTTTCACAACACACATCGTTACAAAGCGGCTTTACAAAAAATATAGCTGTAAAAAAAAATGTATCTTTAATGTCTGTAATGTCTTAAAGTCATCATTGTGCGGTTTGATGAAAAACAAGATTATAGATTATGCTTTAAAAAAATAAATACTGTAAATATATATTGTCTTTAGACCTCAGTGAGCAAGCCAAAGGTGACTTTTGCAAGGAACACAAAATTCCATAGAATGTAAGTTTGTGGAAAACAAAATAACCTTGGAGGAAACAAGACTCACCGATAAGCAGCATGAATAAAATGGCAATATTAGTTAACTATGCATAATACAAGTCATGGGTTAAATTTGTTCAGTTAAGACAACTCTCAGAGTAGGATAACATATATTTTATATGACATGGTATGGGCTTGGTCTTAGTGGACTAGATCTGCTATACTGCTGCTGCTGCTGCTACTTGGCATGTGTAAAAATGCTGCTGCTGTTGCATAGAACTTGTGCGCTGCTGCTGCTGCTGACAGAAGCGTGCTGCTTCTACTGAACAAACATAAAATCCCCAAAAACCACGTTAAAAGAAAGTAAATAGACAGGACAAGCAAATAAGGTGATCCTTCCCCCAAAACGAGCCGATCTGACCACCAGACATGTGGGCTGCAGTGAGGTGTATTTCAGTCATGTGTAGCTAGCAGTGTATCCCTAGTGTGTGTTAAAAAGATGTTCCCACTGGGGTTTATCTAGTGAGCTGAATAACTATGTGTGATTGGTAAGTTATCCCAATTTGTTTGTGTTTTGTTTTCTTGACAGCACATTTGTGCTGCCGCAGTGTCGACCCATAGGTGCTGTAGTTGCGGCACCTGGACAGCACATTTGCCATGCTTGCAATTTGTTTGTTTTTTTCTCTCCCTTGGCTTGAGCCAAGTTAGACAATGTCTAGACTAGCATGGCCGAAGCTGACAGAACACCCTAGCCAGTTTAAATGACAACTAGCACGGCACAGCTGACAGCATACCTCAGCAATCACCTGAGCAATTGTATGATCAACTGAATCTAGAACACATTGCTTGAGTATCCTGAATATACTGAACTGGTCTAAGACATGCTGCTTAAAAAAACCAACATTCCATTCTTTTAGATAGCCGACAAGGTAACTGGGTCCTGAAGCGATCTTGCTCTGGCTTTGAAGATTGCTGGTGTATGCTTCTGCATACAGAGTCCCTTATGGATACAGAGTCCCTTGAGTAGACATATTTGCTTCACTGCAGAAGAACCATGACTTATCATAGGTTATCCATTGACCGTTAGGAAGAGCGGGTCATAAAAGGAGGCAGAGTTCTGGGTCTCAGGTCCGGAGACATGTGGAGAGAGGGCAGAACATTTGCGCTGCTTGCAGTGTTGTTAGGTTTAGTTGCTCTGCTCTAAGATGCCCCAGTTGCGGCACCAAGATAGCACAATTGCGCTGCTTTGCAGTGTTGTTAGGTTTAGTTTCTCTACTCTAAGATGCCACAGTTGCGGCACCAAGGCAGCACATTTACGCTGCTTTGAGGGTAATGAGGTTTAGTTTCTCTACTCTAAGATGCCACAGTTGCGGCACCAAGACAACACATTTATGCTGCTTTGCAGTGTAATGAGGTTTATTTGCTCTGCCCTAAGATGCCCCAGTTGTGACACCAAGACCTCACATTTGTAGTGTTGTGAGGTTTAGTTGCAGCAGCAAGATAGCACATTTGCGCTGCTTTGCAATGTCGTGAGGTTTAGTTACGCTGCTCTAAGTTGCCCCAGTTGCAGCAACAAGACAGCACATTTGCACTGCTTTGCACTGTCGTGAGAGATTTCGTTGATCAGCCTAAAGATGCTGCAGTTGGTCACCACTGATTATGAATTAAGAAGTATAAGCCACAGAGGAAATATTCTACTATTTAATATCTTACATATTAAAAATAGTAAAAAAAAAGATAATGTGATACAACCTCAAACCCTATTGGTATATTAGTATGAATTTGTTGCTGCATTACACGAGCGGTATGTCTTTCAAAGCGTATAATGCTTGTTGTGCGTGAGTGACCCTAGATGATACATACCAATTTATGCAAATCGAATGTAACTAAAATGATGGACTGCAGTATACTGACAGTGCAAAAGTCATCATATCAACAGGATCGTATGACATAAATGGTTGTTTAAAAATGCCAAAGCATGCAAAATACAGTCTTACGTGCAATTAATGCATGTCTGCTGATTTCATTTTTATGATAGACTGAAACCATTTGTGGAAGGAAAACAATTGTGAAACTTAAAAACAGGCTTTGTCATCTTATAGTAGATATAGAGGAAACATTTTATAATAATTATAAAAAATACCCTATGGAAGACCTTTGAATATTTTCTCTGATAGTGGGGGGTTTGGCTGGAAGTCAAAGGGTGGTGAACCACTGATCAAAATACATTCAGGAAACTTTTCAAACAGATTAATCGTATCAATGGCATGCATGCACTTATACAGCAGTTACATTGCAATAACTGAGATGGCCATTATGCTTTAAAATATAAAACCAAATATGCATATATGATAAGTTTATAGCCATCATTTATATTAACCAGCATACAACACAGAGAGTTCGGGATGTCACACCACCCCCACTACCTACACCGCATGTGTCAGTGGCAGAAATAGCATGAGAAGTACGGTAGTATGCCATTCCGAACCCAGCTCTAGTCTGGTTTCAATGTGGCACTGTGTTCAAGCTAGACAGATAGCTTGCTATCTGCTGCTGAAATACTATTCCAAATTGTTTTAAAACAAATGATTAAAAGCAATTATGTTTGCTTAAAACTGAATTGTGCAGGTACAGATCAGGCTTATCACAGCTTTGTAAAGATACCTTTTAAAAGCTTGAATTCTCTTCTAGAAAAGAAAATGAATATAAAATGTATCTCGTTACCTGCTAAAATCTCTTACTAAGGATGGTGATATGCTGCTGCAGAAGGAATAATACAGCTGTAGATAAAGGATTTGATGCTGCCAAAAGAACAGTGTGATGTCACGATCAGCCGAAGGACCCCCACTGTCTCTGTAGGTGATGCCGGTGTCATGATCAATTGAGTCCGCCCTGTAAATCGAGTCACCATGGGGGTAACCGTTTGTAATGCCTGAGCAAAAACCATCAAGTTATCGTGGTAGCATGTCATTGTCTAGGCTAACTAAAAAACACAAGCAACGACTCATCTTTAATTTCACAATCTATAATTTCAGTTTTATATTATTATGTGTAACATGTGATTCAAAAGACATGTCGTATTTACAGCTTTCTGCATATAAAGTGAATTTGTAAGATGTTTAATCAGGCACTGAATAGAATACTAATTACTAGCTATTTGAGCCAATGGAGTCATATGGGGACTCAATTTATCATGACACCGGAGATCTTATATATTCTCTTTGACAAAATATCAGAAGAAAGATCTTTATCTCCTCTCCAGTGTATTGCCTATAGTTGATGGTAGACTGCTGCGTTAGCTGAATTAGCAGGCTCCCATTATAAGGGCTCTGGTGATAGCTGCCTGTAATAACATTCTAAAATAATGCTGTCTTGCTCGTCTATGATGTATTTCGATAACATAAACACTTCATCAGCTGCAGTTTATATGTTGTGTTTAGCGGTAGCGTGGGTAGATTGGGGTCACAGATGAGATGTTAACACTCGGCTTAGTAGGCTCGGGCATGCCCGGAAAATGACATATCCTTCGATGTGTTTGCGGATAGGGATTCCAGGATGTTGTATGATACTCAATCAGTTCCCCGATCTTCTAGCTGGGAGGTGGGAAAACAAGGAGAAAATAGTGAAAATGGTGACTGCAGGAGGCTTGAGAAACACTGCGTTACCATGCTTCTGCAGCCATGCCACTACAGTGTGTAGGTGGGATATATACAATTTGATGAGGAAAAAAGGGGTTCTTATTGGTTAACGTACGATATGTGCCAGGTGCACCACAGAGTTTTCTAACTGAACTTAATTTGTCATTAAACCGAGTAGATGTTGGTGGTCAGTGTTTAAACAAAGGGATTTTATATGAACTGTAAAATGAATGACTAAAAGTCTTTGAAATCCATCCTGAATTATCTGCGAAAGTGCACACAGATTTTTAAAACAGAAGTTTAAAATTCATACGAAATGGTCACGTGATGCCATACGAGGTTCGGACGTGTGAACGGCGAGCTCTGTGCACTTTGCTAGTTTTAATACTTTTTATGTCATAAACCAGTGAGATTTGATACACTCTGATCCTTAACTGTTCTAGGAAGACAATATGTCAAAGAATTCAAAATCCTCTGGCTCTGGAGACATTAAAAGACACTTACGTGCTCAAGCTGATACCCCTGACAAGGCCCCGAGCCAGGAACTCGATTTGGCTGGAGAAGTGATGGAAATTCTGTTTTGTGTTGAATTGTGGTGAAATATTTACCTTGGCCATTAATACTTTGAAAGAATTATATCTTTATCTCTATAGTTATAAGCCTTTGTCTGCTAATGAAGATATTAGAAACTTTGTGGAACCATTAGAACTCCCTAAACTGATGACGGAGCAAAAACATTATCATGATTCTGAGATAACCTTGGAGGAGCTTGGTGAGGTAAGTCTGATTCTTAAAAAAGACAAAGATCCAAGCGAGTGAAGAGTTGCTGTCCAATTTCCCTGATCCAGCTAGACGTTAAAATATTGTCCAAAATTTTGGCTAACCGATTATGTAAAATTATGGCATCTCTTATACATATAGATCAGGTGGGTTTTATTCAGTGCCGTAGCACTTCTGATAACATTAGGCGTTTCATCAATATTATGTGGTCAGTGGCGAATGATCAGATTCTGGTCGCCGCCATCTCACTTGATGCTGAAAAGGTGTTTGATATGGTAGAATGGGATTATATTTTTAAGATTTTGGAAATATACAGGTTTGGGAATACTTTTATTGGATGGATTAAGTTACTTTATAGACATCCGGTAACAGCGGTACAAACAAATGGATTAATTTCAGATTATTTTACTCTGGATAGGGGCACCCGGCAGGGTGCCCCTATCCCCATTATTGTTCTGTCTTGCCCTGGAACCATTAGCAGCCACAATAAGAAAGGAGGATGATTTTCCAGGGATGGTGGCAGGAGGTACTGCGCATAAGGTTTTGATTTACACAGATGATATTTTATTATTTGTCTCTGACCCCATTAGATCTTTGCCTTGCCTCCACAGAGTTATTCATTCCTTTTCTAAATTCTCAGGATACAGAGGTAATTGGTCTAAATTCAAAGCTTTGTCTCTGATAGCATCCTGCCCAACAGCTTTTCAGCCTGGTGCCTTTCAGTGGCCCAAACAGGGCATTAAGTATTTGGGTATTTTATTCCCTGCAAATTTGTGATTTAGAGTTCATTTTGATACTTTAATAAAAAGGTTTTTGACTGATGTGGCAGGTGGCCACATCATCATTACATTTATCTATGATTGGAAGTTTAATGTTATTAAAATGAATATTATTCCAAAATTCAACTACCTGCTATAATCTTGCCCTGTAGATATCCCCCTCTCTTATTTCAAGCAATTTGTTGCATAGTGAAGTCCTTCATTTGGAATGATAAACGTCCCAGATAAAATTTCAGTAAAAATGGGCTAGGCCTACCCAATTTTTTGTTTTATTATTATGCGTTCAGTCTCAGAAATTTGGCTCATTGGTCGCTTCCACCTGAGAAAGCCCCTCAATGGTTTTGTATTGAACAGGAAGTTTTGGCCACTATTTCGCCATTGCAAAGCCTCTCTATGAAACTAACCCAAGTTAAGTTACACTCTGTTATCTCGCATTTGCACTCGGTATGGCCGAAAGTGTTTCATTCTGACATTTATTTTAATGTTGCCTCGAGTATATGGCTGAATCCCCTTTCTGCTGGTCAGAGTGGATTGTGAGGCAGGTTAATACACTCGGTGACCTATATGAGAGTGGAGTGTTGAGATCTTTTGAAAATTTGGTTCAACATTTTGGGATTCCCAGTTCTCAGTTCTTTAGGTATTTACAGCTACGCCACCCGGTCTGTACTATTTTTGGGAGTAGCATACCTCCCCCTAAAGCAGCAGATACTCTGGGAATGGTGATTACTGCTTTTGGAAAAGGTCATGAGGCATCAGTGTATTACTCCTTGCTAATTCAGAGTCTAATTCAGAGAGTGGACGTGGCTTTAAAAAGGTTTTCTAAAAAATATCAAGTCTGCATCTAGAGATGCAAGGGTGTGCCTTATGTAATTCAAGATTTTACATTGATTCTATTGGACGCCCTCTAGATTGTATAGACTTGATCTTAAAGACACACCCACCTGCTGGCGATGCCAAACAGAAGATGGTGACACAACCCATGTCTTCTGGTGGTGTGTTAAGATCCAAGAATTCTGGTTGAAGGTTTTTATGTGTGATGTATTGGGCACTCACATTTCATTTTGCCCCAGACACTGTATTTTAGGCAATGGAGTGTTCATCAATATAGAGAACAAACACATAAAAAATTGGGTACTAACCAGTGTCATGATCACCAGGCTTTTGAAGAAGTTTCATCTAGAAGACTGGGGAATTTGGACTAATTTGTGGGGAAATGGGGCAAATATTTGGTGTTTTTGGAGGGCTCTTGGGAAGGGGCAGTGGAGAGAGAGGTGTAGTTGTTAATGTGTGTTATTATCTTTTGTGTGTGTGGGTCTATAATCATGTGTGACCACTGGGATCTTGTTGTGGGTTGGGTGGGGTAGGGGATTTGGAGGGAGGGGTAATAGTGGGGGTTACATATTGATTCTGTGTATATATTTTTTATTTTTTTTGTTTAATATATGAATAAAAAAATAATTACAAAAATGAATATGAAAATGAACAGGTAGCTAATGTAGAGAAGATAAAATGGGGCTGATACAGTATGATTATATTTCTTGCTTCGCAATAAATTTAGTCTTAAGGTCATGAATGCATTTATACATTTTTCGGCATCAGAAACAGAGCGTGTTTCATAATTTAGCAATATTTCTGAGGGTGGAAGAATACTGTTCTAGGAAATGTGATTTTCAAAGGACATATTGCTATAAAATATAACACCCAAGTTCTTCGCTGTAGAAGACGACGTAACATTACATACATTGAGAGTCAAATTATATTTAACAGCTTATATTTCTAGGTTTTTGGTCTGAAAAATAATGCCTCTGTTTTGACAGAGTTGAGTAGATGGAAATTTCTAGCCATCTAATCTTTGATCGTTGATGCTCTCTGCTAACTTGGAGAATTGGAAAATGTTGTCAGGTTTTGAGGATATATAAAGTTGGTTATCATCTGTTTAACAGTGAAAACTAATTCCACGTTTCCACATAATGTCTCTCAGGGGAAGCATATATAAGGAGAGGCACTAAAACTGATCCCTGTGGTACTCCATACTTAACTTTAGCTTGATCTGACAATTTCTCATTTACACAGACAAAGTGGTAGCGGTCGGATAAATAGGACATAAACCAAGCTAATGCCTGTCCACAAATGCCAACATAATTCACAATTCTATCCAAGAGACTGTCAGGATCTATGGTGTTGAAGGCAACACTAACACCTAAAAGCACTAGAAGAGAGATGCAGTTGCATGTCAGATGATAAGAGCTTGTCATTTGTAACTCTAAAAAGTTTAGTCTCTGTACTATGATGGTGCCTAAATCCTGACTGAATTGTTTTACAGAGACCATTTCTCTGTAAAAATTAACATAGTTGGGAGGGAACTACCTTTCTTAGTATTTTCGATATAAAAGGGAATTTTAGTCTCAAGGATCAAGCTATGATTTCTTGATAAGGTGTTTAATAACTGCCAGCTTAAAATTTCTTGGGACATGTCCTAATGATGGCCAATTGTGAGCAAATCATTCTTTTGAGTCAGCCAGTTAACAAATTGGTCTAAATGATTCATGTGCAAATCTGTCTTTATGTAAATAATTTTTATAGTGCTGGGTAAATTACTCAAAAGTAGTAATCTGCTACAAAATACAAATTACTTTTATAAAAATTGTCATCCAATTACTTTACTGATTTGTTCATGGGAAAAGTAATGACATTACCAATTACCTTTAGTTTTTATTTGATTTCTTAATAATTTTCACAGAAAAGTGTATGTTTTTCTGCTCAACGAAATTAATGTACTTGAAAACGAAAGTCAGTAACTGTAATCTAACTGTAATGCGTTACACTACTTTTTGAAATTACAGTAACTAATGACTTTGCAATCAGATTATGCCCAACAATGTTTAGTAAAAACAAATGACTGAAAACTGAAAAGGTCATGGAAATTTACAGAGTGAATATTCTGGTAAATGTATTTACACACAGGTACAACGGGACACAGTTTGTGGAATTAATTATATTTACTCTGCTGTTCTCATGTAGAACAAGTGGAACTAAAGTCATGTGATCCACAGTTAGTCGACACAGACCAAACGAGTCAACTAGTCGAGTAGTTGGTGCAACCCCTAGTATACACATATGCAAAAGCATGTCACGCTCAATATCAGCTTGACTGTTTATACTACAAGCAGCACTATTCATATGTGTATATGACATAAGGCAGGGCTTACAGGGCACGCTGTGCTTGGCAGGATCATGGTCACGAGTTTACAGGGCTGATTGGGCTTTCTCCACATTATGTCAGTGAGAAACTAGCATGCTGACCTTTACAAATTCGACTGAGTATAGTACCATCTGTGCCAGTGAGGAAGCCCTATACACATAAGGCAGGTAAGGGCACAGAGAGATCTCTGAATGAAGCCAGACCAGACCAACTTAAACCATTAACTGCAGGAAAAATGTGTTCAAATGAAGTTTATCTGTCCTGCTTTTTTACATGATACAACCATCTTGAATTAAAAGAAAATTTCATCTAAAAATGAAAATTCTGTCATCATTTACTCACCCCTCATGCTTTTCCAAAACTTGAATTACTTAAATTTTTAGTTGTATACAAAACAAGATATTTTAAAGAATGTTATTGTCGCTCTTTTCATGCACTTAAAAATATGGCAACTGGAGGTTTCAAGCTACAAAAAGGAGGCAAAAGCACCATAAACGCCTTATTAAAGTTGTCCGTTTCTCCTTTTGTCTTTACTGAGGGAAAAGTTATATGGAACTATATGAATGTGAGTAAATAAGGACAGAATTTTCAATTTTAGGTGAACTTTCCCTTGCGATTAAAAGCTGGGTAGCCCCTCCCACAGTAACATATCATTGGTCCAAAATCCTGCTCCACTATATAGTAAACATCAAATATGTTCGGATTGGCTGTGACTATGTCATGTTGTTTGGCATTTTTGCATTCAACGCAGACAAACACATTTTTTGTTGCTGGAATCTTGAATGTAAACCTTTGTGTATAGCAGTTTACAATGTATTGTATCTGGACAGCTTTGTGTCCATGTTCCATGTTAACAGTTTGTGCTGGTCCGAGTGTTTATTTGTGTACTGACTGTTTTTGTTTGTTAGTGGACTCTTTCGGGAATAAGGAAATGAACTGAGACTGTACACTGCCTCGCCGATAGATTTGCATAATTCAAAAGCAAACTACTTTTCACAACTCCTCTGTACCCAAGACATGCATACAGACATTTTTAATGTCTTCACAAATAACCAAAGACCCAACTGCAATTTAGTTGACCAAACAAATGTCTTTTTTTTTTGTTTGTTTTTTTGCTTTGGGTCAGAGAATGGTAGCATGTATGGTTGTGTACAGTCAAAAACAAAAATTAAAAATACAAGCAACTTTACTTGTTTTTCTTTTATTTACTTGTTGAATTGACTTGAGGTAATATGTGTGTGTGTGTGTGTGTGTGTGTGTGCGCATAAACCTATTTATTCACCAAAACATCTGCTTTTCATGTGTGTCAGGGAAGACATTTTTGCATTTCTTATATATTATTATGACTGTCATCCAAGCATTATCACACTTTATGTCTGGACACCAAAATTTCCTACTTTTGTAGTGTATTTTATAAATGGACGAGGAGAGGATCATGATATTATTGGAACTTCCATTAACATTCAATAAAAAATATCAATAAAAATCTGATTGATTTGCCTGATGTATATATTATTTTTATTTTTTTTATAGCCTCTTCATGTTCATGTTGCAAAAGTTCATGTAACCTGAAATCAAGGGGAAGTCGTAAGCGGTGTGCGAGGAAGCGAAGCGCGGCAAGAGGGCGGGGGTCCATGCTAGGCTAAAAACAAACCCTAGCTGGCCGGCCCTTCCGTCTATCCTGCTATCAAATATTTGCTCCCTGGACAATAAACTGGACTACATCCGACTCCAGCAGACTACGCAGCGTGAGCTTTGTCCCCAACTCGGCTACTCAGACCACATCTCTGTTATGCTTATTCCAGCATACAGACCGCTCGTCAGACGCACAAAACCGCTCCAGAAGCAGGTGAAAACCTGGCCAGTGAGAGCCATCTCTGCTCTTCAGGACTGTTTTGAGTGTACTGACAGGCACATGTTCAGGGAGGCTGCAACAGATGGCGATTCTACCAACTTGGAGGAATACACAGCATCAGTGACCAGCTACATCAGCATTGATGATGTCACCTTCTCCAAGACCATCACCACACGCTCCAACCAGAAGCCGTGGATGACTGCAGAGGTGCGTGTGCTGCTGAGGACCTGAGACTCCGCCTTCAGAGCAGTTGACAAGGCTGTCCTAAGAACAGCGAGGGCCAAACTGTCCCGGGCCATCAGAGAGGCAAAGCGTGCACATGCCCAGAGAATCCACAGTCACTTCCAGGACAGTGGCGACACACGGTGCGTGTGGCAGGGCATCCAGGCCATCACGAACTACAGGACAACATCGGTTGCCTGTGACAAAGATGCCTCCCTTCCAGATGCACTGAACGACTTCTACGCTTGGTTTGAAGTGCAGAACAACGTGGTGGCGAGGAAGACCAGCCCTCCTCCCAACAACCAGGTGCTCTGTCTTACCACGGCTGATGTGAGGAAAACTCTATGTAGATTCAACCCACAGAAGGCTGCTGGACCAGACAACATTCCTGGCAGGGTGCTTAGAGGATGTGCAGACCAGCTGGCAGATGTTCTTACCGACATCTTCAACATCTCTCTGAGCAGCGGCATCGTTCCAACGTGCTTCAAGGCCACCACCATCATCCCCATGCCAAAGAATTCTTCAGTGTCCTGCCTCAAGGACTACCATCCCGTCGCACTTACACCCATCATCATGAAGTGCTTCGAGAGGCTCGTCATGGGGCACATTAAGACCCAGCTGCCCTCCTCACTAGACCCACTGCAGTTCACGTATCGTCCAAACCGTTCAACAGACGACACCATCTCCTAGACGACACCATCTCTTGCCCTCACCCACCTAGATAAAAAGGACTCATATGTTCGAATGCTGTTCATAGACTCTAGCTCAGCATTCAACACAATCATTCCTCAGCACCTGATGGAAAGCTGAACCTGCTGGGCCTGGGCACCTCCCTCTGCAATTGGATCCTGGACTTCCTGACTGGGAGACCTCAGTCAGTCCAGATCAGGAACAGCATCTCCACCACACTGAGCACTGGGGCCCCCCAGGACTGTGTGCTCAGTCCACTGCTGTTCACTCTGCTGACTCACGACTGTGCAGCAATGCACAGCTCGAACCACATCATAATTTTTGCCGATGACACGACCGTGGTGGGTCTCATCAGCAAGAACGACGAGTCAGCATACAGAGAGGAGGTGCAGCGGCTAACGGACTGGTGTAGAGCCAACAACCTGTCCCTGAATGTGGACAAAACAAAAGGAGAAAAGAGCACAGAGTGACCACTCTCTGCTGAATATCGACGGCTCCTCTGTGGAGATCGTCAAGAGCACCAAATTCCTTAGTGTTCACCTGGCGGAGAACCTCACCTGGTCCCTCAACACCAGCTCTATCGCCAAGAAAGCCCAGCAGCATCTCTACTTTCTTCAAAGGCTGAGGAAAGCACATCTCCCACCCCCCATCCTCACTACATTCTATAGAGGGACTACTGAGAGCATCCTGAGCAGCTGCATCACTGCCTGGTTTGGGACTTGCACCGTTTCGGACCGCAAAGCCCTGCAGAGGATAGTGAGGACAGCTGAGAAGATCATCAGGGTCTCTCTTCCCTCCATCAATGACATTTACACAAAACGCTGCATCCGCAAAGCAACCAGCATTGTGGACGACCTCACACACCCCTTACACAGACTCCTCAATACTCAGAGACTGGACTGACACACACACACACATGTCCTGAGTTGCACTTTAATTATTGTCACTTTATACCTGGCTGCTACCTCAATAACTGATATGTGCATAGAACACTATTTCATAGTATGTTATGTTTACATTTGGCATTTTTAGAAACTGTCATCGTTTTCCACTACTGTGTACTGGTCGGCGCTGCACAGTCTCTCACTGTGCCTATTGTCTTGTTCATTTTTAGTAATTTATTGTACTGTCCCGTACTTTTTGCACACGTTTGCACGTGCACTTTATGTAGAAATATTATTTAGTCTGTGTAGTCTCATTTGGTTCTGTGTTTGTCCCATGTTGTTTTTTGTAGCACCATGGTCCTGGAGGAACGTTGTCTCATTTCACTGTGTACTCTACTGACTGTATATGGTTGAACGACAATAAAAACCACTTGACTTGACTTGAATCGTTTTTTGTATTTCTTGTGACATATTGGAATTGATTGAGCATGTAAATCGTGTAAATCAAACACATTCTCAAACGCAATTTCAGAGCTACAGCATGGGTGTATTTTAAGAACATAACGAATACATTTTGGTCTGTTCTTTAGATGCAGTTATTGTATTGCTTCAGAAGACTTGGAATATAGCATACAAGATGGACTTCTGGACTACTTTTATGGTCATTTCTGGAGCTTGACAGCCTCAGTTCACCTCCACAATCTTAATATGTAAATAAAATAATTTTCTTTTACATGTGAATTATTCCTAGCCTCCTGTTCTATTCGGTCATTATTGACCCATTTAAGAGTTAAAAACAGTGAAAAACTAATATTAATCTTGTATTATGTTCAAATGCCTTTGGCTGAATTATCCATAACAATAAATAATTGACTAAGTAAAAAACTAATTATTACAATGTTATTATAATGTTATATATGGTTTACTACAATGTTATTACAATATTATAATAATGTACAATTATTTTTTTAAATCTTTTAATATTTATACAATGTCAGGGTGTTTTAGGTGATAACCAGGGCATTGCTAGGTGGTTGCTAGGACATTACTAAATGTTGTGTTGATGGTTGCTTGCTGGCCCCCCAAAAAATAAATAAATAAATAAAAGCCAATCCCCAGGTCTCTATGACATCCCAATACATAGATATGAGTGGGGACTTTTTTAATGGAAGTTTATAGAATTTTTCACTCATTGTCATCTGCAATGCAGGCGGAAATAAAACTCTTGTATAAAAATCATGATTCTGTGTTTGTTTCAAACAGATATAATTTGACAATTTGTAAGGATTCTAATTATCTGTTTTTCCTAAAACATTAAGGGTTTACGGTACTCTTTCCAAATGAAAAGTTTTTGAAAAATTGTAAAAAAAACAAGCTTAAGCCAATGTTCATGTTAATATTCAAAATGGAATTGCTGCTTATCTAGGGTACTCTCAACGGGTCATATTTGATCCGAATGAAATGTTTGTTTGAAAGTATCTCCAAAACAGAAAGATTCAATAAGTTTAAAGAATGTTTAAATTTATTCTAAACCTGATTAACAGAAAAACTCAAGACTGAAAATGAAGTAAAAATCCAGATGTGAACTCACAACAACAAAAAGAGTATTTATGCAATATGGAGGAGCTGCAAAACAAGATGGTGGCGGCACTCTTCTGTTGTTCCAGGGAGTGTGCCAGTCTGTCAATTGCCCTACCTTCTCCTCTTTACACAGACAGATGGCTCTGTGTTTGCACTGGGGGCCGTGTTTCCTAGCAACTGGCTTTCTCTCTCCTCAAGTTGCGGAGGAGGCAGTGCGAGTGTGTTTGTGAAGAACTGGTGTCATTCAGTGTCTGGGCCCAGCGTTTAGCTCACACTGCTTACTAACAGAGGTTGTTTAAGGTCTGCTGAGTGAGTGGGGGAAAAATGTCAAATACAATTGATTAACCAGCCCTTCAGGTGTTACATTTTCTCAGAAATAAAATTAGTTTTTTTTTAGGTTAATCGTCTATCGAGTTTTACGTCTATCAACAAAATCTAGCTGCCTACCCTAAACCTTAAACCTAAACATAACCGGGTCCGATAGTGTCATAAATGCAGATTCATGACTTCTGAATTGTGCTTCTGTAGTTCTGCTTTGGGTTTACGTGTAGAATCGTGTGCTCATCAGAACTTGTATTCATTGCATTGCAAGTGTAACGCTCTATCAGTTCAGCCACCGAACAAGCTTGTAAATGTAATGCAAGCATTAAAACCTATCCCCTAATAAGTCATCCGCTATGTCGAAAGTGTTTAGATGTCATAGGATAGCATTGTGTGTGAACAAGGCGAAAATGAATTATTTATTAACTGATAATCTGCCGTTTTACTGCCGTTTAGTGTTTATTTCACCAGGAAACTGACCCGATTCGTACAACAAACTACGTAAAATAATTTTGCAAAAATGTACGAAAGTATTGTAATGCGATTCTAGATTGGATAATGGTGCAATACTGAAAGAAAAGATTCACCCAAACATGAATTCTGTTATCATACTTATGTATACTCTCTTTTCCATACAGTGAAGGTGACTGGGGACACAGGCTTTCAAGCTCACAAAAATTACCAAAAAAGTACCATAGCAGTAGCCCATATGACCTGTGTGCTATATTCCAAGTCTTCTGAATCCATACTATATACAGTAGCTTTGCAATGGTACTTCTGTTTAATTTTTAGAGCTAGACAGACCCAGTTTCCATTCACTTTCATTGTATGAAAAGAGCAGCAAGGACATTCTGCAAAACATCTCCTTTTATGTTACACAGAAGCAAGAAACCTATACGTGTGAGTAAATCATAGAATTTTCATTTTGGCGTGAACATATACCTGCAGGAATATGCATGAAAATTGATTTTGTGAGCAGCATGCAAAAACCCATCCGTAGGATGTAAGTGTCTGGGGAGGTAATGAGTCAGCAGAAAATGGAAAAACAAAGAACATTGAGTGCACTCATGTTCTTGAAACACCAAGCTGCAGCAAGGAATGAAGGTGCTCCAAATGGTTCGGGTTCTGTTTATTGGCTTGTGAAAGTGCAGTCCTCAGGGAGAACTGTCTTTTTTGGCCAATGACCTCACATCTGCATCTGCCTTCTCATCCAGCAGCCGGGCTTTTATGTAATGCTTATCCTGGACAGAGAGACATTGGGTTAAAGGAAACCCTTAAATGGATAATTCATCCAAAATTCAAAATTCTCTCATCATTTGCTCATCCTCAGTGGAACACAAAAGGAGTTATTCATAGCAAAATGTTTTCCATCCAGTAAATGTGAATGGTGACTAAACCTGTCTGGCAAGATTTTCATTGAATAACAACTTTAATGTAATTTCAATGATGATATCCAACATCACTGTGACAGGGCGGAGGGCGGGGCCGGGTTGTGATTTTACACACCCAGTCCCTTATCAGGCTAATCAAGCCTCCGAGAGGGATAAAGGCAGACTGCGGACGGTGGTACGAGAGAGAATGTTTACGGGCAGCTGTCCGTCCTATTTGTGTGTTTGTGTCTTTTGGTTTATTTCTTCATTAAACTAATATTTATATTGTCAAGCCGGCTCTCGCCTCCTCCTTTATCCCTCTTGGAGGCTTAATTAGTCTGATAAGGGACTGGGTGTGTAAAATCACGACCCGGCCCCACCCTCCGTCCTGTCACATTCACATCTTTTAACCTATGATGAAACGTTTGAGCTTGTGAATTGAATACAAGCACAAATTAGAATTGAAAGCTTTGGCACTGGGGAATATTTCCAGCTAATATTGCTTCAAATTTGGTTTGTTCTTGTAACAAAGCCCTCATCTGGCTTCAGAAGACTTTTTATGATGCTTTTATGCCTCGTTTTGTCTGTTTTTTTTTACATCAACTTCACTGTAGTGGAGCAGCGTGAACATTCTTCAGAACATCTGCATTTGTGTTCCAGAAAATAAAGTCATACAGATTTGGAATGGCATAAGGGTGAGTAAATGGTGACTAAATTGTCATTTTTGGTAAACTATCCCTTTAAGGCACAGTTTGTGAGACCTCAATGGTAGGTTCCCTATTTCAAAGTGACCGTCCATCCCCACCCTTCCTCTTTCATCATGATGACGTTCAAGAGCATCTTTCCATAACCAATCCTTTATTCTTGACTTGGTGTTCAGCCCTTGTGGTGAAGAGAGCAGGCACTGCTCTGTAACCTGATGGAGTGTTAGCTGCAGAGGCTAAAAATAGCATATCTGTTAGTGAGTCAAAACTCTGCAGTAGAGACTGACGCAGAGACACAATAAACCGAGAATGCACAATATACAAATACTGACATGAGAAGAGCATGTGGAATATTGCAGTGAAATGTCAAAGTCCAATGATCTGATTGTGGAGTCTGGATAATTTTGGCTTGTTATTGAGAAACACAAAACTGTGCTTAAGTTATGATGCTTAATTTCAATACCATTTACATTTCACTACAGCATATATTTTAGAATATCTGTGGTAAACAAGCCCACTGGGAGGCTTAGCCTTTAACAGATCTGAACTATATTTTCCCTTTTGGATTAGGGATTGTGGTAATCGCTGCATTTGCTTAAGATTATACAGACTGATTTATTCCTGTGGTCTACATATATTCTGGCCCAGACTGTAGGGTGTGTATGTGGAGTACTCTTGTGATATTATGGAGGCATGTCACATTAATAATGTATGTGCATATTAAACACTATAAGATTTGTCTGTATCACAGTATATATAATATATAAAATGACATCATTTCTATATTGTAAGAAATATGAAGTAATAGACCTATAATTTAACAAATAAAGTACACATTCATCTGAAGGTCACATTAGCAGTACACTTGAGCACTCATTACAGAGTAATACACTTTTTACTGGACAGACAGACAGAGCAATACAGACAGACAGAAAGACAGACAGACAGATACAGTAGACAGACAGACACATGGATGGGTGGATGGGTGGACAGACAGACATATACAGTAGACAGAAAGACACATAGATAGATAGACAGACAGACATATTCAGTAGACATAATGACAAAAAGACAGACAGATACAGACAGACAGACAGGCGATAGATGGATGAATGGAAGGATGGATGGACAGACAGGGTGATACAGTAGACAGAAAGACACATAGATATATAGATAGACAGACAGACACAAAGACAGACATATACAGTAGACATAATGACAAAAAGACAAACAGATAGAGCAATACAGTTAGACAGACAGACAGATACAGTAGACAGAATGAAAGAAAGACAGACAGACAGATAGAGATACAGACAGACGGACAGACAGATACAGTAGACGGACGGATGGACGGACGGACGGACGGACGATAGATAGATAGATAGATAGATAGATAGATAGATAGATAGATAGATAGATAGATAGATAGATAGATAGATAGATAGATAGATAGATAGATAGATAGATAGATACATGGATGGATGGACGGATGGAAGGATGGATGGAGAGACAGAGTGATACAGTAGACAGAAAGACACATAGATATATAGATAGACAGACAGACAGACAAACAGATAGAGCGATACAGTTAGACAGACAGATACAGTAGACAGAAAGACACATAGATATATAGATAGACAGACACATACAGTAGACAGACAGACAGACAGATAGATAAGGCAGAATGACAGACAGACAAACTTGTATGAGCGCTGCAAGATCCTGTTTTTGTAACCCTGGAATCTCAGTAGTCCAGATTTTAGATTATCAGCATAATTGGTCTATGAACAGTCCGAGGTTCACTAATATACCCTAAAAAGTACATGTTGTCATCTTGTTAAACATAATATAAATTTTTACGGTTAATTATACAGAAAATCATACTTTTAACATTTAATTATTTCGTTTTTTTTTTTACATGTATTGTCTTTCAAATATAATAAAACTGTATATTTTAAGGTAACTACCTGTTAACCAATTAATGTTTTTTTTACTGTAGCATTTTTAGTCTTTTACCCCATAAAATATGATTTTTTTTTACAGTGTATTTCATGCACTACTGTCTTAAAAGAAGAACTCAAACTGGACAAAGAGAAAATTGACATTTTAGGCAGACTTTCAAAGAAAACACCATCTGAAACTGGGAAGTAATAATAATACTAAAAAAAAAATTATATTGTGCAAAAGAATTGAAAAAGATTGAGAGGTAAATGATAAGAAATGAGTATTATGGATGAAGTGATCAAAGTTTGTGGCATTGAGCTGTTGTTAGAAAAGCTTGGTTGGAAAATCCATGAGAAGTGTTCATGGACATCTGTGGGGAGTGCTGCAGTATGCAGGGGATGAAACTTCTGCTGAAGTTCTACAATAAACAGAACTTAAATGGGAAGAATACAGCTGTTAATTGAAATAGAAATAGTCAATTTATGATTAATTTATATGGCATTGTCTTTTGGAGAAGAAAGCCGAAAATTAAGCACTTCCCAATTAAGAGATATTACTGTTACAAACTTATAAATGATTAACATGCCATTTATTAATTACCCAATTCTGTCCACTAGATGGCATTATTTATACGTTGGAGTAATAATAACGTTTTCGTGGCAGGAAACTGCTGTTCTCTATATTACAAGCTTCAACTTACTGCATCAGCAGTTTACCATATTAACAGCAATAATGTTCTCATAACAATAAAATTAACATTGATGAATTTAAATGACATTAAATCTGAACTTTAGCATTGCTCAGACGCCTCATTTCGTACACTTGAGCTAGCTGGATAACACCTCATAGCAAACATTTACCTCCAGGATGTTTATAATCTTCTAAAGAGTTCTGACTAATCACAGTTCATACATTAAAAACATCTCACAATTAATTTCTCTCATCATTAGATACGGTGGCCATCATTTTGTGTTCCGTAGCCCATCTGGATTATTATCATTCATTTACGGTAAATTACAATGAGGTGTTAGTTATAGATTTAAAGATATAAAAGATACAAAATAAATAAATAAATAATAAAAATATATATTAAAACATCTCTCTTTACAAGTTTTATAAAGAAGTTTCATCGTCTCATAAAATTAACAAATCATGCATTTGTGGAGGACGTGACAAAAGGCATCAAGCGTTAAAGGGATAGTTCACCCAAATATTAAATGTATTATTTGCTCACCTTTATGACATCCCAGATGTGTACGACTTTCTTTTTTCTACATAACACACATAATGATTTTTTTGTATTATTATTTATTTTATTTTTTTAAGAATATTTCAGGTATGCAGGTCCACACAATGCAAGTGAATGGGGAAGCTCCAAAAAGGCAGCATAAAAGTAATCAAAGTAATAAAATTCCAGTGGTTTAATCCATGTCTTCTGAAGAGATCCAATCAATTTTGCATGAGAACAGACATTTCTGTTCTAACAGACACAGTTACTAACAGACACAGTAACTACATTTTCACTATAAATCTTGACAACAGCAGTCTCTAGTTTTCCAGCTTGATTACACTTCCAAGCACTTCACATTGACAGAGCGCTAGATGGCGCTATAGGAGGTGTAATCAAACTTGTAATTATGATCACCAAGGAGACCGCTGATGTCAAGATTTATTGTGAATATTTATAGCGGTCTGTTCTCACCCAAAACTGTTTGGATCACTTCAGATGACATGGATTAAACCACTGGAGTCTTATTGATTACTTGAATGAAAACCCCAAAATTAAAACTCTCTCTCATCAAAAGTGAATGGTGATATTCACAAAACAATACAAATAAAAATGGTGATATTCATATAACTATTTAATGTCCAAATGGCAATATATGCCTACATTTACTGACTAATAATCATATTCTCTCCATATTAACATTCTCAAACCACAAAAACATCTCTAGTCAATTGGCCTCAAAATTAGTAAATGTTACATCAAAGTATTATGTAGTGTCAGACTAGACAATGTAAAATGGGAGCTTCCCTGACCATATGGACAAGTTAACTCTAGTGGGATAATCTTCAACGTCAACACTGGATTTAGTGTGGTTCAGTCTACTTTAGTGTTGAACAAAGCATTCTTACATAACAGAATAACTCACCACATGCTTAATATGAATAATTATACATTGCATTGAAATATTTCCCCCTCTGGCCTCCGAAAACCACAGCATGGCAGACTGCTCTTGTCCCCATTTGGGTCACAGTATATACATCCAAACAAACAGGTAAAGCATACTAGGCTGGGGGGAAAAAAACAGCAGACCAGACCAAAAAAAAAAAAAAAAAGCTTTGCCAGGCTGGGAAACCAGCTGGACCATCTTAAATCATTGAAGACCAGCAAACCATATTAGGCTGGCTCAAGGTTAATGTGAAAAGACAAAACCACTACCAATTTGATCAATGAGTGAAATATTTATTTAAAAACTGAAGAAAAAAAAAAGAAAGAAAACATTTTTCACACATAGTTTAAGTATACATCATATAAAGTTATCTTCCAAAATGTTACTGAGCAAAAGTGAGAGGCAGTTCTGAGCTGTTAAGAATAGACAACCAAATCTAACCAGTAAAACAATCAAAACCAGATGTGATGACACTCCAAACAAACGGAAATTAAATACCCAGTGTCGGAACTTAGAGACAGTTCACCCAAAATTGTAATTCTGTCATCATTTACTCACACTCACGTTGTTCCAAAGCATCAGTGACCATTCACTTTCATTGTATGAAAACAATGCAATGAAAGTGATTGTTGACTGACATTAAACATTCTCACTAAGATTTCCCTTTTGTGTTCTACAGAGCAAAGAAAGTATATGGGTTTGTAACAACATGAGAATTTTCATGTTTAGGTGAACTATCCCTTTAACATAACGGCCAAAGCAGTGCAACAAGTGAAACAATATGAGGGTATTAAGACAACAACATAGAGACTTTACAGTATATATCATATCTCAGTCACACAGCATCCACTCAGAAACACAAATACACACAGATAACTGCAAATACAGACATTATATTAGTATTAAAATACACACACTCTCACGGTTTACCCAACTCATGTTGATATTGATTTAATAGGACCATAAACAAACCTTAAAAAAAATGGTCCTATTAAAAACCTCTAAAAATGGTCTAAGTACTGACTGGTAAGTTCTGATTTATGGAGAAGTTGAGGTTATCATTGTTTGTAGATGACTACAAGACTGTAAGTCCCTGTGCCTGAGCTCAGGTTTAGACGAGCCCTGGGGAGAGCTGTGCTGTTGGCAGACAGTTGTGGTCTACAAGGCTATGTGGTCTACATTGCTATAACAGAGGCTCAAACTCTGGTCAGACCTCTCTTGAACTGTTCACACATAATGAATCCCACAAAAACAGTCAAGAAATGTTATGGTTACATTTAACCCTAAAAATAAAAATAGTAAAAAAAAACTACATTGATTGATGAAAATGAAGCCTATTTTGGAACCATAAAGATTTACTTATTGTGACATTATTGTCATGAGCATTCCCTTATCCTCAACTGTTGGATTCTACTGTAATGTGTAAAAAATATTATTTAAACAAAAACAAATAAACCAAAAACCAGCAACAACAAATAATAATAAAAATAATAAAAACATTTTGTTCAAACAGGATGATTTTCATGACATTTTTATTTAATTAAGGTGTGAGATTTTGGTTTGCATTATAGTAATGAGAATTTGAGGGGAAAATATAAGGAAAATAATGGCACATAACAAATCATAATGGTCCTAAAAATAGTCTTTGTTCTTTAAGCAAGACATTTTTAGAGTAAATCATGTCCCAGACATTTCTTTGAAAGACTCACTCTTTCAAGGATCCACAAAGTTGGAAAATAGCGTGCTGGAAGCTCACAAAAACAAACAAACCACCAGAGCTGACAAAAGAAGCTGGCACAGGGATGGCTTCCTCTGTTCACACACCACACAGTTCTCTAGTGAATTCATTATGATCTCAGTATCAATATGCAATACCAAACTACAACTTAAAAAATCATTGTAACTAATGCTACTCAAAGATCAAGACTTAAAAGGTCTTTTGAGGGAATGTGATCCTTGACCCTTTTTCCCTTTGGAAGGCACAGACGTCTTTCCTAGCCTCGTGGTGTGTGTATGTGGAGCCGGAAGAAGACGACAGGAATGAACAGAGACTGGTAGTTATTAAATGGTTAATTAACCCTAAAATTTTAATTGTGAGATTATTTACTCACCCTCATGTTGTTCCAAACCTGTAAAACTTTCTTCATTGAACATGAGAAATTTAGAAGAATATTGACATGTTTTTTGGTGACTGAGTCTGTAAGTCCCTAATATTCTACCTAGCAGCTCCTTTTGTTATTGATGGAAAAAAAACAAGTCACAGATTTGGAACAATATGAGGGTGAGTAAATAAAGACAGAATTGTCATTTTTGCCTGAACTACCCCTTAAATTGCCTTTTCTCTAGTGTAAACCATGTAGGACCAGGAAACTGCTCCTGGAAAACCAAATATTGCTTTTCTGGACTACCAAAGACAGTCATACTGATACATTTTCAATGTGGTGCCTTATCTAAATGTGCTGAAGAAACTATGACCTAAACAGAGAGCTATTGAAAAAACAACGATCTCTAGGCGGACGTGACGTCACAAAACAGTCAGATCATTTTCAGTCATGGACTTGAAGTTGGTGAAATGCATCAGGATACAATTTAACCTAAAGATTATACATAAAACAATATATTGAGGAGTTTGACTCATGTCTTTCCCCCAAATGAACATGTTCGAACAGTAAAAAGCCTGTGGATTAGATCTACTAGGGTTTCCTTATTAATGCTTCGGGAACATAATCCAAGGAAAACTGAAAATATACAAATACATCAAAAATACAAATACATACGGACAAAGTGAGTCATACAGAGTTCTGTTGAGCTCTCAAAGGTTTGCTAGTGTTTTCCACAGTGGGTCATCATCTATAATGTCCAACACTGTCCCTTTTAGTCCATAGTCCAAAGACCCTCTTCTAGGGGAGACTAGGGAAGGCTTTGCCCCGGCGAGAGGGCTCTGGTTAGGGTTTGTCTATGTGACGGCAGCCCCCCTCTCACTGGAGGTCGGACTAATGCAAAGGTATGGATTCGAGAGGTGGAAGTCACACATTGCTGCTGTTTGTAAAGTTGATTCCGGAAGGGTCACAGCATAGTGTCAACATCTCCTGCAAATGGGGTGACTCACCCCTGTGCAATTAATTATGGGATGTGTGGTCTTAGGCGGCGACGGGATTGTTCTAAATGGTTGAAGGGGGGAAGGAGGGGTAGATTCTCTACACACAGCTGTTCCGTATAAGGAAGAAGAGGAAATAAAATACACAAGACAGTTCAGCAAGTACAGAAAGACTTCCTCTCTGTCCACAAGGTGGCGTGCCACACATTCCACATTCCATCTCCTTCCTCTCCCTTCATCACACAATGTCATCACACTCTTTATCTCCTCATTACACGGCAAAGGAGGGAGCAGGTTAGAAAAAAAGCACCTTTTATTTGGCTTTAATGTATAATACAAGAAAAAAAGAGAGTTAAAAGTCCAATAAAAAGGGAGAGTGGAAAGATATTGAGTGTATATAAAGATGTTAAGAGCCCTGTCTGTAAGTCTGATGCACAGAGAGAACAAGTCTCAACCCGTTCCTGTGGAAAAAAGAAAAGTGAGAATTAGCTCCATCCGAGCATACACGCCACACCCTTTGCACCACTAATTAGTTAGATCCTAAAAATGTCCTTCAACCCTGCTCACTTGGGACTAGGGATTTTCAAAATTCCAAACTTTCAAAACACTGCCTATACATCTGCATCTCTCGCTGAATGTGTTTTCGAGAGCATCGACAGGGGAGAAAACGGTGGAGGATGCCACAACTGTCACCCTCCGTGTGTTAATACGGCCCTGGACGCAATCCTATTTCAGCACTGACTGCACCTGCTTAAACTAGACTGCAGGTAGTTAGTGAATAAGATGCAGGTTTTTGTGCTGAAACATCACACGCAATTGCCGCAATTATTTAGTGAATTAATTCCTTAAATCTAAAAAAAAAAGCAATGCTCGTGATGGGACACTTCAAAAATTGCATGAGATGCGATGTCTGTCTGGATGTTAATAGTTGTAGTTGCACTGCATGCTTTAAAGAGGATACATTTAAAGATGCAACATTTCAAATAGGGAACATGCAACCTAATTAAATTGTTATATTTTTATATGCTAAGCATGCTAAACAAATCATCATTGATTATTGATGATCAAATGTTATAAATCATCGCAATGGGGAGGATCAGCTTTCTAATGACACTTAGATTGAGCTTCTAGTCCACTCAGAGGTTGAGATATTTTATGAAACAATGAGGGTGATGCATGAACTGAAAATTAGCCTGAATGTCTATGGACAAGCACATCTGTGAGGGCTAAAATGCATTAGAGCATCACCTACATTTAAGATCGGTATTTTTTTGATGGAACGTGATAGAGGAAAAAATATATATATATTTTGGAGGGAGATGCAGTGAACAGACCAGAATTACATATTTTTTTAATTCTTTAAAAAAGTTTTTTATTCTTTAAATTTGTAATTAAATGTAATTTTTTTGGCAATTATTTCACAGCATGTCAAAATGGCGAGCTTTTAAATTTGAGTGTCAAAAAAAAATAGCAGGCAGTAGCCCAAAAATGCCCCAGAGTTGAAGAGGTTAATTAGTATGCGTATGTAAATACAGTTGAGTGCGTAGGTTTTCTTCTAAATAAACTGATGGTTCTGTTAACAGACTGTTATTCAGGGTTGGGTGTAGTTGGTGATCTTACATTCCTCTTCTCCTCCCCAGCCCTCTGCCACACCAGCAAGCTCATAATGCTTCTTCCTCAATTCACCAAGTCGCTCCCTCTCTTTCTGCAGCCGGGTCTCCAGCTCCAAGACCAGAACCTGAGAGAGACATTAAAGGGTCAGATTTGTTCATGCTTACACAGAGATAATAGCTTAAGAGACAGGTTAAGACACACTCACCTGTGCATCCATCTCTTGTCTCTTAATCTTAGTGAGTGTTGTAGCAGAAAAGTCCATAGTATCTGAAACAAGAGAATTCCGCATCAGTCCATTCACTGTAGTACAAATTGAACAAAAGGGTTGCAAATCTAGTCACAAACTGAATGTGGTTGCAATGCTTGTCACTTGCAGTTCATGTGTACTATGGGCTTTGAGCAAGTAGACCCAGACGCTAAGGTTTTCACTACAGATGCACAAATACCATTTTTGAGTAGAGTAGGGGTGTAACGGTTCTCTGTAAAAAAACTAACACTACGGTTCGCCACCCACGGTTAGGGAAGCACTGGCACCGTGGTCGGTTCACATCACGTTTAATGACACATTTGGAGCACAAGTTTTGGTCAGGAAAACGAAGCATCAAACAGACAGGCACAGTTACACCCTCCGCTAATGCACCTGAATGGATCTGTATACGGATACGCTCCACCTGTGTTTCATGTGGGTCAACTTGATGACATCACTGTTCTGCAAGCTTTGTGTGTAGTTGAAAATGGCAGGTGGAGAAAACAAAACGCTGATAGAGAAGCCCCCTGCGTTTCTCCTTTCTGGGAACATTTTGTTTTTGCAGTCAATTACAACAGCGATGGTCAAAAGATATTTACAAAACAGGCACTGTTTGCAGACATTGCTCAACACGAGTGCTGTATACTGGTAATATGTCAATAATGCATGTTTATTTAAAACGTGCACGCAAGTTCTTCCTGTTTCCTAACGCGGCTGTAATTTATCACTAGCATCAATAATGCGCTTTGATTAATGGCATTAAGATGCCGTTATAGTAATACATTGTTACATGATTAATCATTTACGCCAACATCACCCAGGGAAAGAGCCACAGGTAAGCCGAAACTGCACATACGCCCTTTCATTTTTAAACAGGCACTCAGTGCTAATTCGGACAGACATGAAACAATAACTAAAGCGCTTGGGTGTTCATGTGGGATTTCCATGTATGATTAAAATACTCAAGCAGCATTATCACAACATCCCTTCTCGTATGCATTCTGATAGCAAATGGAGGCAACTGATTCTCCACCACCCGGATTGAGGGGAGTAAACGCGCCACCACAAGGACCTACTAAATAGTGGGAATTAGGCATTCCCCAGCAAGGTTATTCCTTTTATAGTGATGTACAGCTTTCGATTATTGAATATGTTGAGATGAGTATGAAGTGCACTTTATGTTGATGCATGTAGTACAGGTATTAAGATAAAATGTTGATTTAGTAATTAGAGAAAATAATTTTGTTTATTATTTTAGTAAAGGACCCTGACAAAAATTAACCATGGTTTTACTATAGTAATATTGTAGTAACCATGACTGCAGTCACCATGGTTTTCTGAGCAGAAATCATGGTTTTGATACAATTAAACATGGTTTTATAACAGTAATACTGTAATTTCCATATAGTAACCATGATTTAGCTATATATTTGTAACCATGACAGAAACCATATTAAATTGTGGTTACTATTATTGTACTACAAATTCCATGGTTAAATTATGGTTACTGTTGTAAACCATAGATTGGTATTTAAGGGCAAACCTGTACAAGTGTTTACCAAATAGATTAGTATTTGGATTTGGAAGTAATATCTTTTTTTTTTTAACAAAGCAAATACGTTTTGTACAGAAACTGTAACCCTTAAACTGTAACCCTATAAAAACCGAACCATGAGTATATGTATGCCATTCTATATGTATTTGATATCATAAAATAGCTAATATCAGTTTTCAGTAATTCAAAATTGCAATTCAGGAGGCCTGGGTATCTCAGTGAGTATTGACGCTGACTACCACCCCTGGAGTCGCGAGTTTGAATCCAGTGTGTGCTGTGTGACTCCAGCCAGGTCTCCTAAGCAACCGAATTGTCCCGGTTGCTAGGGAGGGTAGAGTCACATGGGGTAACCTCCTCGTGGTCGCGATTAGTGGTTTTGTTGTTTGGCTAAAAGTGACAAAAATCAACTATGTTTTCATCCAAGGATTTATTGCGGAAAAAGTTTTAGCACATCAAAATAAAGCTGATGGAAATGCACATTATCGCTAAAATGTTACAAATGTCGAAATAATATTTTTCAGTTAAATCAAGCACATAATCCAAGTTGATACATCAAATGTTGCGAAAAAAAAGTTTGGAATTGCCATTTATGCAAATATGTAGTGTCACATGACAGAGTTTGCCCCAATAGTTAACCTGTGTTAATCATGACAATAGTATTGAAAGCCAATTTATTGTACATGATTATGGATTGATCTTTACGGCATATAGAGCCGATCTGCAAACGTGACACTTCCAGGAGTGCAACACAAATATCCTGTGCACGTTGAACAAATAAATGGCCACTGTTTGCTATTAATTTAAAATTGCAGTATCCATCCATTTATTAATTAAAGTTGCTTGTCCACACCATTCAGAATAATAGACGTCAGTCATGGAATTAGCCCACAGTACAAAAAACATATCATTTCTGTGCATAAAGTTGTTTTAAATTAAAAATAAATACACAATACTATTTATTTTGGAACACTTGCAGCCCAATTCTATTAAATTGTTTAGTTTACTTTTGAAAAAATGCCGTCAAAATTCCCTGTATTAAACTAAATAAATTCCCAAACGAAAAAAGCATTAAGAAAAAAAGGAATTACCAAAATATTTTTTGGACCTATATATGCCTTTTCTTTTCTCAAACTTTATTTTAGCTTTACCCTGTTCTGTAGATGAATAAAGTTGGATGAATGACGTTCTCAGAATGTTCTGCACTTTTTTCAAGACTATAAACTATCAGAACAATTTGTCCAATGCTGAGTTCAATTTCAGAAAACAAGCTTTTGAACATTTTAAAATGTTTAAATATTTTAAATCTAACCCACTTTACCTAAGATCGCATTTACTGCTTCTTAAGAAAATATAAATTTGCATTATGAAGCTATAATAAATTTTAGATGATAATCAAGTTCAGTTGGTCGTTAAAAGTTGTTGGAGAAATATGCGGGACATAATGCAGTTGTGATGGCGATGCTTTTGATTAGATGCTTTCGGGTTGGAACCAGTGCCAACCTGCGATAGGTGCAACATCAGGACCAATATTACAGTCCTATTAGAAGGACAACTGCTCCCTTTTGATTGCTTTTATTTGTGAAATTAAAATGATAGTAAACTGGCTAATTTTAATGAATTGTCTCAATAATCTCCCCATTTTACCAAAACTTCAGAGGAAAAAAAATTAGGGACATCTGGGAGGCGAATTAGCGATAAACACACATTTCAGAATGGAAACTTCTTCAGGGCAGATTTATTTTGCGGTAAACCAAAACTTATGCGACAACGTCTTTTTTTTAGGCATGACGTCATCACGCACACACTTTTTATCGATCAAAGGTCATTTGAATGGAAACGGGCAAAAGGTGGCAAATTTCACTTTGACCATAATAAAATAGCACGAAAGGTGGATGGAAACTAGGCTAATGACTCACTCAAAAAATGATTTTGCTGCATGTTCAATTTACTTAATTAAAATGAACAAAAGCAACACAATTCTAGAACATTTTGTCACAACTTGATTTTGTTTATTCTATCCATTTAAATTTGTAAAATTAGTTGGGATTACATATTTTTTGTGGTGTTAATGTAGCATTGATGTAACTAGATTATTTTATGTTTTTTTGTGCAAGATAAATATATATAATTATGATGATGATATTTAGAAGAGCTTCTATTCTAATGGAATTTTGGGGGTTACAATTATGGAGAAGAGTGGAGCTTGAGCTATGAGGACAGATGAGGACAGGTATATAAATCGCACATGAAATCGATTGCTCCCTTCGTTGAGCAAAAAAGAGAGAGGAATGTGTGCTGCTTGGTCATGTCTGTATCTCTGGAGGACACCACGTTTGGTCATCTTTAGAGGAACTTAATGTGTCGAAAGACCTGCACTAAACCCTAGGCCATGGTTTGAACCATTAAAGACAGGAGTATATGCTATAGATAACTAACAACCACTCACCCGTGTCCTCAATCTGAGACTTGCCGGACTTGGTTGATGCCACGACACCTGCGGTTGCCTGGGTGACCCCTTTGGAGGCCTGCCGCAGACGGGTAAGGTTTGCACTGTCCTTGTCTGCTTTCACCTGATGATAAAAAGCACAAAATGTTATGTTTGCAACCACATGGTGCCATTGTATCACTTTATGAACATGGTTAATTTAGTTGTCAATGTTGCTGGTGATCTGTTTATGGTGCACCTTAGATGCTGCTACTAGCTGGGCTGTGCTGGCGGCGATCTCATGCGAACAAACCATCAGCTCCTCGAACTTGCCCTTGCCCTGCACCACCTGATCAGCTGCATCACTGCAGAAAAACAGCCAATATACAACCATCAAACACTTCTACAAAGGGCCATTCACAGCTTTATACCCGGGTTCCCATCGATTGGCATCCGATCGGATTTTAGAGCAGCCTGAAATACTTACACCAACATTGTGGCACCCCAGCCCACAGCCTTGGAGGCAGAAATGAGACCTTCGGTCCATCGAGAGTTCTTGGCATAGAACTCTTTCATAGATGCTGCCCCCTGTAAACACAGTAGATTTGTAATCACTGTGACAATGGTTTAGTCCACTTAACAGGCTGCTTTGTCCTCACAGCTACCTCTTCTGAGGTTTCATTAAATTGTTAAAAGTGTTCACTCACCCTGCCGCTCTCCACTATATCCCTCTGCAGGTCTTTGGAGGACAGCACCAGCACTCTGATGGCCTGCATGAGATCTGTGCAGGACGCCAAGATCCTGCAGGGAGCGACAGAGGGCAACACTTAAACACATTCAGGCCTGTCTCATATGCATCGGGGTGGGTCAAAGAGAAATATTGGGTCTCATGTATTTATTTGACCAGGGAGTCCCCAAATCCACTGACGACAACCTATTAAGTATGTTATAGTGTGGAATTGCATATTGTAAAAACATTTTTTGTATTCACAAAACCAACTGACCTTTCATTGACTTCCATTTTGATTCCAGTATCAACCTCCCTGGACTTATTGAGCATTTCCTGTTGAGAGTGAAAGGGGAACATTTTACACAAGAGATTAAGCATCATGAGTTGATCAGAGTTCTTTATGCTTAATGAAGCATCTGTTTGTATGGCACAGATATAGCAGAGAACTATCCAAATACCTCAATCCTGGCCGCAGCCGACTCCACAGCTGCTGATGTGGCCGCCATCTCCTGTTCCACCAGATCTCCCAGCTCCCCTTGCTGCAGCTCCAGACCCCGTGGACGCAACTTCTGCTCAGAGAAAACAGATAAAATAAGCAAGAAAAATAGGCTATGTTCAGAATAGCATAGAGGAGACTGTAGCTAGTTGTCACACAGGCTATATCTAAGTAAATGTAAGATGTGCAGTCAAAAGCATATGTGTTATCTCTAGAAGTTTTCAAACACCAAGTTCAAAGCTCTCTTAAATTAGAAAAAATTATAAAATACATTAACAATAAATTGTCCTCACTGCCCAGTAGGTGGTGATTTGCACAAAGAATGTAAATTGCCAAAAAAAAGAAGAGGAATGTGATAAATTAACCACATTTATCATATCACTTCTGAAAACATGGATTTAACCCTTTAAATATGGTTTTAGTGTCAGGATGGGGCATGCTATGTTTTTTGTTTTTATCAGGGCAGACTGTCACATGTAAATTAAATGTCATAAATTCCTACAATGTATAAATTACAATTACATTTTTTGGTCAAAACAATGTGGTGTACTAAAGCTTTATACATTTAGCATTGTTTAATGCAGATTAAAAAAAAATTCACATACCATTTATTTTTTAAAAATAGGTAATATACAGAAAGGGATGGGTCAAGCTGAGACGTTTAGAGACGCAACTTCTCTAAGATGATTTTAGTGTGCTGACAGCAGTTTGTGCTTTCGCTATCAGCCTGTCGGCATTGTAAATGCTCTTCGAGAAGTGCGTCTCTAAATTCATCCTATTTAAAGCACTGCTGCTACAGCAATCGAAGATACGTTTGTGAAACAAACCGCCTTCAACAAATATTTCGAGACAATTACTGTCAAGACTTCAAATTGCCTGCTGTGAGCAATGTTAACGTTTTCATGCATAATCTGTAGGTCTCTTTTTTATGTGTGATCTATGACAGGCTGTAGATTTTCAGCCTATATATTTGTCAAATAATGAATGGCTGCATGTTCTTGCATTTCAGTCAGTTTTGAAGATGAGAACACATCCTATATGAATGCATGTCCTTAAAGGGATAGTCCACCCAAAAATAAAAATTCTCTCAGTATTATCTCACCCTCATGCTGAAGATTTTTGAAGAATATCTCAGCTCTGAAGGTCTGTAATGCAAGTGAATGGTGACCAGAACTTTGAGCCTTCAAATATAATTTAAAGGCATAAAAGTAAACCAAACGACTCCAGTGGTTTAATCCATGTCTTCAGAAGTGATATAATGGTGTGGGTGAGAAACAGATAAATATTTAAGTCCTTTTTTTACAATAAATCTCCACTTTCACTTTCTTCTTTTGCTTTTGGAAATTTGCATTCTTCATGCATATGCCTTATTGGGCAGGGAGGATAATTTATAGTTAAAAAGGACTTAAATATTGATCTGTTTCTCTCCCACACCTATCATATCACTTCTAAAGACATGGATTTAACCACTGAAGTCTTAAGGATTACTTTGATGTAATTTTTGAAGGTTCAAAGTTCTGGCCACCATTCACTTGCATTATAGGGACCTACAGTGATGAGATATGCTTCAAAAAATCTTTGTGTTCAGCAGCAGAACAAATGTCACATCTTATGGAATGCCATGAGGGTGAGTAAATGATGAGAGAATTTTTATTTTTGGGTCAACTATCCCTTTATGACCAATTAGTCAACTAGTTGCTCAGACAACCTCTTGACTACTCACTTGTGAAAATATGTAATATGTAAATATGCATTAAGTAGCTGTGATGAGGAGGAGGGCGTGTCCGGGCCATGAGGGTGCACGGTCCGCCCTCCTCCTCATCACAGTAGCATGCTAATATTCCATTCTGAACAAAGTCATAATGTACTACCCTACAAAGCCAAAACGCAGTAACTATAGCAAGACTGAAAATGAGAGAAATTGTTTTTTAACAACTGGCGGCACACTCACCTCCCCCAAGGCCATTACTGTATCCAGTGCAGCCCTCAGGCAGCTGCAGTCTGCCTTCCCCATAGACTTCTGCTCTTTGAGCAAACAGAGCAATGCCAGGGCCTCTGCGCCACACTCCTTAATGTTGTCTGCCAACGCTGCCCACAGACAAACACAAAAAGCACAGAGCAGTCAGACGAGCCATCTGTCACCTGCAGACACTTCACATAAACTTGGCAGATGCACAACTCGCATTTCCTGCCATGTACGACCGTAACGTGCTTGTGTGTGTGTGCGAATCGCACAATTGCAATTTTGAGAAATGTCATCTGTCTTTAAATCAGCTCAATCTCAATGATCAATCCTCCAGTTGCTGAGTAATTAACAGAAGCACAGTGACACTAATGACCTTTATGATGTATAGAGACTGACTCGAAAAGAAAGCCATTTTCTTGGACTTCTTCTATAAGTAGACAGCAATGCTATCAAATATTCTAGCAGCTTAAAGCTGCTCTTTATAATAGAAATGACAGTTATGTTGTCCATTAAAAATTAATAGTTCTGCTACTGGATGTCATTACAGTGTTCTTGTCGACAGATAAAATACATGATGTAGTAAGATTTGTCCCAAAACCTAGTGAGCTGCCTTGTTGCCTACAGACTATATAGGCAGCTGCCTTCTAAAGCCTAACGTATACTTCAGTTTTCCACGTGCTGCTAGATCTCACACACAGTGTTCACAATATTGCACAGCTTCTCATAAATTTATGATATATTATTCCAAACACTGTAAGCTTTAGTTAAATTAGGCTGACAATCAAGCATGTTGAATGTTTGCACAATGAAGTATTTGCATAGAATTGGATCAGTTAATCTGATGTGATGACTGCCTCATTTGGTTGTTTCCATGGCATTTGGGTGATTAGCGTCTCATGCTCACCATCAGCTTGTTCCACTGGCACCATGTGGGAGGTGGCGCTGCCCTGCACAATGACATCGCCCACCAGGTGGGCAAATTGAGTCACTGCCCGCACCAGCCCAGACACATCTATCACACACAGAGAGGAAAATCAGAGTGTGAAATGGTATATGATCCTATTATTTTTTTTTTATTTTTTATCACAAACAGCCTTATTGAATTAATGTCAAAAAAAGACAATGCAGCAGAATGAATGCATTCTTGTTACTCTTGAATATCTCTTTTGTACGTAGATTTTTAAAGGTATTACATTACTAGCATGTTTCTGTCTCTCTCAAGTATCGTGTGGTTCATTTCAGCGAAACGTTTGGTTGCAGGTTGCGGCAAAATGAAGGCGAGTAGAGAGAGAATCTACACAAATAATGAAAATTCTGGCTCCGCCATATGCATATTTCCAAATCACAGAATGGCAGGGGAAGACTTTACCTGATATGTTTTGGTGAGGTTCAGGGGTAGGGTTGTTTTATAATTTCTCCAACCAATCAGGTAGCGCTGTCCTGATGAATATTAATGAAATGACCAATCAGGTATTGCTTTCCTCATGGATATAAATGACTCTTCCCCTTCCATCCTATGTTTTGGAAATTCAGGTTAGGGTTAAGTTTAAATTGTGCATAGTAGATCTTACTATAATAGAATTATGAAAAAGTAGATCTCATGCCATTGAAGTGTGAGCACCCTGGTTTAAAGGAATATTCCTCAACAACATTTGAGGCATATTGTTAATTACCAAAATCTGACTCATCCCTTATTTATTTGATAAAAAGACATAAAAAGGGGCCAGTCCATAAATGTTAAACACATTTCAAAACTATAGCCAAAAGACATAAATATCATTTGTGTTAACACACTTTTAGTGTGAAATCAGGGATGTTGCAGTGTTTACCACATTACAGTGTTTACTTGTGATACGTTATGACAACAAAGTTGTATTGTTGGATATAACTTGCACTGCTAAGGTTACTAAGTGATTTTATCACACTAAAACATGTAAACGTGTACATCTTGTGGCTGTGTGTAACGTTTATGTGTGTAACGTTTATGGACTGGCCCCATTCACTTTCATTGTAAGTGACTTACTGTAAAGGTGATTTTTGCTTCTCTTTAAAGGGATAGTTCACCCAAAAATGAAAATTCTCTCATCATTTACTCATCCTCATGTCATCACAGATGTGTATTACTTTCTTTCTTCTGCTGACCATAAACAAAGATTTTTAGAAGAATATCTCAGCTCAGTAGGTCCATACAATGCAAGTGAATGGTGACCAGAACTTTGAAGGTCCTAAAAGCATATAAAGGCAGCATAAAAGTAATTAATATGACTCCAGTGGTCGAATCCATGCATTCAGAAGCAATATGATAAGTGTGGGTTAGAAACAGATCAATATTTAAGTTGTTTTTCACTATAAATTCTCCTCCCTGCCCAGTAGGTGGCGATATGCATGAAAAATGCTAATTGCCAAAAACAAAAGAAGAAGAATGTGAGATTGAATGTGGAGATTTAGTAAAAAATAAATAAAAAGGAATTTATGGATTACTTTTATATGCTTTTTGAAGCTTCAAAGATCTGATCATCATTCACTTGCAATGTATGGACCTACAGAGCTGAAATATTGTACAAAATATCTTTGTGTTCAGCAGAAAGTCACACACATAAGGGATGGCATGAAGGTGAGTAAAGGATGAGAGAATTTTCATTTTTGATTGAGCTATCCCTTTAACGAGGGAGGAGTTAAAATTGCATTTTGTGGTCATCAATGGCCACAAAAACTGATGGTTTAGCTTATACTGAACCCAGAATATTCTTTTTTTTTCCATTTTATTTTGAACATTCATACAATCATATAACATATTTCAATTTAAATATAGTGCTTGATGCAATCATAAAGTGTCTTTGCAATATAAAAACAAGAACAATTGCTTGATGGGTATTAAATGTAAATTGCATTCCAGATTTGTTAAGTTGTTTCAAAGTATAACTTTGTTTCCCTTTTTACAAAAAAAAAAAAAAAAATACAAAATTGAAATAGTAACCATATACATCCAGGGTCGGAACGTGTGGTCTAATTAAATTCCATCCAGAATAAACTCAAGCGACTTTCATTGAAGTCATTATTTGAGAATAAACGTACATCTATATGCATGTAGATATTAAACCCACATACATATATATCCACATTAACACACACACACACACACACACACACACATCTTTCTATATATCTATATACATACATAATAAACATATACATCTATCTACATAATAAACTACTCCTATTTATGTGTAGCAGCAAAATCAGACCTTCTTTCTGATACATATACAACCCATTTCCTCCATTTTTCCAGGAACACATCCTTCCTTAAATTAACATCATATTAATCTCTATGGTCACATCTATCAAGTTATCTAATGTTGGTCTCTCTCTCTTGTTTTAACCATTTACATGTAATTGCCTTCTCATGGCTGCCAATAGCACACCCATCAGGTATTTATCTACTGATACTATATCTGAACATACTCAACCAAAATAAAGTCATTTGCTTTCTAGAGGTACATCCCTTCTAAAAATACAAGGGCCTCCTGTATTTCTTTCCAGTATTCTTGAATATGTAGACATTCCTAGAAAATATGATAATGGTTTGCTTCATTACATCCACAATTTGGCCAACATTTTGGAGTGCTATTAATAGTATTGAAATGATTTTGTATGCCATTTTAACAAATATGTATTTTTTATATTTGCAGGGAGGGTTATAATTATATTAAATTATTATCATATATATGTTTTATAAATATTTAATCTATATCCAGAAAGAGGGCCAGAATTCTGAAATTGTTTCCCGATTTGAGGTAAGGACTTGGTTGGGTCTCCAAGATAAATCAATACATCATCTGCATAGCAGGCTATTTTGTGTTCCACTCCTTTAATATTAATAACTTGAATTATTTTATCCTGTCTGATGCTTTGTACCAAGGGTTCCAAATAGAGTGCAAATAGCTGAGGGGACCATGTGCATTCTTGCCTTGTATCTCTTTCCAAAGTAAATGATTTTGTATTGATAAATAACCATTAATCTTTATTTTTGCAGTCGGTATATCATAAAGTACTTGTATACTTCTGATTATAGTTTCATGAAGGCCAAATTTGTGTAGAACCGTATAGAGATAGGTCCAGCTAACCAAATCAAAGGCTTTTTCAGCATCTAAACTTAGAAGCATTGCTTTTAGTTTATTTCTCCTAATATGGTTCATAACGTGCACCTAATATTATCCAGTGTCTGACGCTGAGAACCCAGAATATTCATCTAAATGTTTTCATTTGTTCAGATGTTTTTAATGAACTGGTAAAAAAAAAAAGATTCACCAATCCTGAGTCATCACTATATAGTGTTCACTTTATGTAGATAAATAAACATTTAAATACTGATGTTCATTACTTTGTATTTGATTAAGTTTTAGTCTTTTATGTTATTTGTATTTAGTGTAAATTTGTGTTTGCACACAAATTACAATTTTGTTGCTGTTACCCTAAGATACTTGTTGTTTTTGTCCCAGAAAAATACTAAAAGTTTTACAAATTATGTAATTTGATAATTCATTTTCTAAAAGATTGTTTGTTTGTGTATGATTTAATGCCATGCCAGCTTCCATGGTGAAAACCAGGTTAAAATGTAAAGAAAATGTAATAATAGCCTTATATAAGGTTTTTAAAACCTATTAGAAATGGATTCTGGTCTGGCTTTGCTAAAAAAAAAATTCAAAAATGTCTTATCTATATTTACTGACTACATTTACACTGACTTAAGAAAACAGTTTATTTCAGGGATTTTGCAGAAAGCGCCGTTCTGAAACATCATGTAAATGAGAATGCCAGTTTCCTGGGGATTAAGAGAAAGCGGCTTAACACACTTGAGATTCTCCCAGAGAAATCGTCATAATTTGACCATGTAAACACAGAAGCGTCGTTCTGACAGGTTTTTGAAGTGTGCGCGTGCGCTTGAACAGGCCGGATAACAAACATCATAGGATGGAGTCAACACAGTAGAAATAATTCAACATTTCTGGGAGTACAGTGGTAAAAGCACACACACACAATAAACTATACCTATTTACACCACTGAGCCAAAACATTATGCCTAATATGCTGTTGGTCCTCCACGTGCTGCTGAAACAGCACCGACCCACTGAGGCATGGACTCTACAAGACCCCTGAATATGTCCTGTGGTATCTGACACCAAGATGTTTGCAGCAGATTCTTCAATTCCTGTAAGTTGTGAGGTGGAGCTGCAGTGGTTCAGACTAGTTGGTCCAGCACATCCCACAGATGCTCAATCGGATTGAGATCTGGGGAATTTGGAGGCCAGGGCAACACCTTGAACTCTTCATCATGTTCCTCAAACCATTCCTGTACAACATCCTGTCACCGGTTTGTGGTTTGTCCCTCCTCAGACTACTGGTACTCATAACTGCTGACCGGGAGCACCCCCACACGCCTTGCCGTTTCAGAGATGCTCTGACCCAGTCAACTGGCCATAACAATTTGGCCCTTGTCAAAGTCGGTCAGGTCTTGACTTCAGCTCATTTCTCCTGCATTCAACATAATGACTATGAGAACTGATTGTTCGTTACCATCTAATCTCCCAAGAACTTGACATGTGGCCTTGTTAGGAGATGATCAATGTTATTCACTTCAACTGTGAGTGGTCATAATGTTTTGGCTTGTCAGTTTATACACACCAGTGTAAAAACAAATCGAGGGTCCCCCATGTTTGCTTATATACGCTAGTACATTGGAGTAATCCCAGAGTTTTACGTAAAAGGGAAACCCCACTATTGAATTCTACTACAGGCTGCGATGCAAAGTTAAGGAAACAAAAACAGCAACAACTCTGAAATATCTGGAAATAAAGCAAAGCAACAGAGAATTAAAAAGCAAAGTGTTGGATGCCATGTTTGTTATTTAGACAAGCGTGGCAGGGAAATTATGTTGCTGTGAAAAAAGCTGCTTACTGACTGAGCCGCATGCACAGTATATAGGAGTTAAGGGTGCGCTGCTTATACAGTGCATGTAGACCGGAACACTGCTTTCTCGCAATAAGCTGCTTTCTGGTGTCCATGTAAACGTAGTCACTGTCTCAATAAATAGCATTACGCACATCCATACGCTGATAACTATCAAAAATATACTTATTCAAAAAATCAGACAACGCAGGAAAACTGTTTTATGAGATTTGAAATCATCCGATTATTCTCTGCCTTTGGCATCAAAACATCAATGGGCATGCACACAACACTTGCGCACATTGGATAGTTGGTAAGAACATCAGTAAAGGTGTTTGCATTCAATGCAAAATCAGGGTAATGGTCAAAAATCTATGGGCCGTTCGGTTTTTAACCTTACCCAGAGAAAGGAATGCAATTTAAGGTGTTCACATGACAACGCAGGTTGTCAGCTTATTAAGCACGTTCAAAGTGACTACCTACTTTTTGACAGTAGCATGTAGTGTATTGAACTACTTTTTCAAAAGCATAGCTTGACTGTTGAACTACTTTAAAATTATGAGTAGATTGTATCTTTGCAAACTACAGTTACAAACTGGCTTCCCCAACACTGGTGGAGTGAATGGTACATTAATGAACAATAAGAGAGTGTGTGTAGATGTAATTCACCTGTGTCATCTGATACAAAACTGTCTCTGGCCGACTGCAACCTCTCCACACAATCAAGGGCCACCTGGCACCTGGACACCAGGTAATCTACACACATGAGGACATGTACTTTAATATTTATTACTCTTTCACAGAGCAGTTCCTTTCCTGCTGTATGATGTCATTGGTGGGCAAGGTGGGTAAAGTGAGCTGGTGACTGACCGGCGGAGCTGGTACAGCTGATGTGTGCGGGGTCCTCCAGCTGACACAGACTGTCCTGTACGATCCTCTCTGCCTCCTCCAGAGCTCCACATAGAGCCGCCCAGCGCAGAGAGACCAGCTCACTCTCCAGTGCCTGCTCACGGCTCTCCTATAGACAGCCAGACAGACAAGGATACAAGGTGTATAAGTGATGATCCTAAACAAAACAAAACCTTTGCACACAATTTCTTTAAAAATATTATATCCCCAGAGGTTGTGCTCCAAAATTTTTGATTAATGCACCATCTGGATATCCCACCTTCTCATTGAGTTGATTCTGCAGGGCTTCAGCAGCTTTCACACCGCTCTCCCTCTCAATGGTCAGACTGCTCTGCACACGCTGTAACTCCACCCCCAAACCTGCAAGCTCCACCTCCTTCTGAGATACAGTATCCATAAGCCCTGCCTTCTCAGCCTCTAGAGCAGAAAGCTGAGTACTGAGCTGCTCATTTGACTAGAGGGAAAGAGAGAGAGGGAGAAAAATTGAGTCCAAGACTTTACCATGGGAAATACGTGACTTGCTTTCAATCAGAGAACAAGCAAGAAATAGAATGATGAGAGTTTGACAGAAATTAAACAGAGGCAGTGATCTAATAATAAACAATAGTTATGTGGTTAAAGGGTAACTAAACCCTAAACCAACTTTTTTTAGTTAATGATCTGTAAGCATGGGGCTTTATTAGTACTGGTCATTGATTCAAGTAATTTTTTTGACATTTGTGTATAAAGTGTTTTAATTCTACAATATATGGTGTAAAAACGTCTGAGTGCTGCCCTCTTCAGGTTGAACGGTGGCTACTGCAGTTGAATTTTCCTATTGGCTGTTGCGGTACTTCGTGACGTAAGCGGTGACAGCTGACGTAAGCAGGTTCCAGCTCACCAGGCCAGATTCATGTACATGTCGTCTTACAACCGTGTGAGGAATAATAATAACATAGAGTCTGACAGCAGCTGTCAATTAATCCGTCACTACGAGTCTCAGGTGCCCCCCCCCGCTCAGCCCCGCACTCGGTTCGTTCCCTCTATCCCCGCCGGGGTCTGCCCACTTTTCCTGCATTTTCAAATATTTCTAGTGGGTGGAGTCTGACTCTGAGCAGGTGTTTAGTTACCCTTTAATAGTTCTTAAAGCGAAACACATTTGAGTGTAATGTTAATGGTGGTCTTTAATAAAAAAAAGATGGGTGAATACAGCATATGATCTTTTCTGTTGATATTTGTGCATTTCTTTACGTGATCTTCAGAGCAATGGAGCGTCTTTGAACAAATAAAAAAAAATGGGGTTTCCTGTCCTGGCTAAAATGTTACAAACGGCAATTTCAACTCAATTAGATATGTTAGAGCAGAAATGATAATTCTCTCATCATTTACTCACCCTCATGCCATCCCAGATGAACCTGACTTTGTTTGTGTTCAGCAGAACAAAGAAAGATTTTTTGAAAAAGCGCTGTTGGTCCATACAATGCAAGCGAATGGTGACCAAATCTATGAAGCTTCAAAAAGCAAAGGAAGGCAGCATAAAAGTAATCCATAAAACTCAAGCGGTTTAATCCATGACTTCTGAAGCAACCTAATCGATTTTGGGTTAGAACAGATCAAATAAAAAAAATTTTTTACTGTACATCTTGCTATTGTACTCTCTAGGCAAAATCATGATTTCAAGCACGATTACACTTCGTGCTTGATGCATGAGCAGAGCGCTAGATGGCATTAGGAAGTGTAATCAAGCTTGAAGTCATGATCGCCAAGGAGACTACTAATGGCAAGATTTATAAAAAAGGAGTTATATTTTGGTCTGTTCTCACCCATAACCAACTGGACTGCTTTAGAGGATATGGATTAAACCACTGGAGTCTTATAAGCTATTTTTATGCTGATTTTATGTGCTTTTTGGAGCTTCAAAGTTTTGGTCACCCTTCACTTGCATTGTATGGACCTAGAGAATCTTTGTCTGTTTTCTGCAGAAGAAAAAAGTCATACACATACTGGATGGCACGAGGGTGAGTAAATGATAAGAACATTTTAATGTTTGCATGAACTAACCCTTTAATTTCCTATTTAAATCTCCATGACATGTCCAGGAGTGAAAATCACAATTTTAAAATTCCCTGAAGTTTTCCAGGTTTTCCATGACTGAAATTCACATGGAATAGATATGATCTTGTTGCATGTAATTTGTACAAGGTGTGAGCAATAGACCAGAATTTTTTGAAAAGAGGGAGCGACTGAGGAAGAATGTGAGATCGCACCTGTTGGGAGGAGGTGACTGTATTCTTCAGGGTCTCTAGTTCTGTTCTGCTGGACATGAGCTCGGCTTGAAGAGCTTGAAGCTGCTCTAACTGTACCATCTCCTACTCATCCATATACACACAAACACATACAGGGGGAGCGTAAGACAAACATACTAAGGGATCAAGGTCCAAAATGAACACTTGCAAAAACCCAAATGATTGTAAAAAATAATTTCACCAGTTGCTTAGTAACATTATTAGGAACTGATTTCAGTCCAATTGTAAGAATGATAATCTGATATCACTGATATAATGACACGAGTAAATCAACTTTCTTCAGGAAATTGTCTTTTTCTCCCTACAATGAAGGTAAATGGTGACTGAGTCTGTCATTCTTTCTAATATTTTATTTTGTGTTCAAAGGATGACAAAATGTCATACAGGTTTGTAACGACATAAGGGTGAGTAAATGATGACAATTTTAATTTATGGGTGAACTATCCCTTTAATTCACCACCACTGGCATGTGTAGCAAAAAGTTCATTCTGGACCCAGCTATGATACATCAGGCAGAGGGTGTGTTTGTGTGGTCTGTGTTGGTATCTGACCTGCTGACATGTGGATTCCTGAGCAGCTTTCAATCTGTCCAGCATCTCTTTCTTCACGGTCTCCACCTCATCCTGAGCGGCACGGGCCACTGTCATCTGCCGTGTCACCTCCGCATTCTGAGAAACATACACAGACATGTACAGTTTAGTACAGAGCCAAGACTCTTGGCTGACCCAGTTCCTTTATCAAGGACGTGGCTCCCACTGTCAGACGCCACTGCAGTGGGATCGGGGCATGTTTCTGTATGAGAGTGAGCATGATGCAGAGAGAGAGATTGTGCCAAGTTTTATCTCTATTAGAAATAGAGTGGAGTCAGCAGGAACAGAAATTTCTTTGAGGAGCTGAATAACCTGCAGGTTTACTGACATGCCTGATATTAGAGCTCAAGCAAACTTAGGGTCAGTGGCTACATTCTGAATAGCATACTACCATACTAATACTATTTCTACGTTATGCAAATTGATGGTTTATCAAATATATTTGCCAAAACATGCAGTATACAATGGAGCACACAGCATGAAGTACTGATTATTCTCAATGTGCTGGAATTGATCTTCCATTTCTTGTGTAAAAAATTTACTGAAAATTATATAAAACATGATTTTAAACATCTCTCTTGACTCCTTACTTGATTGGACTGCCAATCAAGAGTAAAGAAATTACAAAAAAATATGAGAACTGTCAGAATTAAAGCATTAACTCCTTACTTGATTGGACTGCCAATCAAGAGTAAAGAAATTACAAAAAAATATGAGAACTGTCAGAATTAAAGCATTAACGCATGCGATTAATTAAAAACAGATTAACGCAATGTGTCCAATCGGAGTCATACACTGACACGCACTTCACAACAGCGCTTACATGTCAGTAATAAAATGATGGAGAAAGAACTTCAAAATGCTATTTGATGTACAAAACAAGCCCAGATGGGAATTGTGATAGAAATCAAGTATTTTTCAATCCAAGTAAGGCTAATTTAATGAAAACAGAAGCATGTCAAGTCTTAATTAATACTAAAATGCAGAATGAGACATTTTTGTATGAAAGATCTTTTCATGTGGAGTTGAAAGCGGCACTTGACCCTGCTGTTGACGCCCTGACACGAATCATGAACATACCTTTGCGATTGCTGTAGCAAATCACATAGCAGTCTACTGGCAGATTAATATACTGGAGGATGAGTTTAAGAGATTTAATCCCCATTGCAATAAATATGCAACCTATGTGGGGACTTAAACTTTCAATTAGTCAAACTCCCACTTAGACTTTGGGAAACGTTTAATGTTACTTGAATTGGTGCTATTTTAGTGCATTTCTGTCTTTATACTGTGGAAGGCTTTGTTTGGAAAATTTTTATAAAACATTATATTGTTACATATTATTTTGTTTCCTTTCTTAAGATGGAAATAAATGCATTTTGACAGGAAAAGAAGTGTGTGTGTGTGTGTGTGTGTGTGTATATATATATATATATATATATATATATATATATATATATATATATACACACACTCACCTAAAGGATTATTAGGAACACCTGTTCAATTTCTCATTAATGCAATTATCTAATCAACCAGTCACATGGCAGTTGCTTCAATGCATTTAGGGGTGTGGTCCTGGTCAAGACAATCTCCTGAACTCCAAACTGAATGTCAGAATGGGAAAGAAAGGTGATTTAAGCAATTTTGAGCGTGGCATGGTTGTTGGTGCCAGACGGGCCGGTCTGAGTATTTCACAATCTGCTCAGTTACTGGGATTTTCACGCACAACCATTTCTAGGGTTTACAAAGAATGGTGTGAAAAGGAAAAACATCCAGTATGCGGCAGTCCTGTGGGCTGAAAATGCCTTGTTGATGCTAGAGGTCAGAGGAGAATGGGCTGACTGATTCAAGCTGACAGAAGAGCAACTTTGCCTGAAATAACCACTCGTTACAACCGAGGTATGCAGCAAAGCATTTGTGAAGCCACAACACGCACAACCTTGAGGTGGATGGGCTACAACAGCAGAAGACCCCACCGGGTACCACTCATCTCCACTACAAATAGGAAAAAGAGGCTACAATTTGCAAGAGCTCACCAAAATTGGACAGTTGAAGACTGGAAAAATGTTGCCTGATTTCTGTTGAGACATTCAGATGGTAGAGTCAGAATTTGGCGTAAACAGAATGAGAACATGGATCCATCATGCCTTGTTACCACTGTGCAGGCTGCTGGTGGTGGTGTAATGGTGTGGGGGATGTTTTCTTGGCACACTTTAGGCCCCTTAGTGCCAATTGGGCATCGTTTAAATGCCACGGCCTACCTGAGGATTGTTTCTGACCATGTCCATCCCTTTATGGCCACCATGTACCCATCCTCTGATGGCTACTTCCAGCAGGATAATGCACCATGTCACAAAGCTTGAATCATTTCAAATTGGTTTCTTGAACATGACAATGAGTTCACTGTACTAAAATGGCCCCCACAGTCACCAGATCTCAACCCAATAGAGCATCTTTGGGATGTGGTGGAACGGAGCTTCAGTGCCCTGGATGTGCATCTCACAAATCTCCATCAACTGCAAGATGCTATCCTATCAATATGGGCCAACATTTCTACAGAATGCTTTCAGCACCTTGTTGAATCAATGCCACGTAGAATTAAGGCAGTTCTGAAGGCGAAAGGGGTCAAACACAGTATTAGTATGGTGTTCCTAATAATCCTTTAGGTGAGTGTATATATATATATATATATATATATATACACACACACACACACACACACACACACACACACACACACACACACACACATATATATTCAAATTTCAGCACTTTAAAAATCTGTGATTAATCGCTATTAACTGCAAAACATTATGCAATTAATCGTGATTGCAATTTTTAATCCACTGACAGCACTAAAAATTAGATTAAAAAAATACGTAGTGGGGTCATGTGGCAGATTTAGCATACTATGGTTTGAAATGCGCAAAATGTTTTCTGTTACACATACTGTTAAAAACAAAAACAGCAGCCAGCATACAATGTAGTGTACTGCACAGTATGCAGTAAGCAGTATGCTAGTGTCAATGTGCTCTGAATGGAAGTCAATTCACCTTCCTCAGCAGGTCAGCGTGGCTCTGGACCAGTTCTGTGTATTTCTCCTTTAGTTTTGTGTAGCGTTGTTCATTTGCCAGGGCTTTTCCTACAAAAAACACAAATATATGGCTTAGTACATCAAACAGAAGACTTGAGATGCTCCAGACCTCTCACACAAACACACACAATTAGAAAAGTTATCACGCAGCAGTTTGAGTCCCAGCACTTCGTTGTTGTGTGCTTGTATGCTGGTGAATTGGATTGTGGACAATGTCGTTTATTAGTATGTGATTTGTGGCTGTTATGGATTGGGGCCCTACAGGCTGTGTTCCTCCAGAGGGCAGACAGGCTGTCTAATGATCATTCATTACTGCCCTGCACAGCTCTTTCATATCCTTTACTACAGCCCACAAAACATGCCGTTTCTGTATTCTGATCACTGGTTTTTGAAACAGTAACCAATTTTCCAAAAACAACATATTGAGGTAAACCAGTGAGTGTAAAAAATCTAGAAATAAGGGAAGCGTTTCTTCGGTTTACAAAAGAGGAACAAAGTAATGATTTGTTTTAAAGTCCTAAATTATAGCCGTCAGTCCAAGACTAAAGAGTATTAAAGGAACTTAAGCTCTATCAACAGCATCTATGACATGTCCCTCAGCTTGTGTTTACAGTAAAATATTACAATGGAAATCTATGGTGCAAACATTACACAAGGGGAAAAAGCATAGTAACAAAAAACACTGTTCCTTTCACATGATACACTCTAGGGCTAGGCAACATACAGTATATCATGGCGATGATATATTGCGGCAATCAACAGAGATTTTGCTACATCTCATACATAGCGATATGTAAATATCCATGTGCGCGGCATGTGCTTATCTATCAGTGAGTTGGGGCTTTCTGCCATTTTAAATATTTTTAAGAAACAAACTCAATCACTGCGTCCAAATATTCATCCTGCCAAAAACAGCATGCCAATGGAGAAGTATTTCAGAATCCTCAGTATTCATAACATAATATATGAGAAATAACCAGTAGGCCTATAATTTCCTAAAAAATTCTGAAAGGAAAGATATTTATCATCTGAAAAGTGCATCTGTATTTCATGGATGTTTTCTCTTGAGCATGCAAGTGCGCATGAGTTTAGCATGCTTCCCGATATTTGGGCTGCATAGACAGGAGAGTGTAGAGTGGGATTACTCGCACTACTAAATCTGGCGCAGACCACAAAATTGACATCACCCATTTGAGAAGTTTAATAGTCTTTCAAATAGCACCTAAATGGACAAGTCATATATCAAATGGAAGCTCTTGTTCTCTGGAATGTGACTACATACTTTATTTTGTTTGTAGATTTTCAAAAGAATCATAAAGTGAAATAGGATTTCTGTAAGTCTTAAATACAAACATCTATTTATGTGTCGATCACTGCTGCTGTAAGCCCCAAAGAGCAAAAAAAGCCCCAAAGAGCACCAGGAAAAGCATGCTTAACAAATCATCAGAAAAATATGTTTTGGACTATTAATGATAAAAACATATTGGTGATACAAAGGGTAGAATCTCATCTTTCTAATGACACTTAGATTGAGCTTCTAGTCCACTCAGAGGTAGAGATGTTCTATGAAATATTGAAAGGTGGTGCATTAACTGAAAATCAGACTGAATGTCTATGGACGAGCACATCTGTCTTTTTTTATTTGGGCTTTTAAATTTGAATGTGAAACATTGCATGCGGCAGCCCAAAAATGCAGCAGAGTTTAAGGAGTTATTTAATATATAAAAACATTTTTATGATTGTCAAGAAAATTTTTACTATATCGTGATATTTATCTTTATCGTGATAAAAAATTACAAATTTTGTGAAAAGACATTTGCGATATTGCCCACACCTAAATGTACAAGAAACAGAAACAGGAGTTAGGTTAGTAGCTTATTACAAGAAGTATAGTCGGCCTACCACAGTAGACCTATTGTTAAATAATGATGTAGACAACTTTACTGAAATAAAATAAATGTTATATGAACATAAAACATTTCTACTTTTAACTCTCCAGAATGTCTTCCCCAAATATACTTCCATTGTAAGTGCACTACTGTAAACTCAACATTTATTTGTTTTTACAAACTGAGGGACAAGTCCAAATTATTCTTTGTGGTAATTAACAGCATACTGCAAATGATACACATGGCATTTAACTTGTTTTGAACCTAGAACACCCTTTAATATATAGCTGGTCTAAAAAATGGACAAGAGGGACTTTCAGAGTTACAGCCCTTTTCCACCATCGGGCCGAACAGTTCTGAACACGGTTAGTAATATTTCCAGTAGCATTTCCACATGAGCACGGTTTGGCACGGTACGACTGCAAACGGTTCCTCACCGATGGTTTCTCGATGGTGGGAAATTGTGTAAAGAGATGATTTTGTAAACCAGGTACTCATTCTGTATCACGTTTGTTCTTCAGGGATGAGGACTCCCTAAATCAAATAGAAGTTAGACCAAAACCTCTTACTCTCGATGTCGCTCAAGCTGCGCTGCTCTTTTTCTGTGTCCTCTTTGACCCTGCGCAGGTCGTCCAGCTCTGCACGCAGGAACTCACTCTCTCCCAGTGCCTGCTGCTTTAGGTGAGTCTGCTCTGCTAGCTCTGCCTCCAGCTCGTTCACACGCCCCCGTAGTGCTTGACAAAGGCGCCCACTCTGAAAGAGGCCAAAGGAAATTTTACACTGAATATTCAATTCATATTCTTTCTTGTGTAACTATACACATTTAGTAGTGAAACAAAAAGTTTCTTTACAGAAACCAGTGATTCACAGAACCATGATGTGAAGCCATTCATGATTTTACATGTGGATACTATGGTTATGCTACAAATATTACAGTTAAACTAAGACTACAGTCCAAAAACCATTGTCAATTTTAATTAGGTAAAAACTAAAAAGCCCTCTGATGTATTCAGTATGGTAGGGACTAAATCAAAGAACTGAGTCCAATTCAATAAATGGTTCAATTGGGCCAGAGTAGTTAAGTGGTAAAGACGCTGGCTACCACCACTGGAGTTCTGTAGTTTGAATATCAGGGCATGCTGAGTGACTCCAGCCAGGTCTCCTAAGCAACCAAATTAGCCCGGTTGCTAGAGAGGACAGAGTCACACTGGGTAACCTCCTCGTGGTCGCTATAATGTGGTTTGTTCTCGGTGGGGTGCATGGTGAGTAGGGCGTGGGTGCCGCGGTGGATGGCGTGAAGCCTCCACACGTGCTATGTCTCTGTGGCAACGCGCTCAACAAGCCATGTGATAAGATGCACAAGTTGACATCTCAGATGCGGAGGCAGCTGGAATTCGTCCTTCGCCACCCAGATGGAGGCGAATCACTACATGACCAGGAGGACTTAAAAGCACATTGGGAATTGGGCATGCCAAATTGGGAGAAAAGGGGGAACAATTATAAATAAATTGTTAAATATTCAAAATTATACTGGAACTGAATGACTTTTGTGATCTTTGGTTTCAGTCTTCATACTAAAATACTCAGAGTGTGGCAGGGCTGAGGGCGGGGCTGGGTCGTGATTCTACACACCCGGTCCCTTATCAGACTAATCAAGTCTCCGAGAGGGATAAAGGCCGACTGCGGAGGATTGTGCGGGAGAGAGAGAGATGGTTTACGGATATGTGCGTCGTGTGTGTCTTCCGTTTAAGTTTATTATTAAAATATTATTTATATTATCAAGCCGGTTCTTGCCTCCTCCTTTCCATTGAACAACGTTACACTGGTGCCAAAACCCGGGAAGGAGGAGGGTTTAGACACCATAGCTTGTTCCTCGGCCACTCCTCCGCCCTCTAACGGACGACAGCCGCGCCTCTCCGGGCGGATCGGAGGCAGTCCTCCAGCCCCTTGCGGACAGAACGCCCAGCCGCGTTCTAGGGGAACAGAAGGGGTCTCCCCCACCCCTGGCAGCGGTTCTCCCGCTCGAGGCGGTCGGCAGCGAGCCCCTCCCCGCTCGCGGGCGGCGGTCTCAGACCCCGCCGCGTTTCAGCGGCTGGTAGGGGACTCCTCCGCCCCTGGCAGCGGCCCTAACCGCTCCAGGCGGTCGGTTAGGAGCCCCTTCTCCCCTCGCGGTCAGCGGCCGTCCTCCGCTTCCAGGTGGCTGGGCTCCTCGTCCCCCGGGAGATGGCCGCGGCTGCTCCGTTGGGGTGGACGGTAGTGGCGAGAACTCTACTATGGCGTATCGGAGAAATGGCAAGTAAGTGTTTTTTTTTTTTTTTATCTCTCTCTCCTCTCTCACTGCCGCTCCACGTTGGCCTTTTCCCTCTCGTTTAAATTTTATAGTGTTTTTTTTGGGGGGTACTACACTGTTACAGGAAGTACCCCCCATTTTCATTATTTCTGTTTCCCTCCCCTTGTCCCCTCCCTCATCCAGGTAGACGGGGATGACCTGCCGGCAGACGGGGCTTCGGCACACGCTCCCCCAGGGAAAGAGGGGAGGGGCTCCCCTGCCTGAGAGAACGAGGGAGGAATGTGGCAGGGCAGTGGGCGGGGCCGGGTCGTGATTGTACACACCCTGTCCCTTATCAGCTAATCAAGCCTCAGAGAGGGATAAAGGCTGACTGCGGAGGATTGTGGGGGGGAGATAGTTTACGGACATGTCCGTCATGTGTGTGTTTGTGTCTTCTGTTTAAGTTTATTATTAAAATACTATTTATATTATCAAGCCAGTTCTCACCGCTACCTTTCCATTGAACAACGTTACACAGAGTTTCTGGCAGGAAACTGCAGCAGTGCTCAAAAGTACTAAAAGAATGATCAATGTAATGATTAAAGAACACAATTAGAATGAGATTTGTTCAATTCCTTTCAAATCCAACCTAATTTGAAACACATTTCACTAACAAATAGTAAAATATTCAAATTGTCATGTGCTGTATGTTCAGTCTACAGCCATTTCCTTGTTATGCCTTTCTTTTTCATGTCTCTTCTAATGTATCTGCTCATGTTTGTCCTCCTCTCATATCTTGCACTTTACCTCCAGTCTGAAGGACTCCAGCTCCTTTTTCAGGGCCTGTAGCTCTGCTGTGAGCTGCTCAATCAAGCGGTCTCTGAGAAGAGAGATACAAGACAACTCTTCAAGCTGAAGCAAACTGTGAGTCTTTCATTCAGTTAACAATAAGGTTGTAAATTATAAATCAGTATAAATTATTTTCAATAATAATTTAGTAATTAAAAAAAAAAATGTGTAAGATATAGCGAATCGAACCGCCAACCCTGCGATTAGTGGCCAACTCGCTGTCCCACCTGAGCCACAGCCACCCCATTTATGATGCTGATTCAACGAGAGAAATATATCATCTATCCAAGATACATTAGGACTCGAGAGTAGCTGACTTCACATAGAAGCCAGATTAAATCAAGATCTACGCATTATATCATGTTGTATTTGGGCTTGTTTTAATCAGGAGCATCTGCTACAAGAAACCTTGTGCGTTTACATCTTCATATAAGTAAAATGTGACAAAAAGCCACATCTGTTTATAACTTACATGTAGCTCAGTGTGCTTTCATATACAAATACACAGCTTTTACTCGATATATATTGGTGTGTGAGGGCTTGTTGTATTCTACTCATTGAGACATTTCCAACAACATATGACACAACGTGATGATCCAATCTATATTATGTTTTCACCAAATGTTTAATCTATGGTCAATGTTGAGTTAGTTATTAAAAAAAATTAAAAAATAAAACAAGAAATTAATAATTACTTTTCAAAAATGTTTATCTGTAATGATTACATGATTAAAAATTAACCACATTACTAATTACTTTTAAATTACTTTCTAAAATGCTTTTTTTAAGAAAAGCTTTTGTTTCTATGAAAAACGAATTCAAAATAATGTCAATATTTACTTCTTGTTCATTGATCATTAATGACTGTCGATCAAGGATATTTCTGAAAATATAAGTCTTACTTCTCATCTTTGCGCATGCCGTTCTGACTGTTGAAGTTGAATGGGTCTGTAGCAGCAGAGGTGCCAAATAGGTCATCGAATTTACTTTCCACAGTGCTCTAATGAAGAAAAAACACAAGGAGACCCATTCCCGTCTTATGACACAAAACACAGTGAGTTTAAAAACGAGATGACATTGTGTATCTGTATGGTACCGGTAAAGGTGGGATGTCAGTGTCCACCAGATCTTCTGTCTCTACCACATGTTCACTCTCAGGAGACGATGACTCCACTGGAATCACCACTACTGGACTGATGTGCTCGGACAGAGCGGATGCCCGCAGGAAGTTTGGAGGATTCTAAAGAGAATATGACAGAAAGCAAGAGGGAGAAAAGTGAACAAACATCAGTAGTGATCTTAGCAGGCAGCTATGTAAATCAGTTACATAATTTATTTTCACTAGCCATATTTTGTGAATCAGGTTAGGCAGGAATATGTTTGGTATGCAGAAGTCTCACGTCAGGAAGCTGTGGGATCTGAATCAGTCTCTTGAAATACTGCAGGTTACTTGAGCGATAGAACAGACTCTTCACTCTGGAGAGACAGACACAGAGCGAAGGTAAACAGTGAGAAATGACAAAAGAGTGTGTGTCTATCACACACTAGCTTGATAGAGCAGTTTGAGTGAACAGTGAATGACAGACATAAGGGAGTGAACTCACTTCTTAAACTGCTCCTGGAAGCGATCCCTGTGGCCCTGCAGAGTATCTGCTGGCAGACCTGAAGGACATGAGAGTGAGAGAATGCCGAACATGACAATGAGAATGTCAAGAAACTGATTCACCACTAAGCCCCGCCCCTCCTTATTTACAGTTGTTAGCTTTACCTAACTTTGCTATTAGCACGTGAACGGACCCTTTTCACAGTCTGTGATGGCACGTTTTAAACTAATTTAGCAGCATAAATCTAGTAAAACTTTTTATATTTTCCATTTCTTAATTGTACATTTTTTACATTATTCTTCATGTTATATTACCATGGCATTAATAAAATACAAAAAGTCAACACTGCTGCGACTGGGTTTCAAATACAGCTGGTGAGGCAGTGTAGTAAATTTGGCATCTTTCTCTTATCTGACGGTCGTAATCCACCTCTCTTTTTTTCCCCCTCTATTGGAAAATCGTGGAAACGTAATAGTGGCTTTTTTTTTTGCTGTTGGAGCAAATGGGAATGCAAAAATAATATTTGTAGTGGCATTCCAGTTGCAGCAATAGAAGTTTACCTAATTATTATTTACTTCAGCGATCCAAAGCAGAAATGTGTAAAGGGTCCATTACCTCAATTAATTAATAAATATTGTTTATATAATAATAATTACAACATTATTTATAACATTATTAATACATATAATTATAATATAATTTTATTAGATCTTGATCAACAGTGAATTTACAGTATATTTAATAATAATATCTGGCTGTTAAAAAAGTTCAGTATGCCACGGAAGGCTTACATCTAAAATGTAAAACTTGGGAAAGAAAATGCATGATGGTTTGATCATAATCAATCCATCATATCATTTGATATTGATTTCAATTACTAACAATAGGCATAACTAATACTTGCACAACACTGTTTCTAATGCTACCACAACATACTTCTGAACAGGGACTAAAAACAAAATGTTTTTCATTTCGGTTCGTTCTGAGCAAACACTGTATTTTTTCATTCTGGTTCAAAAGTTCTGCCGCCTCCTTTCCAAAAAGTTACTGGTTAGAGCGAAATAAACAAATGGTTAATAACTTTTTTTAAATGACAGTACTCGCTGCTAAGAAGTGGGTGAAATACAAATTGCAGCGTTGCAGTTGAAGAGAAGCAAGCAATCTGGACTGAAAAACGCTAAAAATAAGTCAAAAATCATAACACGCAAACAGTTAAAGGTGCACTCAGCGATTCCTGAGAAACAATGTTGATCATCAAACTCAACTGCCAAAACCAGCGCAAAAAAAAAAAAAAAGTCAGTCCACTAGGCGGCAACATGAAAATCACCAAAAGGCTTACTCACTCCAATGTTTTTATGAAAGACAGTGCTTGCTGTGGGCATATCAATTAGATATTCCTTAGAATATATTCTCAGTTTGGCCGGAAACAAAAAAGTGTAAGTCTGAAAGTCTGTCTTGGTCGCAAGCGGATTAGTATCTAATTCACTCTCTGATGACTCCAGCTAACCTATCCGTTTTTTTGATGTCCGACAATCTTGTAACCAACTAAGAGAATTTAATTTCCATGGAAGTAATCGATCAATGTATTACAGCCAAATCCTCCAAGTCCGCCACGACCTTCGCCAGTTTTGTCAACATGTTCATCAATTCACGTCGGATTTCTTTTAAATTCCCCGTCTGAATTTAATCCGGGGCTTCCAGCTTGCCACTGCGGCGAATCAGCTTGAGCACGTAAGTGGCTTTTAATATCTCCAGAGCCCAAGGATTTAGAATTTTTTTACATATTGTCTTCCTAGGACAGTCAAGAATCATTGTGTATCGAATCTCACCGGTTAATGACACAAATAGCATTAAAATTAGCAAAGAGCGCAAAGCTCGCCGCTCACAATTCCGTTCCTCGCATGGCGCCACCCGACTCCATTTACGGAGCGCACCTTTAAGTAAAATTTTAAAGATTTGTTTCAGAATCAAAACCCAGCAGCATCATGTCTGACAATAATTCAGTGAAGACCTGGAAACATCTGAGAAAACTGCTTTTTACCTCTAATAATGTTTTCCTTGTATATGAATTAGACGTGCATTTCTATGTAATTATACATAGCTGTTAAAAAGGTCTTCATTCACAGAATATGACATCCACAATGGACAATTAGGCAAATAAATGTGTGATGAAGCAGTTTCCTTCAGCTTCAAAGCACGTAATTCGGGCAACATTAAATGGTGTAGTTCCAAAAAAATACGGTGATAAAACTTTTGGCCTTCAGTTTCATTAAAAATGTATGGGAACAAAATTAACCAGTTATAACCGGTTACCAGCATTTAAAAATAACGTTTTCACTCCGGAACAATTGAAAAGCACTTTGTTCTGTTTTTTCGTTACTTGATCCGTTTTTAGTCCCTGACTATGAATCCTTTAAATGTAATCAAATTAGATTAAATTTACTTTGAATCAAGTGTAAATCATCCTTATTGGTGCTATTGAGTGCTGACACAGTTTAATCAGTAGCATGGACTTTTACAGAAATTATCTAAACACACAGGAAATAAATAAACATATAGAAGTAAAGAGCAATTGTTTGCTGACAATATGGTGGATAGCAACAGTTTTGTATTGGTCAGAAACACTTTAAAGGCGGGGCTTAACGATGGGTCAGTGATTTCTCTGTGAGTGAGAGAGAGAAGAGTGATGTTGTGCATGGACAGCAGGTGGCAGGACTCACAGGAGTGGAGTTTGAAGAGCAGTTTGACGGTATAGTCGTACAGATGACTGCAGTCCAGGATGACCTGAATCATAGGAGCCAGACGACACTGACCTGCTGCCGTCACCGACACCGAACGAGACATATCCAATGAGCTGAACACTGAGGAGAAACACACACATTAGCACACAGAAATACCCAGCAATATCCATCAAGGCCAAAGTATACTTGGGGTGTGCGCGTTGCAGATCCTTCGGGGCATAGTATGTAATGCAAATTGCGTTTTCAGCACAGCCGCGCTGCCTACATTTCCTTGATTCACGCATGCGGTCCTCGTCTGTGCACATCGTCTGCACATGCACTGGCCATTGACTGTACTAAAAGACTGTCACAAAGCAGTTGTAGAGCGCATGCGTCGAACGCATTTCTATTAAACACAGGAAATTAGTGGGGAATCAAACCTGTGTGATAACATCTGCACCAAGTCAAAAACATGTACAAATTTTCATGACATGGGCCTATAACCTTAAAAATATTGTATGTTCAAAATACTCTAAATAGCAATATTAAAAAAGGGACAGTTCACCCAAAAAATACAAATTATACTGTCATTTACTCAACCTCATGTTGTTCCGAACCCGCATGACTTTCTTCTTCAAAAACACAAAAGAAGATGTTAGACAAAGTGACAGCATCAGTCATCATTCAATTTCATTGTATGGTAAAAAAAGATGCAATGAAAGTTAATGGTGTCTGAGGCATCTCTTGTGTTTCATGGAGGAACTTAAAGGGATAGTTCACCTAAAAAAGAAAATTCTCTCATCATTTACTCACCCTCATGCCATTCCAGATGTGTCTGACTTTCTTTCTTCTGCAGAACACAAACAAAGATTTTTAGAAGAATATTTCAGCCCTATAGATCCTCACAATGAAAGTGAATGGTGACCAGAACTTTGAAGCTCCAAAAGGACATAAAGGAAGCATACATGTAATTCATATGACTCCAGTGGTTAAATCTACAACTTCCGAAGTGATATAATAGGTGTGGGTGTGAAACTGATTAATATTTAAGCCCTTTACTATCAATCTTGTTTTTGGCGAAATATTTACCTGTTTCTCACCCACGTCTATCAAATGCTTCTGAAGAGATGGATTTAACCACAGGAGTAAACTGGATTACTTTTATGCTTCCTTTATGTGCTTTTGGAACTTAAAAATTTTGGTACACATTCACTTACATTGTATGGACCTGTTGTAATATTCTTCTAAACATCTTTTTTGTGTTCAGCAGTAGAAAGTCATACACATCTGAGATGGCATGAGGGTGAGTAAATGATGAGATAATTTACATTTTTTGGGTGAACTATCCCTTTAAGTCATACAGTTTGGAACACCATGATTGTGAGTAAATTACAACAGAGTTTTCATTTTAGGGTGAACAATGCCTTAAAAAAATTTAGTTACTTTCTTTTCTTTTATGAATCCTTCATTCAATTCATTCCTTTTAGAAAGCTCCTTTTATCATTCCATCCATCTCATTGCCTGTTTCCTCATTCACATTCATCCCCATACATCAGTCTCTCTTTCCCCCTCCCTCTGTCTCGCACTCAGTGATGCAGGCTCCTATGAGACTCAGTCTTCTCAGCACACAGAGGTGTGGTTTCCTGTGCCAGGGAGCTGTGCTGTAGCCAACAACACTTTCATTAACTTCTTCCTAATGCTTTCATCACCGGTACACTGAGAACGAGCAGTGTTCTGGATAGATTTAGCGGACGTTAACACTGGATACATTTAGCCAGCTCTGCATTTTAAAGGGATAGTGTATCCAAAAATGAAAATTCTGTCATTGTTTACTCGCCACATGATTTTCTTTCTTTCCTGGAACACAAAAGGAGATGTTAGGCAGACTATTAGTCTCAGTCACCATTCCCTTGCATTTATTCTTTTGACATACAATGAAAGTGTATGGTGACAAACAATAAAATTCTGCCAAACATCTCAATTTGTGTTCGCAAAATATTTGGGTCTTGTGGTTTTTCAGAAAAGTACAATTTACAGCAAAATTCCAGCAGTTTTTGACCAATTAATTTCCATTATTCCAGTACCTTTCCAGTTGTTTTAAATGCAGGATAAGGATTTTTCAATTCGCTAATGAATCATTCAGGCTGACTCAGAACAATTCGCTCACAGATTGACCAACACCATGACTTGCAAGCATGTTTTACTATTACTCTAAATTTCTGTTATATCTACATGTTTCCCATTACATGGGAACCCTAACAGAGTAGTCACAAGATCACAGTACTGACATCTTGAGCTAACATATAAGAGGGGGCCTATAACCACATGATGGTAACTGCCACTCAAACACCTGCACCCAGCCTAAAACTTACCACCCAGGAAAAGATTCAGCTCACACTCCAGGTAATCAAACATCTCCACCGTCAGCTGGAAGCTACAAGTGTGAAGAGACACATGTGAATGAAATTGCAGTAGGGAACATGTCTTTTTTTAGTCTACTGTATATTCAGCTATAACTAAATATTAAACTGCTAATAATATTAGCAATACACCTTAATATTTTTTGTGATGGTTATCATTCTGTGAAAATGTCATACATTTACACATCTATTCAGGAGGACTAAAAAACACAAAGCGTGTGAGAAACAAAACAGTACTCACAAATTATTGACGTCGTTCTCGCCCGCCTCATCAAGCTGCCTGTTTGACATCTGTAGGTTGCCAGGGAAACGAGGGTTCTGGGAGGGCATTGATGTAAATGTTAGATTGTGACTTTCTTTCCTTGAATGACATTTATAGGGGTGTAATGGTTCACTCATCTCACAATTTGGTTCACAATTCTTTGAACTAAGCCCGAATCAAGAAAAGTTAAGATGGAACGTTTTTTTTATTATTATTATTACTTTATAGACATAAGCAAAACAGTTTGTTTGTTAAAAATGTAGCTAAAATTACTTTTCTTAAAAGTGCTAAATGATCTATCAGAGATGTACTGGGACTAAAAACAGCCCAGAACAGGGAAATAGTGCCACTAAATGGGAATATTAGCTAATAATCCTGCTTACTGAACATACAGAATTATGTTAGATACAAATGCTGCTTACACACTGTCAATGATTACAAACATTTAAAATATTTTAAATTAAAATTGTATTTTAAAAAAATAATATTGTCTATGATTACATAGATTACAATATATTCTTCAACTTAAATATTATTATAATTTGTAAACAAATACTAATATATTATAATAGTAATATATCTCAATCGTGCACATTTATCTTTCACGCTTTTATTTTGACAATCAGAATTCTCCAGGAAGTCCTGTAAGTGTGTCTGTTTGTAGGCAAGTTCACAGTAGTTTAATTCGCTTCTTATTCAAATTCTGGTAAAATGCCTAAAAACCTCCAGTGCCATTTTTTAAGTGAACCGAACTATTGAGCATCTACATCTGAGATGTTCGTTAGTAGCACTCAAATATTGCGCACGGAAAGAAGGCTAAAAATAGCCACGAGAGTGTGTGTGTAAACGGAGCAGCGCCATTCACTGACCAATCCAGGTATCGGATTGGTGCAACCCTAGTTAAAATGCCCACTGAAGTGTTGGAAATGGTTTATTCGCATGAATGATGACGTGTCATGACCATTTGTAAAGTTCGATGGCAATGCGCTCATCAGATGGTATAGATGTGCGAGAGCTTGACGTGACTAGAGCGACGAAAGGCCCGACCATGGCATACAATTCTTCAAACGTAGCCCTGGTTAGTCGGAAGTGCATCACCCACCGATCGTCATTAAAGTAGGTCCTCACAATCCACCAGGACTGTTTCGAGCGCAGGCGCTCCCAGGTATATTGAGGCTGTCGGAAAGGGAATAGCCATTTGCGCCCTCATTATTTGAGCTATTGCACTTATTCTGCGATGTCTCCTGGCAGCATTTAATAACATCATGTACAATTGATTTATTACAACAAATAAAACACTGCCTGAAGCAGAGGTCGTTCAGCTGCTCCATGACAAAACAGCAGACTCCCTCAAGATAATTCGCATTTACAATATGCATTTTCTTTAGTCGAATTTACAGAAATGTGCTTTAAAAATGCAAAACATTTTGATGGAAACTCAGCTACTGCTAATCCATGGCCGTACTCTCATTGTAGAAAGCATTTTATTGGACAAATATTTGTATACACCCCCAAGCACAAGAGGATGTTATAAATATTTTGTTCTATTTTCCTGGAAGAGAAAGTGTATCAATATTTTAATCATATTTATCTGTAGACATTTTATTTTGCTTTTAGGAGTGTACTAGCATATGGATGGCTTCAAAGCTAATGGACATGGACTAAAAGCAAAACAAATCCTTCAGATCTCCTTCAAGGCCTCATTCACTCACTTTGATGTGAAACTCCATTTTGGTGATGAGCAGTTTGAGGTAGATGCTGCACAACTTCCCGTAGCCTTCACTCAAATGACCCTGATGGGAGAGAGAGAAGAGAGTGAAGAATAGGGGGAGGCTGATAACTTTAAAAAGAAATGTCATTGTTGCCCTTCTAAAGCACCAGTAGCAGCTAATGAGACTTCAACTCACACTTAGTTCATCAGCTTCTCTTCACAATTCAAAGTGTGAGTCATTGAGGCAGATTAAGGTCAGGTTTGGTGTGTGTGAATATGTTTTTACATACACACATAATAAAGACACATACACTTCTAGTAAATGAGCTCATTTTTTCACTTCCTTTTCCCTCCATCAATCACTGTGATATCATAACAGGAAGTGGGATGTAGTGTCCACAGGAAGTATTTCTCCTATGTCAAATCCTTTAGCATATTCTCAGCAAATACTTGGCAGGGTACAACTAAAAGGTATTTCCAGTAACAAAAAGTTGCAACTCAGCATGTTCTATCCGATTCTTACTGTTGGCTTTGGAAACAAAGTTGTACACTGCATAAAGAATGCTTTTATTACACAGCTCTGTAATTTATAATTAAATAATGTATTATTGTAATTTAAACTGAAATCAATAGTTTATATCCATTTATTTAACAAGCAGTTGTGTGATAAGTGGGATAATGAGCAGCCAGACAGTCATTTTCATAATATAGCTACAATAATATACATAATTTAACTCCAATAGAACTCTTATTAAAACTAGAATTTGAATTCAGCTGTTTCTGGAGAATCTCTGGTCTCTTTTTTCTCACAGAACAATGTAATTTTAGCTTAAATCAATATTTCACATTAATGTATTTATTTATTGGGCAAGTAGTCAGGTAATAAGTGGTATAACAAGAATTCAGTCCATTATTTATTCATTTGTCAAGTAGTTGTGCGATATGCTGGATAATGAGCAGTCAGATGGTCATTTTCGTAATATAGCTAAACACCTTACATAACTCTGAAACAAACCATTGAATGTAGCTGTTTCTGGAGACTCTGCTGTCTCTTTCTTCTCACATAATAATCTAATGTCAACTCAGATCATTATATCATGTCCATTTAATTGATATTTGGTATGGGATAACATACACTGAGCCATACATTGTGATAAAATAAACCCTTTGTGTAAATGATGACAAAATATTCCATTTGGATGGGCAATACCTTCGAGAAATTAAAGGCCGTCAATATGACATTAGGGACGTTTGACCGGTAAACTTATAACAAGTAGCACTTCTTCCAGAGTGCCAAACACAAACACGTCATTGTTGGCTAATTAAAGATCATCTCTCCTCCGTTGAGGTTAGTGTGTCTGACTCATACTCAGAATGCCAAACTATTCAGCTGTCAGTCAGCAGTAATAAAATATCTTGCTGACTGACATGCTAACAGTTTCCACAATGAGATGGAAACCCTAGGGAACTTGACAAGGCCACATTTAATACGACCTAGAATTATATTGAGCACTTCTCTGTTTTAGTATGAAATAATTTAAACCAGCTGCCGCAAGTTGTGTTCACACTCTTACCCACATCCTGCTCATGTCGTTTAAGTCAGATTTGTGCCGCATGGAGTCTTTAATGACCTGATGGGAGAGAAAGAGAGAGGGTTTGAGACACAATCCCATGGTATAACACTTCATATTAAACCTAGTTTACTGCCTACATCAGCTGCTACCATCTAAGGCAGTGTCCTAACTGAAATGGATCTGCATAAGTAGCAGATCTGGAATGCTCTTCGTAGGCATCGAATTCCTCAATATGAATTATACAATCATCAAGTTACTGACGTGCTGAGTTTAGAGTTTGGGAGCTGTTTTAGAGATATTTGGGAGTACAGAGAATGACAGAGGAAGAAGCATAGTGCAAAAGACAAAGAGATCAATCAAAAGAAAGAGATAGAGGTTCAATTAGACCTGAATGTCAAAGTACTCACATTTGGATGGCCGTCCCTCAGCAGTTTGTGGAAGACATGGCAAAATTTCCAGCAGAGTACTGCATTGCTGGAGAGGGGCAGGCGGTTGACAGCAAGCCAGAAGGTGTGAGCCCCCTTCTCATGATGCGTTCCCAATATGCAAGGTAAAGACTTCAGTCAAGGAGAAGACTGGGGGGCACAGATGTAAACAGGTGGCTCCACAAAATTCTGAGGAACCTTTTACAGCTAACAGTAAAGGTGCACAAAATTTTTACCTCATTAAAATACAACTACTTTTATGATACATTTGAATCCTTGAGAAGAAAGTAATACAGGTTTGAGTCCTGGTAAATTATAACAAAATAAAAAATTTGGGGTGAAAAGTGGGGCCTGGGTAGCTCAGTGAGTATTGATGCTGACTACCACCACTGGAGTCGTGAGTTCGAATCCAGTGTGTGCTGAGTGACTCCAGCCAGGCCTCCTAAGCAAACAAATTGGCCCGGTAGCTAGGGAGGGTAGTCACATGGGGTAACCTCCTTGTGGTCGTGATCAGTGGTTCTCACTCTCAATGGGGCATGTGGCAAGTTGTGCACGGTTTGCTGGGAGTAGCATGAGCCTCCACAAGCGGGGTCTCCCGCATGTGTTATGCACAATGAGCCACATGATAAGAGAAGCAGACTGACTGTCTCAGAAGCAGAGGAAACAGAGACTTGTCCTCCAACACCCAGATTGAGGTGAGTAACCGCACCACCACGAGGACCTACTAAGTAGTGGGAATTGGGCATTTCAAATTGGGAGAAAAAGGGGACAAAATAAATAAAAAAAAATTGGGTGAACTAATCCTTTAATCAGTTTGGCAGATATATTGGTACATCAACACCTTATCTTGAGGTGGCTGTGGGGAGAGCATAGGTAGTCCACCTGACTCTTTTACATCCACATTTGTGTATATTACCCTTTCATGGTAACACAAACAAAAGGATATTCCTGGCATGTTTCTCTTTGACAGCAATCTCCTGTGTGTTTATGGCCTTGTTGATGCTCACTGCCTGTGGAAGAGAGAAAGAATATGAAATGTTGTGCTTTCGTTCTGCCTTCCTAGAGAAGTTTAAAGATTAGACAACTCATGGCAGAAGAGCCTTCCTGTGTGCTGAGGGAAACAGTGTTTTAGTGTTTCAGTCGAGGCTTATTGAGCAACTATAACCCTGCAGTGCAACAGCTACTGAATACAAATGAAGTTCAGCTAAAGAAGTGTTTGACATTACCTAAAAAACACTTTTTTTTTATTCAGATAACACTGAATATTTTAGGAATTTCCGACTATAAACATGCACATGGACTAGTGTGAGACAAAATATACAGTACCTATAGAAAGTCGTCATACCTTCAAAATCATTATCATTTGTCACATTACACCCTGGAAATTTAAATACATTCAACCTAACCTTTTCCAGCTGAATTTAAACATTACAACCTTCAACATCAAAGTGAAAATAACATGAAAAACAATTCAGAACAATTATTACAAATTAATAAGTAAAATACCTAGTTTAGATAAGTGATATGCCCCCTAAGAGTAACCATTTCAAACTTTCTAAAGTACAACCAATCACCTTTCAGATCATATACATGGCTAATTGGCCCCCACCTGACATCAACAGTTTTGAATACTGTAGAATAAAACCTGGATGTTCCATGATGATTCCATTACTAATAGTGCATGATAATGTATTCAAGAATTCACCATGGTTGGAATGGTGCTTTCAAAAGACTTCCGGGATAAAATCGTGGAAAGGCACAGGTAAGAAGGGTACAAAAGAATTTGTAATTCATATATCCCTCGGAGTACCGTTCAGAGCATTATTAAAAAGTGGAAAGCACATGTCACCACCAAAACCATACCTAGATCGGGCCATCCAAAATGGATGACCGTGCGAGGAGGATATTGATCAGGAAGCTATCAAGAGGCCGAAGGCAACTTTGAAGGATTTACAAACCCTCATGACTGAGACTGATCGGTCTATGCATGTGACAACAATCTCCAAAGCTTTATACAGGGTTCCTACAGAATTTCAGATGGACTATTTTTCAATTCATGTTGGGACACTAAAAAAAAACTGTGTGAGAAGCCATGGCCAAAGACATCTGTCTGAATGTGTATGGCTGTAGCGGCAGTGCTAGAGTGGATAAATATAAAGATACAACTCTTCCGAGAGGAAGAAAGAAATTCATATGGTTTGGTAAATGGAGTAAATAAAAAGGTGAGTAAACGATAGCAGAATTGTCATTTTTGGGGGTCTATTCCTTTAAATAAAAAAATAGCCACACTCTTTTTCCAAGAACCAATGATGCAATGATATAAAGATAAGCATATGACAAATAATCAATGAGCCATTAAGTATGTGAGAAGGTGATCAGAAATGCCGTACAGATATTTCCACCAAGACACAGGAAATGAAGATCTCTAAACATATTTGAGTACAAACACTGCAGCGCAAGTATCCAATTAAGCAGTCAAAAACTCCCAGTGCTAGTGTGAGCAGCTCCCAAAGAGACGTGGTCCAATTTGTCTACACTGATACTTTGTCGTCTGTGTGAATGCAATGTGCCAGCTTCCCCAACCTCTTGGCATTGGTCAGCGAATTTACTGGAATCCTGGCCCCATTATCTCCATCACAGGCACTGGCAGCTGATACGAATAAGTGATAACAATTTGTTAATGCCAGAAAAGGTGAGAGCCTTAGAGTAGATGGTGAAGATGAATTCAGTGTCCTCAGTGGAATCTCATGGAAACATGTCTGTGTCCAATTTCACCCCAAAATCAAAAGAAAACTATTTGATATTTTGCATAAAGAAACCAAAGCGTATTTTAGACCATTAAGATATTATTTTCATGAACAAACGACTCGGTTACTAAGGTAACCTCGGTTCCCTGAGAGAGGGAACGACTATTGCGTAAGTAGCTTACGCTATGGGAAAACTCAGTTTCTCGAGAAATATTGAAGTCTTTATGTAAAACGCATTGCAGCTGCACAGCAGACAGTGATGAGCGAAGCAGCTCGGTCATTGGCTGTGCTGCGGCAACTGCTCAAACCAATGATGGGGCGATTTAGAACGCGCCACCAATGGGGGCGCGCCCCGCTTTCGCGCGCTCATAGCCTGCTGAAATTAGCATATGAGGGCTATATAATGAGCATCCCGGCCAGAGGCGAGCTATTTAGTGGGGTATGACAGGGCGCCCTTACCTACAAGGTGGGGTGCTCCTTGTACAAACACAAACACATATCTTATGTACTGAGTTTTTTGTGTACTGGTACACATAATAAACCCTCTAAGCCGGTCAGAGACGGACCTTATAAGGGAGGAGATAATGCCCAGCATGTACATACTCCAGTTCATTCCACAGTCAGACTGACAGAATGTTGGAATGTAGTGAGGGGACCTGTAGGTTATAAAACCTGATAAATGTCGAAGGCGAGGCCCAGCCTGCCGCCGCACAAATATCTTCAATGGGTATCCCACTCGACCATGCCCACGAGGAGGCCATGCTCCTCGTAGAGGCATTGAAGGCCCTTGGCTTCATAAGCTAGCGCTATAGCATCCACTATCCAGTGCGATATTCGTTGCTTTGAGACAGCGAGACCCTTAGTTCGGCCGCCAAAGCATACAAATAATTGTTCCGTCTGTCTGAACAGGGCAGAACGTTCCAAATATACTCTGAGTGCCCTGACCGGGCAGAGTAAATTTGCGTCGCCTTCGTCTGCTGAAGACGATAGCGCTGCCAGAGATATCACCTGTGCTCTGAAGGGTGTAGAGAGCACCTTAGGAATGTACCCGTGCTTTGGCCTAAAGGACAACTCTGCAGTCGTTAGGTCCAAATTCCAGGCAAGCAGCGCTTGATGACCGCGCGTGCAGGTCGCCCACTCTTTTAACTGAAGCGAGTGCCAGCAAGAGCGTGGTTTTGAGCGAGAGCTGCTTGAGGTGCACGGTTCGGAGAGGTTCGAACGGGGCACCTTTGAGTGCGTCCAGGACCGCGGCCAGGTCCCAGATCGGCACCGAAGGTGGGCGAGGAGGGTTCATCCTCCTAGCGCCTCTTAGGAAACGAACAATCATATCGTTTTATCCTAATGAATGTCCTTTATCAGGATTGTGTGACGCCGCTATGGCAGCCACATAGACTTTGAGCGTGGAGGGTGTGCGGCCCGCCTCCAGCAGCTCCTGCAAAAAAGCGAGTACACTCGGTATCTCGCACGTTTTGGGGTTCAAGCTCTTGGTATCACACCAGTCACTGAACACTTTCCACTTTTGGGCATAAAAGCCTCGTAGAGGGGCTCGTGCCTCAGCAATGGTTTTCAGAACTCCACTGGGGAGGTTCTCGGGAACCCGTTGAGGGGCCATGCATGGAGGGCCCACAGATCGGGCGGGATGAAGAATCATCCCGCTGGCCTGTCCGAGGAGGTCTTGCCTCAGCGAATCGGCCATGGGGCAGATTGCATCATCTGTACCAGCTCTGGAAACCATGTCTGGTTTTTCCAGAGTGGGGCTACCAGGAGCACTGCACATTTCACCTCCCTGATCCGACTGATGACCTGAGGCAGCATCGTGATCGGGGAAAAGCATACAAGGGGCTGCTCGGACAGATTTGGGCGAGATGCGTCCGTGCTTTTGAGAAGAGAGGGCAGTCGGCGTTTTCCTTGGAGGCGAAGAGGTCGACCTCTGCCTCGCCAAAGGTTCGCCATAACCACTGAACCGTCCGAGGGTGGAGAGACCATTCTCCTGGGAGAACTTTGTCTCTGGATAGCATGTCCGCTCCTTGGTTCAGGGCGCCTGGCACGTCGCTGCTCTTAGCGGCGCAGGTGGTGTTGTGACCATAGGATGAGCTCCCTGCCCATAGAGTGCAGGGAGCTCGACCTGAGTCCACCTTGGCGATTTATATACTGAAACTACCGTCATGTTGTCCGTTCGGACCAGGACGTGTTCGCTTTGCAGGTACGAAGCAGGGCTCTGAGAGCCAAGGCGACCGCTTTCATTTCCAGACAGTTTATGTGTAGGCGCTTTTCGGGTTTGACCAAAAGCCGGAAACAGGCCTGCCCTCGTAAAGGGCCCCCCATCCTATTTTGGAGGCATCTGTCGTGATAATTTTTCTCCGCGTATTCACGCCCAGACTCACGCCGGTTTGATACCATTTTATGGCTTTCCAGGGCGTCAGGGCTTTTATACAGCCGTGATTCGCTCTGATCAAAAAGTGGCCTGAGCGCCACGCGTGAGTGGGGACGCGGCTCTTGAGCCAGCGCTGGAGAGGACGCATGTGCAACAATCCTAGCTGGAGTACAGCTGATGCCGAGGCCATGAGGCCGAGCATTCTCTGAAATCGTTTGACGGGGGCGTGCACGCCCGTTCTGAACGATGTTGCAAGGTGTCGAATAGAGAGCGCGCGCTCTGATGAGAGGCGTGCTGTCATCTGCACTGAGTCTAGCACTATTCCCAGAAAAGAAATATTCTGGCTGGGGGATAGCACGCTCTTTGCAAAATTGATTCTCAGACCCAGGCATTGTAAATGGCTGATAGTCCAAGATCTGTGTGTCATTAACTGAACCTCTGACTGTGCTATGATTAGCCAATCGTCGAGGTAATTCAGTATCCGCACTCCCCGCTGTCTCAGGGGGGAAAGTGCTGCATCCATACATTTCGTGAATGTACGGGGGGCCAATGATAGGCCGAATGGTAGTACTGTGTACTGGTATGACTGTCCCTCGAAAGCGAATCTCAGAAAAGGCCTGTGATGAGGCGCTATCGGGATGTGAATGTAAGCGTCTTTCAAATCCACTGATAGAAACCAATCCCCGGGGCGAACTTGCGCGAGGATATGTTTGGTTGTTAACATTCTGAACGAGCGGATCATTAACGCTTTGTTCAGATGTCTGAGATCCAGGATGGGGCGAAGGCCACCGTCCTTTTTCGGGACGAGAAAATAGCGGCTGTAGAAACCCGCCTCGCTCAAAGAGGGAGGAACAGTTTCTATAGTGCCCTTCTCTATCAGTTTGAGCACCTCGGTGCGTAGAACATGTGACGCATCTTTCCTCACTTTCGTCTCGACCACCGCTGAAAAGCGGGGTGGTCTGCGAGCGAATTGAAGTGAGCATCCGTGTTTTATTATGTTCAAAACCCATTTCGGCATGTCGGGGATTTTTTCCCAGGCTTCTGCTCGCACAGATATGGGCTGAATGCCGGCTGGGGGTGTGTCACAGTGGGCACAGGACTGTGTTGGTGCTGCTCAAGACTTGTAGATATAAAGCAACCTGACAAAATTACTAGATGCTTTCGCCATCTTCTTTGTTTGTACTCAACACTCTGTGGAAGAATGCCAAGGTGCGCAGGCGCGTACTGCTTCTTTACAAAGTGACATTGCCAACTACTGGCCTGGCATGCATAATACAGCGTATTTAGTTGTTCTCGCGGCTCCGTGTGTACGCAAAAATGCGAAGGAAAAACTTTTCCGTATTTAGTACATCGTTGTCTTGTAAACGCACCCTAAAATAGCTTTCTAAATATTCTGTGCCAGATTAAGATGCAAAGACAACTTTAACCCATTCACAAATTGATTGCCCTTAAAAGTGTAAATACTGTGGCACCATCAAAACATTGCTGTTAGTTTGAGAGGCTAACCAGCCTCACATTGCAACAAATAGGCTCAACCAATGTTGTGAGTTTAGGACAGGACTATCCATTTGATCCCTTACAGAAGGGGAGAGTATTTTGGAATCTGAAAATTACAAAAAAGTTATTTTTGCAACTCGTTTGGTGCCGCTAGAGGTTCAGAAATTACACACTTCACCCTTAAATAATATCTTTCTAAATAAAATCTTTTTTGACATAACAGTAAGAACTAAAAATCTTTTGTGTGCAATACAGTGATGGGAATTATGGGCAATGAGAAATTGGCCGATTCTGTCAAGTAAATGTACTGATCATATTTAATATAAAAATATATTAATATGTTACAAAATGAAGCCTACATTTAGGACCATTAAGATCTTTTGCATTGTGACATTATTTTCAGGACACTTTAAGCACATTTTACCCTCAATTCTCATTACCATATCACAATTCACATTACCATATTATTTTACTTTTATTATTCCCATAGTTTTCAATAATGATTCTCAGTACTGCAAAAAAGCAATGTTAAAGTAAAAAAGATGCTGTTATAAAATAATTTGTTTAAATAACAATCAGCCAAATTGAAAAACTGTATGAGGTCGACTGTTAGTGGATTTTGCTAAAATCTTAGTCTTTCCTTATTTTGGACAGCATTGACATTAAGGCTACAAGAGTCCAAAATGAATACAATCCCAAAAGCAATTTATTGTGAAACCAGAATCTCAATTATAACTAAACAAATTAATATTTGGTGCATTACAGGGAACTTTCAACGTAAAACAAGTCTGAAATACACAGGGGACTCTTATTTTAAAATTGAAGAGACTTGGCTAACTTAAAATGATCTATATGAAAGTGTTTACCAAATTATGCTTTTTACATCCTATATATATATATATATATATATATATATATATATATATATATATATATATATATATATATATATATATATATATATATATATATATATATATTCACCAGATGATGAGTTTATATGTATATGTTTCACAAGATGAGGTTTATTTTTGAAGAACTTCTTAAAAAATTATTAAATAAAAGAAAAAAAAACTAAATGTCAACACCTGTCAGGGTTGTATGTGTTTTGTTCCATGCCATGTTTGTTCCTGTTTCCTTTTCATATGATCTTGTCATGTGGTCCCCTAGTCATGTGATTTCATGATTCCCTCCATGTTCATGTGTCTTGTTTTCATTGGTTTATTGTCTAGTTACCTTGTTATCAGTTCTCTCTTGTCATTGGTTTATTGTCTAGTTACCTTGTTATCAGTTCTCTCTTGTCATTGGTTTTCATTATGTTTCTTCTTTGTCCATGTATTTAAGCCTCATGTTTGACATTGTCTGTTGTCAGGTATTTTTTGTGTAACATCATGTTATTGTTTACACCAAGCACGAGTTCCATGTCATGGCCGCCAAGCCTGAGTTCCTCAACATGGTTGCTGAGCTAGCGCCATCTTTTGCCCCGGATCAGGTGTCTGCTCCATGTCACAGCAACACCTTAGCCTGCTCCATGCCATGTCACAGCCACGCCTCAGTCTGCTCCATACCATGTCACAGCCAAGCTTCAGTCTGCTCCATGCAATGTCTCAAGACTCACCTCTGGTCAACAAGCCAACGCCCAAGCCTGCCACGGTCAACGAGCCAACGCCCATGTCTGCCACGGCCAATGAAACAGCGTTGCAAACCTCATCTGTTCCAGAGCCATCTCTCACTGGGCTATTTGAGTTGGAATTGGTTCCAGCCCTTGTACCACACCCGGAGTTCTCCTGATCAGCTGGTTCCCCCCCAAGCCAATCATCGCCCTCTGAGATATCACAGACACAGAGAACTTTCGAACCTCCGACTCTGACTAGACCCTCCGAGCCCTGGACTCTGCCTTGGCCTGTCGATCTCTCGACATCACCTCATCTCATGTCATGTTGTATGTGTTTTGTTCCATGCCATATTTGTTCCTGTTTCCTTATTATGTGATCTTGTCATGTGGTCCCCATGTCATGTGATTTCATGTTTTCCTCTATGTACATGTGTCTTGTTTTCATTGGTTTATTGTCTAGTTACCTTGTTATCAGTTCTGGCTTGTCACTGGTTATCATTGCCATGTTTATCCCTTATCCATGTATTTAAGCCTAATGTTTGCCACTGTCCATTGTAGATAAAAGAGGTAGACCAATAGTTGCTTTTTGGAAGTATAGGTGCCGATTAATCGGTAAAACCAATATAGCAGTCTACCTCTAGAAGGGAGTACTAATATGATGTATATATTTTTTACTCTTTAAATAATTGATTATTTTATTCATATTGCGATAAAGAAAATTATGGGGTGGAAAATGTATTTACATTATGCTCTGTTTCTTTGCTATCATTTCTTATTAACGGTAAATTGCTTTCTGTAAATGAACCAAACATGTTCCAATGCTTAGATAAATAGTTTCTAAGACCGTTTCACACATACTCCGTGTGCAGTCCGTATGCGGTGCGTATTGCGGTGCGTATATGGTACAGGAGCAGCACGCGCTATAGTGCTTTCACATATGCTGCGTTTGCAGTGCGCTACTGATCCGCAGTTTCTGTGTGCCACAAAATCAAAAATGTGTAAGTAATTTTGATTTTAAATCCAAACGTTAACTTTGACATTGTTTAAGACATTGAAACAGTATGAAAATTAATTTTAATCATTATGATTCTTTGTTTTACATGTAGTTCGAGTTGTTGTCAGAAGAAAAGCTATCGCGCTATATCTGTTGCTAAGAAGGAAAAGAATGAGATGCATTTGGGTTTTTAGGGTAAAAAAAAAATCATATATGATGGCATTTTGCAACTTTTGGGACTATAATAATACTTTTTTGTTTTTCTTGACCCTGTAAATTAGTAACTGTAGAACACATTAACTGTAATTATGCGTATATGATGAAATTATTACAGTTTCTTGTCAATCTATGTCTATTTTAATGTGAACAATGCGCTGCCACTTTAATTCAGTGCGGTGCAGCACAGCAAAAAACCATCGCTGCACTGCTGTATACGCACCACAACTGGAACGGATCGACGCATCCGCGTGCAGATTGAAAGCTCTAACCTGTTAACATGGGTACGGAAAAAAATACGCACCGCATACACACTGCAAACGGAGTATGTGTGAAACAGCGCAAGTCGAATTAAGTTTCTTGGTGTGGCCATCTCTGCCAAAGTCAGAGAGAAAAGTGAGGAAGGGAACTGGCAGAGAACTGTGTCTTATCAAAGGACACAGCCGAAGAGTGAAAAACATATTATTATGGAATGAACTGAGAAAAACTAGTGTGGACGAAGAATAGTGCATTTCAGGACAGGAACCTGTCCATTTAAGGTGAAGAATGATAGCAGGTTCTATGGTAATTACTTTTTATATTTAGCCAATCATTTAGTTGATTCTCTGTTTTCTAAAAAAATGAATATGTATGATTGTGGGAATATTAATTTTGGGAATAACCCTCGTAGCTCTCTGAGGGATACTTTGGTAGTAGGAGAGGCTACCCGGGCTCATTTTGGAGTAAAATATTACAGATTACGTGAGAATCACCAAATTGTCATTAAAATAAAATCACGGAAAAATGTTAAGGCAGACAAAAATATAATTTATTAAATTATTAGGAGAAATATTACATAGACATGTTGTTCCATTTAAATATTTACAGCATTGCAGAGGCATGTCAAATCCTTAATCTTTCTCATCTTTATATAACATGATATATCAGATGGCACAAATCATAAAAAGCTCTTGTTCAGCACTGCTCCATCATCTTATATACTGGCTCAACATGCTGTGATGTTTCAAAATCAGTTGATGCAACTGCTAAAAATTGCTTAATTATTTTTTCTTTGAATACCACAAAGCAACTATACTTCCAGTTTTTGCATTTCAGAGAAAGTATTTAAATAGGCTGTTATGCCATGAGTAGTTTATCTAAGCCATCACCCTCCAGTAATGTCAGCCCATTAGACACTTAATTTCTATGACACTGGCTGCCTCTATATGAAGCTGATGCAAACATAAGCAAAACAAATGTGAAAGATGATCTGCAAACCTCTGTGCTTAGAACCCTTCTGACAGTCATCTTGTACGAAACTGTCAAGTGCACAATATCAATCAAATCAATGTGATCGCAGACAGGAGTAATGGGCTACAGGGATATTAAGGCCAGCTGTCCTAATGTGACCCCTTCGCCTTGCGAGAAGTGTGTAAGGAAATAGCTCTCCTCATATCGAGGAGATATGTTTTAGCCCATGCTGCTCCATAATCATAGAGGCTAGTATATTAGAATAAATCATTAATAGTGCTTGATAAAGCAAGCATCAATATCAACACCATTGCTCATATGTTGGGATGAAGATTTAGTGAAACCACAAACCCTAGGAAAATCCTGCACCATTTGTGCTATTTTCATGAATGACACTTCAAATCGGAGCTTGTTGAGGAGGTGTGCTATTACTTCTCTTAGTGATCAGACATAATATTTCACCTGACAATAAAACAGTTGGAAAAATCCCATAGACTTACAGAGTCACATCTAGCGATCAGAATATCATACAGTATGTTTACATTCACTTTAAAAGTTCCATTTCAGTTGGACTACAACAATGATTAGTCTGTTTAAATGTCACGTAAATACTTTGGTACAAATGAAATCGTACCAGTACAATTTTTTGCAAAGTCAGACTAACAGACCAAGATTGCGCAATTGTACCTTAGCTTCGTCCAGCATGTACACGTTAATCAGACATCAGCTGGCTCAACTCGTCATTGTACTAATGCTCCTTAAGACAGAAGTGACCCTCGGCTTGTATCTTAAAACTTCCTAAACTGACATCCTTCCATAAAATATTTACTGCATTTTGGATCAAATAAATGCCTTGGTGAGCATAAGAAACTTTAATTTTCTAAAATTAAGTAAAGTCTTTATGTAATGAAAATGTATAGTCAGATTACTTTTAACTTAAAACTTGATTTTGATCATTAAGTCTCCTCACATTCATTCTCTTTCTGTCACATTCCTCATTGATAGGCCCAGGGGAGGGTCTTTGTCTCCTCAGGTGTGAATTACAATAAATATTCAAGATCATTCACGCCTCCTCGCATATGACCTTTCTAACACCAAAAGTGTCTTACAAAAGCTCAATTACTATATTGTTTTAGTTTTTAATTTTCTCAAAAATACAAACATGTTCACACATGTTGCTCACATTATCGTAGCCCAGTTTGTCCTGAATACAGTGTTATCAGACTATAGCCATTAATATGTTTTTAAGCAACTGAAAAAAGCACAAACGTCAAGGCATGTCAAAACTTCTCCAGGGCCCAAAACACCCTCAGACCCCAGAGTTAAGGGTTCTTTTATGTCATTTTTTTAGCTTGACAGTAACGAACATGACTAACACACAGTATCGGATTTGGATCGGGCTCGTCGGACCGATACCGATCCATCTAAAAGCTTCAGTATCGGAGTCGATACCGATCCAGGCATCGGATCGGTGCATCCCTAGTCTTGAGATGTGCCTTTGGCGGTTGTATCTTGACTATGCCTTGGCTTGCTCTTATGAGCGTCTCGCTGCACAAGCATTAGGTGCATACATAAAACTATTTAATTAAAAATACTGTGGTACTGCTAGTAATGTGAAGCTTGAGTCTGTGATAGTAACCCTACTATGGCACCGGTAGAGGCTACTGTGCAACACTAAGATATCACAGAATACTCTATTGAAGCATTTCTTTGTTCTTTTCTTTGTTCTTTGCAATAATCAATAGCTATTACACAGTGCCGATTGGTTTATATTGATTTGCGGAGGAACGAGACAACGTAGACTTAAAAATCAGATGTCTTGTAAATTTTCTAATATTGTTGTAATATGATGGCATGCAAAATGAACTGTTATTGGTCCTTTACATGTCCCAGATCGCTCGTTCAAGAGCAAGCAGGAGATTCTGTGGCCTCGCGGCTTAAGAAATAAATTGGCCAAATGGGAAAATTTATCGGACGATACAGATAATTTACTAATTTGAATGCAGACCACAAACTAATGCAACCCTTCTAAATGTTAGTTTCATATGAAATAATCTATTAGTTGAAATATTTTTGACTTTTAGACCACAACGGTGGCAATTGCAGTTTAATTGTCCACATGTGATTAGGTTTCTATTTTTACATATAAAAATCTATAAATTACTTTTTTAGAAGGACTAGCTACATTAATCCTACCACAGAAATTAGGAGCCATCCATGGAGTGAAAGTATTGCTGAAAATCACAACATAGTCAATCTTAAAATTCTAAATAAGGCCCACATTTGTGAATAGTTGTCACTGAAACATCACATATTTTCATCATCAATCATTGTTTTCATGTCAGAGTACCACTCGAGTACCAATCCCTAGTGCATAAAGGGTTTAAAAATCTGGACCTCTTATGAACAAATTATGGACTAAATTGTCCTCCTGTGTAATCCAGTACATGTTCTGTTTGAATGATGTTTAATATTAGAAAATCAACTTGGGGACTGTACATTATCGATGACATCTTTTCAGTTCCTCCTGCTGGGGGGGTGGAACGGCCACTAAATTGCGGTCAGGGTCCATATGGTCTCCTGTCCCATTCTCAATTTCAGTTTAAAAGCCCAGAAGTATTCTGACGCCTTTTCTAGAGCTTCCTGTCTTGGTTCACCCAGTCTTTCCCATTTCCTGTGGGCTGAAGTATGCCCGACTCTACCCACATTCCTCAAAGGGCATCGCAGCCAACCCAAACAACTTCCTCGCATCCAGCTTCCCATTTAGAGTAATCTCACTTCTCTGAGGCAGTTCAAAGGGTAAGCTGCCACTTTAAAGTGCACGATTGAGAGCAATGAGTGAAGTATTGGTCTGTGGCTTCTCGTCAGTTTATTCTGAGGCGTGGGTGTTAAACTAATACTGAAACAACTAAAAATACTTATCCACTTCCTGAAGTAGCCCTCAGTTCACAGGCCTAAACTTTATAAAAGCTCCAACACACCCAGAAAATACCGAACGTCTCTCACGAGCTACAAAAACATCCACAAACTTCTCCTTTCTTTCTGTTTTGATGAGTGGGAGGTATTGATGCATGCAGTAAGCAACTAGTGTTGTATTTTTTTCTCCAGATACCACTCCACCTCTTTTAAAGGTCACCACTATGTTATGAAATTACTGTTTCTTCCATTTATAGACAATTTTATAATTTACTCTTAGCCTATGACTCAAACTTCCACTTGCAGGAAACACTCAGTCAACACCTAGTTAGAACTCTGGCATGGAAAGTTGCAATGGACAACACAAAGTACCATTCAAGTTATGCCAAAATGTAAAAGGAGAGTTGCAAAAAAGCTAGAAGGTGATAAAAATGGTGAAAAATACACTCACTGAGCACTTTATTAGGAACACTATGGTCCTCATTAAGTTCACGACTTGGTCTTCTGTTGTTATAGCCCATCCACCTCAAGGTTCGATGTGCTGCATTCTGAGACGCTATTCTGCTCACTACATTTGTACAGAGTGGTTATCTGAGTTACCATAGCCTTTCTGTCAGCTCGACCCAGTCTGGCCATTCTCTGTTGACCATATCACCAAGGCATTTCTGTCCGCAGAACTTCCACTCACTAGATGCATTGCCCTGCTGCCATATGATTGGCTGACTAGATAATCGCATTAGTAAATAGGTGTAAAGGTGTTCCTAAAAAAGTGCTCAGTGAGTGTATATGGAAATCGCCTAAATGGTGAGCAGTTACAGCACATAAAATATGCACATTCAACTTGAAATCTTGACAAATATTTGTAAAAAATCAAAATAAATAAAAAAGGCCCATCTGTTAACCTAAACACATTTGAGATGGTAGATCTGAGCTCATCACACTTCAACAAGAGAAGCAATTTTCTAAAAGAGCCCAAAGGCCATGAGGCCTTTTGTAAAGGGCTAAAGGGACAAAGGTGCTAGTCCAACAGCAGTACAATAAAAAGAAACCTTACAGTGACTTTTATGAGCTTGGTAACAAGAGGCTCTTCTGAGACTCCATCAAATCCTTTCAGCAAACCCAGAGGACACAGATCAATCCAGAAGCACTCTACATCAATTATTGACTTTCTACAAAGCTTAAATGTAGCCTTCTGGACTGCACAAATGCACTCGCTAATTCTCCGGTGGAACCTCACTCAAGTAAAGACATGTTTTCATGCCATTGTCAAACAGAGCATGACATGAGGGATTTGAGAACAAGCAGATATCGCACAATGAATATGTTGATATTTGGTTGGGAGTTTTAGCAGAGAAAGGGACACAGGAATTGAAGTCAAACCAGTGAATCTTGAGCCCAAAACATTATATGAAATAGAACAGCTGGAGCAGTCACTGGCCTTCTCTCAGAACCAAGTTGCCACCAGTATGGGTGATGGGGGTGAGCTCACTCATAAAGACCCAGAAGGATGTTATTGGACCTGCTTTTGGAGCTGATTGCAAAGTATGCCATGACAAAACGTAATAGGTTTACATAATTAAAATTCTTTACTCAGTAATCGAACATATATGAATTGTGTGCAGTCACAAACAATTCAGTGATTTCATTCCACTCTTGCTCTATGATGGTGTGAAAGAAACGGTGTGAATGCTGGTCTCCTGTATTGCTAGTAAACAAGGCAGTTTCCACCAACCAAATGACAAATCAACGATCAAACATAGTGTGCCCATAACAAATATGCTATGTTATATAAAGCAAGCAAAATATCAGTACAATGTGAATGCAAGACAAATGCACAGCTTTAACACGCCCTCAAACCCCTGCATAGTCTGCATTAGTTGATCACTGAAATTATGGTTACAGGAAGGAGATAACAATTGAAGTGAATGTTGCCAGTCCATAAACATAAAAAACACACGAAGTTTCAAAAGTATAGCCACAAGACGTAAACATGACACATGTCAGCACGATTTTAGTGTGATAAAATTGCTAGGGAATCGTATCTGTGTAAAGTTATATCCAATATTACAACTTTGTTGTCATGACTATGTAACGAATGTATTCACTGAAATCTGTTGATCGCCATAAAGCCCATTTTATCACAATAAAATCATGTAAACGCGTATAATGTTAACAGTTCCCTTTCCTTACTTTTGAAACAATATGTATTTCAACGTTTGTGGACTGGCCCCATACACTTCCATTGTCAGATGTTTGCTTACATTTGTAAACATTATTTCAAAATGTGCATATCACTGAAATGCACTGGTACACTAGTTACATTTTAAATTCCATCCGTCGAAATATGCTTAAATAAGCCCACTTGCAATGACTCCGTCCAAATCCCTCATTCTTTGTGGGAATGTTTGGAGAAATCATTGATGAGCACGGTCAACCTTATACTAGCTAATGCGCTAACGACTATTTAGCGGCATTTGTGCAACACTTTTAAATGTAACGGTCACTAGAATTAACGTTCGCTACGTTCTAAATCAAAAGTTAACATGCGGTAACTTCAGCCACAATGTAACAAATCATAGAATCCTCAATACAAAATAACCCCGCGAACATCAACGCGAGTCCCTCCCCACCCCCAAAAACACATGAAGACCCGCTAACCCTGACTAACTATAAACATTCTGTCGGCCACCTACCATTTTATTCGCGTCCATAGTTCAAACGGTGCTTTGAAGACGAATGCGGATCGGTTCGCTGGTCAGGACTTAAAAGCAGGGGAAGAGAGACTGCGAATCCTCTCAGAGAGTCCCAGAGGAAGGAGGCACGGTCCGTTGACTCAACATGTGTCCAGGTTTGGTATCGAATAGTCACTCTCCTATTCTTTTCCCTGTCGTGCTCTTATTTCCCCCTCGTCCTCGCCGCCGGAGAGCCGACTGGCAGATGGCTAGACTTTCATGGTTGGAAAAGAACGCTCTAGAAACGCATTCCAAGTCCAGGAAGAGGGGTGGCATTCCCACCCTTGAAGAGCGCGTGTGTGGTAAACAGTTTTACTAAACCTCACGTTAGACTCTGGACTAACTATTACATGGCAGATATAAAACACAACATATATACTGTAACGCCAAATTTTAATACACTGGTGTCATTTGCCACAACCTTTTTGAATTAAAGGGACAATAAGGGAGAGCAAACACAGCATTCTTCAGAGCACATCACCATTAGAAACAGAAGTGGGAAGTGGTACAGCAAGACTGAGATAGCATCCTCCAATAAAAACTGTACAAAAACACTGCTGACGAGCCACTCGGTCAAAAATATGGTCTAAAGGAAATATATTGCTCCTAAAGAAAACCAGACTATGCTAAATATTCACTGTAATGGTAAATTTAACGATTATAGATATATGTAATCGTTAAATTTACCATTACATATATATATATATATATATATATATATATATATATATATATATATATATATATATATATATATATATATACACACACACACACACACACACACACACACACACACACACAGGCGGCCATAAGTTTGGTATAATGTACAGATTTTGCTCTTATGGAAAGAAATTGGTACTTTTATTCACCAAAGTGGCATTCATCTGATCACAATGTTTAGTCAGGACATTAATAACGTGAAAAATTACTATTACAATTTGAAAACAAATTTCAGAACTTCTTAAACTACTTCAAAGAGTTCTCATCAAAAAATCCTCCACGTGCACCAATAACAGCTTTGCAGATCCCTGACATTCTAGCTGTCAGTTTGTCCAAATACTCAAGTGACATTTCACCCCACACTTCCTGTAGCACTTGCCATAAATGTGTCTGTCTTGTCGGGCACTTCTCACGCACCTTACAGTCTAGCTGATCCCACAAAAGCTCAATGAGGTTAAGATGCATAACACTCTTTTCCAATTATCTGTTGTCCAATGTCTGTTTCTATGCCCACTCAAACCATTTCTATTTGTTTCAAAAGTGTTTTTTTTCTTTACAATTCTTCCCATAAGGCCTGAACCCCTGAGTCTTCTCTGTTGTACATGAAACTGGTGTTGAGCGGGTAGAATTCAATGAAGCTGTCAGCTGAGGACATGTGAGGCGTATATTTCTCAGACTAGAGACTCTGATGTACTTATCCTCTTTTTAGTTGTACATCTGGACAACCACATCTCTTTCTGTCCATGTTAGAGACAGTTGTTCTTTGTCTTTGAAGACTGTAGTGTACACCTTTGTATGAAATCTTCAGCTTTTATGGCAATTTCAAGCATTATATAGTCTTCATTCCTCAAAACAATTATCAACTGATGAGTTTCTAGGAGGAAGCTGTTCCTTTTTTTGCCATTTTTGACATAATATTGACCTTAAGACATGCCAGTCTTTAGCATAATGTGGCAACTCAAAAACAAACACAAAGACAATGTTAAGCTTCATTTAATGAACCAAAAAGCTTTAAACAGTGTTTGATATAATGACAAGTGATTTTCTAGTACCAGATTATCAATTTGGCATGATTACTCAAGGATAAAGCTACTTTGTCGCTGCATGTTGCCAGTGGCTGGCGGTTAGGTCGCTAGTGGTGTGTATGGAGAGCCTAAACAGTGCGGTTTCTTTACAATTAATATTATTATAAAAATATTATCATCACGTGAGCTCTACATCTTCTCTCCTATTGGCTGTCACTCCCGAAAAATCGCTCTTCTTTTGCATAAAGTTAAACATTTCTTAACTTTGTCGCATCGATGGACACACCCACATCCGGTCACTGTCGCTCGTATTGCCGGAAGTAGCCAGCTCTCATTGAAAATGAATGAGATGAGATTGTTTTGTCACTGCGTGTTGCTTGCAATATGAATGCAGCATAAAGTGTGTTGGAGTGATGACTGCTGGAAATAGTCTAGATTTGATCACAAATGAAATTTTTCAAATAGTGATGGTGCTGTTTTTTTTACATCAGTAATGTTCTGACTATACTTTGTGATCAGTTGAATGTCACTTTGGTGAAAATAAAGTACCAATTTCTTTCCAAAACAGCAAAATCTGTACATTAATCCAAACCATTGGCCGCCTGTGTATGTGTGTGTATATATATTATCAATATATTTTATCAATAATATGCAGTCTGTAACGCAATAAAGGCTAGAATAATATAAATCTAATTTAGTATATTCTCGTTTCTAAAACAGTGTCTAATTTAGGCAAATGGCGCCCTCGTTTGGTTGCTTGTGTGAATCTGGTACAGCAGTATCAACAGCTCCATATATTATTAACCCAACAGGTGCTCATGTGCAAACATGAACAGTGGGATTTAATTAAGTTTAGAGTTATGTTTAAATATGAACACTAAGACTGTGAGATATGTGTGAAGATATATAAAGAACGTACAAACATTTAGATTATTATTAAGCAGTTAATAAAAAAAACTGTTACTACATAAACACTTGGAAATATCACACCTGATAGTGATATTTCACAAAGCAGCAATAAAGTAACTAGTATATTTGGGGTAAATGTTCTGAGCACAGAACTTCTTGGTAATTCTTCTAACTCAAGCTATTGAGTTTTGTTATCTATTTAAAGATATAGTTCATGGAAAACTGAACATTCCCTCACCATTTTCTCACCCTCATGCCAGACCAGATGTGTGACTTTCTTCTGCTGAAAAGAAACAAAGATTTTTAGAGGAATATCTCAGTTCTGTAGGTCCATACAATGCAAGTGAATGGTGACCAGCACTTTGAAGCTCCAACAATCAAATAAAGGCAGCATAAAAGTAATCCATATGACTCCAGTGGTTTAATCCATATCTTCAGAAGCGATCCATATGGTTTTGGGGGAGAACAAACCAAAATGTAACTAATTTTTCACAATAAACCTTGAAATCAGTGGTCTCCTCGGTGATCATGATTTCAAACTCAATAGCGCCATCTAGCGTCTGCACATGTGTCAAGCACAAGGAAGTGTAATCAAGCTTGAAATCATGATCGTACCTAGAGACTGAAATAGCAAAATGTACAGTGAGAAGTTGTTACAGTTTGGTCTGTTCTCACCGAAAACCGATTGGATCGCTTCAGAAGACATGGATTAAACCATTAGAGTTGAATGGATTACTTTTATGCTGCCTTTATTTGATTGTTGGAAATTCAAAGTGCTGGTCACCATTCACTTGCATTGTTTGGACCTACAGAGTTGAAATATTCTTCTATAAATCTTTGTTTGTGTTCAGCAGAAGAAAGAAAGTCACACATCTGAGATGGCATGAGTGTGATTAAATGGTGAACTTTCCCTTTATACAAAAAACAAAAAAACAACTACAAGTGAAATAGTTGTACCATATCAAACATCATATTACCTTTACCATCATAACATAATAAAAATGTCTTGCAAAACATCACACAAGAATCATCAAAAAGTAAAACCCAAATTCCTAAAAACAAAAAAAACTTGACAAAAAAAAAAGACTACTTGATCTATGAATATTTCAGTAATATCGCATGGCTAAATCTCTGCCATAAAAAGTCTATTGCAAAATGGACCAAAAAGCATCAGTTTACATTTAAAGAGTTACAAGATAAGTTGATCTGGATATGGTATTTGTAAATAATTGCATAAGCTATGCTATGCCACCCAAACACTCACAGACACACACAAAAAAAAGTGTCTGAAAAAGGAAAAACAGAGCAGCTACTCCAAACAATGCATGCTCTTTAATTGGCAATCACTTCCTGGTACCGTGTGGTAGGCCCATCGGAACGGTTTACACTGTCGTGCTTCATTAGTCAAACACATTCCAACCAGTTTGACACTGTGGCAGTTGTGTAGTGTCAGTGCTAATGAGTCACTGTACACACACTCTTTAGGCCTCTAATTCTGTCCTCGCATTAACTAAAGTCTTATGTATAAGGCAACACATACTGTACCACTCTCCAGTAAACAAAAAACATGTTTATTGCTCTCTTTAGATAATGACACATCAGGCGCACAATGAAATGACATAGTTGTTTTGAGAACAAATATGAAATAACAACCATAAATCTGTATTTAAAATATGGATAAAGACACATCCACTGTATTAAATGCATTAATGGCACGTTTGAGGCAGCATGAACTGAATGCTGTTTCTGGCACAAACATCTGGCTGCCTGCCAAACCTGCATAGGATTTTTAATCCACAGCAAGAGAAGTGAGGCCACAGAGCCAGCATGTTCTGCTGTCTAAGGGCTTTTCATACATGCTCTCCTGCTGTTTATGACCCCAACAAACCCTGCTAACCCCAGTCTAGATTAAAAAAAAGCAGTGTGAACTACAGTAAAACTTGAACATAAAGAAAGAGTGTCGAAAAGAAGGGAGTTCAAATCTTTAAAAGGAATATTCCAGGTTCAATACAAGTTAAACTCACATCATTTGGGTGCTGATTACCACAAACATTTAGAATTGTGCCTAGTTTATTTAGTTAAAAACGCAATTACAGTAAGGCACTTGCAATGGAAGTGAAGGTAAAGACTTAACCAAAATCATAAATTTAAAGGGGCACTCAGTATTTTTTTCCCTCATACAAAAAGTTTTACTCCTAAAGAAATGTATTATAATTTTGAAATATTTGTATAAAATCATGACCACTTACATGAGATGAAGACTCCAGTCATATTAAGTAACCTTATAAAAGCTTTTTTATTCTACATGAAGAGGGTCCACACAAGGGGGCGGCCACATTTAGATCACATGACCAGCCGAATACTACTCGCTTAGTATCAGTGATTTATATCCTGTTATTTGACACCTTCATTCATGGATTAAAGCAACGTTTCTTTAACTATAATAGCCATACATGTTGGGTCGTGACATTTTTTTGATATACGTGTAATTATTTCCTTTGTAAAAGTAACTGAACTTGATCAAATGCGCTCTGTTCAGTGCACTCTTTCTGGCTGTTGTGCTGGCTGTGACTGTTTTTTGGCAGTTTTCCAAAAATATAATTTGATATCCTCTGTCTCTCATGTGGAGGTGATGCGGCCAACAGGTCACTTCACTTGACATCACGACACACCGTTATTACCGAGCACACTCGTCAAACAGAAAGATGACAATGTTTCACAAAGAGCGAGGAGCACCAACAAAGTGTTATGTGGGCAAGTTCAAAGTTTTGAGTCACTGTTAATAAGATGACATCTAGGGGGCCTGGGTACCTCAGCAAGTAAAGACGCTGACTACCACCCCTGGAGTCGCGAGTTCAAATCCAGGGCGTGCTGAGTGACTCCAGCCAGGTCGCCCAAGCAACCAAATTGGCCCGGTTGCTAGGGAGGGTAGAGTCACATGGGGTAACCTCCTCGTGGTCGCTATAATGTGGTTCTCTATCTCGGTGGGGCGTGTGGTGAGTTGGGCATGGATGCCACGGAGAATAGCATGAGGCCTCCACACGTGCCATGTCTCCGTGGTAACACGCTCAACGAGCCACGTGATAAGGTGCGCAGATTGACGATCTCAGAAACAGAGGCAACTGAGATTTGTCCTCCTCCACCCTGATCGAGGCTAGTCACTACGCCACCACGAGGACCTAGAGCGCATTGGGAATTGGGCATGCCAAATTGGGGAGAAAAGGGGAGAAAATCAAAAAGAGAAAGCTGCGAAAGTTCTGTCAGATCAAGATGAAAAGTTCATGTAACGCTCTGTACTTTTGTGTGTCATGCAGATTTTTCAAAGCTTGACACACATTTTTGTTGATCATATCTGTTCTGTGGAAACTATTATTCACAAATGCATGAACCTTTTACCATGGCAACCAATATTTCCTGCCAAAATACCATAGTGAGGCTACTGCAATTATTGTTACTATACATTTTGAAATTCATACGTATCACTTCCAAACTGTGTAAAATGCTTCCAGAAGATTTCTATCTTTTCCTGACTAAAAGTTCCCACCATCTTTTTATTAGAATTTGTATTTACATTACAAGTAACTATGGTATTTTTTTGGCAGAACTATGGTTGTCATGTTACATGTTTGTAGGGGTAACAAAATATGATGCTTTCCAGTTCAAAAAAGATGCAATTGATTTGATCAATATCAACATATATTTTTTTCTTTATTTCTACAGTTTGATAGTGCAGGTTTAATCTGTTAAAGAGTCTGTGAAAGAATAATAAAGATGTATCTTAGAGTCTGTCTATATCATAATTGTTTTAGTTATAAAAAGTGAGTAAATTAAAGGATATAGCAAATACAATGTATTGCACGTTTAAGTGTGGGTCCGAGGTAAACACAAAATGTCTAATTTGGGTCATGGGCCGAGAAAGTAATGTTTAAATACACAGAAAGTATCAGAATGTTTAAATAAGAGAAAGTAATCATGGCTGACTGTGAATAGTACATTTCTACAATGGCATCTAAAACTGTAAACTGTTGATTTTGAATGGTGCTGCATCCATGCCACTAGGTGCAAGTCAAAATATTGCACCTTTAAAGGGGAAATACAACTTTTCGTGCTATGTTAATTTTATGTTAGATAATAGCCTTTCCAAAATAGTTCTCACAATGAAAACATGGGATTTGTTCCTCTAAGGCCAGAAACATACTTTACGTAAGTACTAGCACTCCGCAAAATGCGATTTCTAAACAGCGGCAAGCTGCAACTTTATTATTATTATTTTTAACTCGAATTCTGTGATATTTAATTCACTATTCTGATTGGTGCATATCTTTTTTGCACACTGACAAGATCTCGCTAATCAGTATGCAGTGTGCAAAAATAACTGATGCTATCATAGATATTAGATATAGATAGATAGATATTGACTTTATTGTCAGACAAAGTCTTACATTTTTCTTGCATGACAGTATGTTTATTCACAATTATTACTATATAAATCACCATTACGTTACTCTATCGCGCGTGCGAGCATCAATAATGCGGATATATGGCACTGAAATGCCTTCATAATGATGACCATAATGATGAATAAAATTATGAAACCGTAAAAAGACTTATACATTTTTACATTGTTATTATTAACAATAATCAATATTACCCAAAATCGAACCTTTTTATGCTGCTTGTTTAAACTTATTTTGCAGCTTTGAAGATTTCTGACAAGAAAACGGGACAGTCAAACTAAAAATAAATGGCATAATGAGAATGATCATTCATGATGTTCATGTCTTGAGCTCAAAACGCACTTACAAACACCAACAAATGTTTGAAAAAACATCCGACTTGGATCTGATGTGAATTCCGATCACAGAATGAAGCACAATTACATTCATTATTGAGATATATGTGATGCTTACTCTTACGCATACTAATCACTTTCATGCTAAATATAATTTATACTTAAACAAATACCAGAGACCGCTTAGACAAATGTCTCATGTGCTGAGAATGTGCTAATGTGCTAACCACAAAAATATAAATCATAACATTTTAAGAACCAATTCATGGTCAGAATGGTGACCTTTTGAATCAGGCTCGCGCAGGAGAATTATTGCACCTCGACCTGTAATTAGCCAAAATGCACCGTTCGACTTTTCCGAGACCCTCTACTCTTCCCTGTGGAACACGGAAGCTTGATCTCTGACCCACTCTCTGTAGATCTGAATTTCTGCTTCATCTTGTAAACTTGAAGCTGTATTTTTTAAATGGAATATTTACAGTGTAAGAACTCAGAACCAAAAATTTGCTGTTTGAAAATACATATTTATAAAACTGTGCAATAAAAAAAAACTATTCAATTTCGTTTAATATGAAATGTCCAGGATTGGAGTTTAAAAAATTAAAATTCAAACCTATTTAAAATACAACGTAATAGTAGATTTGGCTCATAATTAATACATTTATAATTCAAATTCAAAAGTCTATAATTCAAATTTACACAATTCTAATTCAAACTGTTTTGTCGTATTTCTGGCTCCATACTTGTGGCAACATTGAGAATGCATTGTGTTATGCGAATTGCAGTGTGACACATTTGAAAATCAAGCTTGCATAACTAGACTCGTCTGCTTTCAGATACTTGCAGAGTATGTTAACAAGTGCTGGGAGTCTGAGACAATAAAGTATTATATTCATGGAAAGTGGCATTTACATTGAATCATTTAGCAGGTGCTTCTATCCAAAGTGACTTAGAAATTAAGATACTTAAGGTATTGAGTAAAGTAGGACATTTATAGTATACAGAGAAAGTAGAGACGGAGTGCTTAGAGAGTAAATTAAGACTGTCTGGGTATGTGCTGGTGAGTCCTGGAAAAACAGAGGGAAGCAAGATTAGTCTCCTCCCCAGAACTCCTCCACGGGAACGGAACAAACACAGGAAGGAACGCACAAGCGCAAGAGATGCAGGGTCATAAACTTAACTGTTTTAAAGTGGGCTAGTTTGATATAGCAGCAGGAGGAATTACAGGAAAAATTAAGAACAGAAATAGAATGACCTGAATTAGCATTAAAGAGATAGTTCACCCAAAAAATTTAATTATCTAATCATTTACTCACCCTCATGCCATTCCAGATGTACATGACTTTCTTTCTTCTGCTGAACACAAACAAATATTTTTAGAAGAATATCTCAACCCAGAAATGTTGAAGCTCCAAAAAGCACATAAGGGCAGCATAAAAGTAATCCAGATGACTGCAGTGGTTAAATCCATGTCCTCTGAAGTGATATGGTAAGTGTGGGTGAGAACCAGATCAATATTTCTTGATCCTTTTTACTATAAATTATTCTCCCTGCCCAGTAGGTGGCGAAAAGGACAAAGAATGCAAATCGCCAAAAACAAAAGTTGAACACTCCCACACCTATCACATTGCTTCAGAAGATATAGATTTAACCACTGGAGTCATATGGATTACTTTTTTGCTGCCTTTATGTGCTTTTTTTGGAGCTTCAAAATGTTTGTACCCATTCACTTATATTTTATGGACCTAAAGATTCCTCGTTTGGGTTCAGCAGAAGAAAGAAAATCAATGATGAGAGAATTTTCATTTTTGGGTGAACTATCCCTTTAAGCTAATCTTGAACGTTGATACAAACTGTTCTGTAGGATGTTTACTGTGCACATGATGACTGATTTTTTGATTACTTATATTTGGCAAACACTTTCTGAACATGTTCAGAAAGATTTCGAGGCTGGCCGGATGCCTCTTTGCTAGACTTTGACCACAACAAACGTTCCCTGCTAAGATTTCCTCCTCATGAAACACATTTTAAGTAGATACTAGTCTTCTAACAGCCAGCCACAAGGCAAACCACGCTCATGTCATTACAGAGCGCCACACTAACATCCTCTCATTTAAAACAGGCCGAACTCACACCACAGAAGGCCCAATAATCTAAATATAGAGTTCCAAGGGCAGAAAAGAGATGGGAAATTATGGGATCTGACTTCCTCCAGGAAAACTAGCTGATACGGACTGCTCACAGTATCATTTCCCACTAAGACCTGATTTTTAGTAAATGGTGATTGAGGCTAACATTCTGCCTAACATGTCTTCCACAGAAGAAAAAGAGTCATATGGGTTTGGAATAACATCTTAGGGCGAGTAAATGATGACATAATTTTCATTTTAAGTATTATTTTCAAATGTCTGTGTGAAGAAGAATGACATAATTTTAGGCTTTATAATTGGATATCTTGGATGACTGTGACAGTCAACGTCTTGTAGTCAAATCTGTTCAACTTTTCAGTTTAATAAAAGCTTCGATTGATTAAATCAAATAAGTATCAAAAGACAGCTGAGGTGCTGTGCGAACATGAAATGAGCAAACGCTTCAACTGAACTCCCGTGCCTGGGATTGACCCAGTGATCAAGGTGCATGTGTCACGAGTCTCGCTAATCCATCCCACTGGCCTAGTTGTAAACGTGAGAACTGAATTGAGCATGACTGAATCAAACATGATGGTGCAGATTGTGAGGAGTCATTGTTACCACTCCAAATATCAAGCAAATTTGCATCGCCGCAACGAAAATAGGCCATAATGAGGCAGTGCTGTTTCAGACTTGAAACCCACCACTATGGCAGTCGACTGCAGCTTCATTCATGTGACCTACTTTTCCTGATTGTCTCTGGATGAGGAGGGGGAAGACCCCCAGAGAAGTGAGAAGAGTGCATGAACAATGAGAATGATTTCCTCCATTCCTCACAACACACTTTTAGACTCAGACACCCGGGTACTGGCTGCATTATTTGAGGCTTACCATAAATATATGATATTGTATTGCTCTTTATTTGTGCTATTATTTTCCAAAACACTGAAGACTACATCTACCATTCTCTCACACATGGGAAATGGAATATAGGCTGATGGCATGCACCAGAATCCATGACTATCAAACTCAGCCCATCGGGTTAGTACTGCATCTTTGAACTGCTAAAAGCATTTTAACAGCTGCTCGATAAATGGGCATCAGTTTGGAAACACAGGATTCACTCACAGATTATCCCTCCGATATGAACTTTTTGATATTAATATTCAAAATGATATTTGAGTTAAACCTCTCATTACACCCATGTGGATTCCACCAACCTGTGTGCATACAATTACATTCGTAATGGCTCTTTGAAAGCAATAACCAATATAAAAATAAACTGAAGGAGTACCATGGTAGAACTTTGTTCCCATCCTAGTGATACTAGACCTTGGACTGATTGGCAGCCACTGATAATAAAAAGGTGTGACATGTCCATGGTTCACTGAACTGAAAGTGAATTTATAAGGCAATCAGTTCCTGTTCTGTCTGTAAACATTATGGTTTGTACATTGCAGTAAACATTAATTTTATGGTTTTGGCAAACACACATTAGTGGATTGCTTCAGATGACTGAATAAAAGGTGTGCATCATAACAAACACACACTGTGTAGAGTCAGCTGTGACTTTCACAATAGCGTGTGAGACAATTATGTACTTGAATACTAAATACTATACTATTCAAATTCACAATTTGTTCTAGCTCCCGGCAATCTTTCTGCTCCTGCTACTGTGAACCATTTTCAAAGAGCTCGCTGGCGATACATGGGTCAACGGGTCAATAATGGGGGTGCTCATTTTTGGTCCAGATCTATTAAGTTATTCAAAACAACATAAAAAGAAAATGCAATTCACACAAAACTATTACTTGAATAATCCTTAACTATGATAAAAATGGTTTTGATGTCAATTTTGGAGTTCAAAGTCCCCAATTTGGAATGCCCAATTCCCAATGCGCTCCAAGTCCTCGTGGTGGCTTAGTGACTTGCCTAAATTCGGGTAGCTGAGGACGAATCTCAGTTGCCTCTGCATCCGAGATGTCAATCCGTGCATCTTATCACATGGCTTGTTGAACACATTGCAGCGGAGACCTAACGTATGGAGGCTTCACGCTAATCTCCACGGCATCCACGCAAAACTCACCACAAGCCCCACCGAGAGCGAACCACATTATAGCGCCCACAAGGAGGTTACCCCATGTGACTCTACCCTCCCTAGCAACTGGCCAATTGGTTGCTTAGGAAGCCTGGCTGGAGTCACTCAGCACACCCTGTATTTGATCGTGCGACTCCAGGCGTGGTACTCAAGTGTCTTTACTCGCTGAGCTACCCAGGACCCCCAAGTTCAGTCATTTTTATATTTTTCTGGGGGGCTTAAAGTAAAAAAATGTCCAAGTGGTGTAAGCGAGTCTGTACATTTTTTTTTTGAGTCTCATTAAAAGTTGAAATTCTTGATTAAAATTAATGTTGGCAAATAGTTTGGAATAATATTTTATTATTATTTCTTAAAATATATATGAGAAGTGAAACTGATTAATATATATATAATTATATATAAAATTATTATTAGGAAAAAATTATTATAAAAATTATAGACCAAAATTCTGTTGTCATCTCACAAAATAACAATAAAATAAACAGCGAGGACCCCCATTAGACGTTTTTATTAAAAGGCATTTTGTTGAGGTCAGCTGGAGTAACCAAAAACGTCTTGATATTCGTGACTTAAACAATATATATATATATATATATATATATATATATATATATATATATATATATATATATATATATATATATATATATATAGTGCCTAAAAAATATATATATTTTTTTTTTAATTAACGATTAAGCTGTGTACACTCACGTGTAATTAAGGTTTAGGGAAAGTACATTTTACTTGACAGTTACACTAATACATATTTTTTAAATAATTTAATATTTTTTTGTAAAAGAAAAGTTATGAGACCAACGTGGGCATAAATATTACATGTCTACCACTTGACAAATGTGTTTTAAACAAAAATATATATATATATATTTCAGATTTCTCATTTATAGCACACAACCTTATTTGACAATGACCCACATGCATGAATAAACTTGCTCTGCGGTGCTTATAATTCCTTACCTGACTGCGCTCGAAGTTTTCCTTTTCAACTTCCAAACTATTGGCACCGCCAGTGCGGCGGCTGAGCACTTTGGGAATCGGGTTCGGGACTTGCTGCATGGAACTCTTCACACGATCCATTGTGGAGAGAAGATCCCAACTGCGCGTGCGACCGAGACTTGTTAATCAAAATAAAAATAGTGTAAAATAGGCTTGATTTAACGATAAGCA